>NC_050100.1:85695073-86320073 GCF_902167145.1 Zea mays | reverse complement strand
CTCGCCGCGAATGCGAGGAAGAGGGCGGAATGTTGCATCCTAGCTGGGCAACAACAGTTCGCCTTCCCCGGCATGGCTGAAGGACGTCTCCGCCGTAGGGCTAGAGGGCGATTGCCACCACCAGAAGCTGGAAGAAGAGGAGGTCCGCCGACCCACGCAGAAGGTGGAGCCCCGGCTCGCCTCGCTCCCCGCTCCGGCGAGGATGACGAACACCCTCAACACTGAGGGCAGGATCGGGATCACAGCCCGGTTTGCCTCTCCCCATCCAGGAGCTGGAGGTCACCGTCTTGGGTGACCACCAGCGGAGGGAAGCAACCGGGCTGTGTGATGAAAATCCTTGAAGCCGAACGATGGCTGAAAGGTACCAACTCCCACGGGGTTGCGTTCCTCCAACGATGAGGCGAAAAGACGGCGGTTTCCCCCCATCCGGGGGCCTGGAAGGTGGAAAGGCGCGGCGCATAAGGGAGCGAGAAGACATGGTCGCCTCACGAAAGGGGTCGCCCTCCTTTTAAAGGCAACTCTCCCTACATGTGCCCCCAACCGTCACAGGCTGAGTCTTCTCCAACACGCTCCAAAGCCCTCCCCTGCGGCGCGGGGGCTGGGTCCCACATGTCATGCAGACCGGCTCCGAGCAGAAGAAGGCAAACCGCCGTGCGTGGTGCACGCAACCGCCCAGCGGTTACAAGTGACCCTCCACTTTTGCCCAGACCAACGGGCGAAAGGGGCGGGCAGCCATGCAGGCGGCATGCAACCGTGCCAAGTAGACGCGCTTCTCCGACTCCCGACACACCAGCATGGAGGCCCAGGCCCACGCGTCGCGCAACCGGCGCGCCGGATGCTGCATGCAAGCAACTGCACCGCCACTTGCGCCACCACCGCGCCTCCTCGATTGCGGAACCAATACCGCGACTCGAGGCGACCCAGCGCGTGACCCAGCAGCGCCAGCCTGACGCGGCGGTCAACGCGGCCAAAGGTGGTCCGGCAGTAATGACGATGGCAGGCGCGCGGGAGCAGCGGTCACGTCGTCAGCCAAGCTCACGTCCCATCCGGGGGCAGCGAGAGAGCCTCCTCTCACGGCGTGAAGACAACGCGCCCGTGATCCGTTCCTCGAACGGCTCGCGCACGCGCAACGGCTGCCCCGCCAACTACTCGCCCCGTCGCATTAACTCCGCGGCGGGACAGGTGGCGCTTCTGGCAGGAGCAGCGGGCGACGCTTCGCCTTCGCCGAAACAACCGCGCCAAAAAAGGTACGCCGCGTCGTTCGGTTTCGTATCCTTTTTCCTTTTTTCCTCTTTCTCTATCTCTTGCAACAGGGACCGGGAAAGGGGGATACCCCGAAAGGGATCCTTCCCCGTGAAGGAACCAGGCTCCGAGCCTCCTTACTGATCAGGGGTTCGAAGGCTGGCCCCCCGAAGGGTTCAACAGCCGCCTCAGATCGCGTGGGCCCTACACCCACTACTGGTCAGAGGTTCGAAGGCCAGCCCCCCGAAGGGTTCCACGGCCGCCTCAGGCTACTCGGGCTCCGTGCCCATTACTGATCAGGGGTTCGAAGGCTGGCCCCCGAAGGGTTCACAGTCGCCTCAGACGCCGAGCGAGGGATGACCAGGGGTACGTTCGATACATAACCAAGGCTCGGGCTGCGCTCCCGAGGTACCCTAGGACATTTCCGAGACCAGCGGGAGCGATCTTGTAACGGAATCCCATCGGAGGGAGGCATCGAGCCCTCGGACCCCGTCGCCAGGGGACAGGGTCCGGCAGATCACCCACAGGTACTTTTGGGCGTGCCTCTGGGCCCCTAGCCGACCCCTAACGAACGGGGCACGGACGTCCACTCAGATTACCCGCTTGCAGCTCACCGGAGACACCATGTTCGGTGCCCATCGAGGGTAACATGGCGCTCTCCCCCCCCTCCTCCTTGCGGAAAGGCGACGTAGGGGCGTATGTAAAAAAGCCGAGTCTGTCCCTGATCGCCCTCTCGCCCTGTGTAGAGGCTCGGGGGCTGCTCTCGCAAACCCGGCTCCGGCCAAACCGTTGACAGCGTCAACATACCAGCCCGAGAACTTGGGCCCCGACCGTACACCCGGGCTACAGCCAGCTCGCATGAGGGAACAACCAGACCAGCCAAAGCATTACGCAAGGCATTAAGACCTCGAAGGAGTGAAACCACTTCTCCGAGGCCTCGGGGGCTACACCCGGCGGGTGCGCTCGCGCGCACCCACCGGAACAAAATGCAACCGAGAAAGGCTGGTCCCCTTGCAAAAAAGTGCGACGGAAGCCTCCAAGCGAGTGCTAACACTCCCTTCGAGGCTCGGGGGCTACTGTCGGGGACCATAATTAGGGGTACCCTCAAGACGCCTAATTCTCAGCTGGTAACCTCCATCAGCATAAAGCTGCAGAGGCCTGATGGGTGCGATTAAGTCAGGGATCAGTCCGTACGAGCGACTCGATCACGCCTTGCCTGAGCCTAGCCTCGGGCAAGGGCAGCCGACCCCGAGGGGTTTCCGTCTCGCCCGAGGCCCCCCTTCAATGGCGGACACATCTTCGGCTTGCCCGAGGCTTTGCCTTCGCTAAGAAGCAACCCTGACTAAATCGCCGCGCCTTCCGACCGAGTCGCAGGAGCATTTAATGCAAAGGTGGCCTGACACCTTTATCCTGATGCGCGCCCCCCGGCAGAGCCGAAGTGACCGCCGTCACTTCGCCGCTCCACTGACCGGTCTGACAGAAGGACAGCGCCGCCTGCGCCACTCCGACTGCAGTGCCACTTGACAGAGTGAAACTGACAGGCAGCCGGGCCTTGCCAAAGGCGCCATAGGAAACTCCGCTCCGCCCGACCCAGGGCTCGGACTCGGGCTAGGCCCCGGAAGACGGCGAACTCCGCTCCGCCCGACCCAAGGCTTGGACTCGGGCTAGGCCCCGGAAGACGGCGAACTCCGCTCCGCCCAACCCAGGGCTCGGACTCGGGATAGGTCCCGGAAGACGGCGAACTCCGCTCCGCCCGACCCAGGGCTCGGACTCGGGCTAGGCCCCAGAAGACGACGAACTCCGCTTCGCCCGACCCAAGGCTCGGACTCGGGCTCAGCCCCAGAAGATGACGAACTCCGCTTCGCCCGACCCAGGGCTCGGACTCGGGCTCAGCCCCAGAAGATGACGAACTCCGCCTCGCCCGACCCTAGGGCTCGGACTCCGCCCTGGCCTCTGCCAAACGACCTCCGCCTCGCCCGACTCAGGAGCTCGGGCTCGGCCTCGGCCATGGAAGACAGACTCAACCCCGGCTTCGGAGGAGCC
Organism: Zea mays; assembly: GCF_902167145.1. Lineage (NCBI taxonomy): Eukaryota > Viridiplantae > Streptophyta > Magnoliopsida > Poales > Poaceae > Zea > Zea mays. The sequence goes on along the minus strand of NC_050100.1, from coordinate 86,316,788 downwards.
TCCACGTCGCCCGACCTAGGGCACAGGCCCGCCACGTCAACAGGAAGCGCCATCATCACCCTACCCCGAGCCGACTCGGGCCACAGAGAACAAGACCGGTGTCCCATCCGGCTAGCTCCGCCAGATAGGCAATGATGGCGCCCCGCTAGCCCTGTGACGACGGCGGCTCTCAGCTCCCTTACGGAAGCAGGGGGACGTCAGCAAGGACCCAACCGCTCCGACAGCTGTCCCTCCGCCAGGCTCCGTTGCTCCTCCGACAGCCACGACATCACACCAGCAGGGTGCCAAGATCTCTTCGGCTGCCACATTGGCATGTACCTAGGGCGCTAGCTCTTCCCCCGCTAGACACGTAGCACTCTGCTACACCCCCATTGTACACCTGGATCCTCTCCTTACGCCTATAAAAAGAAGGACCAGGGCCTTCTTAGAGAAGGTTGGCCGCGCGGGGACGAGGACGGGACAGGCGCTCTCTCGGGGCCGCTCGCTTCCCTCACCCGCGTGGACGCTTGTAACCCCCTACTGCAAGCGCACCCGACCTGGGCGCGGGACGAACACGAAGGCCGTGGGATTTCCACCTCTCTCACGCCCGACTCCGGCCGCCTCGCTTCCCCCCTTCGCGCTCGCCCACGCGCTCGACCCATCTGGGCTGGGGCACGCGGCACACTCACTCGTCGGCTTAGGGACCCCCCGGTCTCGAAACGCCGACACTTTTGTAAATATTGCTCTCATACTTATAATAGTTTAAAAAGTCTAACTAGAGACCCTGTTTTCTTATGTGCTAGTCCCCAAAATCTACCTATAATCTGTTATCTAGACCTGCGCAATATTTTCCATTATAGACAGGCATATGTGAGTACAATTAAGTTATCTCTTGCTTTGGTTAGCTCGTAACCAAAATCCTAAACATTTTTAAGTTAGTATTTGTGATGAGTTGCACATTCCTATAATTTATTTCGGATTACAATTGTTCAAAACATAACTAAAATGATAGTGAGTATTGCTGAACACAATTTTCTTATTTATAAATTAAATCATTTGACGCTAAATTGAAAGTATATATATTCAATAGATTAATAATCTTTTCCATAATTTATGGATTTAAACTTATAATCGGTTTGTCCATGGCTAATTATATACACTTAATTAATTTGTTCATCAATTTTTATGAACCATTTAATTTTCTTTCTAAAAGAAAGGGAGAGATGAATTAGTTAATAAAGGATCTTAAGGTGGGAGTAAGTTTACATGGTAGATACGAACCCAGTTTCATTTCAGATATTTTTCTTTGAAAAACATAATTTTAAATGAATATGAATTAGGTTTATTTTAGGCATTATTCATAAGTATAGTTGTGTGGTATATGATTGTTCATGTAATGATGAATGTTACCCATATAATGGTCTATGTTTATTTATTTGGTGTATGTATTCTTTTGTATGTACGATATGTGAATCGATATTAGAAGTTGACAGTGTGGTAGAGGAACCCAACACTTTCGAAGATGACCCACAGGACACGTTCGAACAAGGCAAGTGGATTCTTCCTCTGTATTTCTGTTTGTACCCAAGTAATGCATATAATAATGTTTACTTTTTGGATATTTGCGTAATCTGATGGGATTTGCCTAAATAGGATTTCCTAGAATTATCAACCCTATTACTTGATTACCCTGGGATAAATACTATGCTTAGCAATTTTTGCTACCGCTCAACTTGATAATTATGATGTCACTCTTTAATGATACTATTGTTCTGGAAATGAAATTTATATTATGATGCTAACCCGATGGTTAAACAAGATCATTTCATATTAAATGGAACATGGAGTGACCACCCAGGATAAGTGCAACCGCGAGTGCTATAATGGCTCTGGCTTTGGTAATTAGCTCTATAGACTTAGTGCTTAGCATCCCTACCTGAAACATGGGCAAGAGGGGGCGGCAGTGGTTTGGTGGCAGCTCATGTTAACATGGGGTGGTAGTCTTGGCTAAGTTACCTCGCCTAGAGGGCCATCAATACTGACGTGGAAACCTTAGCGGGTGGCTTTGTACTAAGGATATTTTGTGAAAGCCTCATAAGGGATCCTTAGCCATTCACCTCGACACTGTTTATGGGTCCATACAACCCAGGTTAGATGGAATACATGGCTTGTGGGTAAAGTTGTACCACCTCTGCAAAGTGTAAAACTGATATGTCAGCCATGCTCACGATTAAGAGCAACCTGGACCCTCACATGATAATTGAACTTAAAGATGAAAAATAAATCGTGATCCGATGATCTATAAATGGTTTGCTTAAGTGGTTTCACTTAAGTGTTTTTTGATATAATCATATGCTTATGTTTAATTGGGATACACTTACAACTAGTAAGTTAGACATCGATAATAGAATATTGACTAACTAAAATGCTTATCGTTTATCCATAGCCTACCTTGTTAAACTAGCATTACTCCTCCCACTTGCTGAGCCCTGACCATAAGTGAGCTCACCCCTTGTTAATATTTTGATCAGAGGGTGATGAAGAAGACTTTGCAAATGATGTTGATGACTACTAAGTCTAACGATGCGTTAGTCATCTTCCTGTGGAAGATCGCCCATGTTTTATCCGTTGTACTTTGATGATGATACTATTTAAGACACTTATGTCTAGATGATGTAAAAAAGTTACTCTACTCTCTTTACGCCTTTATTGCATTGTCTTTTGATATATTACACTTGTGACGTCAACATATGTGTGGAAAATGGATCCTGGCACACATATGCTATGCATTCGGTTTTGCCCCCAAAACCGGCTGTGACAACCAGACGTAGGTTTGAGAAGGGTGAGAGAATGCGAGTGCCTTCCCAGCCCTGGACCCGCCGAGGCGACACAACACCACCACCAACTTCGTAGCATATGCCGATTGCTGTCGCGCTACGGGCCTTGGTTGTCCAATATCTCAGACCTGGACTCCTCATCGCCAAGATAACCTAAGCGTGGTAGGAGCCACCGTGTCCTCCTCGGCGGCACGCACGAAGAAAGGCCAGGAGCAAGACCGACTCGCTCCGTACCCGCGTTGACGAACGTCGGTCGGCTCACGACTGCCACCGTGGGTTAGGGCAGCATGTTGGGGAGGAAGAACAGGACGAAGGCTGGGAAGACAAACGGGACGTCCGACGATGGCGAAAACGATGGTGCGCGCATGATGTGAAACGTCCTTATGGACGTGCAATAGCCACTGTGCGGGTCGGTGTCAGGGTTGATGTCGGACGAATATGGGGAGGAAGCGCCTGCTCCCACGCTCTCTGCCGAGAATGGGGTGGCGCGGAGGCGTGAGGGGAGATAGAAAAGAAGCAGGATGGTGAATGAGGTGGCGACAACTAAGGTTATGACCATAATTATTGTGCGCTCGTGTTTGGCGGGCCGGCCCGAGGTACAGCCCATTTTAATAGTGCCTAGGCCAGCCCAGCACGAGCATTGTGTCGTGCTTGGGCCGTAGCCTCAGTTCGTAGTACTGGCCTGGTCCGGCATGATTATATATTTTTATTTTACAAAAAATCGTATATACATATGTACAATTTATATTCAATATTAAAAACACATAAGTATGATGTTCTACTGGTTAGCTGTCTTAACCCAGTGTCTCCCGCCCTTCTTCCATGAGGACGTAGATCTGAACCCCACCTCCTGCACCTCTTATTAACATTTTCTGCTGAATTAACCAAATGGTCTGACGGGCTAACAGGCCGGCCCGGCAGGCCGACTTGCCGTGTCTAGGCCGAAGCTGTAGTCCGTGGGCATCGGGCCTAGCGGGCCCGTGCTGGGCCGCTGTTTGGTCATCTATATGCGGAGGTGTGGTTTAGGACGTTGATGTGAGCATACCAGCATCGTCAACCTTGCGACCATTCCTACTGGACCTATCACTCGAAGCCGAGCAAAACAGATACAACAAGAGGTGCACGCACTACTTTACGAATTTAAATTAAACACTAATGATAACTTTATGCTACCTAAGTCGTGTATGTTGATTTTTCTTAGGTTCACAAAAGAGGAAGGACAAATCATATCAAGGGCGAATCAGAGAGAAGAACTATGTTCGAGTGAGTCCAGCGTGATAGAACTGTCAAGAAGAAACAGTCATATATTTTGATTCCCAAAATCTATGAAGGCTCATAAGTACATTTTGGAAAGGTATTGAAGTCTAGTTTCCAATTCTTTTAAGAGCGACTTAATCAGATCTCTCAGCAAGGCAACCGACATACTTTAGTGCTGACTGGTCAGAAGGTCAACAGATTGCTTGATGACCAAGTTTCAGTATTAAACTGCATCATTCTACGAAGTTTTATTAGGCATGCTATACATGGTGAGAAATATTATCAAGTTAGCTTTCCAATGCATCCAGCCCCATGCCATTTGGAGATTCCTATGAGAAGTTATTATCAAAATACTGAAGGCTGCGCATAAGTCAAATAACCACGCGGAATTCAGCTCTTGTTATCTCCCGAAGAGGCTCCTTCACATTAGCACATTAAAATACTTTCTTTTTGTGTTTATACCTATCTAAGGCTGGTTGTAGCTAGTATAAATACCCCCTATGTCTATGATGTAAAACAACTTTTGATAACCTTTGATGATTTGATAACCCAAGTGATTACTGGAGTCGAGCTGCTGAGTGTTTACTCTACCCCTTTTCTTCCTTGTTCTCCTAGACTTGTGAAGAGATTCCTCTCGGATCCACTAGTTCGTGCCTTGCGAGTTCCAGTACGGTTGCCTCACATTGTGTGGATTAGCTCCGGTTGTGGTTCTGCGGTCGTTCGGAGATCGAGTTGAAGTCTACACGGTTTCGATGTCTCTCTCCCCGTGGCTTGGTCACTTCCGACCATGATCAGGTATAAAGTCAGTTACCCACTGTTCTTCAGCAAATTTACCTTGTTATTCTATTACCTTTATATCCAGCCATCCTATTCATCAACCTACTGTCGTGAAGATCGGGCCACCCTAGTACCGAATATAATTCGGTACATATCATCTGGTATCAGAGCTTTCGTTGTCACGGTAGGTCTTACTATCATCCACTTATTTATCATAGTGCTCATCCATCTTATATTTTGTTTTGTCCTATAGTCCAAAGCCACAAAAAACCTATAACCCTTTAGTGGTACTATTACCTTGTGTTGTTTAAAGTTCCTCAAGTTGCTAGTTACCACCATCGTATTCATATTGTATCATTGCATTTGATCTCGGCACCCCCATTAGTGTTATAAAAAAGAGAGAAAGAAAAAAAGAGAAAGAAGTCAAAAAAAAGAAGAAGTAAAAAAATTGTGAAAGGGGATTGTGTTGCTGAAAATTTTAGTTTACATTGATTTGGTGAGAATCTTTCTAGCAACAATTTCATATCCTTTTAGCACGTAAACACACTTGGTTAACAGTACCATAGCCCACCTTGATCAGCCTCCTATAGCTCCACTAAAAACCTGAACCGGGACGTTTGACTTGTGATCCTTTCGACTGCTTTACCACCTCTATCGAAGCTGTCACACCAGCACCATCACGGTCCTAGAGATCAAGAAAGAGCTTGGGTAAGTAAGAGGTGAGGTTAAGTGTTCCACAAATACTTTCATATTCTACTTCCTATTGCTTCCCTTTAACATGGTAGGATCCAATTCAAGTGTTCATGGTTCTGAATTGCATCAGATAGCCGACTCACTCGTGGCGGCCATGGAAAGGATGTTAAATGAACGTCTGTCCACGATAGGAGGTCGAAGGCTACATCATTGTGATCCTGAAGAATTGAACCATGAAGAATCCGGAGATGAGAATTCTGGTTTCAGCCATGAATTCGATCCCTTCGGCGATGGCCGTAGAGGTTATGGTGATGGTCGCCACACTAATTTCGATAATTTGTGTGGAAGGCGTCATGCACACGGACACCGAGTAAGATTTGAAGACGAGGAGTTTGAAGACCGTGATCGTGAGGCATCTGATGAGAACCCCTTTGCAAATGATGGAATGTTTGGTTGGCATCATCATCACCAACATGCTAACTTTGAAGATAGCGAGAGTTATCATGGGCATCGCCATAGAAATGACCCAAACAATATTGCCTGAGTCAAGTTGGATATTCCTAAATTTACTGGGAAAGAAAGTGCAGATGAATATCTTAATTGGGCTGAGCAGTGTGATCACATTTTCAGAGCTCACAATTTTTCAGATCAACACCGAGTGAACTTGGCCTCAGTCGAGTTTTCTAGTTATGCTCTTACTTGGTGGAATCAACTACAAGAACATCAACTTAGATTGGGACTAAGGCATATTAATACATGGGAAGAGATGAAGCGAGTGATGAAGAGGCGATTTGTTCCTTCCAGCTAACAACGTGATCTTTGAAATCGATTGCAATTATTGAAGCAAGGAAAGAAATCTGTTGATGAATATTTTAAGGAGATGGAGTTGCTGTTAGTGCGAACTAGAATCAGAGAAGATCTCGAGTCAACCATGGCAAGATTTCTAGGCGGACTCAATGAAGAGATTTCTGGATTTGTCGAGATGTTCCCATACCATACCTTGCAAGATCAAGTTGATCAAGAAATGCGTACAGAGAGAAAAATTCAACAAGAGTCACGTGGAAAATCTTATGCAAGTCATTATAATGTTGTCCCATGGCGCAAACAGCAATCCAGTGCTTCTTTTGGTGGAGGACGATCCCAAGGAAATGTAGCTAGGTCTTCTCCATCCAATGGTACATCAAAGATGGCAGCTTCTATAGGTTCATTCCCTGTAAATAAGCAGCGACCTGCTGCTAGTACATCAGACCCGACTGAAGCTTCAGTCGCTACTTCTTCTACCCGTACAAGAGAAATTGTGAGCCATAAGTGCCATGGTCGTGGGCACATTGCTGCTCAATGTCCAAGTAAAAGAACAATGTTGTTGAATGAAAAAGGTGAATGGGAATCAAGCAGTGATCTAGAAGACGATGGACCAAAGTTTGATGAAGAAATTCAACAGGAAGAGAATGAGATCTAGCTAGAAGGAGATCATAAATGTTTTATCTCTCTTCGAGTGCTAAGTGTGAATGCTAAAAGATAAATTGGACAGCGCCACAATCTTTTCCATACCCGAGGTATGATCAAAGATAAGCTATGCCACATCATTGTTGATAATGGTAGCTACAACAACATTTCTAGTCAAGAATTGGTGGACAGATTGGAATTAAAATCAAGGCGTCATCCTAGTCCGTATAAGATGTAGTGGTTTAATGATTGTGGAGCGTTGCGTGTTAGCCACGTGGTGAATGTTCCTTTTTCTGTTGGGAAGTACAATGATCATGTGGAATGTGATGTGGTCCCTATGCAAGCATGTCAATTGATGCTAGGTCGACCTTGGTTATATGATCGTGATGTCTAGATTTTTGGAAGAACCAACAAGTTGTCTTTCTTGTACAAAGGGGAGTGAATCTCTTTGCTTCCTTTAACACCGGAGGAAATTTTTAAGGATGATCCAAAGAAGAAACAATGAGAGAGCGAGAACCACTTGAGAGTGATCCATAAAAATAGTAAGGGAGAGTTTTCAAAGCCAAATAAAACTCCACTGCCTTCAATAACCAAGACACCGGGAAAAGAGGAATTAGTCATGATGACTAGGAAGGGGGATCTAAAAGAATTGAGTGAACCTAATGCCATGTTCTTTGTGCTCCTATACAAGGACACCCTTCTTTCTACTAACAACTTACCCTCTACCTTGCCAAGTATTGTCTTTGATGCATTACAGGAATATGATGATGTGTTTCCTGATGAAGTGCCACTAGGGTTACCACCTAAGAGAGGGATTGAACATCAAATAGACCTTGTGTCTAGCGCTTCCCTCCCAAATCGTGTTGCCTACCGCACCAACCCAGAAGAAACAAAGGAGATTCAGCAACAAGTGGAAGAATTGGTTAAAAAATGGTACGTACAAGAAAGTCTTTCCCCTTGTGTTGTACGTGTCCTACTAGTTCCTAAGAAAGATGGATCTTGGAGAATGTGTGTGGATTGTCGAGCTATCAATAACATCATCGTATGGTATAGACATCCAATTCCTAGATTAGATGATATGCTTGATGAACTTAGTGGTGCTTTTATTTTCACTAAAATTGACTTAAGAAGTGGCTATCATCAGATTCGTATGAAAGAGGGAGATGAATGGAAAACAACCTTTAAAACAAAATTTGGGTTGTATGAATGGTTGGTGATGCCCTTCGGGTTAACAAATGCACCTAGTACATTTATGAGGTTGATGAATCATGTTCATAGAACTTTCATTGGCAAATTTGTTGTTGTCTATTTTGATGACATACTAATTTACAGTAAATCCCTTAACGAACATGTTGAACATATCCGATACATACTTACTATCCTTCGAGAACAGAAATTGTATGCTAACCTTGAGAAGTGCACCTTTTGCACCGACAAGGTAGTGTTCCTTAGATTTGTTGTATCAGAACAAGGTGTGGAGGTAGATGAAGAAAAGATCAAAGCCGTACGCGACTGGATGCCTCCACAGAATGTGAGCCAAGTGAGAAGCTTCCTTGGGCTCGCTGGGTTCTACCGGTGGTTTGCAAAAGACTTCATTACTGTTGCTACTCCCATCAATGAATTGACTAAAAAAGAAGTACCTTTCAAATGGGGAGAAGCACAACAGAAGGCATTTGAAGAATTAAAAACGAAGTTAACAACAACCCCAGTTCTTGCACTCCTAGACTTCAGTAAGATATTTGAAATAGAATGTGATGCCAGTGGAATTGGGATCAGAGGCATGCTCATGCAAGAACGAAGACCAATTGCCTACTTCAGTGAAAAGCTAAGTGGTCTGACTCTAAATTATTCAGTTTAGGATAAAGAATTATATGCTCTTGTTCAGAGTTTGGAAACTTGGCAACATTGTCTTTTTCCTAAGGAATTTGTGATACATTCAGACCATGAATCATTAAAACATCTTAAAGGACAACTAAAACTAAATAGAAGGCATGCAAAATGGTGTGAATTTATTGAATCATTTCCTTATATTGTTAAATACAAGAAAGGAAAAGATAATGTTGTAGCAGATGCTTTGTCTTCACGACATGCTTTGCTAACACAACTCGATGCTAAAATTCTTGGATTAGAAAGTATAAAGGAATTATATCCGACTGACTTAAACTTTGCTAAACCATATTCTAAGTGTTGTGATGGCAGAGGATGGGTAAAATTTCATGTTAATGATGGTTTTTTGTTCTGAGCTAACAAATTGTGCATTCCAGAATGTTCTGTTCGAATTTTACTTTTGCGGGAAGCTCATGCAGGAGGACTTATGGGTCATTTTGGCACCAAGAAGACGGAGCAAGTGCTTGTTGATCATTTCTTTTGGCCTAAAATGAGAAGGGATGTGGAGCGACATGTCCTTCGATGTGAATCATGTCATAAAGCTAAGTCTCGTTTAAACCCTCATGCCTTATACACTCCACTACCTATTCCTAGTGTGCCTTGGGAAGACATATCCATGGATTTTTTCTTGGTTTACCACGAACAAAGCAGGGAAGTGATTCTATTTTTGTTGTGGTTGATAGATTTAGCAAAATGGCACATTTTATTCCATGCCACAAGAGTGATGATGCTTCACGTATTGTTGAATTGTTTTTCAAAGAAGTTGTTCGTTTACATGGGATTCCACGAACCATTGTTTCTGATTGTGACACTAAATTTTTGAGTTACTTTTGGAAAACTCTGTGGGGAAAACATGGAACACGGCTACTGTTCTCTACAACGTGTCATCCACAAACAGATGGACAGACTGAAGTTGTAAACCAAACATTATCAATGCTGTTGCGAGCTATCCTCAAGAAAAATTTAAAACTTTGGGAAGAAAGTCTACCACATGTCGAGTTTGTATACAACATAGTTGTACACTCGACTACTAAATTTTGTCCATTTGAAATTGTATATGGCTTCAAACCCACTGCTCCCATAGATCTTTTGTCATTGCCTGTGCAGGAACGAGTAAACTTTGACGCTAGCAAGCGAGCTGAGTTAATCAAGAACCTTCATGAAAAATCTCGAGCAAATATTGAGAAAATGACCAAGAAATATGAAAAGTGTGCCAACAACGGTCGATGAAAGATGTTGTTCAAACCAGGATACATGGTTTGGGTACATCTATGCAAAGAAAGATTTCTTAAACAACGTAAAAGAAAATTACAACCACGAGCTGATGGTCAATTCAAAGTGCTTCGCAAGATCAATGATAATGCTTATGAAATTGATCTGCCAGACACGTATGGTGTGAGTTCTAGTTTTAATGTGGTCGAGCTCTCTCCTTTGTTTGGATTGGAAGAGTCGAGGATGACTCTTTTCTAAGGGGAGGATGATGTGACCATACCAGCATCGTCAACCTTGCCGACCATTCCTACTGGACCTATCACTCGAAGCCGAGCAAAATAGATACAACAAGACATGCACGCGCTACTTTACGAATTTAAATTAAACACTAATGATAACTTTATGCTACCTAAGTCGTGTATGTTGATTTTTCTTAGGTTCACCAAAGAGGAAGGACAAAACATATCAAGGGCGAATCAGAGAGAAGAACTATGTTCGAGTCAGTCCAGCGTGACAGAACCGTCCAGAAGAAACAGTCATATCTTTTGATTCACAAAGCTATTGTTGGGGGCCTTCCTCTTCTGAAGGTCCTCAAAAATGTGCCTAACCATATGTTTTCAGCATGATTATGAATAGTTACAGGAAGCTTCGGCTTTGGGATGAAGAACTTCTCTTATGGCGGAATGAAGGGAACGAAGCTAAAAGGATCTCAAGAGGCCAGGAACCAAAAGAGGAAGGCCACTAGCCCAACTCTTCATGAGGAGCAAATTGATCAGGAAATCAGGGACCTAGAGGCCATCCATCAGCAAGTGCAAATGAAAAAGGAGAAGATGGCCTGGTTGGCCGACCTCCAGAAGAGGATTGACGAAGCCACTGAAGAAATGTGTCATCTTACTCAAGATGACCAGGACCAAAGGCCTCAACATAAGGAGCTTCGTCAGGAGAGCTCATTCAACGAAGATGAATGGTACGATGACTTTCATCATGGTAATTTTACTTTTGATGATGCTTCTCCTCTGGCAGCAGAATTGCAGGCTATCCCATGACCACAATCCTATAAGCCACCCTAGTTGCCCATGTATGATGGGCACTCAGATTCAAAGCAATTCTTGATGAGCTACGAGGCAACAATATCCTCGTATGGGGGTAATGCCGCTGTCATGGCAAAGTATTTCGTCATGGCAGTGCGAAGTGTGGCCTAGACTTGGTACTCCTCTCATCATCCAGGAACAATCACATCATGGCAGAAGCTCAAGGATATGCTGGTCACTAGTTTCCAAGGTTTTCAGACGAAGCCAGTTACTACTCAGGCCTTGTTTCAATGCACATAAGACCAGGAGGAATACCTTCAGGCGTATGTTCGAAGGTTTTTGCGTCTAAGAGCACAAGCACCCACAGTGCCCAATGAAATTGTCATTGAGGCCATCATCAAGGGACTTAGGCTAGGACCTATAGCTCAATATTTTGCTAGGAAGCCTCCACAAACCCTGGAGAAGCTACTTCAGAAAATGGATGAGTACATCCGAGCCGATAATGATTTTTGCCAAAGAAGGGAGGAAGCCTGTAGGTTTTCTGAGATGACCAGGGGCTTCAGAGGGAGACTACATCCTAGGCATGTCTGATCAATTCATAACTCCAATACCAATGATTAAAGGGCCAGCAATGTTCACCATAGCCATCACAGTTCTCAGTCTTCAATCATGCATCAGACTTCTTTCAGACCACCGGCTCCGAGGGGCAGAGGAGGAAGAAGTTTCAGTGGAGGAAGGTTTGGCAACCAACCTAGAAAGTTGTACTCTCTTTTTGTGGCGAGGACAAGGGCCACACAACAAGGACACGCCAGGTCACAATTCAGAAGCAAAAGGAAATTGTCGAAGCTGAAGCGCGGCAGAGTCAGCCGAAGCAAGTCCTCCACACTGCTTCGTTTTACTCTCCATACATCCCAGAATACGTATGCAATCAACAACCTACGACTTCTGTTGCTTCGGCAAGCCATTCCCGAGCTTCCTGGCCGCAATTGCCACCACCACCACCACTAATCCACAATCAATAGCCAGAAGGGCGCAATCATACTCAACAGCAGTGCGACCTTCGGGAGGAGTCCGAAGTACACACAATCAACAACACTGTGCCTAAGTCAAAGCATATTTACTAAAAGAACTACAGTGGCTCAGCCAAGGAATATGACGATCTGATGTATCTTAACATTTTCTGCCTTTTATATTTTCTTGAAAGAAAAACAATATAGGAGGGATAAATTTTCAACTTGATATAATGATATTGTCGTTACACCATCGAGTGTGACAGAATTTAGTTCCGAAGCTACAAAGTCGTTCCTAAGGGAGCTTAGAGTAAGTTCTGAAGCTACAAAGCCGTTCCTAAGGGAGCGTAGTGTAAGTTCAGAAGCTACAAAGTTGTTCCTAAGGGGGCGCAGTATAAGTTCTGAAGCTCAAAAGTTGTTCCTGAGGGGATGCAGAGCCAAAATACCACCTAAATCAGAGGTGAAGAAGCTCCAAAGTCATTCCTAAGGGAATGCAGAGCTTAAATACCACCTAAATCAGAGGTGAAGAAGATCCAAAGTCGTTCCTAAGGGGATGCAGAGCTTAGCTCCAAAGTCGTTCCTAAGGAAGATAAAATACCACCTAAGTAAAAGGTGAAGAGACTCCAAAGTCGTTCCTAAGGGAATGCAGAGTCTGGGTGTGTTTTTGTGTGGGTGCTCATCTTTGACATCAACATCATAGTGCATCATACCATCACATCATTTCGCACAACATTACATCATACAACATATCACATTAGCAACAAAATTGTGGAGAAGGAAAGATGCTCCCCCGAAAATATTTGATGGATTATGAAACAATGTGCTGAAGCACAAAGTATACCTTCGGCAGATATAATTTTACATAGCAAGGAAATCTTCGTTGGCAATGTTATTATACAACGGCCGTGGCAAAGAATAAGGTATTCAATCAATAAAGGGGGCAATTTTTTCTTTGCGAAGTATGAAAAGAAGGGAAGGTGTTTTTACGCCGAAGGCTCAAAAATGGTATGTACACAAATTTCATGCATCACAAAGAAACACATTACATTGATATACATATAAATACTTGATGTTTGTCTTATACACAAATATTACATTTTCTAGTAAAGCATGAATCTAGTCTTCCTTCAGAATTCTTTCGGCGGCTTCATGCAAAAGTTTGTCGACGACTTCGTCAACAACTTCGTTAGCAATTTTCATCGCATCTAAAGCCTCTTTCATAACTAGATCCACCTCAGGATTGTATGGCTCCGGTGGTGGCGAAAGGCCGGCTGTAATAAAAAGCATAATAATGAATTTTTGAAGATATAAACAAAAAATGAGACAAAAAAGTTTTTAAAAGGATACCTATAATCAATGCGCGTTCAGCAGCTTCTTCAGCTTCCTTCGCCTCCACTCGGGCATCGTGCGATTCTTTGTAACACCCCTGGTGTTCCTGGCACTAAAACTTGAGCATAACATCATATGCATTGACATTTCATGTGTTTGTTACACCTAGAGTGCATTCACTAGGTAAAATTTTCGAACAAGTTGTGATGATAGGACTTGATGTGTGATTAACCCTAGGGTAGAGTACTTAACCCTAGAATTAGGACCTATGGATGAAAGTGAAGCCAAAAAAGAGTAAAAATCTTAAAAGTCATTAGAAATGTTCACAAGATATCAAAGTTGATGGACTTTAGTGGCAGAAAAACCCTAAAGTACTCAAAACCCTAAAAGGAACTCTAGAAAACCCTAATTGGAACCCTAGGGGGTAACTGTAAATTCTAGGCACTTTTGGACCAAAGTGCAAATGTCAAAGTGATGGAACACCACAAACCAAGTAACTTTCATATTGAAGAATTTTCAAGTGGAATGATGAAATTTGGACTTATATGCAAAAGGGTCACATGAACACTATGTGACCAAGTCTGAAAATTCAGTGTATTGGAGTCAACTTTGGAGCTCTATATCTCTCAATTCATAAGGATTTTGCCCAAGGTCAACACATCAAATTTGTAGAGCTATGATAGGAGTATAACTTTTCTTAAGTGACTAAGCCTTGATCACATACAAAATTTGGAGTAAAATGGGCTCAAAGTTGGGCTGTCAGTCGCTACTACAGACTGAATTCTGGCCACCAGTGAACTTGGAAGAACTTGGAGATCAATTTTGAATGGGATCCAGTAATCGATTGGGTATGGTTACTATAACAAAAACAAAGATGGATTATGGGACAACATTTTTGCTGCAGACAGATGATCAAGTTGCCACACAAAAATTGGAGAACCAAGGCCTCTAACTTGCTCTGTCATATGCTCTGATGATGATCACCATGGTACAGTGCACGAAAAGATCTTCAGGTTCATTGCACTTCGCCGCATGACCTCTGCGCCTGGATTCGCGCCGACCGCCACAATTTGTGCCCTTTGATGTGCGGAATTACGATCGGAGTGAAAAGATCTTCACCGTGGATGAGTATGGGACACTTGGCCGCTCTGTCGCCTCATCCACTTGCCGGTGACGTGGTCGAGCGGCCGTCGTCAAGGTGTACATCGTTCGCAGTGATCGCGCCACACCATGACCCTTTCACCACGTCGTTGCTAGCCGTAATAGTTCACTAGTGACCGCCGTAGCTCCTCAACCAGTGAATGCCACGGTAGAACGCCGCAGTATCTCAGTCCCTCTCTCCGGCCACCAGCACACTTCCTTCAAATTGGACACCACCGCCGATGCAGTCTATAAATTGCTGCCCTAGTGAGCTCCACTAGCTTATTACGCATCCAAAGCACCAGCTCTTTCCTCCGATCGTCCACCAGAGCCTCCCAATTTCCCATTTCCCCCAAATCGGTCAGAACGCCGCCGTGAGGCATCTCACCGTGGCCAGCCATCCTCAGGTTGGTTCATGCCTCTCTGTTGGATGTTCTAGCATCTCTCAGGTCTCTTGTTGCTTGTAGGCTTGATTTATTGAACTAGACCGCACTGAATTGCCCTGAACACCATAGTTTCTCCTCGGATCTTGTCATCATCGTGGGCAGACAAACTCCGGGCCGGAATTGTGCAATTAATGGTCGGTTCCGGGTCGCCGAGGGTGGGATTAGGTGTCGGTCGAGTTAGGGCTTTGGTCATTGAGCATCTCGGCTGGTACAGGTTCGCCGGAGGGCGCGCTCACCGCCGTTCGCCGTCGGGGACCTGGGTCAGCGAAGAAACAGAAGTGCAGGGGCCTATGTGCGAATGTCAGAGACACAGAGGAATAGTGTTAAGGACTCTTTATGGGTTTTTCAAATAGGCAGGGGTCTCTGTGCAAATACGCCAACGCGAGCGTGCGCGGGCGTGTTTTCCCGTTCGTGGGCCGACTTGGGCTGGTTTGAGCCCGTTACTATTCATTCCTTTTCTCTTTCTTTTTCTACCAGGCTTAGGGAAATTATAGAAAATTATAGAAAATTCTAGAAAAATGATAAAAATATGAAACCAATTTTATTAGACTCCTAAATTCCTGTAGTATTTAATAAAAATAGTTCCAAGATTTTTAGCCCAACCATGAATTGTTTAGTACTTAAAAAGGCCTAAACCTAGACTTTTGGAATTTTAGAAATTATTTGATAACTCCAAAAATCACCAAACTTTTTAGGTAAGCCTAATATGATAATTAGAACCCTTGGGTGAAGTTTGACATGTTTTGAATATTGTTTGATCCCCAAACTCAAAACCCTAACTTTCTTGGTAATAGTTGCCTTATTCTAGTGGAGTACTGACTCGGAAAACCCTAGTTTCCCTGGTGTACCATGAGGGAGGGTTGTATTCAAGATACAACTTGATGTATCATTTATATAACTGCATATTCATAGCATCACATGAGCATTCATGTTTATATATGGTTATGTATAGAAAATGAAGAAGAAATAATTGTCGAAGAAGAAGAGACTGCACCACCAACTGAAACTCCACCTGCCGGGAATTGTTTCTATTTTGATATCTATGGAACGGATCCCAAATTCCCTACAACACAAGGCAAGCCCCGGTGCATTTACCTTTTCCTTGTGATTTTAAACTATTTATCACTTGAATGCTGTATTAGGTGATAGGAGTTGGGTGCTAAACCAATTGCTGCATTTCCTTCCTTGAAACTGTTTACCATTCCTTGATTACCTGTTTTATTAAAAGGTTTTGTGATGCTTAGTCTTGCTTTAGAAAAACAAAAAGGTTTTGTTTTAAACCAAAGATGATGCTTCAGATGGAATGGGATGTTTTCAAAAATAAAACTTGATGGTGGATCCATCATGGCCGTGATGGGTTCAACATCGGACAAGATGTACCTCTGCCAGGTACCAAACTTTGGGATTTTAAATGATAAAGCTGAGACCGGGCGGGTGACTTGCACGAGAAGAGTCTAAGTGTAGTTTCTCCGTCTGAGTCGATTAAGGATTGTGTCGATGTAGGCCTGATGATCGAGGACCTTTTAACGGTCACATGCCTCATCATGGGTAAGCTTTGCCTCGGGCAGACCAATATCAGAAAGGCCAACACGCAATGGGAGTGGAGAGATGGCGAGAGTAGCGTGTACCCTTCATGGCAAGAGGCTAGACGGTGGTGTATCTGTGCTCTCGGTTGGCGTGAACCCGGTCTGGTCTTGAGAAACCCGGTGGCGAGTTGACATATGCAAGGGTTAAGTGCTACATATGCCGTGTGATTGGAGATCCCTAGTTGGGTATTAATCGATTCGGATCGCCGTTACTTCTTGAACATGAAGACTTGGTCACTGACTTACAACTAGCATTCCAGTGAATTAAAGGGTAATAAAAGACGGCTAGTGAAGGTCAAGTGCTTGAACTAGGGTAGAAAGAACTCTAGCTGCAGGTAATAACTTAACTTGATAATAAAACTAGATTTTTAAGAATCCATTGTTAGTAAGCATTTCTGCAAACATAGTCTTTGATCTTTGAATAGCCTTACCTTGACCTCCTCAAGCCAGCATATCCTTGAGAGTCTTTTTCTTTTGTCGGGTAAGACTTGCGAAAGTACACTCCGTACTCAGGGTTTTCGAACCCATGTTGTTGTAGGTGAGGAAACAGCAAACTTTTGCCGTTTTTGTTCAA
This sequence comes from Zea mays, assembly GCF_902167145.1. Classification (NCBI taxonomy): domain Eukaryota; kingdom Viridiplantae; phylum Streptophyta; class Magnoliopsida; order Poales; family Poaceae; genus Zea; species Zea mays. The sequence continues at coordinate 86,299,584 of NC_050100.1, read as the reverse complement.
AGGTGGTACCCAAAGACGAGCCCCAGCAGTGAAGTCAGTCGCGGGAGGATGTTGGCCTCCCACTTTGAAAACAATAAACTTGTGTGCGGGAGGGTGTTTTGCCTCCCTGGTCTATAATAATAATACTACTTATGCACTCTTAGTACCCTAGTATTGTAATAATAATAATACTCTCTCTATATTTTATGAATGTAAATTAAGTTATTGTAATCTGCTTTCGCTTATTCCATCCTCTGATGTGATGTAATATCTGCGTGATGGGTGAAGCGCTCTTGGGCGAAATGATGAGGATACAGTTACCGAATTTGTTGAGTGATTAAGTGCATCTATAGGGTTGTCCAAGGTCCTTAGGACAAGGACAAATGTAGGTGGGCCTAATACCTTGGGAGGTTCCATCACAGCTGGTATCGGAGCGAAGCCCATCTCTTCAGATATTACGTAGTACTTCAAAAGAATTTTCAAATACTCACCTAGAGATATTCTTTCATTCCTCCCTTACCACTTTCCGGTAGTCCTTTATATTGTAGAATTGGTAACAGAGTGCAATATATAGGAAGTTGGGGATCAACGAAAGTTGATTCCATAATTATTAGAATATGCATGCATCATGTTAAGAATATATTAATAAATCTTCCCCTCTTATGGAGATATGGCATGTACAAGGAAAACATCATGAAAATATATTGGACCTTTTGGCGTGCCTCGTCATCAACTAGCCCCCAGACATGAAGGAAGTAGTAGTGGCAGCAATGACCCAATTGGAGACCTGGAAGCCAAGGTGGAACAACTTCGGTCAGAGCTACGCCACCGGAATAGGGCATGGGCGCAGGACAGTCAGCGTATAGCTGAATTGTCAGCTGACGTCAGTCGCTTGCAATATGAGATTGTAGAACGGGATTGGGTCGTCAACTCGTGTTCGATCGCTTGGGACCGCGAAGCAAAAGCTCGAGCTCGTGTGGCAGAGCTTAGTGCAGCCCTTGACAGCCTGCAAGTGCACTGTAATACTTTACATGAAGTACATGTATTGTATGCTCGACTGCACCCAAACGTGCCTTCTGACGTTGCTGCTGTTGGGGACTCGTTCTCAAATGCTATGAATTAAGAACAAGGCAACATAAAATGTTAAATGTTAATGCCCTTCGTCCACTGAAGCATTATTCCTTTAAGGATTTAATGAACTTCGGACGAAGGTTAAGGACGATACAATTACGTAGGTTGAATCTTCATAATTGAACTCTAATAGATTATATAAAATAATACGAAATATGAAGCATCAAAGATAAATAAATTATAAATGAACAACATCACTTTCATATTATATCAACTTAATGTATTCAAATATTAGATACATTAATACCTCTGCCTTGGCAAAGATTAATTCCCGAGTGATGCGATTGCAATTACTAGAATGTGTGAACAGTAAAGGAATACTGTTCACTATTTATAGGCACAAGACATAGCCTATGAGGAATTACAAACATGCCCCTCATAAAAGTTTACAACAACGACTCAAACACTTATGGACTAAAAGGTCATTCTACTTTTAAGTCGGTTTGTAATTCCGAAGCTTTATGAATAGCAACCTTCGGTCATCACGTGCAGACAGCTTCAGCCAAAGCTGTTTCTTTCTGCAGGACCTTCGGCGACGAAGCATGGTCCCAACAGTAGCCCCTTCGCGGTGCTAGATCGTTTTTCGTAACGAGCTTGATCCGTGAAAAAAGTCTCTTAGGCTTCAGGAAGCCGAAGGTCCGAAAAACACCTTCCCTGAGCTCGTTGTCGAGAAACGATTCAGTTTCCGAGCGCGTAGCGGTCCCACCCTGCAGGGTTACTATTTGGTCTCTGCGGTCCACCGCGCAGCGGGTGTAAGCAGCTGTTTGCCTGGTGTAAAAATCCTGACGATTCACCTTCTTACCTGCAGCACTATATAAACAGACGGGTAGGTGTGAAGTTACCACATCATTCATTGCTATTGCACTGTTTTGCTGCCAAAATTTTTAACCATAGCCGAAGCTTGACTCTCGCAATCAGACGAAACTCTAGTTTAAAGCCTACTTCGTCAGAAGAAAAAGCTTCGGAAGAAAAAGTTTTTTAGTTCCCAAGAAATTCAGAATTAAATGGCCAGAGTGTGCTCTACCGCTAGAGTTGAGCATGAGGGAGGCGAAGCCGAAGGAGCGGAGACTGTTCCTATCTCCGAAGCAATGCAACGATCCGGACTGGTGACCTCGGAAGGAATCCGTACTGCCGAGACAGAGCAAACTGTTGCCGAGACAGAACAAGTTGTTGCCGAAACGGAATAAGGAAATATTGAGGAAGCTGATCCTGATGATGATTACCATATTGTCGTGCCAAGCAAGCCCAGCCACTTGGACTTCGGAAAGTCGACTGTCTCCAAGCCTGATCTCTCCAAGATGGTGAAGTCGGGTTATTTTAGTGAGAATGAGAAGAAGCTACTTCGCTTCGGGGGGGAAGAAACTACCCCGAAGCCAGAAAAGGATGAAATAGTTATTTTCAAGAGCTTTCTAAAAGTTGGGTTGAGATTCCCCTTAAATAGGATGGTCTCTGATGTGCTGCAAAGATTTGGTATCTATTTTCACCAACTGACTCCCAACGCGATTGTCAGGCTCAGCGTCTATATCTGGGCTCTCCGAAGCCAAGCGGTGGAGCCGTTTGCCGACAGCTTCTGTCGAGTTCATGAGCTGCATTACCAAACTAAGGCCAGAAAAGATGGATTGCATGAAAATTTTGGTTGCTATAATTTTGCTTATCGGAAAACCATGAAGTTTCCCGTGATCAGCTACCGAAGCAAATGGCCGGCAGGCTGGAAATCAGAATGGTTTTATGTCAAAGTTGACGAAGACAAAGAGAAACTGGTTCAGAGCCCTCTTGAACTAACCTTCGGAGAAACAAGACCCCGATGCAGAATGGAAGTAGAAGGTCCAACTTGGGCTGCACTGGGCGAATTCAAAATTATTGCAGAACATATTGGCACTAGAGATTTAGTGCAGGAATTCCTGGCCTTCAGGGTTTTTCAACTATGAAAGAGTGGACATTGCCGAAGCTTAAAGGGGAAAAGAAAAAGGGGGAACTCGTCCGACTGCCCTACCATTATAAGTTCAAGAAATACTTTAAAGTACCCTGCAAAGAATGGCTTGATACAATTGAAATGATGAGTAATGAAATTATTGGGAATTACTCTAAAAAAGAGGACCAACTGATGACAGCGGCCTTCGGCACTCGGCCGAAACGAAGGCTGAACAGGGTACTTGATGCCATAGGATTTGAATAAGCTGACTACGGTCGACTGGGTGGAGATGTTGGAGGCCCGAAGTGAAAAAGAATTGCCAGCGCTGCTGACGAAGAGGTCGTCAAGGTGGCCAAAAAGAAAAAGAAAGATTCTGAAAGTCTTAGCGCTGAAGAGTTAAATCCTGAGCCGAAGGTGGCTACTACAAGAAAGAGAAAAAGTGCATCCCCAGAGCCGGAAACGCCGGTCCGAGAAGAAGATACTCCTGCTTCTCCTTCTGCTGTTGAAGTAGAAGAGATTATGAAGGTAATGACTGAACCCTTGCCTATCAGGCTAAGTCCGCTGGCACTGGAACTGACGAAGTTTTTTCAGAAGGACAAGACAGCCTCGGCAGCAGAAAGTCCTGCGAAGCCGAAAAAACGGAGAATTATTCAAGTAACAGATGTGATCCATCAGACGCCGCCACCGGCAACGGCGTCAAAAATTGTCTTTGCTGAAACCGACGAAGCCGAAGCTACTGGAACGAAAACTACTGAAGCTGAAACCGGCGAAGCCGAAGCTACCGGGGCCGAAGCCGGGGGCACTGAAGAGTCAAACCTGAAAACTACACTTGAGGTTATTGACAATATACTCCTGAAAATGGCTGAAGAAGAAGCTAGTGTGGCTGCAGTGAATACGGCAACTGAAAAGGGGAAAGAGCAGATTGATGAAATTTCAGAAGAAGGAAATTTTAACTTTCAAGATCTGCTCGGACAAGAATTAAAAACACCGAAAAAGAGGAGTTGAAAAAATATGCCATATCTTGCGGATACAAATCAGGGGCTATGCTATTTGGTGGGGTCAACGAAGGGAAACTAAGATGCCTTCGGAACCGCACCGAGGCCAAAATTGTTAGAACCCTTTCCAAAAGCATTGGCTTACCGAAGCTGGAAGCGGACTTATGCCGTTATCAACGACAACACATCGTCGGAAGCTTGCTTTATGCTAACTTCAAGGTAACGAATATTTTTGTTATTTTATTACTATTATTATTAACTTTTGGGTCGTGTTCTAACGAAGATCATTTCGACAGAGCATATTGTTAAGCAAGGTTCTGAAAATGCAACAAGATCTGGAGGAAGAGAAAAACAAAGCCTTCATTCAAGATTTGACTGAAAAAGTTGAAAATCATGAAGCCAATCTGCAAAAGAAAGACTTCGCAATCCAAAACCTTGAAATTATGGTCAAAGAGCACGAAGGTGCATTGGAAAAGAAGGATTTTGTTATTCAGACCATGCAAGGCTCTTTGGCTGAAGTCCAAACTAAAAATGACAAATTAAAGAATGAATTGCTCCGTCAATCAGAAAAATTCGAGCAAGAAAAGAAATATTTTGAAGCAAGCCTGAAAACTGAAGTGGATAAATACTCAAATTTGCAGAAATCCTTTAAAGAACTTCAGGAGAAATGCTTAAGCTTCGGCAGCCGATGCGTGCAGCGGCTGAAGGATGTGTTTCACTCTGTCGGAGCTAGCTCTTAGAAATTTACACCTTCAGCTGAGAATCTGCCAAGAACATTAGAATATATTGAAGGTGAAGTTGACGCCCTTGACGAAGTTATTGGTGGGCACGCCGACTTCTGCGCCCTGGTAGCTTCTCGGGGCACAGCTATGGCTTTTTTGAAGGCTGGCTGCACGCATGGAAACATTGTGAACAGACCAAACTTCAGCTTGTCAGCTTCAGATTTGATGGATATCCCAAGCTTAGCCAGAAGTATCGGAAATAGATTCATGACCCAGATCTGGGTAAGTGGCGGGCGGAAAATGGCAGGCGACGAAGCTCGAAGCCATCTTAAGCCGGTAAGAAACTTATGTTTGTTACTTTTACCTTCTCCTTTGAATTTTGTACCTTTCTTACTCTGCTATTTGGTATATACAGGATGACGAAGCTGAAGATTGACAATGCTGAAGTTTGACAAAACTGAAGACGAAGCCTTAGCTGAAGCTTGGAGTTGCTTATAATATGCTTTCCTGCAAAAATTCTTGGAGAAACTCTTGTAATATAGATATGGAATAACTTATGTAAATTTGTACATACCTTGTAATATATTCTGTCTCCCTTATCCGCATCCAGTCTATTCTGTCTCCCTTATCCGCATCCAGTCTGCTTTGCTGTGGACGAAACTTCTCTTTTGAGCCGAAGGCAAAAAACACCTTCCCTTCTTTTCGTACACAACGAAGCATAGAAAATTTTTCCTTCGGATCTTTTCTTTATTTTTTGAAGCACCTGTCTTTTTTTGTGAAGCATGATGATGATTCTATATATGTCTAAATGGATGTTTATGAATGCAAATGACATGATGACATGTAATGTGCAAATGAATATTAGGACACATTCAAAAAACCATAAGCACGACCCTTCGTCCCCTCAAAAAATCTTTTTTGCCGTTTACTTTTCGGCTTCACCGCTTACTTTTCGGTGTATCAGCGTTGACTTTTCGCTGTAAGCCTCCCTTAGGAGCTTCTTCGCCTTTTACTTTCGGCGGAATCAGCGTTTATTTTTCGCTGTAAGCCTCCCTTAGGAGCTTCTTCGCCTTTTACTTTCGGCGGAATCAGCGTTTATTTTTCGCTGTAAGCTCTGCATTCCCCTAGGAACGACTTTTGAGCTTCTTCCTGTTTTCTTTTCTTTTTCTTTGCACTCGAAGGTGCGTTCTCAGCTTTTACATTTACATTTTTGGGGGATATCGCTCTTATAGAATTGAAATAAGGAAAAGAAAAATTACATGTTGTGGCCCCATTAAAAACCTTTCTCCCCCTTTGGAAAGGAAAAGGGTGCCACAAGAAAGAATATAAAAAATTACATCGAACTAAACATAATATCTCCGAAGCTCATCCGCATTCCACGATCTAGGAATGTCATTGCCGTCCAAATCCTTCAATCTATAGGAACTGGGTCTTGACGAAGATACTACCAAATAGGGGCCTTCCCACTTCAGCTGTAATTTGCCTACTGTTTCAGGGTTAGCTACTCTTCGAAGTACCAAGTGTCCTGGTTCAATGTTCTTCAGCTTGACCTTTCTATCACGCCATTTTATTGTTTTAGCTTGATATTTATTGATGTTTTCCACAGCTTGAAGTCTGATCCCTTCAATAGCATCTTTTTCTACAGAGCAATCAGCTTCGTTTTCGCCCTCTGCCGAAGCTACTGTCCTTATTGATCTTGTTTTAGCCTCTTCTGGAGTTATTGCTTCGTCACCAAACAATAGTTTAAAGGGTGTAAAGTCTGTTGATCTTGAGATGGTTGTGTTATGACTCCACACCACTTTGATTAACTCCTCTGGCCACTTTCCCCTTGGCTGATTGAAGATTGACTTCATTATTCCTGTCATTATGATCCCATTGGCTCTTTCAACAAGTCCATTTGATTCTGGGTGTCGGACTGATGCAAAATGGATCTTCGTGTCGATTTGATTACAAAATTCTCTGAAGGCTTCAGAATCAAACTGTGTCCCATTATCCACAGTGATAGCCTTCGGCACTCCGAAGCGACAAACAATGTTTTGCCAGAAAAACTTTTGAATAGTAAACGAAGTTATTGTGGCTAAGAGCTTCGCCTCAATCCATTTGGAAAAATATTCCACTGCCACCACCACATATCTTAAGTTCCCCTGTGCTGGTGGTAATGGACCTAGCAAATCCAGACCCCACCTTTGCAATGGCCAAGTGGGTTGTATTAGTTGAGTTAAAGACGAAGGTTGTTTTTGATCTCTTGCACATTTCTGACAACCTTCGCACTTTTGAACTAAATCCGCTGCATCCGAAGCTGCCTTTGGCTAGTAAAATCCTTGGCGAAAAACTTTCCCAAGCAAGAGCCTGGATCCAATGTGAGATCCACACAGACCTGCATGTATGTCCTTCATTAATTCTATACCTTCGGATCTGGATAAACACTTGAGCAATGGGGAACAGACCCCGTGCTTGTATAACTCCCCTTCTATTATGACATATGGTCGAGTTCTTGCTTCTATTCTCCTGTTATAAGCTTCGTCGTCTGAAAGAAAATTACCCTGAAGGAAAGAGATGATTTCAGTTCTCCAATCTTCACTATAAACAGGGGATATGTTGAGGATTGCTCTTTCAAGAAGCTCGACCGAAGGTGCTTTTATTGTTTCAAAAAATACTTCCGAAGGTATAGGCAGCCCCTGGGCTGCTGACTTAGCCAATAGATCAGCGTATTCATTTTCTCCACGAGGAATATTTTTGACAGAGAAACCTTCGAAGGAAGCCTCAATCCTTCGGACTGTATCTAGATACTTTTCAAGCTTCGGGTCTCTTGCTTTGTAACTTTTGTCAATATGACCAGAAATAACTTGAGAATCAGTTTTAAGAATGGCCCTTCTGATTCCCATTGCCTTTAATTTCCGAAGACCCAAAAGCAGAGCCTCATACTCGGCGATATTATTTGTGCAATTAAAATCAAGTCTTGCCGCATAACAAGTTTTAACTTTGGAAGGTGAAACCAACACAGCAGCCGCTCCCGCTCCGAAGGTTCCCCAAGACCCATCACAAAACACTGTCCATGCTTCGGCGTCTTTATTTGTTTCTTCCTCCTGAGCCCCTGGTGTCCAGTCAGCAATGAAGTCTGCTAACGCCTGGGACTGAATCGAAGATCTATGAACATATTCAATACAAAATTCATTGAGCTCTGCAGCCCATTTTCCAATCCTTCCAGTAGCTTCTCGGTTCCTCATAATATCCTTCAGAGGTTGTGAAGAAGGAACAATTATGTTGTAAGCTTGAAAATAGTGTCGAAGCTTCCTGGAGGCCATCAAGACAGCATACAATACCTTTTCCAACTCTGTATAATTTTTCTTTGATAAACTAAGAACCTCGGATACAAAATATATTGGGGCCTGCCTCTTAACTTGGCCTTCAAGCTTCTCCTGAACAAGTGCTGCACTTACCGCTGAGTGCGAAGCTGCCACATATAATAACAAAGGAGCCCCTGGCATTGGTGGAGTTAATGTTGTTAGATCTATTAAATACTGTTTCAGCTTTTCAAAGGCCTTATGCTGGATTGGTCCCCATTGAAAGACTTCGACTGTCTTCAGCACTTCGAAGAATGGTAAGTTTCTCTCTGTTGATCTAGATATGAATCTGTTGAGAGACGCCAGCCTTCCTGTCAATCTTTGAGCCCCCTTTTTTGTACTTGGTGGTTCCATTCGAAGTATTGCTTCGATTTTGCTTGGATTAGCCTCGATTCCCTTTATTGAGACTAGGCAACCGAGAAATTTCCCCTTTTTTACTCCGAAGACACATTTTTCTGGATTTAATTTTAGACCAGCCTGTCTAAAATTAGCGAAGGTCTCCTGCAAATCAGCAATGTGGTTATCTTGCTTCGTGCTTTTTACAATGATATCATCGACATAAGTTAACACATTCCTTCCTATCTGAGAGTGAAGGACCTTCGTTGTCATTCTGCTGAAACTTCCTCCAGCATTTTTAAGCCCCTCAGGCATCCGAAGGTAGCAATATGTCCCACTAGGGGTTATGAAGCTGGTTTTTGGTTCATCTTCCTTCTTCATCCATATTTGATGATAGCCTGAATAACAATCCAGCAAACTCATAAGTTCTGATGAAGCTGCTGCATCAACTAAGGAATCTATCCTTGGCAATGGAAACTCGTCCTTCGGACAGGCTTTATTGAGGTCAGTAAAATCGATACACATTCTCCATTTACCATTGGCCTTCTTCACCATAACAGTGTTAGCCAACCATTCTGGATACTTTACTTCTCTAATAACTCCGGCACTGAGGACTCTTTTTACTTCATTCCGAGCACCTTCGGCCTTGTCGTCAGACATTTTCCGAAGCCTCTGCTTTCTGGGCCTGAAGGATGGATCAACATTGAGCGAATGCTCAATAACATCCCTGTTAACTCCACAAAGATCATTAGCTGACCAAGCAAAAACATCTTTATTGTTGAACAGAAACCTGATCAAGGTTTTCTCCTGCTCCTCGGACAATTGAGATCCCAATAATACCTTCTGCTCTGCTATATCCTCACATAGGAGCATGGGTTTTGGCTGGTCAGCCGAAGCAGCTTTTTCCCTTCTGAACTTGTTTTGCTCACAAGCTTTAGTTCCATCTATATTATGGATTGCTTTTGAGTCTATCCAATTTCCTTCGGCCCTTCTGGCAGCTTCTTGACTTCCATGAATAGCAATGGGCCCTTGGTCTGAAGGTATCTTCATGCAAAGATAAGCTGGATGCAGAATTGCTTCGAAGGCATTAAGAGTACCACGACCAATGATTGCATTATAAGGGTACTCCATGTCAACGATATCAAACATAACTTGTTCAGTCCTTGTGTTGTTGATGAATCCGAAGGCCACTGACATTGAGATTTTGCCGAGTGCTACAATCTGCCTTCCTCCGAAGCCACAGAGGGGATGTGTGGCATCAAGAATTTTATCTTCGGGCTCTTGCATCTGTCTGAAGGCCTTAGCAAATATGATATCAGCTGCACTGCCTGTATCAACCAAAACATTGTGGACCAGAAATCCTTTAATAACACAAGAGATAACCATAGCATTATTGTGTGGGTAATCCTTGAGTTGAAGATCCTCTTGGGAGAAGGTAATAGGAATGTGAGACCATCTTGACTTGATGAAGGGTCCTTGCACCCCGACATGCTGTACCCTTCTCTGTGCTTCCTTCTTCTGCTTCTTGTTGGCTGGTTCTGAACATGAACCGCCTATTATCGGGAATACCAGCTTCGGAACCGAAGCAGCTTCAGCTTGAATATTGAACGAAGCCATCAGCTCAGAAAAGTGTAAGTGAGTTCACCGGAGGTGGGCGCCAATGTTGGGGACTCGTTCTCAAATGCTATGAATTAAGAACAAGGCAACATAAAATGTTAAATGTTAATGCCCTTCGTCCACTGAAGCATTATTCCTTTAAGGATTTAATGAACTTCGGACGAAGGTTAAGGACGATACAATTACGTAGGTTGAATCTTCGTAATTGAACTCTAATAGATTATATAAAATAATACGAAATATGAAGCATCAAAGATAAATAAATTATAAATGAACAACATCACTTCCATATTATATCAACTTAATGTATTCAAATATTAGATACATTAATACCTCTGCCTTGGCAAAGATTAATTCCCGAGTGATGCGATTGCAATTACTAGAATGTGTGAACAGTAAAAGAATATTATTCACTATTTATAGGCACAAGACACAGTCTGTGAGGAATTACAAACATGCCCCTCATAAAAGTTTACAACAACGACTCAAACACTTATGGACTAAAAGGTCATTCTACTTTTAAGTCGGTTTGTAATTCCGAAGCTTCATGAACAGCAACCTTCGGTCATCACGTGCAGACAGCTTCAGCCGAAGCTGTTTCTTCTTGTAGGACCTTCGGCGACAAAGCATGGTCCCAACAGTTGCAATGGGAGCTGGACCATCAGGAACAGCAAATGAAGGACCTGATGAGGAGTTGGACCTTTTTAGGCCCCCTCCTTCCATGAACCTTGCTGACGAACAGTCTCCTGTAGCAGGAAATGAAGCGACAAAGGATGATGAAGACTAGAATAGTATAGTTTAGATGTTATACTTATGTAAAATAAGTACTGAAGTCGAGTTGTACACTGGAGTCTGTATAATTATTACATTTTGGTAATGTAATATGGTGTATGTGGCATGTTATATTTTTTCCAAATGTTTCTTTGCCTCAGATGCCATCACGGACTCGCACACATGATGTTGCAGGGACTTCCCGCGGTAGGAAGGATACTCCTAACCCGTCACCAGTAACCGATTTTGGCCGAGGCTATCGCTGCCTTGGTCAATGCCACTGCAGATAATATGCGCTTCTTGCGCGAAATGGCGGGCAATCAGTTCCAACAGCATGGTGGGAGAGCTCCTCCTCAAGGACCGCGTGAAACAACATATTTGGAATTCTCTAAGACTCGACCCCCGCTCTTCATTAAAGCATAAGAAACTTTAGAAGCTGATGAGTGGGTAAGAGTTATGGAACAGAAGTTTGGGTTGATTCGCTGCATAGAGACGCAGAAGCCATTATTTGCTGCACAACAACTAAGAGGGTCTGCCAGTACTTGGTGGGCAAATTTTGTAACAGTTCAACCGGCTAGGCATCAGATCACTTGGGAGGAATTCAAGCTAGCATTCCGAGAGCATTATGTTCCAGAGGGAGTGCTCCATATGAAACAAGAAGAGTTCATCCGGTTAAAGCAAGGGGGAGATACTGTGATGCAGTATCTCAACAAATTCAATCATCTATCCCAGTATGCCATCGACTAGGTGAATACAGATCTGAAGAAAAAGAATTGCTTTATGAGGGGACTTAATGACAGGCTTCAACGGAAAATGGCAACCTGCTTGGATCTTACCCATAGTAGGGCTGTCAGTACAGCACTGGCAGTAGAAGCCAAACACGCCAGACATTGAAAATTGAAGGGGTTTGGAGGTGAAAGGTCAAATCAAGGGCCTGAGAAGAGAACCAGGTTGGTGATCCGACCTTTTAATCAAAATCGATTTTCGCCTCGCCCACCTTCATATCCGTTCAAGCAGCCTGTTTTTATTCATCCACTACTGCCCCTGCTCCTACCAATCAACCGAGTGCCCCTGGTACTCGTTTCCCTGCTCTCCCCAGTTCTTCCACTGGTTGCTTCAATTGTGGAAAGTCCGGACACTTCATTAAGGTCTGCCCATACCCAAAGCAAAATAAAACCAATTTCCAATAGAACTCTGGGAACTCCAACCAAGGAAAGGGGAATACGGCTAATACTTCAACGGGCAAGAACTTCAAGAAAACTGGACGGATTTATTATACCCAAGTGGCTACAACACCGGAGGGCGAGCCGGTAATGATGGGTACGTTCCTTGTTGCCAATTACCCAGCAGTTATTCTCTTCGATTCTGGTGCATCACATACCTTCATAAGCAAGAATTTTGTGGAAAAGCATTGCATTCCTTGCACTGAATCAAGGGAAGGATTTATTATCCATTCACCTGGGGGATGGATATTTACTAAGGAAGTAGCCTTCCACATACCAGTAACATTGGCCGGGCGGGAATTTCCTACCAATATGATTGTTTTAAAGGGACAAGACATAGATGTAATTCTAGGCATGAACTAGTTAGCCCAGCATAAGGCCATCATCAACACAGACTTAAGGACTATCAAATTGAGCCATGGCCATGAAGACATTCAAATGTCCATCCCTATAGCTGTCCCCGTCAAACAATCTAGGCGAGTTTATGAAGCTATCGTGCAAGAAATCCAGGATATTCTGGTGGTATGTGAATTCCCAGATGTCTTTCTTGAAGATTTTCCTGGGTTGCCTCCAGAAAGGGATGTAGAGTTTGTGATTGAGCTAAAGCCTGGTACGGCCCCTATTTCTAGAAGGTCATATCGAATGCCACCTAATGAATTGGCAGAACTCAAGACTTAGCTCCAAGATTTACTTGAGAAGGGGTTCATTAGGCCTAGTTCATCACCCCTTCGAATGTGCGTGGACTACAGACCCCTTAATGAGGTCACTCAAGAACAAGTATCCTCTTCCTCGGATCGATATCTTATTCGATCAACTCACTGGAGCTCGGGTATTCTCCAAGATTGACCTCAGGTTAGGTTATCATCAGATCCGCATTCGACCCGAAGATATACCCAAGACCGCATTCACTACGCGGTATGGATTATTTGAATATTTGGTCATGTCTTTCAGATTGACAAATGCTCTAGCCCACTTCACATATTTAATGAACTTGGTATTTATGCCCGAGTTGGATAAATTTGTGGTGGTCTTCATTGATGACATTCTTATTTATTCCAAAAATGAAGAGGAGCATGCTAAGCACTTACGGATCGTGCTAACGCGCTTAAGGGAGAATCAGTTGTATGCTAAGTTCAGCAAATGCGTGTTTTGGTTGGGAGAAATCCAATTTCTGGGACATGTATTAACTGCACAAGGAATTGCGGTAGATCCCAGTAAAGTCAAGGATATTCTAGAATGGAAGCCGGCAACAACAGTACATCAAGTTCGAAGTTTCCTTGGACTAGCTCGATATTACCGCAGGTTCATTCCGAATTTCTCCAAGATCGTTAAACCTATTACAAGTTTATTGAAGAATGATACAAAGTTTGACTGGTCCTCAAAATGCGATAAAGCCTTCGAGCAATTGAAGGTGTTATTAACCACTGCTCCGGTATTGGCTCAACCGGACATTTAAAAACCTTTTGATGTGTATTGTGACGCATCAGGTACTGGACTCGAATGTGTCCTAATGCAAGAGGGCCGAGTCATAGCTTATGCTTCAAGACAACTACGCCGACATGAGGAGCACTATCCAGTTCATGACTTGGAATTAGCTGCAGTTGTTCATGCCCTCAAGATATGGCATCATTATCTGCTGGGAAATACTTGTCATTTATATACAGATCACAAAAGTTTGAAATACATTTTTAACCAGTCAGAATTGAACATGAGGCAGAGAAGATGGCTTGAGCTGATTAAAGATTATGACTTGGAAATCCACTATCACCCAGGAAAAGCCAATATGGTGGCAAATGCACTGAGTCGCAAAGCTTCCTGTCATTGTCTTACAGTGAGGACCCCTGACACCACACTATGTTAAGAAATGGAAAACTTAAACCTGGGTATGATACAACACGAAACTTTGACGCAATTAAAGCTTGAGTCAGTTCTTCTATAGAGAATTATTGATGCCCAAAGAACTGACAAGGGTATGAAACACATTCATGAGAAAATAGAAGCCGGCAAAGCTAATTGCTTCAAAATAATTACCAGAGGATAATATGGTTTAATGATCGCATAGTTGTGCCTAAAGATGTTGGAGTCCACCAACAGATCTTGGATGAAGCTCATCTTAGTCGATATTCTATTCATCCTAGAAGTACTAAGATGTATCAAGACTTAAAGCAACACTATTGGTGGACAAAAATGAAGATTGAAATTGCACGCTATGTGGCAAGATGTGACACCTGCAGACGTGTAAAAGCAATACATATGAAGACCGCTGGACCATTACAATCCTTGCCCGCCCCAACTTGGAAATGGGAGGATATTAGCATGGATTTCATTGTGGTATTGCCCAAAACAGCCAAGGGTTTTGACTCTATCTAGGTTATAATTGGTCGGCTTACGAAGATAGACCATTTTCTACCGGTCAAGACATCTTACCAAGTCATCATTTATGCCCAAATATATATTGCTCGCATTCTCAGTTTGCACGGGGTTCCAAAAACAATAGTGTCGGACCACGGAACACAATTTGTATCCAAGTTTTGGGGAGAGCTACATAAGTCCCTAGGTACTAAGTTGCTCCATAGTTCGGCATATCATCCTCAAACAAGTGGGCAAACTGAAAGAGTAAATCAAATACTTGAAGATATGTTGCGAGCATGTGACCTAGAGTTTCCGCAAAAATGGGATGACTGTCTGCCCTTGGCAGAATTTTCTTATAATAACAGCTATCAAGAGAGCATTAAGATGGCACCATTTGAAGCACTATACGGGCGACAGTGTCGGACACCCTTAAACTGGTCAGAACCCGGAGAAAGGTGGTATTTCAGGCCTGACCAAGTCAAGGATACAGAAGCAAAGGTTCAACGAATAAGGTACCAATTGAAAGAAGCCCAAGCTCGGAAGAAAAGTTATGCAGACCAACGACACCGACCCTTGTTCTTTCAAGTCAAAGACCATGTGTACCTAAAAGTATCACCGATGAAGGGTGTTAATCGATTCGGGGTAAAAGGAAAGCTGGCACCCCGATATATTGGTCTGTTTCCCATTCTTGAGCAATGTGGACCAGTGGCATACCGACTTCAACTGCCAGAAACATTGTCTGCAATACATAATATGTTCCATGTATCTCAATTGAAGAAGTGCCTTCGGGTTCCTGATCGAACCATCAATGTAGTGGATGTTGTCTTGGAACTAGATTTGACTTATTTAGAACATCCCATTCGATTTTTGGATCAAAAGGACAGGATCACCCGAAAAAGGACTCTTAAATTCTATAAGGTACAATGGAACCAGCATACTGAAGATGAAGCTACCTGGGAGACTCAAGACTTCTTAGAAAAGAATTTTCCTAGGTTTTTAGCTTCATGTAACATGTAAGATATGTACATTTATTGTAAAGTAGAAATACACCCCATACCACACCCTACTCTGTAAGACAAGTAAGGAAATAAAGATGTGACGTGTTTCCTTTTCCATTACTTACCCTAGGACCTTAAATCTCGGGACGAGATTCTTTTATGGGGGGAAGGATATAACACCCCTGGTGTTACTTGCACTAAAACTTGAGCATAACATCATATGCATTGACATTGCATGTGTTTGTTACACCTAGAGTGCATTCACTAGGTAAAATTTTCAAACAAGTTGTGATGATAGGAATTGATGTGTGATTAACCCTAGGGTAGAGTACTTAACCCTGGAATTAGGACCTACAGATGAAAGTGAAGCCAAAAAGAGTAAAAAATCTCAAAAGTCATTAGAAAACCCTAATTGGAACCCTAGTGGGGTAACTGTAAATTCTAGGCACTTTTGGACCAAAGTGCAAATGTCAAAGTGATGGAACACCACAAACCAAGTAACTTTCATATTGAAGAATTTTCAAGTGGAATGATGAAATTTGGACTTATTTGCAAAAGGGTCACATGAACACTATGTGACTAAGTCTGAAAATTCATTGTATTGGAGTCAACTTTGGAGCTCTATATCTCTCAATTCATAAGGATTTTGCCATAGGTCAACACATCAAATTTGTAGAGCTATGATAGGAGTATAACTTTTCTTAAGTGACTAAGCCTTGATCACATACAAAATTTGGAGTAAAATGGGCTCAAAGTTGGGCTGTCAGTCGCTACTACAGACTGAATTATGGCCACCAGTAAACTTGGAAGAACTTGGAGATCAATTTTGAATGGGATCCAGTGATCGATTGGGTATGGTTACAATAACAAAAACAAAGATGGATTATGGGACAACATTTTTGCTGCAGACAGATGATCAAGTTGCCACACAAAAATTGGAGAACCAAGGCCTCTAACTTGCTCTGTCAGATGCTCTAATGATGATCACCATGGTACAGTGCATGAAAAGATCTTCAGGTTCACTGCACTTCGCCGCCGGTGACCTCCGCGCCTGGATTCACGCCGGCCGCCACGATTCGTGCCCTTTGATGTGCGGAATGACGATCGGAGTGAAAAGATCTTCACCGTGGATGAGTATGGGACACTGTGGCCGCTCTGTCGCCTCATCCACTTGCAGGCGACGTGGCCGAGCGGCCGTCATCGAGGTGTACATCGTTCGCCGTGATCGTGCCACGCCGTGACCCTTTCACCACGTCGTTGCTAGCCATAATAGTTCACTAGTGACCATCGTAGCTCCTCAACCAGTGAATGCCACGGTAGAATGTCGCAGTAACTCAGTCCCTCTCTCCGGCCGCCAGCACACTTCCTTCAAATTGGACGCCACTGCTGATGGAGTCTATAAATTTCTGCCCCAGTGAGCTCTGCTAGGTTATTACGCATCCAAAGCACCAGCTCTTGCTTCCGATCGTCCACCAGAGGCTCCCAATTTCCCATTTCCCCCAAATCGATCAGAACGCCGCCGTGAGGCATCTCACCGTGGCCAGCCCTCCTCAGGTTGGTTCATGCTTCTCTGTTGGATGTTCTAGCATCTCTTAGGTCTCCTGTTGCTTATAGGCTCAATTGATTGAACTAGACCGCACTGAATTGCCTTGAACACCATAGTTTCTCCTCGGATCTTGCTGTCGTCGTGGGTAGACGAACTTCGGGCCGGAATTGTGCAATTAATGGTTGGTTCCGGGTCGCCGAGGGTGGGATTAGGTGTCAGCCGAGTTAGGGCTTTGGTCATTAAGCATCTCAGTCGGTACAGGTTTGCCGGAGGGCACGCTCACCGCCGTTCGCCGTCGGGGACCTGGGTCAGCAAAGAAACAGAAGTGCAGGGGCCTCTGTGCGAATGTCAGAGACACAGAGGAATATTGCTAAGGACTCTTTACGGGTTTTTCAAATAGCCAGGGGTCTCTATGCAAAGACGCCAACACGGGCGCGCGTGCGTGCGCGTTTTCCCGTTCGTGGGCTGACTCGGGCTAGTTTGAGCCCGTTACTATTCATTCCTTTTCTCTTTCTTTTTCTATAAGGATTAGGGAAATTATAGAAAATTCTAGAAAAATGATAAAAATATGAGACCAATTTTATTAGACTCCTAAATTCCTCTAGTATTTAATAAAAATAGGTTCAAGATTTTTAGCCCTAACCATGAATTATTTAGTACTTAAAAAGGCCTAAACCTAGACTTTTGGAATTTTAGAAATTATTTGATAACTCCAAAAATCACCAAACTTTTTAGGTAAGCCTAATATGATAATTAGAACCCTTGGGTGAAGTTTGACATGTTTTGAATATTGTCTGATCCACAAACCCAAAACCCTAACTTTCTAGGTAATAGTTGTCTTATTCTAGTGGAGTACTGACTCGGAAAACTCTAGTTTCCCTGGTGTACCGTGAGGGAGGGTTGTATTCAAGATACAACTTGATGTATTATTTATATAACTGCATATTCATAGCATCACATGAGCATTCATGTTTATATATGGTTATGTATAGAAAACGAAGAAGAAATAAGTGTCGAAGAAGAGACTGCACCACCAACTAAAACTCCACCTGCCAGGAATTGTTTTTATTTTGATATTTGTGGAACAGATCCTGAATTCCCGACAACACAAGGCAAGCCCTGGTGCATTTACCTTTTCCTTGTGATTTTAAACTATTTATCAATTGAATGGTGCATTAGCTGATAGGAGTTGGGTGCTAAACCAATTGCTGCATTTCCTTCCTTGAAACTGTTTACCATTCCTTGATTACCTATTTTATTAAAAGGTTTTCTGGTGCTTAGTCTTGCTTTAGAAAAACAAAAAGGTTTTTTTTAAACCAAAGATGATGCTTCAGATGGAATGGGATGTTTTCAAAAATAAAACTTGATGGTGGATCCATCATTGTCGTGATGGGTTCAACATCGGAAAAGATGTACCTCTGCCAGGTACCAAACTTTGGGATTTTCAATGATAAAGCTAAGACCGGGCGGGTGACTTGCACGAGAAGAGAGTCTCGGTGTAGTATCTCCGTCTGAGTCGATTAAGGACCGTGTCGATGTAGGCCTGATGATCGAGGACCTTTTAACTGGTCACATGCCTCATCATGGGTAAGCTTTGCCTCGGGCAGACCAATACCAGAAAGGCCAACACGTAATGTGTCGGTGTATTGGGTCCGACCGCACACCCGGGGTTGCCCCTCAAGGTGTTTTTAGGAGTAGGACGATGTTGCCGACTGTAGCTCGATGGTTCGTGCAGGGCGCACGAGAAACTATGAACAATGATGTACAGGTTCGGGCCGCTTAGAGATGCGTAACACCCTACGTCCTGGCGGGAATGCTTTATGTGGTGGATTACAAGGGAACTCTCTAGTGAAAGGAACATAGAGAGTCGAGGTGGATGGCTGAGTAGTGAGATCGATCGTTCTGAAGGGGTGCCCCTAGGCCTTATTGATAGTCGCCTAGAGGGGGGGTGAATAGGGCGAAACTGAAATTTACAAAGTTAATCACAACTACAAGCCGGGTTAGCGTTAGAAATATAATCAAGTCCGCGGGAGAGGGTGGAAAACAAATCGCAAGCAAATAAAGAGTGTGACACACGGATTTGTTTTACCAAGGTTCGGTTCTCGCAAACCTACTCCCCGTTGAGGTGGTCACAAAGACCGGGTCTCTTTCAACCCTTTCCCTCTCTCAAACGGTCCCTCGGACCGAGTGAGCTTTCTCTTCTCAATCACTTGGAACACAAAGTTCCTACAAGGACCACCACAAGATTGGTGTCTCTTGCCTTAATTACAAGTGAGTTTGATCGCAATAAAGAATCAAGAAAGAAGAAAGCAATCCAAGCGCAAGAGCTCGAAAGAACACAAGCAAATCTCTCTCACTAGTCACTAAAGCTTTGTGTGGAATTTGGGAGAGGATTTGATCTCTTGAGTGTGTCTAGAATTGAATGCCTAGCTCTTGTAAGTGGTTGGAAGTGTGAAAACTTGGATGCAATGAATGGTGGGTGGTTGAGGGTATTTATAGCCCCAACCACCAAACTAGCCGTTTGGTGGGGCTGACTGTCGTATGGTGCACCGGACAGTCCGGTGCACACCGGACATGTCCGGTGCGCTAGCCACGTCACCAAAGCCGTTGGGTTCTGATCGTTGGAGCTCTATCTTCTGGGCCCGCCTGGATGTCCGGTGGCGCACCGGACATGTACTGTAGAGTGTCCGGTGCGCCAGTATGGGCGTGCCCGACTTCTGCGCGCGCTGGCGCGCATTTAATACGCTGCAGGTAGCCGTTGGCGCCGAAATATCCGTTGCTCCGTTGTCACACCGGACAGTCTGGTGTACACCAGACATGTCCGGTGAATTATAGCGGACTAGCCGTTGCGAATTCCCGAAGCTGGCGAGTTCCTGAGGCGCCGTTCCTTGGAGCACCGGACACTGTCCGGTGTACACCGGACAGTCCGATGAATTATAGCGGAGCGCCTCTGGATTTTCCCGAAGGTGACGAGTTTGAGTTGGAGTCCTCTGGTGCACCGGACACTGTCTGGTGGCACACCGGACAGTCCGGTGCGCCAGACCAGAGGTGCATTCGGTTATCCCTTTGCTCTTTTGTTGAACCCAATACTTGGTCTTTTTATTGGCTAAGAGTGAACCTTTGGCACCTGTATAACTTACACACTAGAGCAAACTAGTTAGTCCAATTATTTGTGTTGGGCAATTCAACCACCAAAATTATTTAGGAACTAGGTGTAAGCCTAATTCCCTTTCACTTATATATTCGACCGTGGGGCAATACATGCAGATATGATAACAATGCGCACCTAATAAATAGTGAACCGATTGAGTCTATCTTCCTATAGTTCCGCCGACTCATCCTCGCTTGGTTTCGTTGTACAGGGTTCCAGCGCGGGAAAGTCGGGTCTCTGTGGTGGTTACTCGCTCGATGTTGTTGGGTCGTCTAGGTTCGCGCCGATCCGGCCTTGTGTCGATTCGCTTCACTGGTCATTCCTCCCTAAGCCCACGAAGGGATGATCTTACGATTTATTGGGCCCTTGGGCCTTTCGTGAGGTCTTTTATCCTTCCAGTGGACCCGGGGATATCTGTCCCCCACAAGCCCCCGATCTTTGGGTTGATTTTGAAATAATCGGCCCAAAGATCCTAGGTCCAGCTTGCGGTCTTTGTTTGTGACAGGAAATGCTTTCTGGGTAATCTGGTAAAAACGATTCCTTATTGTCTCCTTCTGCTTTTATCACTCGAAAATTGGTGTTCTGTTTCAGACTCGCGCTTCGGAGGTCAGCATTTTGTACTGTAGGACCTTGAACTTCATTGGGTGCACCAGAGCTTCGAGTGGATTTTTGAAAATAATCCACTCGAAGGTCTTCACTTCGAGTATTATCAGAAATCATTTTTATTTTCCAATTGCACTTTGTTGGAGGTCAGCCTTGTTTTTGATCTTGCCCTACGCTTTAGAAGTCGGCATTGTCTTGACTTGAGATGACGATTCATTGGGTGCACCGAAGGTGTAGCCCCCGAGCTTTGAGTGGATTTTTGAAAACGATCCACTCGAAGGTCTTCATTTCGTGCCCTTTTGCTGAAAATCATCCTCTCTTTTTTCCGAATGCCCTAGAGGTCAGCATTATGTCATTGATATTATGCTTTAGAGGTCAGCGTGTATTTTGTCTTTGAGGCCGAGTTCATGATCTGCCCATATCTTGCTAGGTGGTGCAATTTATTTGATCTGCAACTGATTGGACGCTCGATAGACGTCCCCTGGCTAGTCTTCATGTCGCTTCTGTCGGTCAGACTTGTACTTCACCAGCTATATTTGGCTTTCCTTTGATCCTTACTGATATCTCACTTTTGTCTTGAGGTATTCATTGCATGCACTGCATGGATGTGACAGTTTTGAAAAATATACTGATAATTCCTTGGCGTCCCCCCCCCAATGGGTGTGGGCAAGGGACGGCTTGGTACGCTGAGTGTTTTAGCAAACTGCTTCTGAGTAGTAATTTGATGTGACCGCGGGTGTAATCATATCGCCCGCGCAGTTGACTGGAGTCCCAATGGGTGTTGCGTTGCGTGAAGCGGCGTCAGCCGCCTGACGTATCTTCAGACGGTTTGAAGTGTATATTGAATTTTTGCGACTGTTCAGTGACTGTGGTAGGAGGTGAGCGGTTGCCTTCTTCTTCTATAAATAGTGTCTTTGCCTCTCCGGTTTTTTCACATCTCTTGCTGCTTGTTTACTCTCCTCTTCTTCCCTCCACTGCCACCATGGGCAAAAGTAAGAAAGGTAGCGGTTCTTCTCCTCGCTCTGGTGACAAGCGCAAACGTGAGCCGACTCCTCCTTCGGAGGACTTCGGCGACTCGGAGTACTCGGAGGAGGAGTTCTCCTTCGAGTCCGAGGGATCCCCGGCTCCCGTCTCTCCCCCGACGTCGTCTGATGATTCAGACGACTCCCAGGGGATTGCCGCGGAGGTCTGGACCTACATCCGGGTCGTCGAGCGCTCCAGGCTCGAGGGCTCGGATGAGTCGGAGTACTCCTCGGACGAGGAGGACTCCTCGGACTCGTCTGAGGAGGACAGCGGCGGTGATGGTGGTGATGGCGGTGACGACGGAGGCGACGGTGATGGCGGCGGCGACAGCGGCACGGGCGGCGACGGCGGCAACAAGGGCGACCATGGCAGCGGCAGCAAGGGCAGCAACAAGACCAGTGGCTAGATGCCACTGGTTTTTTAGATGTTAGTATAGATTAGAAGTAGTATAATGAAATAATGTAGTAGTAGTTAGTAGTATAGAGTAGCGGAGTGTAATGTAGTAGTAGGGAGGTCATCAACTCATAATGAGTTGATTTGTAAGTTCGGTAGCTTCCCTTTATAATGAAAAGTGATTTCGCTCCACTTCTGTATGTGTTATGCTGCTTTCTCGTTGTACGCCAATCAATGCGCGAGGAGTATCTGTGATCATCAAATCGCCTTTTTGACTGCCTTATTTGTAATGATAGCGCTTCGGTGGTTGCGGCCGAGTCATCCGAAATCCCCTCGTTGCTTTAGGAATGACGGCCGAGTTACGGTGGGTTGTGTCGGTGTTTTAGATGTAATCAGCTGAGTGATTAATGGCAACCTCGGCGTTTTAGAGGTAACAGCCGAGTGACTGATGGTGGCGTCGGTGTTTTAGAGGTAACAGCCGAGTTAGAACGGGTCGTGTCGGCCGTTTTGGAAATAACGGCCGAGCGATGACATGGCACGCCAGCGTTTTTAGAAATAACCGCTGGGTGATGACTGGACGCTTTTTGGAAACGGTATCTGGCCTGGAAAAACCCATATGTACTGCATCGTTGCGCGCCTCCGCTTTTCGTGCCCTAATTCTTGCTTTTCTGCATCCAAGCTTTCCTTGCGCTCGTGCGATACTGCTTCCATTCTACTCGCCATCGAGATTGAGATGGCGCCCAAGCGGAAAGCATCAAGTTCATCCGCTGCTGTCATTCCTCCCATCGATCCCAACAGCTAGTTGCCTTTCGCAGGTAACCATATGTCAGTTGTTTCTGAGTCTGATCTTCTCCATCTCATGTCCATCGGGGTTCTTCCTCCGAAGGAGCTCTGTTCTTGGCGGGTTTGCCATGGGGTCACTGTTCCAACAGAGGACACCCACGAATCCGTCGTATATGTTCCTTTTCTTCTCTGCGGTCTTGCTCTTCCTATTTCCCCTTTTTTTCACGGTCTCCTTGATTTCTATCACTTGAATCTGACCCATCTGAACCCTAATTCCATTCTGCAAATCTCCATCTTTGTTCATTTATGTGAGGCTTTTCTTGGCATCCTGCCGCACTTTGGGCTGTGGAAATATTTGTATCACTGTCGGCCTGGGATGGCCGGAGGACAGCATCAGCTGGTGGGGGGCGCGAGCTTAGAGATGCGCCGCGAAAGGAAAACTGATTATCTCGATATCCCCCTCAAAGACAGCATTAAAGGATGGCACTTGGAGTGGTTTATTGTTGAGAATCACGGAAATTCTCTCCCCCCACGGTCAGGGAGACAGCCAGATGTTCGCACTCCGAGCTGGACCGAATCGCCCACAGACCAGGATGTGGCTGAGGCAGGAGTTCTGCTAGCTGAAGTTGGATTGTTGAAGGAGAGGGGTCTGACTGCAGAAGTTGTGGTTGCTGACTTTGTCTTCAAGAACATTCAGCCATTGAAGGACAGGGCATACCCGACCTACCTGTACCGAGGCCTAGCTGACTCCACCCGGGTCACCAATAGAAGAATTCCTGCTGTGGACTTGGTGAGCCGGCTTGAAATGATACTTAGGGGCAAGGTGTCAAATGTTGGTGCCCCTGTTGCCTACTCGGCTAGGAACTTGCCTCCTTCCAAGGCCTTTACCCATTTCGTGTCAAGTCCTCCTGCTGGCGATGGCGGTTTGGGCCTTAGAGTGCGACCCTCTGCCGAAGAAGTTAGTGCTTTGGTTGCTTCGCTTGAAGAAATTCCTGATGATGAACGACAGGTTCATTTTGAGGTGCCTTTGGATCCCAGTGATGCAGAGATAAGTGTCATGCTTGATATGTTAGCCGAGGATTCTTCTGATGTCGCTCCTGCTGGAACATTGGTGGTGGCGCCTCTCTCGGAAGCTGGTAAAGCCTTGGATATTCAGAGGTCTATCAGTGTTCGCCCGAAGCGCCCTTGTCGAGCCAATCAACTTGATTCTCCTGCCGATGAGCAGAAAAAGAAAAAGAGACGTCTTCGGCGAGTATCTAGCTTGGATCAGGATGCTGGTCCTTCGGCTCCTGCTATTGAGGAAGTGCCCATGCCTGAATTTACCGATGCTGACCCCAATGGGTGTGATCCATCTGACGCTGACCCCAATGGGTGTGCTATCTGTGTTGCTGATATAAATGTGGAAGAGGAAGAAGATGAGATCCCTCTAACTCGGAAGAACAGTCGGCGCTACGTAGCTAGTGGGGAAAGTAGTGGAGTTCCTTCTCCTGCTCTGTCTGCCCTCATTGGTCTACAAGAATTGTCTCTGGCGAACTTTGATCAAACTCTTGAAGATATGGTTCCAGAGGATCTGTTATCAGAGCCGGCGGATGGTGACGCGATGGATGTTTGTGCTGATGTGTTCGATGCCGGGTTGGGGTCATCCCAGGCAGCGTCCCGCGCCTCATCGACCTTGGAGCGCGATCTTGAGGGTCAGGAAACTGACTTGGATTGTCCTGCTCCCATGGAAGTGACTGAGGGACCTTCAACCTTAGAGGTGGCTGCTGCAGAGGACTTGGCCCTCAAGGATGGTGTTGACACTCACCCAGCCCCCGAGGGTGTTGCCGGGGATGATTCGGCTTGGGTGGGAAGCACAAGCTGCGACCCAGCCCCTGAGGGTATTGCCGGAGACGATCCGGCTCGAATGGGTAGCGCAAACTATGACCCAGCCCCCGAGGGTGTCCGAGCGGGGTCTCCCTCTTGTACTTCCATGGATGTTCACGTAGGGTATCCTCCACACTCTGGTTGCATGGTGGTAGCCCAAGCCTTTGGTCAAGGAGTCGCTTTAGAGGCTAGCGTACCTGACGACAAAGTTTTGGGCTCTGCTGATGACACTGAATTGGTTCCTACTGGTTCATTGCAAGTTGCTCCGGGTGGTGATCCTTCGCCAAGCCATCAATTGATCTCTCACGATTTGGGGGTCCCCTCATTCTTCTCCAACCTCCAGGTACTATGGTCTATTCTAGTCTGACTTTTACATCGGATGAACTGCTGTCATTATACTCATCTGCTCTCAATATCAGGCATTGGTGGACGGGATGGCTAGTCAGTTGAAGTTGCAGGGTGCTTCTGTTCCAGAAAGAGCTTCATCTCTAGCACGTTGGAATCTGGTGCTGCTTCAACAACGTGTTTCTGAATTAGAGGCGGCGAATGCTGGTTAGTGCTTTTCTGCTTCCTTTCGTCTACCTTATTAAACTGCTTCTTAATTTAAACTTTTTGCTTGACCGTTTCTCGCTAGATATGGCTCGGCAGTTTTCTGTTCTTGAAGAGAAACATTCTCAAAATGAGGCTGAAATTGTCCGGCGGTGCTCTGATTTTGAGGAAAAGTATTCCCAAAGCCAGACTGAGCTGGCCCAGGTTTCTGCTGCTCTGAACGATGCCAACGTGTTGAACTCTACTCTCCGCGCTCAGCTTGATTCTGAAAAGGTGACCTGAAAGCCCGGGCTTTGTTTTGCCATGTTCTTATTGCTTGCTCTACGTTTGAAGAAGCTAATTCTTGTTTGCAGGAAGAAAAATGTGCCCTCGTTGCTTCTCGTGACAATCTTGACAGGCTATATCGTGACTCCAGCAACTCGTTGACCATCCTGGAGAGGAGTCATCGCTTCACCATGGAGGAGTTAGACAATCATCGTTGTAAGCTGCAGGAATCTTTGGATGACGTGATTCGTCTCAGGCAGTCGATATCGGCTAAAGATGCTGTCATCAAGGAACTGTGTGCTTCCAAGAAGTCCATCGCCCAGGAGCTAGAGACTGCTCAGTTGGCTGTCAAGGTTGCTGAAGAAACTTCCGCTACTCTGAGGGCCTAGCGTGACAGAGCCATGGATAAAGCCATTCGTGCAGGGCGGATCTTGATGAGGAGACCTGGTGTGATTGTCCCCGACAACATAAGGGCTGATGTGAACGCTGCTCCTGATTCCTCAAGTCACCCTTCTTCGTCGGTTGCTCCTGAGAAGAAAGTTGCAAAATAGAAAAACATTGCGTGCTTTGAGCATGCGGTTAACGCGCTTAGATATTTTGTTAGAGGACACCTGCTTGATACTGAATGCTACTGTTATTCTCCTATTGTTTAGAATTCTGCAGTATCTAAATTTGCAGAAGTAAAATGTTGTGTGATGATTTCGAGACTTCTTCATGGGACATAGAGGTCTCCCCTATATGATTAACCGTATGCGCGCCGAGTGTGTTGCGCCCGTTTAAGTTAGTATTAACTCAAACCGATCACTCTTTTTAGTGGCCACCCCGAGTTAAGCAAGTGCGATCATGTTGCACCGTCTTAAGTCGTTGCCGACTTAAGTCGATTGCTCCGTTAGCAGGGCATAGTGGTCGCCCCGAGTTGAGTAAGCGTGAGCATGTTGCACCGTCTTAAGTCGTTGCCGACTTAAGCCGATTGCTCTGTTAGCAGGGCATAGTGGTCGCCCCGAGTTGAGTAAGCGTGAGCATGTTGCACCGTCTTAAGTCGTTGCCGACTTAAGTCGATTGCTCCGTTAGCAGGGCATAGTGGTCACCCCGAGTTAAGAATGCAGGTCGACCATGAACAATATGGGTATTCTTGAGGTCTCTTTATTGATGATATATTTCCAGTTTACAGAGTACATTGTCGTCCCGATAGCTTTTGAAATATAGCTAGGGGTAAAACTTCCTGAGGTGTTCTATGTTCCATGAGTTCCCAATTTCCGTGCCGTCCATTTGAGTGAGACGATATGATCCCGGCCGAGTGACCTCTGCTACTATGAATGGTCCTTCCCATAGAGGTGACAACTTGTGCCGTCCCTCCCCCGTTAGAATTCGGCGGAGGACGAGGTCTCCCACTACGAAGGATCGAAATCGCATGGTCTTATCGTGATAACGCCTCAAAGTTTGCTGGTACCGTGCTAATTGAACTACCGTGTTCAGTCGTTCTTCTTCGAGTATATCAACATCCTCCAGCCTAGTAGCCTCGGCTTCTACTATGCTTTCAAAGACCAACCTTGGCGCCCCAAACTTGAGGTCAGCAGGTAGTACTGCCTCTGACCCGTAGACCATGAAGAAAGGAGTATTTCCATGCAGAGCTCGACTAGGTTGAGTTCTTAGGCTCCAAACGACGTAGGGCAACTCCCTTATCCACTTTCCTACGAACTTCTCATTTTTATCGAAGACCTTTTTTCTGAGTGCCTCCAATATCATCCCGTTAGCTCTTTCAACCTGCCCGTTGGCTCTTGGGTGTGCCACTGAAGCATATTTGATCTGAATGCTTTTTTGCTCGCAGAAATCGAAGAACTCTGAACTTGTGAAGTTGGATCCTAGGTCAGTTATGATATTATTCGGTATTCCGAATCTGAATATTATGTCTTGTATGAATTCCACGGCCTTAGCTGAGGTTAAAGAAGCAATGAGTTTGAACTCTATCCATTTAGTGAATTTGTCAATTGCTACCAGTATATGAGTGTATCCTCCTTAAGCTTTCTTGAAAGGTCCAATCATATCCAGTCCCCAGCATGCGAACGGCCAGGTTACTGGTATGGTCTGCAGTTGCTGCGCTGGTAGATGTTGTTGCTTTGACAAGTACTGGCAGGCTTCGCACCTCTGAACTAACTCGGCTGCATCACTTTTCGCTGTTGGCCAATAGAATCCCGACATGAAGACCTTCCCGACTAGTGTTTTGGATACTGCGTGTATTCCACATTGCCCAGCATGGACCTCATCTAGAAGTTGCTTCCCAGTAGATGAGAGAATGCATTTCATGAGGACGCCCGATGCACCCTTTCTGTATAGTGTTTCCCCAATGAGTGTATAGTGAGCTGACTGTCTAGCGATGCGCTCGGCTGCATTTTTGTCATCTGGTTCCTCTTCATTCTTTATATATCTGATGATCGCCCTTCTCTAGTCATCAGAATCTGACTCTGGTTGGCTCACGGTATTACATTCTTCTGTCTGATCCAGTGAGATGCTTGGGTGTGGTATTTCTTGTACGAAGACTATAGGTGGGACCTGAATTCGACCGGATCCTAGCTTGGACAGTACATCAGCTGCCGTGTTTCGATCTCTTTCTACATGGTGAAATTCCAGACCTTCAAATTTATCTTCTAGTTTCCGGACGGCGGTGTAGTACTTTCCCATTGAATCACTTGAACAGTCCCATTCTTTGTTTATCTGGCTTATGACTACCAGAGAATCTCCATATACCATCAGTCTCTTGATGCCCAGTGATATAGCAATGTTCAGTCCATGAATCAGAGCTTCATATTCGGCTGCATTATTAGAGGCTGGAAATAACAACTGGAGGGCATATCTGAGGTGCTCGCCTCCAGGTGCGGTAAAGAGGATCCCCGCGCCTGCTCCCTGCAGCTTTAATGAGCCATCAAAATACATTCGCCATACCTCTGCAACTTCTGGGTTATCTGGTACTTGTTGTTCAGTCCATTCTGATACAAAATCAATCAATGCTTGAGTTTTGATGGCAGTGAGAGGTCGAAATTCAATGTCATGAGATCTCAGCTCGCAGGCCCACTTGGCTATTCTGCCAATGGCTTCCTTGTTGTGCAGAATATCCCCTATCGGAAAACCAGTGACTACTATGACTTTGTGGTCGTCAAAGTAGTGACGTAGTTTGCGTGCAGTTAGAAGTACTGCATATAATAGCTTCTGAACTTGAGGATATTTTTTCTTCGAGGGACCCAGAACTTTGCTGATGAAATAAACAGGATGTTGCACTGGGTAGGCATGTCCTTCCTCTGCTCGCTCGACTACCAATGCGGTGCTCACCACGTGAGTCGTGCAAGAGATATATAGCAGCAAATCTTCAGCTGGTTGAGTCGACGTGGCCCGTCGTGGCGGTTTCAGCACTGGTGGTGTTGTCAAGAACTTTTTTAATGTGTCTAGGGCTTCCTGTGCTTCTGAAGTCCACTGAAACTTATCCACCTTCTTGAGTAGCTTATAAAATGGTAAGCCTTTTTCTCCCAGCCTGGATATGAATCTGCTCAGGGCTGCCATACATCCGGTAAGTCTTTGAACTTTCTTTTGTGATCGCGGTGCCTCCATTTTCATGATAGCTTCGATCTTATCTGGATTAGCTTCAATTCCCCGGTGGCTGACAATAAACCCGAGTAACTTTCCTGCTGGTACCCCGAAGACACATTTTTCGGGGTTAAGCTTCCATCGATATCGTCGTAGACTGTTAAAAACCAGTTGTAGATCTTCAATGAAATTTTCTGAATTTTCTGTTTTGATTACCACATCATCCACATAAGCTTCCACACGCTTGCCCCAGTGATCGGCTAAGCATGTTTGAATGGCTCTCTGATAAGTCGCTCCAGCGTTTTTGAGGCCGAACGACATGGAGGTATAGCAGAAAGCACCGAATGGAGTGATGAACGCTGTTTTTTCCTCGTCTTCTTTTGCCAGGCTAATCTGATGATACCCGGAGTAGCAATCCAAGAAAGATAGCACAGAACATCCAGCGGTAGAATCTACCACCTGATCTATCCTAGGGAGCCCGAAGGGATCCTTTGGACAATGTTTGTTGAGATCCGTATAGTCGACGCACATGCGCCAATCCACTTTATTCTTTTTTAGTACAAGAACAGGGTTGGCTAACCACTCGGGATGTAACACCTCTCTAATAAATCCAGCCGCGACCAAGCGAGCTAGCTCAGCGCGGATGGCCTCTCTCTTGTAGGGCGTGAAACGACGTAATTTTTGCCGAATCGGCCTCGCCTGGTGATAGACTTTCAATTTGTGCTCGGCCAGTTCTCTCGGGACTCCCGGCATATCCGCAGGTTGCCATGCGAATACGTCTCGGTTATCTTGCAAGAACTGGACGAGCGCGCTTTCCTATTTGTCATCCAGGCTAGAACTGATGATGGTGGTCTTGCGTTTATCAGCGAACCCGAGGTTGATCCTTTTGGTTTCTTTAGTCGGCCGCATAGAGGTCGCGGCTTGAGCTTCATTTGCAGGTACTGCAAGGTCTTCCTCAGGCTTAGAGTTTGCCTGTACCGAAGAAGTTGCTGATGGTTTGGTGGAGAGGGCCGCCTGGATGGCCACTCGGAAACACTCTGCGGCGCCTTGGAAGTCAGCGCGCACAGTTATGATTCCTTGCGGACCTGACATCTTCAATATCATGTATGTGTAATGCAGAATGGCCATGAATTTTGCCAATCCTGGCATCCCGATGATGGTGTTGTACCCGCAGTCGAAGTTCACCACTTCGAACCTTAGGAACTCGGTTCTGTAGTTCTCCGGAGTTCCGAAGGTGACTGGCATGTAGATGTGGCCCAACGGGTATTCTCCTTCAGTCGGCACGATGCCGAAGAAAGGAGTATCTGACTCATGGAGCTCTTTGAGGTGAACTCCCAAGCCTTGGAGTGTCCGGGGGAAGGTGACGTTGATGCTGCTCCCCCCGTCTACTAATACTTTCTTCACCCTGCTCTCTCGGATCACCGGATCGACGAGGAGCGGGTATTTGCCTAGGTGGTCGAAGTTGAGCCATTGATCTGCCCGAGTGAAGGTGATCGGGTGCTCCGACCATCGGTACGGAGCGGGAGGACTGGTGGTCGCCACCAGTATTTGGCGATCGTTGAGCTTTTGCTGTCTTCTGTTCTCCTGCGATCCGTGTCCACCGAAGATGACGTTGACCTCTCTGTCGACGCGCGGGAAGGCTCCGCCTCCTCCCTCCTCCTGTTGCTGGGGTTGTCGCGGTTCTCCTGGTCCTCCCCGCGGCGGAGGAGGAGGTAGAGGTTGGAAGGGTCGGCCGTGCCCAACGGAGTGCTTGAAGTCTCTGCAGTTCCGAAGGGTGTGGCGCATGTCCTTGTGGTACGGGCATTGGGCGCCGAGGATGTCATCCAGCGCGCGTTCGCCTCCACGAGGTCCTCCCCGGGCGCGAGAGGCGGGTGGTCCGGCGGCGTGAACTTCTTCGCGAGGCCTCTTCTCCCAGCGTTTGTCGGGTTGCTAGTTCGTATCACGTCGTGGTGCTGCTGGCGCAGGCTTCGCTCCTCCGATGAGGTCCTAAGCTCGCTCGTCGGCGGTGATGTAGAGGTTGGCTTCCTGGAATAGTTGCTCAGAGGTAGTCGGCTCCTTCTGTAATATGGCTCGGGCGAAGGCCGAGTCGTTGGATCCTCTGTAGAAGTCCTCGATCACGGCCGCCTCCGTGACCTCGGGGATACGATTTCTCATGGTCTGGAACCTTTTGAGGTACGACCAGAGAGTTTCGTCCCCCGGCGCTTGATGGATTTGAGGTCCCATGGTTGCGCTGGTTTGTCGGAGAGGGACTGAAAGTTGGCGGTGAAGCGTCGACTGAAGTCGCTCCAGTCGTCGATGCAGTGTCGGGGTAGATGTCGCAGCCATTGCAGCGCGTCTTGCCCGAGGACAATGGGTAAGTATGCGGTCATTACTTCCTCGGACGCCCCCAGCAGCTCGAGCAGCGGTGGTGTAGACGGCCAGCCAGCCTCCTGGATCCTGCTTAGGTTCATATTTGTCGACATTGGATACCTTGAAGTTAGGGGGCCATTGAATGGCCCTAAGGCATGGATTAAGTGCAGACACTCCACACGTGTCTTCCTGTCGTCGGGGATGATGTCTGTCCCGGGGAGGGGAGTGGTTGTTGTGGCGCCTCGACCGTCCCCGGGTGGTTCCACCAGTCGAGGTGGTCACCGACTCAGTTCTGGTGGCCTAACTCCGAGCTGGGATGTCGTGGTCCCTGTCGTACTCTTCCCGGTGGTGGATCTCGTTCTCATGTCGTCGTTCACGCGAGGCATTGATGGAGCTCCGCGCGTCCCGGCGACTGTTGATGGCGTGTCATAGGTCGTTTGGCGGGTGAGCGAGAGGTAGAAGATGGTTGGCTCCTTGAGTGAACAGTTGTTGATAGCCCTCGGCGTCGGGAGTCCGAGGGAGCCCATCAGCTATCTGAGCCAGTACCCCTCCGACTTCACTCGGCGTGTTCATGGCTCGGGCGAAGTCGGGGTTCAGGTTGCGGCTGAAGAGTGGATTTTCCCGACGTTGCCTTGCCTCCTGCTCGGCTTGTTCCTGAGCTCGTCGGCGATCACGCCATCGGGAATTCCTTCGTTCCCTGAAGACACGTTCCTCTGGAGTCTCTCCTATTTCTGAGATCTCGTCTCGCGATATAGGCTACTCCAGGTCCCGCTCTCCGGCCTCGTGATGTCCCCAGATATTTCAGCGTTGGTTCCTCCGTCGGCAGGATTCCCGCTGAGGAGGTTCCTCTCCGGGTGCAGTCGGCTCGTCGTCGGAGACGGGGGGTGACTCCACTCTCCTGATGAAGAGGACATCAGGGTAGAATGGTGCGGCTGTCGTGGCGATCTTCTTTCCGTTCTCCTTTGAGGGTGGAGGCACGAAAAGAACAACTTGCTTCCTCCCAGTTTTATTTGTTTCTTTCTTCCTTGCGATTTGTGTCCATTCTTTCGTCGGGGAGGTAGACAGTGGAGTTCTCCGGGTCAGCGGGCCCTCGGCCCCTAGCTTGCTGAAGGCGATCTTTTTTCGGAGCGTTGGAGGTTGCACTTTTCCCTTCCTTACTCCGATATTTTCGGAGGTTGCTGGGGGAGACTTCTTCCTTGGTGGATCTGCGATGCGATGTAGAGTTCCTTCCTCATCGGCTACGGATGAGATAGTTCCGAAGCAGAACACGGATCCGGGGCGGAGGGTGATCTTGCGCTGGAAGGTGACGACCTTTGAGCTAGCTTAGATCGGCGACACACCCCCTACCTGGCGCGCCAGCTGTCGGTGTTTTGGGTCCGACCGCACACCCGGGGTTACCCCTCAAGGTGTTTTTAGGAGTAGGACGATGTTGCCGACTGTAGCTCGATGGTTCGTGCAGGGCGCACGAGAAACTGTGAACAATGATGTACAGGTTCAGGCCGCTTAGAGATGCGTAACACCCTACGTCCTGGCGGGAATGCTTTATGTGGTGGATTACAAGGGAACTCTCTAGTGAAAGGAACGTAGAGAGTCGAGGTGGATGGCTGAGTAGTGAGATTGATTGTTCTGAAGGGGTGCCCCCTAGGCCTTATATATTCGACCATGGGGCAATACATGCAGATATGATAACAATGCACACCTAAGAAATAGTGAACCGATTGAGTCTATCTTCCTATAGTTCCACCGACTCATCCTCGCTTGGTTCCGTTGTACGGGGTTCCAGCGCGGGAAAGTCGGGTCTCTGTGGTGGTTACTCGCTCGACGTTGTTGGGCCGTCTGGGTTCGCGTCGATCCGGCCTTGTGTTGATCCGCTTCACTGGTCATTCCTCCCCAGGCCCACGAAGGGATGATCTTACGATTTATTGGGCCCTTGGGCCTTTCGTGAGGTCTTTTATCCTTCCAGTGGACCCAGGGGATATCTGTCCCCCACACAATGGGAGTGGAGAGATGGCGAGAGTAGCATGTACCCTTCGTGGCAGGAGGCTGGACGGTGGTGTATCAGCGTGACAGGTGAAGCACTCTTGGGCAAAATGATGAGGATACAGTTACCGAACTTGTCGAGTGATTAAGTGAATCTACAGGGTTGTCCAAGGTCCTTAGGACAAGGACAACTGTAGGTGGGCCTAATACCTTGGGAGGTTCCATCACATTCTTTCTCACTCTTCTTTATAGCTTCATCGGCCATCTCACGACCGCCCTTCATCCAAATATCGGAATAGAATTTGCCGCCCATCAAAGTAGCTTTGGTTGAAGGTTCTTTCGTATCGTCTACAGAGAAGCTGGTTTCTGCCTGGGCTACAGTCTTAACATGTTCACAGCCAGTTTTCTCCAAACCTGCTGCAACCCCTCGGGCACTGGCAAAGGCAAAAAAATCCCCGCGGTCGCTGAGTATTTCTTCAAAAGCTTCGACCTCTTCGTCGATCCATTGAATAACTCCTTCGGGATCGCCTCGGATAAATTTCTGCTCTGACGAGTATGCACCCACCTTCGCAAAACTATCTTTTAGTTTCCTCGCGCAATCCATGGATACTTCGAAGCATTTTTCTCTGGAATCCTGAAGTTCTTCAATGTTTTTCTGCACCCTTGCTGCCTCCATTTCACTTATTTCCTTTTTTGCTGAAGTTAATGCCTTTATGGATTCCATAACAGTGTCCAATACACTGGCCATTTGAGAGCACCTAGAGGGGGGGTGAATAGGTGATCCTGTAAAACTTGAAAACTTAAGCCACAAAACTTGGTTAATTGTTAGCACAATAATTGCCAAGTGGCTAGATAGGAATCCTCAACAAAACACAATAACCAACAAGGATCAATCACAGAGATGACACGGTGGTTATCCCGTGGTTCGGCCAAGACCAATGCTTGCCTACTCCACGTTGTGGCATCCCAACGGACGAGGGTTGCAATCAACCCCTCTCAAGCGGTCCAAAGACCCACTTGAATACCACGGTGTTTTGTTTGCTTTACTCAATCCCGTTTGCGAGGAATCTCCACAACTTGGAGCCTCTCGCCCTTACACTTTAAGATCACAAAGAAACACGGAGCAAGGGAGGGATTAGCAACGCACTCAAGACAAGAAATCACAGCGACACCACGCACACAAGTCGCAACGAGAGCTCACAACACAACTCAATGAGTTCACCACTCAACTAGAGCTCTAATTGCTATCGCAAAGAATCAAAGGCGCGGAATCGATGTCTTGGTGCTTAGGAATGCTTAGGAGATGCTTGGTGTGCTCCTCCATGCGCCTAGGGGTCCCTTTTATAGCCCCAAGGCAGCTAGGAGCCGTTGAGAGCAATCTTGGAAGGCTGATCTTGCCTTCTGTCGACTGGCGCACCGGACAGTCCGGTGCACATCGGACATTGTCTGGTGCCCGATTTCTTTCCATAAACGAAGCAGTCGACCGTTGGCAGGCTGAGAGCCGTTGGCGCACCGGACATGTCCGGTGCACACCAGACAGTCCGGTGCATTCTTCTAGCCGTTGGCTCGGCCACGTGTCCCGCGCAGATTGCACGGCCGACCGTTGGCCCGGCCGACCGTTGGCTCACTGGACAGTCCGGTGCACACAGGACAGTCCGGTGAATTATAGCCGTACGTCGCCGGTGGATTCCCGAGAGCGGCCAGTTTGCTCAAGCCAGCCTGGCGCACCGGACACTGTCCGGTGCACCACCGGACAGTCCGGTGCTCCAGACTGAGCTGAAACTTGGCTGCTCGAGCCAAGACATTTTCAATTGGCTTTTTCCTGTTTCCAACACTTAGACACAATACATTAGTCACTAAAACAATGTACTAAGTCTGAGAAACATACCTTTACCCTTGATTTGTACTTTGTCCTCCATTTTACACTTAGGCACTTGTGTTGGACACTAAATCACCAAAATACTTAGAAATGGCCCAAGGGCACATTTCCCTTTCAATCTCCCCCTTTTTGGTGATTTATGCCAACACAACATAAAGCAAGTAGAACCAGTACAAAATCAATTCAACTAAGAACTCAAAATTGTTTTGATTCAAATTTGACATTTATGGATCACTCTATGCCACCACTTGGTTTGTTTTTGCAAATCAAACTCAAATTCCTATCTCTAAGTCAAATCCACTTGTAGAGACATAAAGAGAGGTTTTCCGAAGAAATTTGATCAAGGATTTCAAAAACTCCCCCTTTTTCCCATAATCAACACTTCTCCCCACAAGAGGCCAACTTTTGACATAAGAGACAATAAAATAGTTTTGACAAACCAAAAGCCCTTTTTCCCATAATCAACACTTCTCCCCACAAGAGGCCAACTTTTGACATAAGAGACAATAAAATAGTTTTGACAAACCAAAAGCTCTAATCTACTATTTCCAAAAATTCTCAAGTGGTAGCTGATCCATCTATTGCTTTGGCCCTTTATCTTCTCCCCCTTTGGCATCAAGCAATAAGAGTATAAAGATGAACTTGGAAAAGTTACTCTTTTCATCGGAGTGTAGTGGAAGTCTTGCATGGTCCAAGTCCACCTTTTCCCTTTCAATTTTCCTTGGAGACTAAAACAACCAAACTCAAGTACATGGTTAGTCTCAAAGGGTCAAGTTGTAGCACAGCTCCCCCTAAATATGTGCATTACTTGCAAACAGGACTTGTGAGGTCCAGGGAGTGTTTGTACAACTTGAGCACCACAATAAGCAACAAAATGCAGAATGAACATGATCAAAGGCATAAACACATGTATGCTACATTTCAATCCAAGTTCCGCGAATCTAAGATATTGAGCTCACTACGCAGCCTACAAAAGGTCTTTTCATCTAAAGGCTTAGTGAAGATATCGGCTAGCTGGTTCTCGGTGCTAACATGAAACACTTCGATATCCCCCTTTTGCTGGTGGTCTCTCAAAAAGTGATGTCGGATGTCAATGTGCTTTGTGCGGCTGTGCTCAACAGGATTTTCCGCTATTCGGATAGCACTCTCATTGTCACATAGGAGTGGGACTTTGCTCAGATTGTAGCCAAAGTCCCGGAGGGTTTGCCTCATCCAAAGCAGTTGCGCGCAACACTGTCCTGCGGCAACGTACTCGGCCTCAGCGGTGGATAGGGCAACGGAGGTTTGTTTCTTAGAGTTCCATGACACCAGGGACCTTCCTAAGAATTGGCACGTCCCCGATGTACTCTTCCTATCGACCTTACATCCAGCATAGTCGGAATCTGAGTACCCAATCAAGTCAAAGGTAGACCCCTTTGGATACCAGATCCCGAAGCAAGGCGTAGCGACTAAATATCGAAGAATTCGCTTCACAGCCACTAAGTGACACTCCTTAGGATCAGATTGAAATCTAGCACACATGCATACACTAAGCATAATATCCGGTCTACTAGCACATAAATAAAGCAAAGAACCTATCATGGACCGGTATGCTTTTTGATCAACGGATTTACCTCCTTTGTTGAGGTCGGTGTGTCCGTCGGTTCCCATCGGCGTCTTTGCGGGCTTGGCGTCCTTCATCCCAAACCGCTTTAGCAAATCTTGCGTGTACTTTGTTTGGGAGATGAAAGTGCCGTCCTTGAGTTGCTTCACTTGGAACCCAAGGAAGTAGTTCAACTCGCCCATCATCGACATCTCGAATTTCTACGTCATCACCCTGCTAAACTCTTCACAAGACTTTTGATTATTAGAACCAAATATTATGTCATCGACATAAATTTGGCATACAAAAAGATCACCATTGCAAGTCTTAGTAAAAAGAGTTGGATCGGCTTTCCCGACCTTGAAAGCATTAGCAATTAAAAAGTCTCTAAGGCATTCATACCATGCTCTTGGGGCTTGCTTAAGTCCATAGAGCGCCTTAGAGAGCTTACACACGTGGTTGGGGTACCGTTCATCCTCGAAGCCAGGGGGTTGCTCCACGTACACCTCCTCTTTGATCGGCCCGTTGAGGAAAGCGCTCTTCACATCCATTTGGTACAACCTGAAAGAATGGTGAGCGGCATATGCTAGCAAGATACGAATTGATTCTAGCCTAGCCACAGGAGCGAATGTCTCCTCAAAGTCCAAACCTGCGACTTGGGCATAACCTTTTGCCACAAGCCGAGCCTTGTTCCTTGTCACCACCCCATGCTCGTCCTGTTTGTTGTGGAACACCCACTTGGTTCCCACAACATTTTGCTTGGGGCGAGGCACCAGTGTCCAAACTTCATTGCGCTTGAAATTGTTAAGTTCCTCCTGCATGGCCAACACCCAGTCCGGATCTAGCAAGGCCTCTTCTACCTGAAAGGCTCAATAGAAGAGACAAAAGAGTAATGCTCACAAAAATTAACTAATCTTGAACGAGTAGTTACTCCCTTGCTAATATCACCCAATATCTGGTCGACGGGATGATCCCTTTGGATCGTTACTCGAACTTGGGTTGGAGGTGCCTGAGGTGCATCTTCCTCCTCAACTTGAACATCCTGTGCTCCCCCTTGATCATGCGCCTCCACTTGAGGTACCTGTGTGTCATCTTGGGTTGGGGGATGCACCATAGTTGAGGAAGACGGTTGATCTTGCTCCAATTGTTCCTGAGGCCGTACATCTCCAATCGCCATGGTGCGTATCGCGGCCGTTGGAACGTCTTCTTCATCTACATCATCAAGATCAACAACTTGCTCTCTTGGAGAGCCATTAGTCTCATCAAATACAACGTCGCTAGAGACTTCAACCAAACCCGATGATTTGTTGAAGACCCTATACGCCTTTGTATTTGAATCATAACCTAATAAAAACCCTTCTATAGCTTTGGGAGCAAATTTGGAATTCCTACCCTTCTTCACTAGAATGTAGCATTTACTCCCAAATACACGAAAGTACGATACATTGGGTTTGTTACCAGTTAGCAGCTCGTATGAGGTCTTCTTGAGGAGGTGGTGCAGGTAGACCCTGTTGATGGCGTGGCAAGCCGTGTTCACGGCTTCCGACCAAAAGCACTCGGGGGTCTTGAACTCTCCAAGCATAGTCCTCGCCATATCTATGAGCGTCCTGTTCTTCCTCTCTACCACACCATTTTGCTGAGGTGTGTAGGGAGCGGAGAACTCGTGCTTGATCCCCTCCTCCTCAAGGAACTCCTCCACTTGAAGATTCTTGAATTCGGACCCGTTGTCGCTCCTTATCTTCTTTACCTTGAGCTCAAACTCATTTTGAGCTCTCCTGAGGAAGCGCTTGAGGGTCCCTTGGGTTTCAGACTTATCCTGCAAAAAGAACACCCAAGTGAAGCGGGAAAAGTCATCAACAATAACTAGACCATACTTACTTCTTCCTATGCTCAGATAGGCGACGGGTCCGAAGAGGTCCATATGCAGCAGCTCCAGAGGTCCTGACGTGGTCATCACATTCTTGTTGTGATGTGCTCCTCCCACTTGTTTACCTGCTTGACAAGCTGCACAAGGTCTATCTTTTTCGAAATGAACATTGGTTAGACCTATCACGTGTTCTCCCTTTAGAAGCTTGTGGAGGTTCTTCATCCCCACATGTGTTAAGCGGCGATGCCACAACCAGCCCATGCAAGTCTTAGCCATTAAGCATGCATCTAGACCGGTCTCTTCTTTTGCAAAATCAACTAAGTAAAGTTTGTCGTCTAGTACACCCTTAAAAGCTAGTGAACCATCACATCTTCTAAAGACAGACACATCTACATTTGTAAATAAACAGTTATATCCCATATTACATAATTGACTAACAGATAGTAAATTATATCCAAGACTCTCCACTAAAAACACATTAGAGATAGAATGCTCATTTGATATTGCAATCTTGCCTAAACCTTTTCACCTTGCCTTGGTTCCCATCACCAAATATGATTGAATCTTGGGAATCCTTATTCTTGACGTAGGAGGTGAACATCTTCTTCTCCCCCGTCATATGGTTTGTGCATCCGCTGTCGATAATCCAGCTTGAACCCCCGGATGCATAAACCTGCAAGGCAAATTTAGACTTGGGTCTAAGGTACCCAACTCTTGTTGGGTCCTACAAGGTTAGTCACAATTTCCTTAGGGACCCAAATGCAAGTTTTATCACCCTTGCATTTTGCCCCTAATTTCCTAGCAACTATTTTCCTATCCTTTCTACAAATAGCAAAGGAAGCATTCAAAGCATGATAAATTGTAGAGGGACCATTCATAACTTTCCTAGAAGCATGAACAAATTTTTTTCTAGGCACATGATGAACATTTTTCCTAGGCATATCTCTACCATGCATATAGGAAGAACTAGGAGCAAACATAGCATACGAGTCATGTGAATCAAAAGCATTGCAACTCCTATGAGACTGTCTTCTATTGTTGTACATAAAAGCATGGTTCTTTTTAGTGCTACTTGCCATAGGGGCCTTCCCTTTCTCCTTGGTGGAGATGGGAGCCTTATGGCTTGTTAAGTCCTTGGCTTCCCTCTTGAAGCCAAGTCCATCCTTAATGGAGGGGTGTCTACCAATCGTGTAGGCATCCCTTGCAAATTTTAGTTTATCGAAATCACTTTTGCTAGTCTTAAGTTGGGCATTAAGACTAGCCAATTCATTGTTTAACTTTGCAATAGAAGCTATGTGTTCACTACAAGCATCAATATCAAAATCTTTACATCTATTGCAAATAACAACATTTTCTACACAAGTTGTTGATTTACTAACTATTTTCAACTTAGTATTCAAATCATCATTAATGTTCCTTAAGCTAGAAATTGTCTCATGGCACGAAGATAATTCACATGAAAGCATTTCATTTCTTTTGACTTCTAAAGCATGAGATTTTTGTGCTTCTATAAATTTGTCATGTTCTTCATACAATAAATCTTCTTGTTTTTCTAGAAGCCTATTCTTATCATTCAAGGCATCAATTAATTCATTAATTTTATCTACCTTGGTTCTATCTAGGCCCTTAAATAGACATGAATAATCTATTTCATCCTCATCACTAGATTCATCCTCACTTGAAGAAGCATAAGTAGAGTCTTGAGTACATACCTTCTTCTCCCTTGCCATAAGGCATGTGTGACGTTCGTTGGGGAAGAGGGATGACTTGTTGAAGGCGGTGGCGGCGAGTCCTTCATTGTCGGAGTCGGACGAGGAGCAATCCGAATCCCACTCCTTGCCAAGATGAGCCTCGCCCTTTGCCTTCTTATAGTTTTTCTTCTTCTCCCTCTTGTTCCCTTGATCCTGATCACTATCATTGTCGGGACAGTTAGCAATAAAATGACCAAGCTTACCGCATTTGAAGCATGAGCGCTTCCCCTTGACTTTGGTCTTGCTTGGTTGTCCCTTGCGACCTTTAAGCGCCGTCTTGAATCTCTTGATGATGAGGGCCATCTCTTCATCATTAAGTCCAGCCGCCTCAATTTGTGCCACCTTGCTAGGTAGTGCCTCCTTGCTTCTTGTTGCCTTGAGAGCAAGGGGTTGCGGCTCGTTGATCGGACCATTCAAAGCGTCGTCCACGTACCTCGCCTCCTTGATCATCATCCGCCCGCTCACGAATTTTCCAAGGACTTCTTCGGGCGACATTTTGGTGTACCTGGGATTCTCACGAATATTATTCACCAAATGAGGATCAAGAACGGTAAAGGACCTTAGCATCAGTCGGACGACGTCGTGGTCCGTCCATCGCGTGCTTCCGTAGCTCCTTATTTTGTTGATAAGGGTCTTGAGCCGGTTGTATGTTTGGGTTGGCTCCTCGCCCCTTATCATCGCGAACCGTCCAAGCTCGCCCTCCACCAACTCCATTTTAGTGAGCAAGGTGACGTCGTTCCCCTCGTGAGAAATCTTGAGGGTGTCCCATATTTGCTTGGCGTTATCCAAGCCGCTCACTTCGTGGTATTCATCCCTGCACAAAGAAGCTAGAAGAACAGTAGTAGCTTGTGCATTCTTATGTATTTGCTCATTAATGAACACAGGACTATCCGTACTATCAAAGTGTATTCCACTCTCTACAATCTCCCATATACTAGGATGGAGAGAGAATAGGTGACTATGCATTTTGTGGCTCCAAAATCCGTAGTCCTCTCCATCAAAGTGTGGAGGCTTGCCGAGTGGAATGGAGAGCAAATGTGAATTTGAACTTTGCGGAATACGAGAGTAGTCAAAAGAAAAGTTCGAATTAACCAGTTTCCTTCTCTCGTAGTCGTTGTGGTCGTCGTCCTTTTGGGAAGAAGTAGACTCATCGCTGTCGTCGTAGTAGACGATCTCCTTGATGCGCCTCGTCTTCTTTTTCTTCCCTTCTTTCCGTCTATGGTCCGAGCCGGAGTCGGTAGGCTTGTCGTCCTTCGGCTCGTTGACGAAGGATTCCTTTTCTTTGTCGTTGATCACGATTCCCTTCCCCTTAGGATCCATCTCTTCGGGCGGTTAGTCCCTTTGTGAAGAGAACGGCTCTGATACCAATTGAGAGCACCTAGAGGGGGGGGTGAATAGGTGATCCTGTAAAACTTGAAAACTTAAGCCACAAAACTTGGTTAATTGTTAGCACAATAATTGCCAAGTGGCTAGATAGGAATCCTCAACAAAACACAATAACCAACAAGGATCAATCACAGAGATGACACGGTGGTTATCCCGTGGTTCGGCCAAGACCAACGCTTGCCTACTCCATGTTGTGGCGTCCCAACGGACGAGGGTTGCAATCAACCCCTCTCAAGCGGTCCAAAGACCCACTTGAATACCACAGTGTTTTGTTTGCTTTACTCAATCCCGTTTGCGAGGAATCTCCACAACTTGGAGCCTCTCGCCCTTACACTTTAAGATCACAAAGAAACACGGAGCAAGGGAGGGATTAGCAACGCACTCAAGACAAGAAATCACAGCAACACCACGCACACAAGTCGCAACGAGAGCTCACAACACAACTCAATGAGTTCACCACTCAACTAGAGCTCTAATTGCTATCGCAAAGAATCAAAGGCGCGGAATCGATGTCTTGGTGCTTAGGAATGCTTAGGAGATGCTTGGTGTGCTCCTCCATGTGCCTAGGGGTCCCTTTTATAGCCCCAAGGCAGCTAGGAGCCGTTGAGAGCAATCTTGGAAGGCTGATCTTGCCTTCTGTCGACTGGCGCACCGGACAGTCCGGTGCACACCGGACATTGTCTGGTGCCCGATTTCTTTCCATAAACGAAGTAGTCGACCGTTGGCAGGCTGAGAGCCGTTGGCGCACCAGACATGTCCGGTGCACACCGGACAGTCCGGTGCATTCTTCTAGCCGTTGGCTCGGCCACGTGTCCCGCGCAGATTGCGCGGCCGACCGTTGGCCCGGCCGACCATTGGCTCACCGGACAGTCCGGTGAATTATAGCCATACGTCGCCGGTGGATTCCCGAGAGTGGCCAGTTCGCTCAAGCCAGCCTGGCGCACCGGACACTGTCCGGTGCACCACCGGACAGTCCGGTGCTCCAGACTGAGCTGAAACTTGGCTGCTCGAGCCAAGACATTTTCAATTGGCTTTTTCCTGTTTCCAACACTTAGACACAATACATTAGTCACTAAAACAATGTACTAAGTCTGAGAAACATACCTTTACCCTTGATTTGTACTTTGTCCTCCATTTTACACTTAGGCACTTGTGTTGGACACTAAATCACCAAAATACTTAGAAATGGCCCAAGGGCACATTTCCCTTTCACCATTCTCCTTCTCTTAGGAGTTACTGAAGCAATCTTTTCTACCTTCGGAAGTTCTATTTCTTGCAATGAACTCAAGACTTTCGGCTGCTCTGCTGCTATCTTCAGTCATGGCTCTTCGTCCGATTCCATCCTAGCTTCGGCGGGAGCAGGGTGACTTGACTCAGGAGCAGAAGACCTTTCAGCATGCCTTGGTTCTTCTGCTGTTTCATCACGCTTCGGGCGATGTCTCAAAACCTTAACCATTTTTGGCTTCGTCGTATTAGAGATCGCCGAAGCAGCGGCTTTTCTTTTATTCCCTTGCTTTCGCGAAGGGTAGCAGTAGTCTGGGTATACAAA
The DNA here is from genome assembly GCF_902167145.1 of Zea mays. Lineage (NCBI taxonomy): Eukaryota > Viridiplantae > Streptophyta > Magnoliopsida > Poales > Poaceae > Zea > Zea mays. Next base: position 86,256,110 of record NC_050100.1, on the reverse strand, counting down.
CCAATAACATCAAAAATCATATTTAGCCTTTTCTTGCCTCGACCTCCGAAGGTTGCAGTCATAGCGTCATCTTCGGCCCTTGAATAGGCACCAAGTAATTCATCACTGGTGGCTTCGATAGCGTCTAGCCAGTCGTCATTTGGCTCATCAAATTGGCTTCTATATTTGAATGTATACTTCAAATAGACTAGGCCACCTTTGCTAGAACCAGCAGTAGCCTCCTTCAGCATCTCCCAACCACTCCCAAGCGGCCACACTTTGTAGGCAATATACTCCTGGACTAAGTCCCTAGTGCCTATGTAGGTGCATACCGTGTTAAAGGCAGCTTGGCATGCTTGAACGTCGTTTCCAAGGGCAAGAAATGGTATCCTAATGCCGAAGTGAGACCATATGGGATGTTGGATAATACCCTTGATGTCTTCCCTTTCCACCAAATCATTCTTCACATAAAACCATTCTTGCATCCAGGCCCCTGGCCATCTCTTGCGAAATGTTGGCACTAGATTGCTTACTTCAGAGCGGGTTACGAAGCCATAGCAGCCAAACTTATTATGATATTGCTTTCTCGGTGGCCTTCGTCTCAAAAAACAACTCATGCATGTTATAGAAGCCTTTCACATTTGGTTCTAGTCCTTGGCTCCTCATGGCCCAAATATAAACCCCCATCCTGATGATGGCTTCAGGGGTAAGCTGATGAAGGTACACTTCGAAGGTTTTCAACACTTCGACTAGCATACTATCCAAAGGAAACCGAAGCCCTGCTTTCATGAAGCTTCTATAGAAAACCACCTCGTTAGCTTCAGGCAGAGGGACATTACTCTCCCCTCCAGCCCGCACAATAGAAATGTCACGAAAATACCTTCCCCTCATGGCATCAATCTATCCTTGTTTGATTGTTGACTTTCTGAAGACAACATGACTTGGCCTCTAGGGCCGATCTTCGGCACCCTCATTTTCACTTTCTGCATCAAAATATTCACTGTCACTGGAACCCTTAGATATTCCAGCTAATGTCTCATGTGCAATCTTTTCTGCATTGGTCCTCTCCATAGCTTCGTAAAACTCGGACAGCGTCGGGTCAATAGTCTTCTTTTCACCAGCCATCAAATCAAAACTTGTTGAAATGCCGAAGCTCAAACTCGCGACAAAACATGAGAATTTAAAATAGAGAGCACAGTGTAAGCAACTGAAATAGCACAAGAAACACTTTCAATACGAGCTCATATTTATATACATAGCGCCCCACGGCTTGGTGGGTCCGGCATGTTAGTGTCGTTCGCTATTCTAGCGAAGGGAAGGTGTTTTTTCGGACCTTCGGCTAAAGGCCTTCTTACACGTCGCAGTCTAAATTTGTTACAAGGACACAAATTAATACTGCGAGGGGCTACTGTTGGGGGTCTTCCTCTTCTGAAGGTCCTAAAAAATGTGTCTAACCATATGTTTTCAGCATGATTATGAATAGTTACAGGAAGCTTCGGCTTTGGGATGAAGAACTTCTCTTATGGCGGAATGAAGGGAACGAAGCTAAAAGCCAAGGACCTTCGGCCTAACATATTGATGAAGCTCAGAAGCATGATGATGGCTGAAAGGGGCTAAAGACCTTATAGTCCTCAATAATTCATGTTAGGATTATAGGCAGTTACCAGGGATATAAATGTACTTTTATTTGGGATGCGTCCTGTGTCTATAAATAGATGAACAGTAACACAGTACTGTTCAGGCTGGATTGTAATCGCTCGCGTCATTCTTGCTCTCTCACCTTCCGGTAAGCCGAAGGTACCATTGTAATATGAATATTGTTAATGTTTATCCATGTTTAATGAAGATAAATGAATCTAAATATATAACAAATATTATCTTCATTCCACTGTATTCTTTCATTTTATTATTTATATTCATGTTTATATTGTAAAATGATGAAGGTGTGTCCTTCATGACCTTCGTCTGAAGATCATTATATCCGAGAGAAAATAATGTTTTGAAGGACGAAGATCTTTAACTATTAACAATTGTGTTGCCTTGTTCTTAATTAATAGTATTTGAGAACAAGTGAACAACATCTATGAAGGCCCATAAGTATATTTTGGAAAGCTATTGAAGTCTAGTTTCCAATGATTCTAAGACTGACTTAATCGGATTTCTCAGCAAGGCAACCGACCTACTTTAGTGCTGACTGGTCAGAAGGTCAACAGACTGCTTGATGACCAAGTTTCAGTATTAAACTGCATCATTACACAAAGTTTCATTAGGCATGCTATACATGGTGAGAAAGCTTATCAAGTTAGCTTTCCAACGCATCTAGCCCCACGCCATTTGGAGATTCCTAGGAGAAGTTATTATCAAAATACTGAAGGCTGCGCAGAAGTCAAACATCCACGCGGAATTCAGCTCTGGATATCTCCCGAAGAGGCCCCTTCACATTAGCACGTTAAAATACTTTCTTTTCGTGTTTATACCTATCTAAGGCTGGTTGTAGCTAGTATAAATACCCCCTATGTCTATGATGTAAAACAACTTTTGATAACCTTTGATGATTTGATAATCCAAGTGATTACTGCAGCCGAGCTGCTGAGTGTTTACTCTACCCCTTTTCTTCCTTGTTCTCCTGGACTTGTGAAGTGATTCCTCTGGGATCCACTAGTTCGTGCCTTGCGAGTTCCAATACGACTGCCTCGTATTGTGTGGATTAGCTCCGGTTGTGGTTCTGCGGTTGTTCGGAGATCGAGTTGAAGTCTACACGGTTTCGGTGTCTCTCTTCCTGTCGCTTGGTCACTTCCGACCTTGATCAGGTATAAAGTCAGTTACCCGCTGTTCTTCAACAAATTTACCTTGTTATTCTGTTACCTTTATATCCAGCCATCTTATTCATCAACCTACTGTCGTGAAGATCAGGCCACCCTAGTACCAAATATAATTCGGTACATACTGTAGGAAACGGGTGACACCTAAGAGGGGGGGGGGTGAATTAGGACTTCTAAAACTTTTACTTAACTAGGCCACAATTAAATCCCTAGAGCAAAACCTATGCAAATAATCAAATTAGAATGTGCAAACTAGGCTTTGTCTAAGTGTTGCTATCTCTACCGCAAAGGCTAAGTTTCAATCTACACTAAATAAGTATGACTACAAGATTGAAACTTAAATGCTTAATATAAATGCGGAATGTAAAGAGCTAAGTAGAGAAGCAAACTCTCGTGGATGACGCCGGTATTTTTACCGAGGTATCCGGAACCACGCAAGGTCCCGACTAATCCTCGTTGGTGCCCCTACGCAAAGGGAAGCCCACGCGAGGGCCAAGCACCACGGTCGAGTAACTCCGTAGGGAGCCACGGGCCTTCTCCACGCGCAAGTGGTGCTCCGCTTCCGGCTCCTCTCGGACGCTCCCCGCCGTCTCCACTATCGAGCTTCCGGCCAAAACGCCGCGGGCCTCGTTCCCTCCGGTACACGGTGGCGGCCGTGACACAAACGCGGTTGTCACGGTCTCGCAAGACTCTCGCCCCACTCGGTACAATTACTACGACTCACACAAGAGCCGAGGGGTTGTGTGGTTTTACAAAACTCACTCAACTAACTAGGGTTCACCTAGAGCAAGCGCTAAAGCGGTCTAACTAACCTAAGCACTTCGCAAAGCACCTACGCTAATCACCGAGTGATTCTATTAAGCACTTGGGTGTTTGAGCTCTTGGAAATATGCACTATGTGTCTTGGTATGTTGCTTGGGCTCTCACACTTGAGAATGGCCGGTTAGGGTGGTATTTATAGCCTCCACACCCCCAACTAGCCGTTGGACAGAAAGCAGCAGCTTTCTGTCGTCGGGTGCACCGGACAGTCCGGTGCACCACCGGACACTGCACAGTAGATGTCCGGTGCACGCCACGTCAGCCGACCGTTGGCGCCTGTAGCAGTCGACCGTTGGATCCGACCGTTGCCGTCTGCCCGTTGGCACACCGGACAGTCCGGTGCACACCGGACAGTCCGGTGCTACAGCCAGAGAGCGCCTGTCTGCGGCCTCTCTGCGCAGACTGTCCGGTGCCTCACCGGACAGTCCGGTGCACACCGGACACCGATGTCCGGTGCGCCACCAGGCGCTGGCTGACAGCCCTCGTCTTGGATTTCTTCGCTGATTTCTTCGGGCTTCTTTGTTCTTGAGTATTGGACTCCTATGCATCTTTTTATGTCTTCTTTTGAGGTGTTGCATCCTCATTGCCTTGGTCCAATTCTCTTCGCATCCTGTGAACTACAAATACAACCACTAGAAAACTTATTAGTTCACTGATTGTGTTGTTCATCAAACACCAAAACTCAATTAGCCAAATGGCCCGGGGTCCATTTTCCTTACACATACCAGACGTGGAGGTTGGTTGTGAGGGGTTATTTGTAAAAATATGACGTGGAACGACCGTTGAAACTGGTGTTTTAATATAGTGTATATATAGGCTGTTGGTAATGGAAGCCCAGAGCTTCCGATAGGCATGGGAAGCCCTAGCCAAGGTAGTGGTCACACGCGTGGTCAGGTCGGGCCAGTGGGGCTCGTGCGTCCGCGCGACTGTAGGGCACGTTTATACATGTGTAAACATGTGTTATGTTTTGCGTAAACAGAAGGTGCACACGTGGTGGGGTCGAGTTGGGATGGACGAAGGTGGGCCAGTGTCGTGTTCGATGGTAGAGTAGTTGGATCCCGCGTGTACCTTGGATGGCATCGCAGTCGTACGCGCTCAGGGTCAACCCTCGCGCGCGTGCATCCTGAGATCCGTCGCATCAGCCGCTCCCACCTCGCTGTCATGCACGCCTTAGGGGTGTCGTCGTTGATCACGTGCCCCCGAGATCCGTCGTCACGCCGCCGCGGCCACTCACACCTTACCGTCGTGCGCAACTCAAGGTGTCACTGCCGCGTGCACCTCAGAGAGACGCTGCCGCTCTGAGACGCTGCCACGCTCCCGCGTGCGTGCCCTCAAGCACCTGTCGTACCTGTATTTTGGGATGGAGTGAGCAATGAAAACATATATGTGTTCTTTGTGTTGCCAAAATATTTGATTTTGTTCACGAGAAACATATTCTATGGTTAGCCAAACAAAAAAAATAGATTTAAATAATTTTCGAGCCATTTCAATTCTTACGCTAACTTTAATGGAGCACCTAAATAGACACCAAACTCAAAACAGGGCTTTAAGTTGTGGGCTGACTCTCCTAATTTCCTTCCCGTTTTTCTTCCTGTGGTCGCTCGTTGAGTGCGGAAATTCCACGAACGTGAGCTCAACATGGAGCCGGCGACCCCTCCGGCACCCGCCGCCGGCGTCACGGCTACCGTCGACCTCTCCTCAGTCGCAGCCGACCTCGGTGGGGCGCACCTCCTGCCCTGCGGCATCAGGCAGAACGGCGGCGCCCCCGTATCCGACTACTTCAAGCCTAGGGACACAGGTCCGTGCCCACCCCCGAGTCAAATCTCTCGTTTCCTTTTTCCCGCTCATTTAGTTGAGGAATTGGTGTGGGCCTCCCGATAGGTGTGGAGGTGGAGGGGGTGAAGATGGAAGAGGCCTTCTTTCGTGGGAGGAAACTGCAGGGCACTACCCTAGCTCTCCCGGATGGCTACCGAGGTTACATCACTTTCTTCCTTCTGCCTTCTTCAAGCCTACAAGATTTCTGAGTTTATCATCAGTTTGGGACCTTTGGAGTGGGAAGCGTGTTTTTTCTCCTTTTTCTTCATCGATTCGTAGCAATGTACGTTGATTTATGGCCTGAATGATAGTGAAGCTGTATAGAATCAGTGTAACCGTAACTAGATGCGCCAAAATCCGACATTCTCTCCAAATTGCATGCACGCCTTTAAGGTGACTGGATGAATTGTGTGGCGCTGATAAAAACCGAAACTTTATGGGGGAACATTGATATTCCAGCCGTCCTAAAAAAAGGCACCTTCAAATTCTAGTAAGAATTAATTTATGATTCAAATGCATGCTGAAAAAGTATAAACACTATGAAGTAAGGAAGTCGTTCACAAATCCTGAAGTTTCAGTTTTGAGTTTGGCTGCAGAAGTGATCATTGAATGGCGGTGTATTCCTTCTTTTACCTGAAATATGGCCATCGGCCTACTTAGTACATATGTTAATTGGTCTTGGGATGCTAAGTTTGCATGTACATCTAGATGTGTGGAGATGATAGGTGGTGACCAGAGGTAACAATCTATTTTTTTTTTCAATAAAAGGAGCTCGGCCATTCAATTAAGTAAGAAAAGAGAGATTTTATGTACAGAATGCACCCTTGGTGCCAAACACATCGGTCATTAGGGCCGAAGGCTAACAAACCCCCTCGAACCGAAGACAGGTTTCGACCATAAATAATGTCGCTTTATGCCTCTGAACTATCCTTTTTGAGTGATACAATACAACAACAGCAGCAGCAGCAGTCTTTTAGCCCAAGTAAGTTAGGGTAGGCTAGAGCTGAAACTCAATAGAAACCACAAGTCAAGGTTCAAAGTTCAAACACATTTTGGGTTTCACCTTTATTAAAATAGCTAGCTTTAACATGGGCTGGACAAACCTATCAGGCTATCACAACCCTCCTCCTGTTCCTCCCTTTCCACAAGTTCGAGTGGTAACAATCTGTCATTCTATATCTTCAGTAGAAACTGTGAATTCAACAGAAGTACTGCAGTTTGACCATGTTTATGATGCTTTTAACATTCTCTGTAGGTTATGTATTGGAGAAGAGTCGCGGACAGAATTCAGATGCTGAAGTCAGCAATTTTACATCCCGAGCTGAATTCCAGAGCATAACCTACTGGAATCACGATACAGCGCCATCAGCAGAGGATTCCCTCCCGAGGTGCTTCCATTGGCTTACCGTCGCTAATGCGGTGAGCATTATTTCTTCACCTAACGATCTGTTTGTTTTCCATTTACGCAAATTTGTTTTGCTTCCGCCGCATCAACTTGTTGTGGTTAGCTATATGCAGTAGGCCACATAAATCAATAATCACTGAAACAAAGGAAGTGTCATCACATAGACTGACAGACATGATCCTAATTTTGGCTTCCTGTTTGTACAGATGCATAGAGCAGTGACTGCTGAAGACCTGACTAACATGGCAGCAATGCAGAATCAGGACAAGTAGATTCGTTCTATAACGAAGCCATGCAATTTCGATTTGGTGAACCATCTCGACAAAGGATCTTGTAACAACCAACATGTTATTTGAACGCATCCAGTAGGTAATGTTTAGGCTTTGGGGTAAGATGCTTCAGGAGATCCTTGTTCAGTAGCATCTGAAAATGTCTGGGTAATTTAGATTGGGACCTGTATCAGACTATCAGTTATCTCCAATATTGTGAAAGAGTGCCGGTGTTGCCTTTGTGTTCATCTTGCCTCTATGTGATTGCAGAAAATAATAATAAAAAGGAATCATATTTGTTTAATTTTTTTAAAAAAAAAAACTGGAACATTTAGGGGTGTATGTGACATTCATGAAAGAGGCAGGTTTCTCCATTCTCATTTCCCCCAAAGAGGGATGTGACATTCATCAGGTTCATCTGAGAATCAATCAACAAGGCTAATTTTCCGAAGAATAGGAACATCGAATCTTACTCCCATGGTTATCATGAGCTCGCTCAAATATTCTTGAAACAACAACTATCTGCAGAGTCACATCAACTTCGACACAACATAGCTGTGCAGATACCGGCTCTCTCTAACCCAGAGTGCTAAAAGAACATGAGAAACAACAAAAGCTGAATGGGGCTGCTCAACATGAGTGGTAGTACAAGGCTCTAGCAGGAACTAGTAGTAGGAGAAAAAAAGAAGAAACAAAAACAAACCCCTCAACAACCTACTTTGGCCCTCGTTTTCAACCGAAAGGGTGCCAACTGAAATCGCGCATGGCCGCACATTCTGTTCATTGAAGGCTATCGAAGAAGCCAGGCCCAGCCTTCGCCTTCAGCTCGTGGCCAGCGTCTTTGCCCATCTCGACCATGTCGTCGAAAGAGTACGGTCCACTTCTTGCCGTCTCAAATACTGCAAGAAGAACCACGCAAGCAACAAAGCGATGTCATTCGATGACAAACAGAACAGGACCATTTTAAGATCCTCTCGATCGAAAATCGAGGATACCTTTAGATCCGTCTGGTGAAGACAGTAGGCCCCGGAATGAGCAGTTCCCGTCCTTGTCACGGTAAGCATAGGCCGCAATTGGAGTTCGGCAGTTGCCATCAAGAACTGCCAAGAATTCTCTTTCGCATGTGACAGCTAGTCTGGTATCCTCGTGGTTCAACGAGGACAGATACTCCATCTGCAGAAAAGAGGGCAAAGAATGGCAGATCTTATCATTTTCGGATACATATAGTGTTAAAAAGAAAGCCATGAGCAAGCAAGTGCCTGCCATGCTCTGCGTAGCTGCATAGTACATTCATGTACATTGCGGAATAAAACAACAATGCACACTCTGAAATAAGAAAAATAAAGGCCTACTGTAAGGCATAGTTGCAAAGATTAAATGCTTTCGGAAAAGCCACAGCATGCAACATGGCCATGATAAAAAAAGCAATAAATAAAAGATATTTGTTAAATAAAAATGCAAATAGTGGCATGACAAAGAGACATATCTGTGTGGCCTCAACAGCAATATATATACCTAGAATGGTTATTATTCAGGACCATAAAATGGTCAGACCCTGTCACCAGGGGGCAGGTCCACAGTATTAGTAATTCTGTCCCCTGACAGCAATGACCTGTGTAAACTCAATGAAAAATTACTGTGGGCAAAAGGGGCAATGACACAGCATGTCCATCATAGCTACGCTAGCGACATCAATGGTTCCTAATTCTAGATCCGCCCTTGCTTATCAGTTAATCAAAGTGGCATGCAAAGTCCGATAAAGAAAAGACAGCAAAGCTAGTGTCAGATTTGTACATGGAATCATGCAAGCATCATGTTTTCTCCATTTACCAGCATACTGCAACACTGGACGCCTTACCATTTTGTCATCGTTGCTTCGGCAAGCGATTCCAATAGCACCTTGGGCAACTGCCGGAAGCATTTCTTCCACTGATAGTACAGCTGTTGCATTTTCTGCCATTTTTAGCCGCCTTAATCCAGCCAGCGCCAACAATGTAGCAGACACATCTCCTTCCTTGAGTTTCCTTAACCGTGTCTGAACATTTCCTCTGAAGTTAACTACCTGCAAAACATTGAATACTGTTACTTAAGCGAGACTAATCAAGGTCAATGCCTAATCATAACACACTTCTAAATATTTTTTTAAAAATACAGATACAGGCTTCTAAATATTTAAGTACAGGACTAAGGCAAGAATATACAACTGTCAACCGGACAAAATACTCTTTATAACAAAAGAAAAAGAAAATTGCAATAATGCCTCTAGGATGGACATTTTTTCACATGTATGACATTGAAAACAACAGCTTCAGAATCATACAAATGAAAAATGTACATATTGGTAAGAGTTTTTTTAACAGTTTATAATAGAGTTAAAAACTGCAGCTGATAGAAAGAAGATCTATGTTCTAGACTTCAGAGAGTATGCAATGGGGGGGGGGGGGGGACACCGGACTCACAATACTGGGAAGTACCTATGAACACATCAGTAAATCTGGTAGCACTAAAATCACAAGTATAGGGGGTGAGGAGGGAAAGTGTGATGAGCAAAACCATCATACTTACTTTCAGTGATGGATATCTGTAGAGAATCTGAGATTGTCTCCGCAAGGAAGCACTTCCAACAACACTGCCAGCAGGAAGCTCCGCGAGCGAATTTGCAGTCAAGCATATGAATGCATCTCTTACATCTTCTCGTGGGAGGTTACAGGGCAATATTGTGCCTTCAGGTAGATATGTTGGAACATCTTTCATAGAGTGCACAGCTATATCAATCCTTCCCTGCAAGAGTGCATCATCTATCTCCTTGGTGAATAAACCCTTGCCTCCAATATCTGCAAGGGGTTTGTCCAAGATCATGTCTCCTGTGGTCTTTATGATGACGATCTCAATAGCCCCCTCCTCAGCTAACTCAGAGTGTGCGGCTTTCAGTTTTTCCCGAGTTTCATGGGCTTGTGCAAGAGCCAGAGGACTGTCCTAAATAACCAATGACAAGAATTACAAAATTTGCACATTCCAAATGAAAAAAAGAAACAAACAACACTTTAAAATGAAAACTTGGAAAGTGGAATGAACAATTTGTTTTGGCAGCAACTGTGAATTTTCTTTAGTAACTTTTTCTTGCTGCTTTTTAAAACGAATTCTTGAGTAACTTTTTTCTCAACATAAGGAAAATGTCTAAAAGGCGTAGAATTTCCACAAGATCCAAGAAAAGTAGTAAATTGGTTAAAACCGAGTCAAGGCAAAGACTGATAAAGACAACACCCTTGTAAACGCTAACATGAAACCACTAACTAGCATGAGAATAGCACAAGAACAATCCAGCCTCTGGTGTTGGCCCAAAAATAGCAGAGGTGAGATCTAAAACGTAGAATTTTGCCGCCATTCTTTAGCTCTATCAAGGTCAACGCCCAGTTACTACTGATTCGGAATTGCATCCTACAAAGCAAAGAAGCGCATCCTTCCTGCTAACGATTCTCGATGCTCCTTTGAACTTTACCAGACAATCCACAATGTTCAACACCTAATAAAGACGCAGTAGGTTCAGAGCCACATCTCAAAACTCACATTCCCGGACGAAGAGCTAAACGCAGGATCTATCAGGCACTCACAAGTCACAACGCATTGCCGTCCCCAAATTCAACAATTAACAGAACCTAAAGACACGATTTTGACCAGCATAACCACGAATTCATCGTCATCCCAAACAAAGAAACCGCAGAAAGGGTCGAATTCGATCACCTCCCACGCGTCCCAATCCGGATGAGTGAGACCTTGGCCTGAGCGCCGGCCTCCACGGCGACGGCAGCGCGCACGACGGGGCACGGCCGCCGCCGCGGGCGCGCGAGGCAGGTCGGCGAGCCGAGGAGGGAGTGGTGCGCGGTGGTGCATCGCAGCGAGACCATCTCCGGGCGTTTGGAGAAGATGGTTAGAGGACTGGGCGGGCGAGGAAGGGAGGAAGGAGAGGCCGAGATGCACAAGGGAATGCTCTCTGACGAGGTCTGGATTCTGATCTGGGTGAGCTGGTCACGCTCTCGGCTTGGATGAGAAGATAATGTGTCAGGATTGGCCAACCACAGCGAAGCATACTCAGCATGCATAAAACTCAACTTAAACCTAGGGATTTTCTAGATATATTTCCATTTATTTTATTTGTATTTTTCATAAAAAGTTTTCTCATGCTTAGAGCATCTCCAAAAACCTTCTCATATCTAGGGATGAAAACGAATGGAAAAACCCCTCTTCCATTTCCGTATCCGCATTTTTTCATCGGAAACGGGATCGGGTCCGGAATAGTTGGGAACGGAAACGAGAGCGGGATAAACGGAATTGCGAAAATGAACGGAAATGGAAATACTAACGGAAACTCATAATTTAATACAAATAGAAATGATATTAATGTTTGATAGTGATTGATTGGCAGGACAATAACATAAAACAAATAGATATAGAGAGACATCATTCTATTGTTGTTTGGTTGCTAATAGTGTACATTTAGCTACATCTGATGTTGTTTAAGACTTTAGACCACTTGTCATTGAAAAGAGCCGATAGTTACAATGACCACTTGTGCTATAATTTGTCAACTAAAGACATGATACTTTAGTTTATATACTAATGCATATTAGGCTCATCCCATATTTATCAAATACGGAATAAATACGGGTTCATTCCGGACAAAAACGGGATCAAAAAAAATGAACAGAATAAACCATCTCCCGTTTCCATATTTTTTTCGTAAATATGGAAACGGTCGGGTCAAATGTAGAAAATAGTATGAGTCAGAACGAGATTTTACCCATCTGTTTTCAACCCTACTCATGTCTAGGGTAATGATTTTCCTTGTTCGAAAATTTGTATCGCAGCTTACCTTGTGGCTATAGATATATGAGTTTTTAGATTCTCTACTCAAGGGATTCAAACACCTAAGGATCCCACTAATCTAATCATTGATGAAATTTATTTTGAGAAATGGAATTCTAAGGCCAAGAACACTCTATTTAGAGACCTTTGCAAGGATGTTTTCACTAGAGTATGTAACCATAGTGACGTTCATGATCATTAATTCGATATATGTCCACTTTGTGAAGGGACCAAGAGTGAGCGTGAAGAGTATTATCATTTAATCATGAAGAAATTGAATTATTTAAAAATGCTTCCTCGCGAAACTGCAAATGATATGTACTCATAGTTGAATGTTCTTATAGAGGAAGTTAATGGATTGGGGCTCACGCAACCCACACAATGATTATATGTTGTGAGAAAAATCTTGAGTGTTCTCCCAATCAAGAAGTATGGCCATATAGTCATGGTGTTTCACCAAATCGATCTATCCACCACCACCAATAGTCAAATCTTAGGGAAGATTAATGGTCATGAGATGTACATGCACATTCATGGTCAAGACGACTCTTCCTGAAACAATAAGAAGGATTTGTCTCTTAAGATAATCTAGGCACTCAACCACATTTTTTTCTTGGTCCCACTTTCTAGTGTAGATATTTGACATTGCCCCGGCCGGGCACGGTGGCCATGATTTAATGCCCTAAAACTCCTCCCGAAAGGTGCCATGCGCAGCGGAGAGTGGGACGAAGAAGATGGGGGTGATTTTACCTCAAATCGGGGCGGTGGCACCTTGCTCCGACGCAACCCGCGGCGCCCACGGTTTTCTCCAACTACGGCGAGCAATTCCCGGGTCTATGGCGGCTTTCCACCCGATTAATCCCTCACACAACCTTGCTAGGGCCCTGTCGGTGTTTTGGGTCCGACCGCGCACCCGGGGTTGCCCCTCAAGGTGCTTTTTGGAGTAGGACGGTATTACTGACTGTAGCTCGATGGTTCGTGCCAGATGCACGAGAAACAGTGGATAGTTGTGCACAGATTCAGGCCGCTTTGAGATGCGTAACACCCTACGTCCTGGCGTGAGTACTTTATGTGGTGGGTTACAAGGGGGCTCTCTAGTGTTGGGGACGTAGAGAACCGGGTGGATGGCTAAGTAATGAGATAGATCGTCTTGAAGGGGTGCCCCCCTAGGCCTTATATACTCGACCGTGGGGCATTACATGTGGATATGATAACAACGGGTGCCTAAGTAATAGTGAACTGACTGAGTCTATCTTCCTATAATTCAGTCGAACCATCCTCGCTCGGTTCCGATGTATGGGGCCCCTGCGCGGGAAGGTCGGGTCACTGTTGCGATCACTGCTCAAATTCATCGGGCCGTCTGGGCCTGCGTTGATCCGGCCTTGTGTCGATCCGCTTTATTGGATGTTCCTCCCAAGCCCACGAAGGGGTGACCTCGCGGATTATTGGGCCCACGGGCCCCTCGCGAGGTATCTTGTCCTTCTGGTGGACCCGGGGGATATTCGTCCCCCACAAGCCCCCGATCTTTGGGTTGATTTTGAAATAACCGGCCCAAAGATCCTAGGTCCAGCTTGCAGTCTCTGGTTTTAACAAGAAATGCCTTGGAAATAAGCCTGTCGGGTCACTACTTCTGAACTCTTAGTGATCCGGTAAAAACGATCTTTTACTGTCTTCTTCCGCTATTATTCCTCGAAATTTGGTGTTCTGTATCAGGTTCCTGCTTCAGAGGTCAGCATTTTGCACTGTAGAATTTTGAAATTCATTGGGTGCTCCGAAGGTGCACCCAATGGGTGTAGCCCCCGAGCTTCGAGTGGATTTTTGCAGATAATCCACTCGAAGGTCTTCATTTCAAGTCTTCTCAGAAATCACTTTTATCTTCCACTTGTGCTTTTTCAGAGGTTAGCCTTGCCTTAGTTTTGCCGTATGCTTTAGAGGTCAGCAACTCAGCATTTTGTCTTTCGGGGATGATTATTCATTGGGTGCACCCCCGAGCTTTGAGTGGATTTTTGAAAATAATCCACTCGAAGGTCTTCGTTTCCTGCTGTTTTTTAGAAATCATCCTTTTCTTTTGTCGAATGCCTTAGAGATCAGCATTATATCATTAACGTTATGCTTTAGAGGTCAGCATACATTTTTGTTTTTGAGGCCGAGTACGCGATCTGTCCATATCTTGCTAGGTCTTGCAATTTATTTGATCTGCGACTGATTGGATGTTCGACAGATGGCCTTTGGCTAGTCTTCATATCACTTCGTGCTTCAATGCTTCTGTCGATTAGACTTGTACCTCATCAGCTATATTTGGCTTTCCTTTGATACCTATTGATATCTTCCTTCTGTCTTGAGGTATTCATTGCGCATACTGTATGGATGTGACTGCTTGGGAAAATCTATTGAAAATTCCTGGACGTCCCCTCCCAATGGGTGTAGGCAAGGGACGGCTTGGTGCGCTGAGCGTTTAGCAAACTGCTTCTGAGTAATAACTTGATGTGACCGCGGGTGTAATCATATCGCCCGAGCAGTTGACTGGAGTCCCAATGGGTGTCGTGTTACGTGGAACGGCGTCAGCCGCCTGGCGTGTCTCTAGACGATTTGAATTGCATATTGAATTTTTGTGATTGTTCGGTGGCCGTGGTAGGAGGTGAGCGGTTGCCTTCTTCTTCTATAAATAGCGTTCTTGCTTCTCCGGCATTTTCACATCTCTTACTGCTGCTCGCTGTTTACTTGCTTCTCTTTCCTTCTACTCCACCAATGGTAAGATCAAGAAGGGTGGTAGTTCTTCGCATCACTCCGGCGACAAGCGGAAGCGTGAGCCGACTCCTCCTTCGGAGGATTTCGGTGACTCGGAGTACTCGAAGAAGGAGTTCTCCTCCGAGTCAGAGGGCTCACCGGTCCATGCCTCTCCCCCAGCGTCGTCTGATGACTCAGACGACTCCCAGGGGATCACCGCAGAGGTGTGGACCTACATCCGGGTCGTCGAGCGCGCCGGGCTCGAGGGCTCGGATGAGTCGGAGTACTCCTCGAACGAGGAGAACTCCTCGGACTCGTCCGAGTAGGGCGGCAGCGACGATGGTGGTGACGGCGACGACGACGACGACGAAGGCGATGGTGACGGTGGCGGTGATGGCGGCGAAGGCGACGGCAAGGGCGGTGACGGTGGCGGCAAAGGTGGCAGTGGCGACGGCGGCGATGGCAGCAAGGGCAGCAGCAGGGGCAGCAACAAGGGCAGCAGCAAGGGCAGCAACAAGGCCAGTGGCTAGGCGCCACTAGTTTTAAGTGTTAGTATAGATTAGTAGTAGAAGTAGTATTAGTAAAATAACGTAGTAGTAGTTAGTAGTATAGTGTAGTGAAATATGATGTAGTAATGGGGAGGACATCAACTCATAATGAGTTGATTTGTAAGTTCGGTAGTGCTTCCCTTTTATAATGGAGAATGATTTCGCCCAATTCTGTGTGCACCATTTTGCCTTCCTGTCAATCGTCGATCGTGCTAATGTTTACTGCAGATGTTGTTTCTGAATGTAATGCTTGAGTAGCGACTTAGAATCATTGGGTCACGCTTCAGACTGCCTTCTTCGCGATGTCAGCGCTTTAGTGGTAGCGGCCGAGTCCTTTGGAGTCACGTTGTCACCTTAGGAATGACAGCCGAGTGATTATTGGCGGTGTCGGCGCTTTTAGAACTGATAGCCGAGTGATAGCGGGCCACGTCGGTGTTTTAGAAATAACGACCGAGCGGTTACTGGTGATGTCGGCGTTTTAGAGGTAACATCCGAATCCTTTGGAGCCACGTCACTGCTTTAGGAATAACAGCCGAGTGACTGTTGGCGACGTCGGCGTTTTAGAAGTAACAGCCGAGTGATAATGGGCCACGTCGGCCGCTTTGGAAACAATGGCCGAGTGAAGTCTGGTAACGTCACCATTTTTAGAAATAACAACTGAGTTAAATTGGGCCGCGTCGTCCGTTTTGGAAATAACGGCCGAGTGGTGACATGGCACGCTAGCGTTTTAGAAATAACAGCTAGGTGATGACTGGGTGCTTTTTAGAAATGGCGTCTGGCCCAGGAAAAACCCATATGTACTGCACTGTCGCATGCCTCTGCATTCTGTGCCCTAGCTTTGCTTTTCTGCATCCAGGCTTCTCTGCTCCCTTGCAATATTACTTCCGCTCCGCTCGCCAGCAAGATTGAGATGGCGCCTAAGCGGAAGACTCAGAGTTCATCTGTTGCAATCATTCCTCCTATCGATCCCAACAGTCAGTTGCCTTTCGCAGGTAACCACATGTCTGTTGTCTCTGAATCCGACCTTCTCCATCTCGTATCCATCGGAGTTCTTCCTCCGAAGGAACTCTGTTCTTGGCGGATCTGCCGTGGGGTCACTGTTCTGACAGAAGACACCCACGAATCCGTCATTTACATTCCTTTTCTCATCCGCGGCCTTGCTCTTCCCATTTCTCCTTTCTTCCGTGGTCTCCTTGATTTCTATCGCTTGAATCTGACCCATCTGAATCCCAATTTTATTCTGCAAGTTTCCGTTTTTGTTCATTTGTGCGAAGCTTTCCTTGGTATTCTGCCACACTTTGGCTTATGGAAGTATTTGTACCACTGTCGGCCTGGGATGGCCGGAGGGCAGCACCAGCTTGTGGGGGGCGCGAGTTTGGAGATGCGCCGTGGGAGGAAGACCGACTACCTCGACATCCCACTCAAGGACAGCATCAAAGGATGGCGCCTGGAATGGTTTATCGTGGAGAATCACGGGAATTCCCTCCCCCCACGGCCAGGGAGACAGCCAGATGTTCGCACTCCGAGTTGGACCGAATCCCCCACAGACCTAGAGGTGGCTGAGGCAGGGGCTCTGCTTGCTGAGGTTGGATTATTGAAAGAGAGGGGTCTGACTGCAGAAGCTGTGGTCGCCGATTTCATTTTCAATAACATTTAGCCACTAAAAGACAGAGCATACCCGACTTATCTGTATTGAGGCCTCGCTGATTCAACCCGGGTTACCAACAGAAGGATTCCTACTGTGGATTTGGTGAGCCGGCTCGAGATGATACTCAGAGGCAAGGTGTCGAACATCGGCGCTCATATTGCATACTCAGCCTGGAATCTGCCTCCTTCCAAGGCATTTACCAGTTTTGTGTCAAATCCTCCTGCCGGTGATAGCGGTTTGGGCCTTAGAGTGCGACCCTCTCCTGAAGAGGTTAGTGCTTTGGTTGCCTCACTTGGCGAAATCCCTGACGATGAGAGGCAGGTTCATTTTGAGGTACCTTTGAATCCAAGTGATGCAGAGATAAGTGCCATGCTGGATATGTTGGCTGAAGATTCCTCTGATGCAGCCCCTACTTAAACACTAGCTGTAGCACCCATCCCAGAGGCTGGCAAAGCTTTGGATATTCAGAGGTCTGATAGTGTTCGCCCAAAGTGTCCTCGCCGAGCCAATCAACCAACTTCTCCTGCTGAAGGGAAGAAAAAGAAAAAGAGACGACTTCGTCGAGTGTCATGCTTGGATCAGGATGCGGTCCTTCTGCTCCTGCTACTGAGGAAGTGCCAGTTTTTGCTGAAGCTGATCCCAATGGGTGTGACCCGACTGATGCTGATCCCAATGGGTATGACCTTGATGATGCTAAACCCAATGGGTGTAGTCTGGTCACAGCTGATCCCAATGGGTGTACCGTCCGCATTATTGATGAAGATGAGGAAGAGGAGAATGAAATCCCTCTAATTTGGAAAAACGGCCGGTGCTACATAGCTAGCGGGGAAAGTAGTGGTGTTCCTTCTCCAGCTTTGTCTGCTCTCGTTGGTCTGCAAGAATTGTCTCTGGCAAATTTTGATCAGACTCTCAAAGATATGGTCCCAGAGGATCTGTTGTTGGAGCCGGCAGATGGTGGAATGATGGATATTTGTGCTGATGTGCCTGATGACGGGTTGGAGTTATCCCGAGCGGTGTCCCGTGCCTCATCGACCTTGGAGAGTGGTCTTAAGGGTCAGGAGGCTGGTCTGGATTGTTTTGCTCCCATGGAAGTGGGTGAAGGTCCTTCGGCCTTAGAGGTGGCTGTTACAGAGAGCTCGGCCCTCAAGGATGGCGCTAGCGCTTACCCAGCCCCCGAGGGTGTCGCCGGGGATGATCCAGCTCGGATGGGTAGCGCGAGCTATGACCCAGCCCCCAAGGGTGTCCGAGTTGGTTCTCCCTCTCACACTTCCATGGATGTTCACGTAGGATCTTCTCCTCCGCATTTTGGTTGCATGGCAGCAACTCAAGCTTCGGGTCAGGAAGTCGCCTTAGAGGCCGGCGCTCCTGATGACAGAGTTTTGATTTCTGATGGTGATATTGACTTGGTCCCCACTGATGCATTGCGGGTTGCTCCGGTTGTTGATCCTTCATCGAGCCATCAACTGATTTCCCACGACTTGGGAGTTCCTTCGTTTTTCTCCAACCTCCAGGTAATTTGGTTTTTCCTGATCTGGCTGTACCCCGGGTGTGATATTGTTCTTACACTCATTTTTTTATCGTCAGGCATTGGTTGATGAAATGGTTGGTCAGTTGAAGTCACATGGTGCTTCTGTCCCGGAAAGGGCCCTGTCTCTGACGCATTGGAATCCAGTGTTGCTTCAGCGGCGGGTATCTGATTTGGAGATGGCAAATGCTGGTTAGTGCCCTTTGTTTCTTTTTTGGCTACTTGACCAATCTGCTTCTTAGCTGAACACCCTTGCTTGACTGTTTCTTGATAGATATGGCCCGGCGGTATTCTGATCTTGAAGAAAAGTATTCTCAAGGTCAGACTGAATTGGCCCGGGTTTCTGCTTCCCTGAATGTTGCCAACACGCTGAACTCCACTCTCCATGCTCAGCTCGACTCTGAAAAGGTGACCAATGAATTAATCTTTACTTGGCTTTATCTGCTGTGTTCTTAGTGCTTGCTTGACGTTGGAGAAACTGATTCTTGTCTGCAGGAGGAAAAACGTGCCCTTGACACTTCTCGCGACAACCTTGACAAGTTATACCGCGACGCCAGCAACTCGTTGACCATCTTGGAGAGGAGCCATCGTTTCACCATGGAAGACTTGGATAACCATCGTTATAAGCTGCAAGAGTCCCTGGATGATATGATTCGCCTTAGGCAATTGGTGTCGAGCAAGGATACTGTCATCAAGGATCTGTGTGCCTCTAAGAGGTCAGTCGTTCAGGAGCTAGAAACTGCTCGGTTGGCTATCAAGGCTGCTGAAGAAACTTCTGCTACTCTGAGGGCCTAGCGCGACAAAGCTATGGACAAAGCCATTCGCGCGGGGCGGATCCTGATGAGGAGACCCGACGTGGTTGTTCCTGATGACATAGTGGCTGACGTGAATGCCGCTCTAGATTCTGTGAGTCGCCCTTCTTCGTCGGTCACTCCTGAGAAGAACATTACCAAATAGAAACACTAAATGTTTTGTATACGTGGTTAGTGTGCTCGGATATTTCGTTAGAAAACATTTTTCAGTACTGAATGCCGTTATTGTTTTTTCGTTGTTAGAATACAACAATATCTATAATCGCAGAAGTAAATGCAGTATGATGGTTTTGAAATTTCTTCGTATTTCGCGGGGCATAGAGGTCGCCCTAAGATGAGTAATTGCAAACGTCCTTGTGTTGGATTAAGTAGATGCGAGTGTACCGTGCCAATTTAAGTCATTATCGACTTAAACCGACTGCTCCGTCAGTAGGGTATAGTGGTCACCCCGAGTTAAGTAAGCGTGAGCATGTCGCACCGCCTTAAGCCGTTGCCGACTTAAGTCGATTGCTCCGTTAGTAGGGTATAGTGGTCACCCCGAGTTAAGTAAGCGTGAGCATATCGCACCGCCTTAAGCCACTGCCGACTTAAGCCAATTGCTCCATTAGTAGGGTATAGTGGTCACCCTGAGTTAAGTAAGCGTGAGCATGTCGCACCGCCTTAAGCCGTTGCCGACTTAAGTCGATTGCTCCGTTAGTAGGGTATAGTGGTCACCTCGAGTTAAGTAAGCATGCAGGTTGACAGTGAACAATTTGAGTGCCTTTGAAGTCTTTTTATTGATGATATATTTCCCAGTTTACAGAATACATTGTCGTCCCAATAGCTTTTGAGATATAGCTAGGGGTAAAACTTCCTGAGATGTTCTATGTTCCATGAGTTCCCAATTTCTGTGTCGTCCATTTGAGTGAGACTATATGATCCAGGCCGAGTGACTTCTGCTACTATGAATGGTCCTTCCCATAGTGGTGACAGTTTGTGCCACCCTTCCCCCGTAAGAATTCGCTGGAGGACGAGGTCTCCCACTGCGAAGGATCGATGTCGTATGGCCTTGTCGTGATAGCGCCTCAGAGTTTGCTAATACCATGCTGACTGAATCACCGTGTTCAATCGTTCTTCTTCTAGTATATCAATATCCTCCAGTCTGGTGGCCTCAGCTTCTGCTATGTTTTCAAAGATCAACCTCGGTGCCCCAAATTTGAGATCAGCAGGGAGCACTGCCTCCGAACCGTAGACCATGAAGAAAGGAGTATTTCCATGCAGAGCTTGGCTAGGTTGAGTTCTCAGGCTCCAAACAACATAAGGCAACTCTCTAATCCAATTTCCTGTGAACTTCTCATTCTTGTCGAAAACTTTCTTTCTGAGCGCTTCCAATATCATCCCGTTGGCTCTTTCTACCTGCCCGTTGGCTCTTGGGTGCGCCACCGAGGCATATTTGATCTGAATGCTTTTTTGTTCGCAGAAAACAAAAAACTCTGAGCTTGTGAAATTAGATCCCATGTCAGTTATGATGCTATTCGGTATTTCGAACCTAAATATTATGTCTTGTATGAATTCCACCGCCTTAGCTGAGGTTAGAGAAGCAATAGGCTTGAACTCTATCCATTTAGTGAATTTGTCAATAGCAACCAGTACATGAGTGTATCCTCCTTGAGCTTTCTTGAATGGTCCAATCATATCCAGTCCCCAGCACGCGAACGGCCAGGTTACAGGTATGGTTTGCAGTTGCTGTGCTGGTAGATGCTGTTGTTTCGACAAGTACTGGCAGGCTTCGCACCTCTGGACTAACTCGGCTGCGTCACTCTTTGCTGTTGGCCAGTAGAAACCTGACCTGAAAACCTTCCCAACCAGGGTTCTGGATGCTGCGTGTATCCCACATTGTCCAGCATGGACCTCTTCTAGCAGCTGCTTCCCTGTATCTGAGAGAATGCATTTCATGAGGACTCCTGACGCGCCCCTTCTGTATAGTGTTTCCCCAATGAGGGTATAATGAGCTGACTGCCTTGCGATGCGTTCTGCTGCATTTTTGTCATCTGGTTCCTCCTCATTTTTTATGTACTTGATGATCGGCTTTCTCCAGTCATCAGAATTTGACTCTGGTTGCCTCAGAGTATTGCATTCCTCTACCCGATCCAGTGAAATGCTCGGGTGCGGTATTTCTTGAACAAAAACTCTAGGCGGGACCTGAGTCCGACTGGATCCTAGCTTGGATAATATATCAGCTGTCGTGTTGCGATCTCTCTCCACATGATGGAATTCCAGACCTTCAAATTTGTCTTCTAGTTTCCGGACAGCAGCGCAGTACCTTCCCATGGAGTCATTCGAGCAATCCCATTCTTTGTTTATCTGACTTATAACCACCAGGGAATCTCCATATACCATCAGTCTCTTAATGCCCAGTGATACAACAATATTCAGTCCATGAACCAGAGCTTCGTATTCTGCTGCATTGTTGGACGCAGGGAATAACAGTTGAAGAGCATATTTGAGTTGTTCACCTCCGGGTGCAATGAAGAGGATCCCTGCACCCGCCCCTGCAGTTTCAACGAGCCATCGAAATACATTCGCCATACTTCTGCAGTTTCTGGGTTATCTGGCACTTGTTGTTCAGTCCACTCTGATACAAAGTCAACCAGTGCTTGAGTTTTGATGGCAGTGCGAGGTCAAAATTCAATGTCATGAGATCCGAGTTCACAGGCCAACTTGGCTATTCTTTCGATGGCTTCTTTATTGTGGAGAATATCCCCTATCGAAAATCCAGTGACTACTATGACTTTGTGGTCGTCGAAGTAGTGACGGAGCTTGCGTGCAGTTAGAAGTACTGCATATAATAACTTCTGAACTTGAGGGTATTTCTTCTTCGAGGGGCCTAGAACTTCACTGATGAAATAGATAGGATGCTGTACTGGGTATGCATGTCCCTCTTCTGCTCGCTCGACTACCAACACGGTGCTCACAAAGTGAGTCGTGCAAGAGATGTATAATAGCAGATCTTCAGCCGGTTGAGTCGGCGTGGCTCGACGAGGTGGTTTTAGCACTGGTGGTGTTGTCAAGAATTTCTTCAATGCATCTAGAGCTTCCTGTGCTTCTGAAGTCCACTGGAATTTGTCTACCTTCTTGAGCAACTTATAGAACGGTAAGCCTTTTTCTCCCAGCCTTGATATAAATCTGCTTAGAGCTGCCATGCATCCGGTAAGTCTTTGTACTTTCTTTTGTGATCATGGTGCTTCCATTCTCATGATAGCCTCGATCTTTTCCGGATTGGCCTCAATTCCCCGGTGGCTGACTAAACCCGAGCAACTTTCCTACCGGTACTCCGAAGACACATTTTTCGGGATTAAGCTTCCACCGATATCGCCGTAGACTATTGAAGACCAGCTGTAAATCTTCAATGAAGTTTTCTGAATTCTCTGTCTTGATCACCACGTCATCCACATAAGCTTCCACACGCTTGCCCCAGTGGTCGGCTAAGCATGTCTGAATAGCTCTCTGATAAGTCGCTCCAGCGTTTTGAGGCCGAACGGCATGGAGGTATAGCAGAAAGCTCCAAACGGGGTGATGAATGCTGTTTTTTCCTCGTCTTCTTTTGCTAAGCTAATCTGATGGTACCCGAAGTAGCAATCCAAGAAAGACAACACAGAACACCTGACGGTCGAGTCCACCACCTGGTCTATCCTAGGAAGTCCGAAGGGATCCTTCGGATAGTGTTTGTTGAGATCCATATAGTCGACGCACATGCGCCAATCCACTTTATTCTTTTTGAGTACAAGAACAGGATTAGCTAACCACTCAGGATGTAACACCTCTCTAATGAATCCGGCCGTGACCAAGCGAGCCAGCTCAGCATAGATGGCTTCTCTCTTGTCGGGCGTGAAGCGACGTAATTTTTGTCGGATCGGCCTCGCCTGGGGGTAGACCTTCAATTTGTGCTCGGCCAGTTCTCTCGGGACTCCCGGCATATCCGCAGGTTGCCATGCGAATACGTCTCGGTTATCTTGCAAAAACTAGACGAGCGCGCCTTCCTATTTGTCATCCAGACTGGAACTGATGATAGCAGTTTTGTGCTCGTCGGCGAACCCAAGATTGATTCTCTTGGTTTCTTCAGTCGACCGTATAGAGGTCATGGCTTGAGCTTCATTCGCAGGTACCGCGAGGTCTTCCTCAGGCTTTGAGTTCGCCTGCTCAGAGGAAGTCACCGATGGTTTGGTAGTGAGGGCCACCTGAATGGCCACTCGGAAACATTCTGCGGCGCCTTGGAAGTCAGCGCGCACAGTTATGATTCCTTGTGGTCCTGGCATCTTCAATATCATGTATGTATAATGCGGAATGGCCATGAACTTCACCAATCTAGGCCTCCTGATGATAGCGTTGTATCCGCAGTTGAAGTTTGCCACCTCGAACCTCAGGAACTCGGTTCTATAGTTCTCCGGAGTTTCGAAGGTGACCGACATGTAGATGTGGCCCAGCGGATATTCTCCTTCAGTCGGCACGATGCCGAACAAGGGTGTGTCCGACTCGTGGAGCTCTTTGGGGGAACTCCCAAGCCTTGGAGCATCCGGGGGAAGGTGACATTGATGCTGCTTCCCCCGTCCACTAATACCTTCTTTACCCTGCTCTCTCGGATCACCGGATCGACGAGGAGCGGGTACTTGTCTGGGTGGTCGAAGTTGAGCCACTGATCTGCCCAGGTGAAGGTGATCGGGTGCTTAGACCATCAGTACGGGGCGGGAGGACCGATAGCCGCCACCAGTATCTGACGATCGTTGAGCTTTTTTTGTCTCTTGCTTTCTTGCGACCCTTGTCCACCGAAGATGACGTTGACTTCTCTGTCAACACGCGGGAAGGCTCCACCTCCTCCCTCCTCCTACTGGTGGGGTTGTCGCGGTTCTCTTGGTCCTCCTCGCGGCGAGGGAGGAGGTAGAGGTTGGAAGGGTCGGTCGTTCCCCACGGAGTGCTTGAAGTCTCTGCAGTTCCGGAGGGTGTGGCGCATGTCCTTGTGGTACGGGCATTGGGCATCGAGGATGTCGTCCAGCGTGCATTCGCCTCCGCAAGGTCCTCCTCGGGCGCGAGAGGCGGGTGGTCTGGCGGCGTGGACCTCTTCACGAGGCCTCTTCTCCCAGTGTTTGTTGGGTTGCTGGTTCGTGTCGCGTCGCGGTGCGGTCGGTGCAAGCTTTGCTCCTCCGATGAGGTCTAGAGCTCGTTCATCGGCGGTGATGTAGAGGTCGGCATCCCGGAATAGCTGCTCTGAAGTGGTCGGCGCCTTTTGTAGTTTAGCTCGGACGAAGGCCGAGTCATTGGATCCCCGGTAGAAGTCCTCGATCACTGCTGCTTCCGCAACCTCGTGGATACGATTTCTCATGGTCTGGAATCTTTTGAGGTACGACCGGAGAGTTTCATCCCCCTAGCGCTTGATGGATTTGAGGTCCCATGGTTGCGCCGGTTTGTCGGAGAGAGATTGGAAGTTGGTGGTGAAGCGCCGACTGAAGTCGCTCCAGTCATCGATGCAGTGTCGGGGTAGGTGTCGCAGCCATTGCAGCGCGTCTTGCCCAAGGACGATAGGCAAGTACGCGGTCATCACGTCCTCGGTTGCCCTAGCGGCTCGGGCAGCAGTGGTGTAGATGGCCAGCCAGCCTCTCAGATCCTGCTTAGGTTCATATTTGTCGACGTTGGAGACCTTGAAGTTAGGGGGCCCTAAGGCGTGGAGTAAGCGCCGATACTCCACAGCTGTCTTCTTGTCGTCGGTGATGATGTCTTTCCCGGGGAGGGGAGTGGTTGTCATGGTGCCTCGACCATCCCCGGGTGGTGCCACCAGTTGAGGCCGTGGCCGACTCGGTCCTGGTGGCCTGACTTCGTGCTGGGATGCCGTGATCCCGGTCGTACTCTTCCCTGCGATGGATCTCGTTCTCGTGTCGTCGTTCACGCGAAGCGTTGATGGAGCTCCGTGCGTCCCGCCGACTGTTGCTGGCGTGTCGTAGATCGTTCGGCGGATGAGCGAGGGGTAGAAGGTGGTTGGCTGCTTGAGTGAACAGCCGCTGATAGCCCTCGACGTCGGGAGTCTGGGGGAGGCCATCGGCTATCCAAGCCAACACTCCACCGGCTTCACTCGGCGTGTTCATGGCTCGGGCGAAGTCAGGGTTCAGGTTACGTCCGAAGAGTGGGTTTTCCCGACGTTGTCTCGTTTCCTGCTTGGCCTGTTCTTGAGCCTGCCGATGGTCACATCGTCGAGAGTTCCTTCTTTCTCTGAGGACCCGTTCTTCCAGAGTTTCTCCCACTTCTGAGACCTCGTCTCGTGATACAGGCTGCGCCGGATCTCGTTCTCTGGCCTCATGATGTCGCCGAATATTTCGGCGTCGGTTCCTCCGCCGGTGAGACTCCCGATGAAGAGGTTCTTCTTCTGGTGCAGTTGGTTCATCGTCAGAGATAGGATTCGATTCCACTCTTCCCCCGATGAAGAGGACGTCGGGGTAGAATGGAGCAACTATCGCGACGATCTTCTTTCTGCCCTCCTTTGAGGATGGAGGCGCAGAAAGAGTAGCTTGACGACCATTGGCTTCATTCGCTTCTTTCCTCCTTGTGATCCGCGTCCATTTTTCTGTCAGAGAGGTGGACAACGGGGTTCTCCGGGTAGACGGACCCTCGGCTCCTAGCTTGCTGAAGGTGATCTCTTCTCGGAGCGCTGGAGGTTGCACTTTTCCCTGCTTTGCTCCGATTTTCTCGGAGATCTTTGAGGAAGACTTTCTCTCCGGTGGATCCGCGATGCGATGCAGAGTTCCCTCCTCATTCGCTATAGATGAGATAGTTCCAAAGCATAACACAGACCCGGGACGGAAGATGATCTTGTGTTGGAGGGTGACGGCCATTGAGCTAGCTTGGATCGATGACACACCCCCTACCTGGCGCGCTAGCTGTCTGTGTTTTGGGTCCGACCGCGCACCCGGGGTCGTCCCTCAAGGTGCTTTTTGGAGTAGGACGGTGTTACCGACTATAGCTCGATGGTTCGTGCCAGATGCACGAGAAACAATGGACAGTTGTCTACAGGTTTGAGCCGCTTTGAGATGCGTAACACCCTACGTCTTGGCGTGAGTACTTTATGTGGTGGGTTACAAGGGGGCTCTCTAGTGTTGGGGACGTAGAGAATCGGGTGGATGGCTAAGTAATGAGATAGATCGTCTTGAAGGGGTGCCCCTAGGCCTTATATACTCGACCGTGGGGCATTACATGTGGATATGATAACAACGGGTGCCTAAGTAATAGTGAACTGACTGAGTCTATCTTCCTATAATTCAGCCGACCCATCCTCGCTCAGTTCCAATGTACGGGGCCCCTACGCGGGAAGGTCGGGTCACTGTTGCGATCACTGCTCAAATTCATCGGGTCGTCTAGGCCTGCGTCGATCCGGCCTTGTGTCAATCCGCTTTATTGGACGTTCCTCCCAAGCCCACGAAGGGTTGACCTCGCGGATTATTGGGCCCATGGGCCCCTCGCGAGGTATCTTGTCCTTCTGGTGGACCCGGGGGATATCCGTCCCCCACAGGCCCGGACCACCACTTTATAGTTCTGCTGGGGGGGGGGGGCGATTATCGCCGTCGGCGAGAATCCGCAGCGGTGTCCCTCTTTCACCCCACGCTCCCTCTCTCAGGTGTGTCTCTCTCGGTGGCCTAGGTGGCTTGGGATAGCTTCCGATGAATCAAATCGGTGGGCGCCCCGCGCCACAGCTTTTATGGGGAAGGGCAATCCCGGGTTGGTTGGAACCGTCGCGGCGGCGAGCACGATCGGGTTGTTGAGGCGCCTGAGCACTGGGCCCCACCCGCCAGCGACCAAACTGAGGAGCGCGGACTCAGACGTGGCTGACAGGGTAGCCCCACTGTCACGAGAAGGCACAAGCGAGAGAGAGACCCGACCCGCCCTGGGGAGGCCCACACAGCAGCGACATTGGGCGAGGCTAGCACACGTTGTGTGGCTGACCCGTGGACCCCGTATGTCGGCACCGCACAGCCCAGCCAGCAGCCACGTTTTGGGCCAAGAAGCCAACAATTCAGCCCATGGCGCAGGTACATCCCTTTTCTTTTATTTTTCTTTTTATTTTCTGTTTTCTTCCCTCTTTATTTTTAAATCCCAATGGATTCCAATATTTGTTGTGAAATTGTACTTTGGATTAAACATTCAATTTCATGATGCCAGCATAAAATAATATCTTTATTTATACATTTTTATCTACTTTGCATGTAGTCTCCCTTTTCTATCTCCTCTCCAAATTCTAAGTTTCAAATTAGGTCAAAACCTTCTTTTCATTATTAATTTGTTTTTATTATTGTTATTTTTATCATAAAATGCACAAGCAATTGAACTCCAACATGATGCACCATTCTTTTATTTAGTATATTTATTGGTAGTCAAGGTTAACCCATGATTTGAAATATGAAAAAAATGAAAATAACAACCCAAGTGGTCAAATGAACCTTTTATATTTCTCATTTCTTGTACATTATATTACTCTCACTATTTGGGTATTACAAATCCAACCCCCCTTAAAAAGCATCTCGTCCTCGAGATTAGAAAGAACTAGGAAAGAGGTGAGGAAAATCTACACGTAGCTCTTCTTCTGTTTCCTATGTAGGCTCATCTTCTCCATAATGGCTCCATTGTACTTTACACATTTTTATCACTTTACTCCTTGTGATACGAGTCAAGGTATCAAGAATCTTGATAGGATACTTAGTATAAGTTAGATCATCTTGAACACTAAGATCCTCCATAGGTAACTGCTCCTCGGGTACCCTTAGACACTTCTTCAGTTGTGACACATGGAAGACATCATGTACATCCGCAAGATGATCGGGTAGCTCCAGTTGATAGGCAACTTCTCCCACTCGCTTTAAGATCAAGAAGGGTCCAATAAAGCGAGGGGACAACTTTCCTTTAACTTTAAATCTTCGCATACCCCAGATTGGTGACACCTTCGAATATACGTGATCACCCTCCTTAAACTCTAACAGTCTTCTTCGGGTATCCGCATAGCTTTTCTGCCTTGACTGTGCAGTTCTCAAATTCTCCCTTATTTGTCAGACTTGTTCTTCTGCATCTTGTATAATTTCTAGTCCAAAGAACTGCCTTTCACCAGTTTGATCCCAATACAGTGGAGTCCTGCACTTTCTGCCATACAAAGCCTCAAACAAGGACATCTTCAAACTGGCCTGGTAACTGTTATTGTAAGAGAACTCCGCATAGGGCAAACTCTTATCCCAACTACCACCATGTTTAAGAGCACAAGCTCTTAACATATATTCTAGTACTTGGTTGGTCCTCTCGGTCTGCCCATCAGTTTGAGGATGGTAAGTTGAACTAAAATTCAATCTTGTATCCAAGCACTCGTGCAACTTCTGCCAATACCGAGAAGTAAACTGTGATCCCCGGTCTGACACAATCTTCTTAAGGACACCATGTAAGCATACAATTCGTGCCATGTACAACTCTGCTAGTTTGGCTCTTGAATACGTGGTCTTCACTAGAATAAAGTGGGCTACTTTATCTAGCCTGTCCATAATCACCCATATAGAGTCATATCCAGCAGATGTGCGGGGTAGACCCAAAATGAAGTCCATGCCAATCTCTTCCCATTTCCACTCAGGTATCTTAAGCGAGTGTAGCAAACCAACAGGTCTTTGATGTTCTGCTTGCACCCTCTAGCAAACATCACATAGTGCTACATGTGAAGCAACATCATTATTTAGTCCATACCACCAATACTTCTGCTTCAAGTCCTAGTACATCTTGGTACTACCAGGATGGGTGGAATAAACTGAGTCATGTGCCTCCTTCAATATGGTTTCACGAAGACTGTCGATCTCAGGAACACAAATCCAGTTCTTGAACCATATTGTGCCCTGCTCATCCTCCGTGAAATCTGGGCCTCTACCTTCAGTTATCAGATCTTTGATCTCTTGAATTTTGGCATCACCGATTTGACCCTTTCGTATTTCTTGCTCTAAGGTAGGTTCCACTTCTATGGTAATTCCTTCAGTATGAGCAACTATTCCTAGATTGAGCCTCTCAAAATCTTCTGCTAACTCATCAGGTAACTAGGTGACAATAGCTACATGGACATGCTCCTTCCGACTCAAGGCATCCGCAACCAGATTCGCCTTACCCAGATGATAGTGAATTTCCAAGTCATAATCCTTGATAAGCTCCAACCATCGGTGTTGCCTAAGGTTGAGATCCTTCTGAGTGAAGATGTATTTTAAGCTCTTGTGATCGGTGTAGACTTGGCACTTGGTTCCCATAATATAGTGTCTCCAAATCTTGAGAGCATGCACAACGGCTGCCAGTTCTAAGTCATGAGTGGGGTAATTCAACTCATGTTTCTGCAACTGGCGAGATGTGTAGGCGATGACGTATCCTTCTTGCATAAGCACACATCCCAGGCCTTGGTGACTTGCATCACAATATATATCAAAATTCTTCTATAGATCTGGCATAATCAACACTGAGGCTGCCATCAATTTAGACCTCAATTGATTGAAACTCTCTTGGCATTCCCCATTCCACTTAAACTCCTTGCCCTTCTCTAATAATGAGGTCATAGGCTTAGCAATCTTGGAGAACCATTCAATGAATCGCCGGTAATAGCCTGCGAGTCCTAGGAAACTCCGGACCTCCGAGACTGTACTTGGTATCTTCCAATCAACTATCGCTGTTACTTTAGCCGGATCCACAGAAATTCCTCCTTTGGAGATGACATGCCCGAGGAAATGTACTTCATCAAGCCAGAACTCACACTTGGTAAATTTGGCGTAAAGCTGATTATCTCGTAACTTCTGTAGCACCACCCGTAAATGTTCCTCATGATCACTATCATTCTTGGAATAAATAAGAATGTCATCGATGAATACCACGACAAATTTATCGATATATTCCATGAACACCTTGTTCATCAAATTCATGAAGTAGGCTGGTGCATTGGTTAAGCCAAACGACATGACTGTGAATTCATATAAATCGTATCGGGTTGAGAAAGCCGTCTTGGGAATATTAGATGGCCTAATCTTCATTTGATGGTAACCCGACCTGAGGTCAATCTTAGAAAACACCCTAGCACCTCTCATCTGATCAAATAAGTCATCAATACGAGGTAACGAGAACTTTTTCTTAATGGTGACATCATTAAGTGATCTATAGTCCACACACATCCGTTGCGAACCATCCTTCTTTTGTACAAATAGTACCGGTGCTCCCCAAGGTGAGAACTCGGACGAATGTACCCAGTCTCCTGTAACGCAGTTAGTTGCTTCTTAAGTTCTTTTAACTCTTCTACGGACATCTTGTATGGGCGTTTAGAAATAGAGGCAGTCCCAGGTAAGAGATCAATGACAAATTCAACTTCCTATCTGGTGGCATCCCTTGTAACTCCTCCAGAAAGACATCTGGAAAATCCCTAACCACACGGATGTTGTCACCAACAAACTTCCCATCTAATAATAATACTGCATGTCTGGTAGAGGTAGTTACTGTAATTTCAACTTCAAATCTTTCTCCTTTAGGGCCGATGAGTTCTATAGTACCCCTACCACATTGTATAACAGCCTTTGCCTTTCTTAACCATGACATACCAAGGATCAGATCTATACTACTTTCCTCTAATATTATAGGGGTAGCCCAGAATTCTTTTCACATAATTGTCAATGTCAATCTATGTGTCATATAATTTGCCTCAACAGGCCCTTTAGGTGTAATTACTACCATTGGTGTTTTCATATTTTTCAGTGGTAACTCATTTGTGTTGGCATATCGAGCAGACATAAATGAATGTGTAGCACCAGAATCAAATAATATTGTTGTAGGAATTACATTAATATAAAACATACCAAGTGCGATGTCAGCCCCTTCAGCAGTAGCATCAGCGCCGACTTTATTAACCCTAGCAATAGAGAATCCCTTGCCAGGAGTCTATTGCTTGTTCTGAGCTGGTACACTGGAATTCCCCACCGGACAAGCATTAGCATAGTGCCCAATCTGATTGCACTTGAAGCATGTAGGACATGTCTTCTGTCCTGTAGGCCTCGCCAGGGTGCCAGTGGGGGCAGCCTGACGAGTGTGGGGAGTCTGTGGAGTCCCCTGTGGAGCATACTGCGCTGGACATGGTCCTCCTCCTGGACGAGCCGGTGTCCCCTGGGGCGGCACGTAGCGAGGGTGGATACTGCTGCTACCCTGCCCTTGGGCAATTGCCTTCCTCTTCAAATCTCCCAGTTGAACACGCTTGTGTTCAATAGCTAGAGCTTTATCAAACAGCCTCTAAAATGATGGGAAGGTATGAGCGACCAATGCATATTGTAGTGGCCCATTGAGTCCTTCTGTGAAGTGCTCTTTCTTTCTTTCATCATCAGCCACCTCATCAGGAGCATATCTTGATAGCTGGATGAATTTGTCACGATAATCGCTAACAGACATGTTGCCTTGATTCAATGACAGAAACTCCTTTTTAATCTTCATTAGCCCAGCAGGAATGTGGTAGTTTCTAAATTGAGTGGTGAATTCAGCCCAAGTAATAGTGTCAGCAGCAACATAAGAATCCCACCAGTCAGCAGCAGGACCAGTCAGACGACCAGAAGCGTAGAGAACCTTCTCCCGGTCAGAGCATTGGGCAATGTTTAGCATCTTCTCTACTGACTTCAAACAATCATCAACATGTAGTGGATCTGGTGAGCTGGAGAAGGTAGGCAGCTTGTGGCTCATAAATTCCCGGTGCTTGTCCCGGGGTGGAAGTGGTGGTGGCGGTGGTGGCAATGGGACTTGCTGCTGTTGCCCCCTCCTCTCCTGGCGCATCTCCTCTCTCTTTGTGCATCTCTTGGCGTTCCTACCGCATCTGCGCGTGCATATCCGGCATAGTATCAGCCATCTATTGCATTATCTGCATCTGGCTGCAACAGCTGGGTCAGTTCCGGCTGGTGGAGGATTTGGAGGATTCATCTCTTCTTCTTGTTGTTGTCTAAGTACCCTCCGATTGTGTCTATTGGGGGGGGGTAGATCAATTCCTCCTCCCTTCCTGGTATTGACCATCTCAGTTGCGCATGGTAAGAAAGAAAGAATTGTAGGCAAGGCGAGTAATTACGAGGCATGTTACTTTGGGGGATTTATTAGCTAAGTAGATTAGTGTGTCACTTACTAAAGCTAATACATTACCTTATGGTGGTACATGCTAAGATGCCCAACTATACTATTTCATTCAATCAAAAAAGCAAATCAGACATTTATCATCAGAACAATCAACCAACATTTTAAATAGAGAAAATAATTTTTAAATTTTGTCTTGGGTCTCCTATCTCTTTAGGGGGTCATAAATGTGGGATTCCAAAGTGTGAAATCCTCCTTGTCTTAGAATAGAAAAGGTAAGAATAATCAGACTAGAACAATAGAAGGTGAGACAGGATCAAGATAAGTATAGAAAGAATCAGAGTAAGGTAAGTAGGTAAGGGTTTGTCCATTTCTATCTAGGTTTCGTTCTACAGTCAACATTTCCTCTGATACCACTTCTATCACACCCGGATTTAAAGGATAAAGCCGAGTGCGTCTCATATGTGCGCCAAGGAAGAATAACACATATAATAACATAGTGCATAGAAATAAATGTCATAAATATCATAAATGTACTTATTACATAGCGGAAGTTTTACAAAATAAATTATAAATATAAAACGAACTAATTATTATTTCCCTGGCGCCACAAAACTGACTGGGAGATGCCACCTAGACCAAATCAAACTCCTCATTATGCGACTCCTCTTCAACCACCTGTTCTTCTCCTGTGGGGGTGTGAGGCAGCAAGGGTGAGCTCACATATGTTCATCGCTCAACAAGTTGTGGGGAATAATGTGCATGAACTCACCAAAGGTGGGAGTTCATGTGAAGTGTAAGGCTGATCAACAAAAGAATGGTTGAAGCTGAGCATTGCTTTTATAAGTTGGTCAAAATTTTATTAGCAGTTACTAAGTGTAAGTAAATACCTGTTGGGTCTATGCTTCGTCGCCGAAGGTCTTACAGAAAGAAGCAGTCTTCGGCGGGAGTTGTTTGTATAAAATGGCCGAAGGTTCCTCTCTGTGAAGCTTCGGCATTGCAAACCGACTTAAAAATAGAATGACCTTTTAGTCCATGAAGGTCTGAGTCAATGTTGTAAGCTTTTATAAGGGGCATACTTGTAATTCCTCACAGGCTGCGTCCTGTGCCTATAAATAGTGAACAGTATTCCATTACTGTTCACGGATTCGAGTGATTGCAATCGCATCTTTTGAAATCCAACCTTTTGCCAAGGCAAAGGTATTATTGTATTTAATGACTCAATATATTAAATAGATACAATGTAATTTATCTATGATGTATTTATCCCTTTTATACTTCTTTATGTTATTTTATAATTTTTACTGAAATTTTATTACGAAGACTTAAGCTTCGTAATTATGGTTTCATTAGCCTTCGTCCAAGTCCCATTATCCTGAAGGGAATAATGTTTCATGGACGAAGGACACTGACATTTAACACTTCATGTTTCCTTGTTCTTAATTCATAGCATTTGAGAACAAGTCCCCAACATTGGCGCCCACCTCCGGTGAACTCACTCCTACTTTTTGAGCTGATGGCTTCGTTCAACAACCAAGCTGGAGCTGCTTCGGATCCGAAGCTGGTGCTCCCGATCACAGGTGGTTCGTCCTCAGAGCCAGTTAACAAGAAACAGAAGAAGGAAGCACAGAGAAGGGTACAACATGTTGGGGTGCAAGGACCCTTCATCAAGTCAAGATGGTCTCACATTCCTATTACTTTCTCCCAAGAGGACCTTCAGCTCAAAGATTACCCACACAACGATGCCATGGTTATCTCTTGTGTTATCAAAGGGTTTCTGGTCCACAATGTCTTGGTTGACACAGGCAGTGCAGCTGACATTATATTTGCTAAGGCCTTCAGACAAATGCAAGAGCCAGAAGATAAGATTCATGATGCTACACATCCTCTCTGTGGCTTCGGAGGAAGACAAATAGTAGCACTGGGTAAGATCACCATGTCAGTGACCTTCGGGTTCATCAACAACACTAGAACTGAGCAAGTTGTGTTTGACATTGTTGACATGGAATACCCTTACAATGCAATTATTGGTCGTGGTACCCTCAATGCCTTCGAAGCAATCCTTCATCCTGCCTATCTTTGCATGAAGATACCTTCGGATCAAGGACCCATTGCTATCCATGGAAGTCAGGAAGCTGCAAGAAGGGCCGAAGGCAATTGGACTGACTCAAAAGCAATTCATAACATAGATGGAGCTGACGCCTGTGAACAGTACAAATTCAGAAGGGAGAAAGCAGCTTCAGCAGATCAGCCGAAGCCTATGCTCTTATGTGAGGACATAGCAGAGCAGAAGGTGCTGTTAGGCTCTCAATTATCCAAAGAGCAGGAGAAAACCTTGATAAGGTTTTTGTTCAACAACAAAGATGTTTTTGCATGGTCAGCTAATGATCTTTGCGGAGTAAATAGAGATGTTATTGAACACTCACTCAATGTTGATCCATCCTTCAGAGCCAGAAAGCAGAGGCTTCGGAAAATGTCAGATGATAAGGCCGAAGGTGCTCGCAACGAAGTCAAAAGACTCCTTAGTGCAGGAGTTATCAGAGAAGTGAAGTACCCAGAATGGCTAGCTAACACTGTTATGGTAAAAAAGGCCAATGGCAAGTGGCGAATGTGCATCGATTTTACAGATCTTAACAAGGCTTGTCCGAAGGATGAATTCCCACTACCAAGGATAGACTCTTTAGTTGATGCAGCAGCTTCTTCAGAGCTCATGAGTCTGTTAGACTGTTATTCAGGCTACCACCAAATTTGGATGAAGAAGGAAGATGGGCCGAAGACTAGCTTCATAACTCCAAGTGGCACATATTGCTATCTTCGGATGCCTGAGGGGCTTAAAAACGCTGGGGGGAGTTTCAGCCGAATGACAGCGAAGGTTCTCCAATCTCAAATAGGAAGAAATGTGCTAACTTATGTTGATGACATCATTGTAAAAAGCACGAAGCAGGAGAATCATATTGCTGATCTGCAGGAGACCTTCGCCAGTTTTAGGCAAGCTGGTTTGAAGTTAAATCCAGAAAAATGTGTCTTCGGAGTAAAGAAGGGGAAATTTCTTGGATGCTTGGTTTCGACAAAGGGAATTGAAGCTAATCCAAGTAAAATTGAAGCTATACTTCGGATGGAGCCACCAACTACAAAGAAGGGGGCTCAAAGATTGACAGGAAGATTGGCATCTCTCAATAGATTCATATCCAGATCAGCAGAGAGAAATTTACCATTCTTCGAAGTGCTGAAGTCAGCCGAAGTCTTTCAATGGGGACCTATCCAGCAGAAGGCTTTTGAAGAGTTGAAACAGTATTTGATAGATCTAACAACATTGACTCCACCAATGCCAGGGGCTCCTTTATTATTATATGTGGCAGCTTCGCACTCAGCGGTAAGTGCAGCGCTTGTCCAGGAGAAGCTTGATGGTCAAGTCAAGAGGCAGGCCCCAGTATATTTCGTTTCCGAGGTTCTTAGTTTATCAAAGAAAAATTATACAGAGTTGGAGAAGGTACTATATGCTGTCTTGATGGCCTCCAGGAAGCTTCGGCACTATTTCCAAGCTTATAACATAATTGTTCCTTCCTCACAACCTCTGAAGGATATTATGAGGAACCGAGAAGCTACTGGAAGAATTGGAAAATGGGCTGCAGAGCTCAATGAATTTTGTATTGAATATGTTCATAGATCTTCGATTCAGTCTCAGGCGTTGGCAGATTTCATTGCTGACTGGACGCCAGGGGCTCAGGAGGAAGAAACGAATAAAGACAACGAAGCATGGACAGTGTTTTGTGATGGATCTTGGGGAACCTTCGGAGCAGGAGCGACTGCTATGTTGGTTTCACCTTCCAAAGTCAAAACTTGTTATGCGGCAAAGCTTGATTTTAGTTGCACAAATAACATTGCCGAGTACGAAGCATTGCTTCTAGGTCTTCGGAAGTTAAAGGCAATGGGAATCAGAAGGGCCATACTTAAAACAGATTCCCAGGTTGTTTCGGGTCATATTGACAAAAGTTGCAAGGCTAAAGATCCGAAGCTTGAAAAGTATTTGGATATGGTTCGAAGAGTTGAAGCTTCTTTCGAGGGATTTTCTGTCAAAAATATCCCTCGAGGACAAAATGAGCATGCTGATTTGTTAGCTAAGTCAGCAGCACAGGGGCTGCCCTTACCTTCGGATGTGTTCTTCGAAACAATAAAAGCACCTTCGGTGGAACTTCTTGAAAGAGCAGTCCTTAATATATCTCCTATTTACAGCGAAGATTGGAGAACCGAGATCATCTCTTATCTTCAGGGTAAATTCCTTTCAGATGACGAAGCTTATAACAAGAGGATAGAGGCAAGAGCTCGTCCATATGTCATCATAGAAGGGGAGTTGTACAAGCATGGAGTTTGTGCTCCGTTACTCAAATGTTTATCCAGAGCCGAAGGTATAGAGTTAATGAAAGAAATACATGCAGGCCTGTGTGGATCTCACATCGGATCTAGGCCGTTACTCGAAAAAATTTTCCGCCAAGGATTTTATTGGCCGAAGGCAGCTTCGGATGCAGCAGAGTTGGTTCAAAAGTGTGAAGGTTGTCAGAAATGTGCAAGAGATCAAAACAACCTTCGTCCTTAAAACAGCTCATACAACCCACCTGGCCATTGCAAAGGTGGGGCCTTGACTTGTTAGGTCCATTACCACCGGCCCAAGGGAACCTGAGATATGTTATAGTAGCTGTGGAATATTTTTCTAAATGGATTGAGGCGAAGCCTTTAGCCACAATAACTTCGGCCACCGTCCAAAAGTTTTTCTGGCAGAACATTGTTTGTCGTTTCGGGGTGCCAAAGGCTATCACTGTGGATAATGGGACACAGTTTGACTCCGAAGCTTTCAGGGATTTCTGTGACCAAATTGGTACGAAGATCCATTTTGCATCAGTTAGGCACCCGGAGTCAAATGGACTCGTTGAAAGAGCCAACGGCATTATAATGACAGGAATAATGAAGTTAATCTTCAACCAACCCAGGGGAAAATGGCCAGATCAGTTAACCAAAGTGGTATGGAGCCACAACACAACAACATCAAGGTCTACAGGCTTTACTCCATTTAAGTTGTTATTCGGTGACGAAGCAATAACTCCGGAGGAAGCTAAAACCGGATCAATAAGGATAGTAGCTTCGGCAGCATCAGATTCCGAAGCTACTTATTCTATAGAAAAAGATGCTTTAGAAGGGATCAGACTGCAAGCCGTGGAGAACATCAATAAATATCAAGCCGAAACAATCAAATGGCGGGATAGAAAGGTTCGGCTAAAAAATATTGAGCCAGGACACTTGGTGCTTCGGAGAGTGGCTAACCCAGAAACAGTGGGCAAGTTACAGTTGAAATGGGACGGACCTTTCTTAGTAGCATCTTCGTCAAGACCCGGTTCATACAGATTGAAAGATATGGACGGCAACGACATTCCTAGATCTTGGAATGCGGATGAGCTTCGGCGATATTATGTATAATTTGATGTAATTTTTCATTTTTTTTCTCTTTCATGGCACCCTTTTCCTTTCCAAAGGGGGAGAAAGGTTTTTAATGGGGCCAGCACATGTAATTTCCTTTTTTAGTTCTATAAGAGCAAAATCCCCCAAGGAATGTAAATGTAAAAGCTGAGAACGCACCATCGAGTGCCAAAGAATAAAAACGAAGAAGCTCCAAAGTCGTTCCTAAGGGAATGCAGAGCTTACAGCGAAAAGTCAACGCTGATTCCGCCAAAAGTAAAGGCGAAGAAGCTCCAAAGTCGTTCCTAAGGGAATGCAGAGCTTACAGCGAAAAGTCAACGCTGATTCCGCCAAAAGTAAAGGCGAAGAAGCTCCAAAGTCGTTCCTAAGGGAATGCAGAGCTTACAGCGAAAAGTCAACGCTGATTCCGCCGAAAGTAAAGGCGAAGAAGCTCCAAAGTCGTTCCTAAGGGGATGCAGAGCTGAGGTGTGATTGTTTTTAAGGAAATAATGGCTATGAGTATAGCTTGAAGTGTGATTGTTTGGCCATTCATTTGCACATCGCATTACATCATAACATTTGCATTCATAAACATTCATCCAGGCATATGTAGGATAATTATCTTCATAGCATAAGCGGTTGCTTCGACAAGTAAAAAAAAAGAGCTTCGGAAAGAAAGAACTTCGTGTACAAAAAGGAGAGCTTTGGGAAAAAGGAAAATATTGTTCTCTATGCTTCGTTGCGTACGAAAAGAAGGGAAGGTGTTTTTTCGCCTTCGGCTCAAAAAAGAAAATTTCGTCCACATCAAAGCATTTCTCAAACATCAATGAAAGGATAAGGATATATTACAAGGTATGAACAGAATACATTAAAAACAGGTTTTGTTTACATTTACAAAAGTTATCTCAAAAGTTTCTTAAGTACTATCTACAGTCTACTATCTAAATCCCCAAGGAGCTTCGGCTTCGGCGTCATTCTTGATCTTCGGCTTCGGCTTCGTCATCCTACATGAATAAGGTCGTTGTAAGTCAAAATCAAGCGTACAAGAAAAGGTAAGCACAAGGTATGGATTCTTACTGGTTCAAGGTGGCTACGAGCTTCATCTCCAGCCTTCTCTCGCCCACCTTTTGTCCATATCATTTTTATAAATCTGTTCGAGATACTTCGGGCAAGGTCAGGAATGTCGTCCAGGATTGATGGTGTTAAAGTGAAATTTGGCCTATTGACAATCCTTCCATGATCACAGCCAGCCTTCAGGAAAGCTGCAGCAGTCCCTCGAGAAGCCACCCAGGCACAGAAGTCACCATGCCCAGCTATGACTTCGTCGAGCTCGTCAATTTCCCCCTCAATATGTTCGAAGGTCTTCGGTAGATCTTCAGCTGAGGGGGTGAATTTTTCACTGCTGGCTCCAACTGAGTAAAAAAATTTTCTTAATCGTTGAATGCACTTATTGCTAAATTCCAAGCATTTTTCTTGAAGACTTGTCAGTAGTTTTCTCAAATCTGAATTTTGTTGAGCTTCGGCTTCAAGTCTTGCATTAAGATCTTGTTTTTCTCTTTCGAACTGCTCAGACTGGCGGAGAAGCTTCGTGTTCAGTTCTGTTATTTTTGCTTCAGCTTCCGCCAATAAACCTTCGGTTGCCTGGAGCTCAAAGTTCTTTTTTTTCGAAAGCATTTGATTGTTCCTTTATTTTGCTTTCCAAATTTTCAATTATAACTTCATGTTTTTTATCTTCAAAATCTTGTTGCATTTGCAAGGCTTTGCTCAATAGCATACTCTGCACGAAAACAACCTTCGTCAGACATGTTTTTATTATTCTAAACAATAAAAGTTAAGGGACAAGTTATTCACCTTGAAGTTGGAGTAAAATAAACTACCAACGACATGTTGTCGTCGGTAGCGGCTGATGTCTGTTTCTAGCTTCGGGAATCCAATACTCTTGGACAGAGTACTGATAACTTTGGCCCCTGTTTGATTTCGAATACACTCTAATTTCTCATCATCAACGCCTCCGAAGAGGAGTGCCCCAGGTTTGTATCCACAGGATTTGGCATACTCTCTAAGCTCTTCTATTTCAGCTTTTGATAGATGTTCTCCAACTAAGTTTTGGAACATGAAGGCTTCGTTTTCTGAAGCTTCATCAGCAATTTCTTTTCCTTTCTTCGACGCTGCGGTCACGGCCTCTTCGGCAGCAGTGGTAGCTTCTTCCGCAGCCATGTCTAGCAGTATTTGATCAATATGTTCAATTGTGCTCTCCAGGTTCAAATCTTCAGCTGAGGCAGCTTCGGCAGCTTCGGCAGCTGCGGCCTCCGAAGGTGCAATTTCAATATCTGTCCCCTCTGCAGCTGCCGGTGTTTTCTGGGCTGAAGCTCTTGGCGGCGTCTTGTCAATTACCTCTGTCACAGTGACAATTCTTTGTTTCTTTGCCTTGATTGTTTTCTTCGACTTTTCGGGCTCCTTGTCCTTCTGAAAAAACTTTGTCAGTTGAGGGCCCAGTGGACTTAGCTTCGTAGGTAAGGATTCAGTCATTACCTTCAGAATTTCCTCAACGACAGCAGCAGAAGGTGATGCGGGGGTTTCTTCTGCTTCGGATATTTGTTGCTTCGGAGAAGAAGTTTTTCTCTTCTTTGGATTTTTCTTCTTTAATGGTTCTTTTTCACCTTCATTTAAGGCTTCAGTTATCCTTTTCCTTTTTTGGCCTCCGGCACCTTTGTTCAGATTTTCGTAATCAGGGTATTCGAAACCCAGGGCGTCCAGCACTCGGTTTAATCTTCGCTTCGGACGGGTGCCGAAGGCCGCGGTCATCAATTGATCTTCTTTTTTGGAATAGTTCCCAAGAATTTCGTTGCACATTGCTTCAATTGTTTCCAGCCACTCTTGGCAGGGTGTTTTAAAGTATTTCTTAAATTTGTAATAGTAAGGCAAACGCACAAGTTCACCTTCTTTCTTTTTCCCCTTCAGCTTCGGCATTTCCCATTCTTTTAAGCTAGGAAAAACTTGGAAAGCCAAGAACTCCTGAACCAGGTCTCTTGTACTAATATGATCTGCAACAATTCTGAATTCATTCATTGCTTGTTGTGTGGGACCGTCTACTGACATGTCGCAGAGAGGTCGGGTTTCTCCGAAGATTAGTTCGAGTGGACTTTGCACGAGTTTCTCCTTGTCATCATTAACCTTGACATAGAACCACTCAGACTTCCACCCTGCTGCCCATTTACTCCGATAGCTGATTACAGGAAACTTCGTAGTTTTCCGATAAGCAAAATTGTAGCAACCAAAATTGTCATGCAATCCATCCTTTCTAGCCTTCGTCTGATAATGCAACTCGTGAACCCGGCAAAAACTGTCCGCAAATGGCTCCACTGCTTGGCTTCGGAGTGCCCAGATATAAACACTGAGCCTAACGATAGCGTTAGGGGTCAGCTGGTGAAAATAGATACCGAACCTCTTCAGCACCTCTGCAATAATCCCATGAAGAGGGAATCTTAATCCAGCCTTTAAGAAGCTCTTAAAAATGACAATTTCATCCTTTTCCGGCTTCGGGGTAGTCTCTTCTCCCCGGAAGCGTAATAGCTTCTTCTGATCCTCATTGAAAAAGCCTGACTTTACCATTTTGGAGAGATCAGTCTTCGAAACGGTGGATTTTCCAAAGTCCAAGTGGCTGGGCTTACTTGGCATGGCAATACGATAATCATCTTCGGGATCAGTTTCCTCAATAACTTCTTCTTCTACTCCGGCAGGTGCTTGTTGTGCTTGTTCTACATCTTCACTAGGGATCTCTTCAGACACTACTAGCCCGGATCGTTGCATGGCTTTGGAGATGGGAACAGTCTCCGAAGCTTCAGTTTCGTCTCTCTCACGCTCAACCCTGGCGGTAGAACGCACTCTGGCCATTTAATTATGAATATGTGGAAATTTAACACTTTCTTCTTCCGAAGTTTTTTCTGACGAAGCAGGCTTTAAACTGGAGCTTCGTTTGATTCCGACAGACAAGCTTCGGCGGTGGTTAGAAATTTTGGCAGCAAAACAGTGCAAATAGCAATGAATGCTGTGGTAACTTCACACCTACTCGTCTGTTTATATAGTGTTGCAGGTAAGAAGGCGAAGCGCCAGGATTTTTACACCAGGCAGTAACCCGCTTGTACTCACTGTGCGGTGGGCCGCAGAGGCCAAACAGTAACTCTGCAAGGTGGGACCGCTACGCGTCGGCAAATTAAATCGTTTCTCGGCAACGAGCTCAGGGAAGGTGTTTTTTGGACCTTCGGCTCCCCGAAGCCTAAGAAGACTTTTCACGGACCAAGCTCGTTACGAAAAACGATCTAGCACCGCGAAAGGGGCTACTGTTGGGTCTATGCTTCGTCGCCGAAGGTCTTACAGAAAGAAGCAGTCTTCGGCGGGAGTTGTTTGTATAAAATGGCCGAAGGTTCCTCTCTGTGAAGCTTCGGCATTGCAAACCGACTTAAAAATAGAATGACCTTTTAGTCCATGAAGGTCTGAGTCAATGTTGTAAGCTTTTATAAGGGGCATACTTGTAATTCCTCACAGGCTGCGTCCTGTGCCTATAAATAGTGAACAGTATTCCATTACTGTTCACGGATTCGAGTGATTGCAATCGCATCTTTTGAAATCCAACCTTTTGCCAAGGCAAAGGTATTATTGTATTTAATGACTCAATATATTAAATAGATACAATGTAATTTATCTATGATGTATTTATCCCTTTTATACTTCTTTATGTTATTTTATAATTTTTACTGAAATTTTATTACGAAGACTTAAGCTTCGTAATTATGGTTTCATTAGCCTTCGTCCAAGTCCCATTATCCTGAAGGGAATAATGTTTCATGGACGAAGGACACTGACATTTAACACTTCATGTTGCCTTGTTCTTAATTCATAGCATTTGAGAACAAGTCCCCAACAATACCAAACCATAGTAATAGTAAAAAAAGTAATAATAAATAATCCCAATGCAAAGCAAATGATAAATTGAATTTAATTCCATAAATTAATCATGTGAGGGTCTGAGCTGCTCATGACCGTGAGCACGACTAGTATACCAGTTTTACACTCTCTAGAGGTTGCGCATCTTTACCCACAAGTCATGTTACCCATCTGTCAAGGGGTCATGAATTCCATACACCTCTACCAAGGAAGCGAGGCAGAGTAACACTACGAGGCCTTTACAAAGTTCCACTAGCTTTAGAAAACCCGCTACAGTTTCTAGGAAGCTCCAATGCAGGGATCCCTCGCCTGACCGCAATCACAGCAAAATCAACCCAAGGACCTCCCTACACTGACCACTCCCCTACTGCCCTTGCCCCTTTCGGGTAAGGTAGTCATCCACTAGCTTTCCTAATTAGTCAGCCAAACCCTTGTGGTAGCACTGTTTTCCCGAGTGGTTCTCCATGTTTCAATTATGTCACACCCGGGCTTTAAGGAACAAAGCCGGGTGCATCTCATACATGCGCCAAGAAGACAACATATACAATAACAAAGTGTATAGAGATAAATGTCATAAAACATCAGAGTATTTATTACATAGCGGAAGACTTAATACAAAATAAAAGAATAAACATAAAACGAACTAAGGATCGTCGGCGCCAATGTCAACTGAGAAACGCCACCTAGATCAGATCATACTCCTCGCCTTGTGGCTCCTCCTGAACCACCTGTTCTTCTCCTGTGGGGGGGTGTGAGACAGCAAGAGTGAGCTCACATACGTTCATCGCTCAACAAGTTGTGGGGAATAATGTGGCATGAACTCACCAAAGGTGGGAGTTCATGAAGTGTAAGGCTGATCAATGAAATAGAGGCTGAAGCTGAGCATTGCTTTTATAAGTTGGTCAAAATTTTATTAGCAATTACTAAGTGTAAGTAAATACCAAACCATAGTAAATATAAATAAAAGTAATAATAAAATAATCCCACATGTAATGAAATGACAGATTAAGTTTAAGTTCCATAAATTAATCATGCGAGTGTCCGAGCCGCTCATGACCGTGAGCACGGCTAGTATACCAGTTTTACACTCTGCAGAGGTTGCACATCTTTACCCACAAGTTGTGTTACCCATTTGCCACAGAGTTGATCAGACTCCATACACCTCTACCAAGGAAGCGAGGCAGGGTACCACTACGAGGCCTTTACAAAGTTCCACTAGCTTCAGACTACCCGCTACAGTTTATAGGAAGCTCCAGTGCAGGGTTCTTGTCTGACCGCCATCGCAGCAAAATCAACCCAAGGACCTCCCTACACTGACCACTCCCCTACTGCCCTTGCCCCTTTCGGGTAAGGTAGCCCTCCACTAGCTTTCCTAGTTAATCAGCTAAGGGCGTCCCATTAAACCCTTGTGGTAGCACTGTTTTCCCGGGTGGTTCTCCATGTTCCCATTAACATAATGATCTTATCATGAACATAGAATAATGAACAAATAATAACAAGTGTAATCATGAGTAGTGAATACCTCTATACCCAAAACCATATAAAGCAATAGCATGTACTACCCAAAACTTTAGTAGTAAAACCAGTGTTTCAACAAGGTATAAAGATAGTCAAAATCTAGGGTAACCTATTGGGTCCCAGCAAAATTATCCTATGCAGATCATTATGAATAATAAGAACATGAATGGGTAAAAGAAGTGATCAAGGGCACAACTTGCCTTCAATGAGCTCCTGCTCAGCTACTTCTACTTGTTGAACCTCAGAATCCTGTGTAGCTTGCTCGTCTACTCGCATCAACACAATACATACATAGCA
This sequence comes from Zea mays, assembly GCF_902167145.1. Lineage (NCBI taxonomy): Eukaryota > Viridiplantae > Streptophyta > Magnoliopsida > Poales > Poaceae > Zea > Zea mays. Next base: position 86,211,564 of record NC_050100.1, on the reverse strand, counting down.
TAGCATAAATTAACATCACATCAAACTGAGAGCACCATGAGGGGGAGGGTGAATAGGTGATCCTGTAAAACTTAAGCTTATAGCCACAAAAACTTGTTAAGTGTTAGCACAAGAAATGCCAAGTGGCTAGAAAGGAGTCTCAACAAAACACAATACCACAAGAGATCAATCACAGAGATGACACAGTGGTTTATCCCGTGGTTCGGCCAAGACCAACGCTTGCCTACTCCACGTTGTGGCGTCCCAACGGATGAGGGTTGCAATCAACCCCTCTCAAGCGGTCCAAAGACCCACTTGAATACCACGGTGTTTTGCTTGCTTTTTCTCAATCCCGTTTGCGAGGAATCTCCACAACTTGGAGCCTCTCGCCCTTACAATTGAAGTTCACAAAGAACACAGAGCAAAGGGGGAATGAGCAACGCACACAAGACTTCAAAAGATCAGAGCAACAACACGCACACAAGTTGCAACAAGAGCTCGCAACACAACTCAAAGAGTTCGCAACTCAACAAGAGCTCTAGATGCTATCACAATGAAACGAATGCGTGAGATCGATGTCTTGGTGCTTAGGAATGTTGTAGGAATGCTTGGTTTTCTTCTCCATGCGCCTAGGGGTCCCTTTTATAGCCCCAAGGCAGCTAGGAGCCGTTGAGAACAAATCCAGAAGGCCATCCTTGCCTTCTGCCGTCGGGCGCACCGGACAGTCCGGTGCACACCGGACACTGTCCGGTGCCCGATTTCCTTCCTTAAACAGCGCAGTCGACCGTTGCAGATGCGGGAGCCGTTGGCGCACCGGACATGTCTGGTGCACACCGGACAGTCCGGTGCCCCCTTCCGACCGTTGGCTCGGCCACGTGTCCCGCGCAGATCGCGCGGCCGACCGTTGGCCCGGCCGACCGTTGGCTCACCGGACAGTCCGGTGCACACCGGACAGTCCGGTGAATTTTAGCTGTACGCCGCCAGTCAATTCCAGAGAGCGGCCAGTTCGACTGAGGCAGCCTGGCGCACCGGACAGTCCGGTGCCCCAGACCGAAATAGCCTTTTGGCTGTACACAGCCAGCTCTCCTCTTTTCTTCTTCTTCCTGTTTCTGATACTTAGACAAGTATATTAGTACACAAAACCAATGTACTAAGACTTAGAAACATACCTTTGCTCTAGATTTGCACTTTGTTCATCCATGGGCATTGATTCATATTTAAGCACTTGTGTTGACACTCAATCACCAAAATACTTAGAAATGGCCCAAGGGCACATTTCCCTTTCAATCTCCCCCTTTTTGGTGATTTATGCCAACACAACATAAAGCAACTAAAACAAGTGCAATATCACTTCAAATAAAAAACTCAAATTTATTTTGATTCAATTTGGCATATATGGATCATCCTTTGCCACCACTTGGTTTGTTTTTGCAAATTAAACTCAAATCTCTATTTCTAAGTCGACCACACATGTTGAAGCATAAATAGAGTCATTCCAAAATAGATTGATCAAAGATTTAAAAAACTCCCCCTATTTCCCATAATCAACACTTCTCCCCACAAGAGGCCAGCTTTTGACAAAAGAGACAATGCAAGAGTTTTGACAACACAAAAGCTCTAATCTACTATTTTCAAAATTTCTCAAGTGGTAGCTGATCCATTTTTCACTTTGGCCTTTATTTTCTCCCCCTTTGGCATCAAGCACCAAAACGGGATCAATCTTGGCCCATTAACCCCATTGCCTCACCAAAATCTTCAATTAAGAGCAAATAGGCAATAAGAGTTTAAAGATGAACTTGGACTAAGTTACCCTCTCATCGGAGTGCAGTGGAAGTCTTTCATGGTCCAAGTCCACCTTTTCCCTTTCAATCCTCCTTCGAGACTAAATCATCAACTCAAGCACATGGTTAGTCTCAAAGGGTCAAGTTGTAACACATCTCCCCCTAAACATGTGCATCACTTTGCAACGGACTTGTGAGGTCCAGGGAGTGTTTGTACAACTTGAGCACCATAATAAGCAACAAAATGCAGAAAGGAACATGATCAAAAGCATAAATACAAGTATGCTACAATTCAATCCAAGTTCCGCGAATCTAAGACATTTAGCTCACTACGCAACCTGCAAAAGGTCTTCTCATCTAGAGGCTTAGTGAAGATATCGGCTAGCTGGTTCTCGGTGCTAACATGAAACACTTCGATATCTCCCTTTTGCTGGTGGTCTCTCAAAAAGTGATGCCGGATGTCTATGTGCTTTGTGCGGCTGTGCTCAACAGGATTATCCGCCATGCGGATAGCACTCTCATTATCACATAGGAGTGGGACTTTGCTCAGATTGTAGCCAAAGTCCCGGAGGGTTTGCCTCATCCAAAGTAGTTGCGCGCAACACTGTCCTGCGGCAACATACTCGGCCTCAGCGGTGGATAGGGCAACGGAGGTTTGTTTCTTAGAACTCCAGGACACCAGGGACCTTCCTAAGAATTGGCACGTCCCTGATGTACTCTTCCTATCGACCTTACATCCAGCATAGTCGGAATCTGAGTATCCAACCAAGTCAAAGGTAGACCCCTTTGGATACCAGAGCCCGAAGCAAGGCGTAGCAACCAAATATCTAAGAATTCGCTTCACCGCCACTAAGTGACACTCCTTAGGATCGGATTGAAATCTAGCACACATGCATACGCTAAGCATAATATCCGGTCTACTAGCACATAAATAAAGTAAAGACCCTATCATTGACCGGTATGCTTTTTGATCAACGGACTTACCTCCTTTGTTGAGGTCGGTGTGTCCGTCAGTCCCCATCGGAGTCTTTGCGGGCTTGGCATCCTTCATCCCAAACCGCTTTAGCAGATCTTGCGTGTACTTCGTTTGGGAGATGAAGGTGCCTTCCTTGAGTTGCTTCACTTGGAACCCAAGGAAGTAGTTCAACTCGCCCATCATCGACATCTCGAATTTCTGTGTCATCACCCTGCTAAACTTCTCACAAGACTTTTGGTTAGTAGAACCAAATATTATGTCATCGACATAAATTTGGCACACAAACAAATCACCATCACATGTCTTAGTGAACAGAGTTGGATCGGCTTTCCCAACCTTGAAAGCATTAGCAAGTAGAAAGTCTCTAAGGCATTCATACCATGCTCTTGGGGCTTGCTTAAGTCCATAGAGCGCCTTAGAGAGCTTACACACATGGTCGGGGTACCGTCCATCCTCGAAGCCAGGGGGTTGCTCCACGTACACCTCCTCCTTGATTGGCCCGTTGAGGAAAGCGCTCTTCACATCCATTTGGAACAACCTGAAAGAATGGTGAGCGGCATATGCTAGCAAGATACGAATTGATTCTAGCCTAGCCACAGGAGCAAATGTCTCCTCAAAGTCCAAACCTGCGACTTGGGCATAACCTTTTGCCACAAGTCGAGCCTTGTTCCTCGTCACCACCCCGTGCTCGTCCTGTTTGTTGCGGAACACCCACTTGGTTCCCACAACATTTTGCTTGGGACGAGGCACCAGTGTCCAAACTTCATTGCGCTTGAAGTTGTTAAGTTCCTCCTGCATGGCCAATACCCAATCCGGATCTAGCAAGGCCTCCTCTACCCTGAAAGGCTCAATAGAAGAGACAAAGGAGTAATGCTCACAAAAATTAACTAATCGAGATCGAGTAGTTACTCCCTTGCTAATGTCACCCAAAATTTGGTCGACGGGATGATCCCTTTGAATCACCGCTCGAACTTGGGTTGGAGGTGCCGGTTGCGCTTCTTCCTCCATTATGTGATCATCTTGTGCTCCCCCTTGATCACACGCCTCCTTTTGATGAACCTGTTCATCGTCTTGAGTTGGGGGATGCACCGTTGTTGAGGAAGAAGGTTGATCACGTTCATCTTGTTCCTGTGGCCGCACTTCTCCAATCGCCATGGTTCGTATAGCGGCCGTTGGAACATCTTCTTCATCTACATCATCACAATCAACAACTTGCTCTCTTGGAGAGCCATTAGTCTCATCAAATACAACGTTACTAGAGACTTCAACCAAACCCGATGATTTGTTGAAGACTCTATACGCCTTTGTATTTGAGTCATAACCTAACAAAAACCCTTCTACAGCTTTTGGAGCAAATTTAGAATTTCTACCTTTCTTCACTAGAATGTAGCATTTGCTTCCAAAAACACGAAAGTAGGATACATTGGGTTTGTTACCGGTTAGTAGCTCATACGAAGTCTTCTTGAGGAGGCGATGTAGGTAGACCCTGTTGATGGCGTGGCAAGCCGTGTTCACGGCTTCCGACCAGAAACACTCGGGGGTCTTGAATTCTCCAAGCATCGTCCTTGCCATATCGATTAGTGTCCTATTCTTCCTCTCTACCACACCATTTTGCTGTGGTGTGTAGGGAGCGGAGAACTCGTGCTTGATCCCTTCCTCCTCAAGGAACTCCTCCACTTGAAGGTTCTTGAACTCGGACCCATTGTCGCTCCTTATCTTCTTCACTTTGAGCTCAAACTCATTTTGAGCTCTCCTGAGGAAGCGCTTGAGGGTCCCTTGGGTTTCAGACTTATCCTGCAAAAAGAACACCCAAGTGAAGCGGGAAAAGTCATCAACAATAACTAGCCCATACTTACTTCCCCCTATGCTCAGATAGGCGACGGGTCCGAAGAGGTCCATATGCAGCAGCTCCAGGGGTCTTGAAGTGGTCATCACATTCTTGCTGTGATGCGCTCCTCCCACCTGTTTACCTGCTTGACAAGCTGCACAAGGTCTATCTTTTTCGAAATGTACGTTAGTCAACCCTATCACGTGTTCTCCCTTTAGAAGCTTGTGAAGGTTCTTCATCCCCACATGTGCTAAGCGTCGATGCCACAGCCAGCCCATGCTAGTCTTAGCAATTAAGCATGCATCTAGACCGGCCTCTTCTTTTGCAAAATCAACTAAGTAGAGCTTGCCGTCTAATACACCCTTAAAAGCTAGTGAACCATCACTTCTTCTAAAGACAGACACATCTACATTTGTAAATAGACAGTTATATCCCATATGACATAATTGACTAACAGATAGCAAATTATATCCAAGACTCTCCACTAAAAACACATTAGAGATAGAATGCTCATTGGAGATTGCAATTTTACCTAGCCCTTTTACCTTGCCTTGATTCCCATCACCGAATATAATTGAATCTTGGGAATCCTTATTCTTGACATAGGAGGTGAACATCTTCTTCTCCCCCGTCATATGGTTTGTGCATCCGCTGTCGATAATCCAGCTTGAACCCCCGGATGCATAAACCTGCAAGGCAAATTTAGGCTTGGGACTTAGGTACCCAACTCTTGTTGGGTCCTACAAGGTTAGTCACAATTGTCTTAGGGACCCAAATGCAAGTTTTATCACCCTTGCATTTTGCCCCTAACTTCCTAGCAATCACCTTTCTATCCTTTCTACAAATTGCAAAGGAAGCATTCAAAGCATGATATATTGTAGAAGGCTCATTAACTTTCCTAGGAATATTAACAACATTTCTCCTAGGCATATTATGAAAAAACATTCCTTCTACCAATATTTTTATCATGCACATATGAAGAACTAGAAGCAAACATAGCATGAGAAAAATCATCGTAAGCATTATAACTCCTATAATCATTTCTAGTTTGTCTCCTATCATGATACAAAAAGGCATGATTCTTTTTAGAACTAGTAGCCATAGGGGCCTTCCCTTTCTCCTTGGCGGAGATGGGAGCCTTATGGCTTGTCAAGTTCTTGGCTTCCCTTTTGTAGCCAAGTCCATCCTTAATTGAGGGATGTCTACCAATCGTATAGGCATCCCTTGCAAATTTTAATTTATCAAATTCGCTTTTGCTAGTCTTAAGTTGGGCATTAAGACTAGCCACTTCATCATTCAAATTAGAAATTGAGACTAGGTGTTCACTGCAAGCATCAATGTCAAAATCTTTACACCTAGTACAAATTACAACATGTTCTACACAAGAATTAGATTTATTTGCTACTTCTAGTTTAGCATTTAAATCATTGTTGACACCTTCTAAAGTAGAAATGGTTTTATGACATGTAGATAATTCACCAGAGAGTATTTCATTCCTTTTAATTTCTAGGGCAAGAGAATTTTGTGCACTAACAAATTTATCATGCTCCTCATCTAAAAGATCTTCTTGTTTTTCTAGTAATTTATTCTTGTCATTCAAAGCATCAATCAACTCATTAATCTTATCTATCTTAGATCTATCTAAGCCTTTGAATAAGCATGAATAGTCTATGTCATCATCATCACTAGACTCATTATCACTAGAAGAAGCATAAGTGGAGTCTCGAGTACTCACCTTCTTCTCCCTTGCCATAAGGCATGTGTGACGCTCGTTGGGGAAGAGAGATGACTTGTTGAAGGCGGTGGCGGCGAGTCCTTCATTGTCGGAGTCGGAGGAGGAGCAATCCGAATCCCACTCCTTTCCTATATGTGCCTCGCCCTTGGCCTTCTTGTAATGCTTCTTCTTCTCCCTTTTGTTCCCCTTTTCCTGGTCACTTTCATTATCGGGACAGTTAGCAATGAAATGACCAATCTTACCACATTTGAAGCACGAGCGCTTCTCCTTTGTCTTGGTCTTGCTTGGCTGTCCCTTGCGACCTTTAAGCGCCGTCTTGAAGCGCTTAATGATGAGGGCCATCTCCTCATTATTGAGCCCGGCCGCCTCAACTTGCGCCACCTTGCTTGGTAGCGCCTCCTTGCTCCTTGTTGCCTTGAGAGCAAGGGGTTGCGGCTCGTTGATCGGACCATTCAAGGCGTCGTCCACGTATCTTGCCTCCTTGATCATCATTCGTCCGCTAACGAATTTCCCAAGTACTTCTTCGGGTGACATCTTGGTGTACCTAGGATTTTCACGAATATTGTTCACCAAATGAGGATCAAGAACAGTAAAGGACCTTAGCATTAGGCGGACGACGTCGTGATCCGTCCATCGCGTGCTTCCGTAGCTCCTTATTTTGTTGATAAGGGTCTTGAGCCGGTTGTATGTTTGAGTTGGCTCCTCGCCCCTTATCATTGCGAACCGTCCAAGCTCGCCCTCCACCAACTCCATCTTGGTGAGTAAGGTGACATCGTTCCCCTCATGAGAGATCTTGAGGGTGTCCCAGATCTGCTTGGCATTGTCCAAGCCGCTCACCTTATGGTACTCGTCCCTGCACAAAGAGGCTAGCAACACAGTAGTAGCTTGTGCATTTTTATGAATCTGTTCATTAATAAACATGGGGCTATCCGTACTATCAAAGTGCATTCCACTTTCTACAATCTCCCATATGCTAGGATGGAGAGAGAACAAGTGACTACGCATTTTGTGACTCCAAAATCCGTAGTCCTCTCCATCAAAATGAGGAGGTTTACCAAGTAGAATATATAATAAATGAGCATTAGTACTTTGAGGAATACGAGAGTAATCAAAAGAAAAGTTCGAATTAACCGATTTCTTTCTCTCGTATTCGTTGTGGTCGTCGTCCTTTTGGGAGGAAGTAGACTCATCGCTGTCGTAGTAGACGATCTCCTTGATGCGTCTTGTCTTCTTCTTCTTCCCATCTTTGCGTCTGTGGCCCGAGCCAGAGTCGTTGGATTTGTCATCTTTTGGCTCGTTGACGAAGGACTCCTTTTCCTTGTCGTTGATCACGATTCCCTTCCCCTTAGGATCCATCTCTTCGGGCGGTTAGTCCCTTTCTTGAAGAGAACGACTCCGATACCAATTGAGAGCACCTAGAGGGGGGGGGGTGAATAGGTGATCCTGTAAAACTTAAGCTTATAGCCACAAAAACTTGTTAAGTGTTAGCACAAGAAATGCCAAGTGGCTAGAAAGGAGTCTCAACAAAACACAATACCACAAGAGATCAATCACAGAGATGACACAGTGGTTTATCCCGTGGTTCGGCCAAGACCAACGCTTGCCTACTCCACGTTGTGGCGTCCCAACGGACGAGGGTTGCAATCAACCCCTCTCAAGCGGTCCAAAGACCCACTTGAATACCACGGTGTTTTGCTTGCTTTTTCTCAATCCCGTTTGCGAGGAATCTCCACAACTTGGAGCCTCTCGCCCTTACAATTGAAGTTCACAAAGAACACAGAGCAAAGGGGGAATGAGCAACGCACACAAGACTTCAAAAGATCAGAGCAACAACACGCACACAAGTTGCAACAAGAGCTCGCAACACAACTCAAAGAGTTCGCAACTCAACAAGAGCTCTAGATGCTATCACAATGAAACGAATGCGTGAGATCGATGTCTTGGTGCTTAGGAATGTTGTAGGAATGCTTGGTTTTCTTCTCCATGCCCCTAGGGGTCCCTTTTATAGCCCCAAGGCAGCTAGGAGCCGTTGAGAACAAATCCAGAAGGCCATCCTTGCCTTCTGTCGTCGGGCGCACCGGACAGTCCGGTGCACACCGGACACTGTCCGGTGCCCGATTTCCTTCCTTAAACAGCGCAGTCGACCGTTGCAGATGCGGGAGCCGTTGGCGCACCGGACATGTCCGGTGCACACCGGACAGTCCGGTGCCCCCTTCCGACCGTTGGCTCGGCCACGTGTCCCGCGCAGATCGCGCGGCCGACCGTTGGCCCGACCGACCGTTGGCTCACCGGACAGTCCGGTGCACACCGGACAGTCCGGTGCACACCGGACAGTCCGGTGAATTTTAGCCGTACGTCGCCAGTCAATTCCCGAGAGCGGCCAGTTCGACTGAGGCAGCCTGGCGCACCGGACACTGTCCGGTGCACCACCGGACAGTCCGGTGCCCCAGACCGAAACAGCCTTTTGGCTGTACACAGCCAGCTCTCCTCTTTTCTTCTTCTTCCTGTTTCTGATACTTAGACAAGTATATTAGTACACAAAACCAATGTACTAAGACTTAGAAACATACCTTTGCTCTAGATTTGCACTTTGTTCATCCATGGGCATTGATTCACATTTAAGCACTTGTGTTGACACTCAATCACCAAAATACTTAGAAATGGCCCAAGGGCACATTTCCCTTTCACAAACATACAAATGAAATTTACAGTAATAAACTAGACATTAAAATAAGATCACTGGAACTGGAATCATTAAATTTGGAGTTATATATTTTAAGTTATGGATTTTCTAATGTTTTACGTGCTTAATACAAGATTAAGTGCTAGATAAATTTTAAATCATCTTTCATGTTAAAACAGAGACACTAATGGTTAGACAATAATATTATAAAAATTTAGGAACTGGAATGGATCAATTTGGAGTTTATATGAATTTTCTACAATTTAAACAAGATCTAGCAATTATTTTTGTACTAAAAATACATTTCTGATTTATTTTCTCTGGTTTTATAATTCCCTGGAGTGGGCCTCAATTCTTAGAACACGCAGGGGTCCTAGCGCAAAGTGTCCCGAGACACAGCAAAACCGGGTCGTGGACTGCGGGTTTATTAACAGCTTTTCCAGGGGCTCTTTTACAAAATGTTCAAGGCGAAAGGGGATCAGATAATATCGACCGTCCGATTAGAAATCACGCGTCCAGATTAAATCAACAGACGCGCGAACCGGTACGCCAAGGGATCCACACGATCTAAGATCAACGGTCACCCTTTAATGAATACAGAGGCAAGCGCCTATCGTCCGATTCGAGATCGACGGCTGCGATTCAACTGAGTGAAGGGGTAACTCCTATCTAATCAGAGCCATTCGACAATAGATCAACGGCCCACGCATCATCATCTACCCCAGTCGCCTAGCGCGACGGCGTTAGCGCACGTGCGGCTACAGGCTCGCCGGAGAAAACTCTGCTCCGCACACCGAACCCCCAAACACCGACAGGATAGGCTCTAAACGCAGCTATCACTACGCCAACCTGGGCGACCACAACATAGGCCCATTTATTATAATTCGGCGCCAACCTACCCCCATGGCGGCTCCATGGTGCGGACAAAGTCCGGTGAACAATTATTGGCACACCGTTGATCCATCTGTTACCCTGTCGGTGTCAAATGATCATGCGGACGCAACGAACAGGCCAGAGTACTTACCAGGGATCAGAACGACACCAATATGAGTGCCAGCGCGGTTGCGCGGCCCACGGTGATTCCTCAACTACGGCGAGGAATCCCCGCCACCAATGAATACCCACGCGCACGCCGATGACTGGATGAACAACCCCTCAACCTGGAGCCTCACCGTGGTTACACGCCGATGCCAGGCGACGCCCAACCGGTCACGACCGTGGCGGCATCCCAAGAGTACGGCAACAACGGCTCCCTCTCTGCTCACCGACTCCTCTTTCTTTGGCTAATCAACCGGTTGAGTTAGAGCGGGGCGCTTTATGGGGAAGTCCAGCGCGGGGTCAGCGGGGAAGTCACTCGGGTGAGATGGGCGGATTTGCGGCAAGCTGGTTGGCATCCCGCAGAGCCCGGCGGCGGTTGGAGCTGTTTGACGAGTCGTGCGAAGCGCCAAAATCGCACGGCTAGCGGAGAAGCTGCTGAGGATGCGGTCCTGGAAGATCTACAGGGCGCGCTCCCTGACGCGCGGGGCCCGCAAGCCAGTGAGAAAGGAAATGAGCCCGCCGCAAGGAGTGGCTGACACACCGGGCCTACCAGCAAGTGACCGATGCGCGCAGGTGTGAGACCGACGGTGGGGACCCACGTGCAAGCGCCAGCCCACGCCGCAGGTGCGCGCGGTGGAAGAGTAGGGGTGGGTCGCGCGGACGAATTCGGTTGTGGGCCAAAATTAGGGTCTGCCAGCCCAAGTTGTATTTTACTCTTGTTCTTTTTCTTTTCTTTTCTGTTTTCTTTCCTTTTTCTTTTATTTCCAAATTCCATTTTCAATTCAGATTTAAACTCAAATCTTGTGCCAAATTATCCTTAAATTATTTTGTGAGATTAGGAGTACAAATTTTGGAAATATAATTATATATATTATTTACGTTTTCATATCCTTTCTTTTCTATTTTCAAATCAATTTTCGATTTAGGGTTTACTTTAAATCCTCACCCCATTATCATTACATTTTATTCATATTATTATTGCTTTTAATGCACAAACAAAAATCCCAAAATGATGCAATGGTTTATTTGTGTCGTAGTGACGTTTTACTCATTTTTAAACATGACCAGTCACATGTGATGATAAATGGAGATGCGCATATATTCTAAGGAGACAATTTCTCCTTTTTATTCACCCTTACAATTTGAGCATTACAAATCCTACCCCCCTTAAAAATAATCTCGCCCTCGAGATTTAGGAAAAACGAGGGAAAAGATGGGGAAAATCTATGCGAAGCCTTTTTTTCTCTCTACCAAGTAGCTTCATCTTCTCCATGATAGCTCTATTGCACTTTGCACATCTTTATTACCTTATTTCTTGTAACTCGAGTCAAAGCATCAAAAATCTTGATGGGATACTCCGTGTAAGTCAAATCACCCTGAACACTGAGCTCATCCATTGGTAACTGTTTCTCAGGGACACGGAGACACTTCTTAAGTTGAGATACGTGGAACACATTATGCACATCCGATAGACTAGCGGGTAACTCAAGTTGATATGCCATCTCCCCAACTCACCTAAAGATCAAGAATGGTCCAATATAGCGAGGGGACAATTTGCCCTTAACTTTGAATCTCCTCATTCCACGAAGTGGTGACACCTTGAGGTACACATAATCTCCTTCTTCAAATTCCAGTGGTCTTCTTCTATTATCAGCGTAGCTCTTTTGCCTGGTTTGAGCCACCCTCAAATTATCTCGAATTATACGGACTTGTTCTTCTGCTTCTTGAATCAGTTCAGGCCTAAAGAACTGTCTTTCTCCAGTCTGATCCCAATACAAAGGAGTCCTGCATTTTCTCCCATATAAAGCTTCAAAAGGTGACATCTTCAGACTGGCCTGGTAACTATTATTATATGAGAACTCAGCATAAGGTAGACTCTTATCCCAACTTCCTCCATGCTGAAGGGCACAAGCTCTCAACATATCCTCCAAAACTTGATTTGTCCTTTCAGTTTGTCCATCAGTCTGAGGGTGATAAGCTGTACTAAAATTTAACTTTGTACTCATGTTCTCATGAAAGCTTCTCCAAAATCTTGAGGTCAATTGTGAACCTCGAGCAGACACGATCTTCTTTGGTACCCCATGTAAACACACAATCCGAGCCATATATAACTCTGCTAGCTGAGAACCTTTATAAGTAGTCTTGACAGGAATAAAGTGAGCCACTTTAGTCAATCTATCCACAATCACCCATATAGCATCATATCCTTTCTGGGTGCGAGGCAACCCAGTAATGAAATCCATACCAATCTCTTCCCATTTCCACTTGGGTATCTTCAGTGGGTGCAATAGTCCAGCTGGTCTCTGATGTTCGGCCTTGACTCTTTGACACACATCACACTTAGCCACATGAGCAGCCACATCTCTCTTCAATCCATACCACCAATACTTCTGCTTCAAATCTTGATACATCTTAGTGCTACCAGGGTGGATAGAATAATCAGAATCATGGGCTTCTTTCAATATCGTCTCACGGAGGCTATCAATCTCTGGAACACATATCCGATCTTTGAACCACATAGTGCCTTGCTCATCCTCCGCGAATTCCGGAACTCGACCTTCCGTAATCAGATCCTTAATCTCTTGAATCTTAGCATCACCAACCTGACCTTTACGAATCTCTTGCTCCAAGGTAGGTTCCAATTCAATGGTGACTCCTTCAGTGTGAGTAACCACTCCCAAATTGAGTCTCTCAAAGTCTTTTGCTAATTCATCGGGTAGCTGGACGACAAAAGCGGAGTGAACATGCTCTTTCCGACTCAAGGCATCTGCAACCAAATTCGCCTTGCCCGGGTGATAGTGAATCTCCAAATCATAATCCTTAATGAGCTCCAACCAACGGCGTTGCCTAAGGTTGAGATCCTTCTGAGTGAATATGTACTTCAAACTCTTATGATCCGTGTACACTTGACACTTAGTTCCCATAATGTAGTGTCTCCAAATCTTCAGTGCATGCACAACTGCTGCCAGCTCTAAATCATGAGTGGGGTAGTTCAATTCATGCTTCCGCAACTGACGAGATGCATAGGCGATCACATGTCCTTCTTGCATGAGCACACATCCCAATCCTTGGCCACATGCATCACAATAGATATCAAATCCTTTTTGTAAGTCTGGCATTACCAACACTGGAGGTGACATCAATCTCTCCTTCAATTGATCAAAGCTCTCTTGACATTTCTCATCCCACTTAAATTCTCTTCCTTTCTCCAGAAGCGATGTCATAGGCTTGGCAATCTTAGAGAATCCCTCAATAAATCTCCGATAATATCCTGCAAGCCCCAAGAAACTCCGAATCTCAGTAACTGTAGTGGGCACTCTCCACTCCATTATCTCCTTGACCTTAGCAGGATCCACTGCTATTCCTCCATTAGAAATAATATGTCCAAGGAATGGCACCTTGTCAATCCAAAACTCGCACTTACTAAACTTAGCATAGAGTTGATTATCTCGCAACTTCTGTAGCACCAACTTCAGATGTTGTTCATGATCACTTTCACTCCTAGAATAGATAAGAATATCGTCGATGAACACCACGACGAATCTGTCCAAATACTCCATAAACACCTTATTCATCAAATTCATGAAATAAGCTGGTGCATTGGTTAATCCAAATGACATAACAGTGAACTCATATAATCCATATCGAGTCGAGAAAGCCGTCTTAGGAATATCTGATGGTCTAATCCTCATCTGATGGTATCCCGATCGGAGATCAATCTTCGAGAATACCCTGGCTCCTCTCATCTGATCAAACAAATCCTCAATACGGGGTAACGAATACTTGTTCTTCACAGTAACATCATTAAGTGATCTATAGTCCACACACATCCGTTGCGATCCATCCTTCTTCTGTACAAATAGAACCGGTGCTCCCCAAGGTGAGGAACTCGGACGAATATATCCAGCCTCTTGTAATTCCATTAATTGCTTCTTAAGTTCCTTTAGCACAGTGTATAAACTGCCTTTGCCTTTCCTAACTATGACATACCAATGATCATGTCTATAGTGCTCTCTTCTAACACTATAGGGGTAGCCCATCTAGGTTAGAAATACAGGGTAAGAAAGAAAGAATTGTAGACAAGGCGAGTAATTACGAGGAATGTTACTGCGGGGGAATTTATTAGCTAAGTAGATTAGTGTGTTATCCACTAAAGCTAATACATTACCTTATGGTGGTACATGCTAAGATGTCCGTCTATACTATTTCAATCAATCAAAGAAGCAAATCAGGCATTGATCATCAGAACAATCAAACAACATTTTTAAATATAGAAAATAGTTTTGATTTTGTCTTAGGCTTCCTATCTCTTAAAAATGTCATAGGGGTAAGGATTCCAAGATGTGAAATTCATCTTGTCTCAGAGTAGAAAAGGTAAGAATGATCAAAGTAGAACAGTAGAAGGTGAGACAGGATCAAGATAAGTATAGAAAGAATCAGAGTAAGGTAAGTAGATAAGGGTTTTGTCCATTTCTAACTAGGTTTCGTCCTACAGTCAACATTTCCTCTGATACCACTTCTGTCACACCCGGGCTTTAAGGAACAAAGCTGGGTGCATCTCATACATGCGCCAAGAAGACAACATATACAATAACAGAGTGTATAGAGATAAATGTCATAAAACATCAGAGTATTTATTACATAGCGGAAGACTTAATACAAAATAAAAGAATAAACATAAAACGAACTAAGGATCGTCGGCGCCAATGTCAACTGAGAAACGCCACCTAGATCAGATCATACTCCTCGCCTTGTGGCTCCTCCTGAACCACCTGTTCTTCTCCTGTGGGGGGGGGTGTGAGACAGCAAGAGTGAGCTCACATACGTTCATCGCTCAACAAGTTATGGGGAATAATGTGGCATGAACTCACCAAAGGTGGGAGTTCATGAAGTGTAAGGCTGATCAATGAAATAGAGGCTGAAGCTGAGCATTGCTTTTATAAGTTGGTCAAAATTTTATTAGCAATTACTAAGTGTAAGTAAATACCAAACCATAGTAAATATAAATAAAAGTAATAATAAAATAATCCCACATGTAATGAAATGATAGATTAAGTTTAAGTTCCATAAATTAATCATGTGAGTGTCCGAGCCGCTCATGACCGTGAGCACGGCTAGTATACCAGTTTTACACTCTGCAGAGGTTGCGCATCTTTACCCACAAGTCGTGTTACCCATTTGCCACAAAGTTGATCAGACTCCATACACCTCTACCAAGGAAGCGAGGCAGGGTACCACTATGAGGCCTTTACAAAGTTCCACTAGCTTCAGACTACCCGCTACAGTTTATAGGAAGCTCCAGTGCAGGGTTCTTGTCTGACCGCCATCGCAGCAAAATCAACCCAAGGACCTCCCTACACTGACCACTCCCCTACTGCCCTTGCCCCTTTCGGGTAAGGTAGCCCTCCACTAGCTTTCCTAGTTAATCAGCCAAGGGCGTCCCATTAAACCCTTGTGGTAGCACTGTTTTCCCGGGTGGTTCTCCATGTTCCCATTAACATAATGATCTTATCATAAACATAGAATAATGAATAAATAATAACAAGTGTAATCATGAGTAGTGAATACCTCTATACCCAAAACCATATAAAGCAATAGCATGTACTACCCAAAACTTTAGTAGTAAAACCAGTGTTTCAACAAGGTATAAAGATAGTCAAAATCTAGGGTAACCTATTGGGTCCCAGCAAAATTATCCTATGCAGATCATTATGAATAATAAGAACATGAATGGGTAAAAGAAGTGATCAAGGGCACAACTTGCCTTCAATGAGCTCCTGCTCAGCTACTTCTACTTGTTGAACCTCAGAATCCTGTGTAGCTTGCTCGTCTACTCGCATCAACACAATACATACATAGCATAGCATAAATTAACATCACATCAAACATACAAATGAAATTTACAGTAATAAACTAGACATTAAAATAAGATCACTGGAACTGGAATCATTAAATTTGGAGTTATATATTTTAAGTTATGGATTTTCTAATGTTTTACGTGCTTAATACAAGATTAAGTGCTAGATAAATTTTAAATCATCTTTCATATTAAAAAAGAGACACTAATGGTTAGACAATAATATTATAAAAATTTAGGAACTGGAATGGATCAATTTGGAGTTTATATGAATTTTCTACAATTTAAACAAGTTCTAGCAATTATTTTTGTACTAAAAATACATTTCTGATTTATTTTCTCTGCTTTTATAATTCCCTGGAGTGGGCCTCAATTCTTAGAACACGCAGGGGTCCTAGCGCAAAGTGTCCCGAGACACAGCAAAACCGGGCCGTGGACTGCGGGTTTATTAATAGCTTTTCGAGGGGCTCTTTTACAAAATGTTCAAGGCGAAAGGGTATCGGATAATATCGACCGTCCGATTAGAAATCACGCGTCCAGATTAAATCAACAGACACGCGAACCGGTACGCCAAGGGATCCACACGATCTAAGATCAACGGTCACCCTTTAATGAATACAGAGGCAAGCGCCTATCGTCCGATTCGAGATCGACGACTGCGATTCAACTGAGTGAAGGGGTAACTCCTATCTAATCAGAGCCATTCGACAATAGATCAACGGCCCACGCATCATCATCTACCCCAGTCGCCTAGCGCGACGGCGTTAGCGCACGTGCGGCTACAGGCTCGCCGAAGAAAACTCTGCTCCGCACACCGAACCCCCAAACACCGACAGGATAGGCTCTAAACGCAGCTATCACTACGCCAACCTGGGCGACCACAACATAGGCCCATTTATTATAAGTCGGCGCCAACCTACCCCCATGGCGGCTCCATGGTGCGGACAAAGTCCGGTGAACAATTATTGGCACACCGTTGATCCATCTGTTACCCTATCGATGTCAAATGATCATGCGGACGCAACGAACAGGGCAGAGTACTTACCAGGGATCAGAACGGCACCAATATGAGTGCCAGCGCGGTTGCGCGGCCCACGGTGATTCCTCAACTACGGCGAGGAATCCCCGCCACCAATGAATACCCACGCGCACGCCGATGACTGGATGAACAGCCCCTCAACCTGGAGCCTCACCGTGGTTACACGCCGATGCCAGGCGACGCCCAACCGGTCACGACCGCGGCGGCATCCCAAGAGTACGGCAACAGCGGCTCCCTCTCTGCTCACCGAATCCTCTTTCTTTGGCTAATCGACCGGTTGAGTTAGAGCGGGGCGCTTTATGGGGAAGTCCAGCGCGGGGTCAACGGGGAAGTCACTCGGGTGAGATGGGCGGATTTGCGGCAAGCTGGTTGGCATCCCGCAGAGCCCGGCGGCGGTTGGAGCTGTTTGACGAGTCATGCAAAGCGCCAAAATCGCACGGCTAGCGGAGAAGCTGCTGAGGATGCGGTCCTGGGAAGATCTACAGGGCGCGCTCCCTGACGCGCGAGGTCCGCAAGCCAGTGAGAAAGGAAATGAGCCCGCCGCAAGGAGTGGCTGACACACCGGGCCTACCAGCAAGTGACCGATGCGCGCAGGTGTGAGACCGACGGTGGGGACCCACGTGCAAGCGCCAGCCCACGCCGCAGATGCGCGCGGTGGAAGAGTAGGGGTGGGTCGCGCGGACGAATTCGGTTGTGTGCCAAAATTAGGGTCTGCCAGCCCAAGTTGTATTTTACTCTTGTTCTTTTTCTTTTCTTTTCTATTTTCTTTCCTTTTTCTTTTATTTCCAAATTCCATTTTCAATTCAGAATTAAACTCAAATCTTGTGCCAAATTATCCTCAAATTGTTTTGTGAGATTAGGAGTACCAATTTTGGAAATATAATTATATATATTATTTACGTTTTCATATCCTTTCTTTTCTATTTTCAAATCAATTTTCGATTTAGGGTTTACTTTAAATCCTCACCCCATTATCATTACATTTTATTCATATTATTATTGTTTTTAATGCACAAACAAAAATCCCAAAATGATGCAATGGTTTATTTGTGTCGTAGTGACGTTTTACTCATTTTTAAACATGACCAGTCACATGTGATGATAAATGGAGATGCACATATATTCTAAGGAGACAATTTCTCCTTTTTATTCACCCTTACAATTTGAGCATTACAAATTAACAATATGATCTTATCATAAACAATAATTAAACAACAACATAATTGGAACATGATCATAGTGAAATATTAGTTTCCCAAAACCAAGTAGAGCAATAGCAAAACTACCCAATAATTCATGTGCTTGCAAGGTGAGGGATAAACAATGCTAGGGAAACATATTAGTTCCCATCAAATTAACCTGAGCATGTTACAGAGATTAATAGTGAACATTATTAGGTAAAAAGGAGTGATCAAGGGCACAACTTGCGTGGGACTTGAGATTCCAGATACCAACTTGCTCTCCAGATGACTCGTAACCTGGCGCTAGTCGTAGCAATATAGACAAACATGGTATAGTCAAAATTAACATCACACCAAACATAAGAATAAATTGCGTAATAATAATCTACGCGTCGCTACAAGATCGTGGGTTCGAGAACCACTAAAATCGGAGTTATGATTACGGAGTTATGAATTACTGAAGATCTATGTGGTTTAAATATTAAACTATATTATAAATTGGTTAGTGTAAATCATGTGAGAAACTATTCTATAATTAATTAATTCCACCTTAATCTTAATTATAACTTGACTACAGATCATATTTTAATTAAATTAATTATGGATAGGTTAGCTTTGGTTTAGAAGAGTTAATCTAGTAGACATAGGATAAATACATATCCAACTATAAACGTATGTAACATGGTATAATTAATATTGTTACTATGTAGAGAATATTTTTATGAAGCTAACACAACTAGAACGGAGTAAAACAGAGTTAAAACGTGTAAATTATGAATTTTCTAAGATTCAAGAATTATTTTTACACTTGGAAATCAATTTCCATATTTATTTTATTATTTCCGAACCGTATGAGCTGCGGGCGCTATTCCATAAGCCTTCAGGGTTCATTTTATAAATTTTTGGACCCATTTGTTATCACCCCAGCGAAGGAAGGGATGGCGGGTTGATTGCTATAAAGTGCAGGGACTCTTTTACAAAAGTGAATGGCTGAAGGGGTATGGTCGCGGCTAAGTCGTTGGATCTTCAATCTAAGGCGTGGATTAGATTTGATCGCATAAGTGAACTGGTTTCCATTCTCAACTGCATGATCTCCAATCTACGGTCAATATTAAACCATCAAAGCGGTACATGTACATCTAATCGTGGCCGCCTGAGATGGAACCAATGGACCAGATCCGCCCTGCGAAGGGGTATGCTAGCAATATGATCCAAGCCACTAAACAAGAGATCAACGGTGCACCATCGTCTTCCATCCGCCTGCCCGCCGAGCCGCGGCGTCGTCCACCAGCGGCGACGGCGCCATGGTCGGAAAGGCGAATCCGAGCCCAGGCTCCCCGAGCACAAAACCGAAAGCTGCTACATCGCATGGAGGACGAAGCGGAGGTGTTAGGGGCCTTTTACTTGGATATAGGACACCTACGTACCCCGCCCATGCGATCTGTGGCACGGTGGTGTATTTCTTGCTCCGTCGAGCTATTCATCAAGCCATGGCCGATGACTCCGTACAGGATGGCCATGATCCTTCGCAAGAGGTCCAAGTGACATGTCCCGGCCTCATGCCAAGCCCGGGACCGTGATGCTGGGGAAATGTCCGGGCGACGGCTTCTCTTTGCTCCATACCGAACGGAGCGACACCGATAATGAACCTCCTCGATTTAGACTCGTAGCGCGGATTGCGACGACTGGTTGAAGGGAAGGGGTGAAAGGGAAATAGGGTCAGACCTTTTCCTAAATGATTTTGGTGGTTGAAATGCCCAACACAAATAATTAGACTAACTAGTTTGCTCTAGATTATATATTCTACAGGTGCTTAAGGTTCAACACAAATCAATAAAATGATCCAAGTTAGGGTTCAAAAAGAAAGGAGCAAAAGAAACCGAAGAGAACCCTGGTCTGGCGCATCGGACTGTCCGGTGTGCCACCGGACAGTGTCCGGTACACCATGGGCCGTACAGACTGGACTCTTCACCTTTGGGTTTCTCAGGCGCCACTCCGCTATAATTCACCGTACTACAACGGTCACTGCCAAACGCTACAGTGCGTGACAGAGTCAGAGCGCACCGGACACTGAACAGTAGCTGTCCGGTGCGGCACCGGACTGTCCGGTGCCCCAAGATGTCAGAGTTCCAACGATCGAAACCGTCAGAACCCTAACGGTTGAGTGATGTGGCTGGCGCACCGGACTGTCCGGTGCGCCCATCGACAGACAGCCTCCCCAACGGTTGGTTTGGTGGTTGGGGCTATAAATACCCCCCAACTACCACCTCTCCAAGCATCCAAGTTTTTCAGACATCCCATTCAATACAAGAGCTAGTGCAATCAATACAAGACACAATTCAAAAGAATCAAAGCCTCTCCAAGTCCCAAATACACTCCAAACACTTAGTGACTAGAGAGAGAGTTTTGCTCGTGTTCTTTGAGCTCTTGTTCTTGGATCGCTTTCTTCTTCCTCATTCTTGTTCTTCAAGCACTTGTAATCAAAGCAAGAGACACCAATTGTGTGGTGGTCCTTGTGGGGTTTAAGTAACCTGTTTGATTAAGGAGAAAACTCACTCGGTCTAGGTGACCGTTTGAGAGAGGGAAAGGGTTGAAAGAGACCCGGTCTTTGTGACCACCTCAATGGGGATTAGGTTCTTTGGAACCGAACCTCGGTAAAACAAATCACCGTGTCATCTGCTATATTTCTTTAGTTGATTTGTTTTTCCTCTCTTTCGGACTCGGATTTATTTCTAACGCTAATCTCGGCTTGTAGTTGTGCTTTAAGTTTATAAATTTCAGTTTCCGCCTATTCATCCCCCCTCTAGGCGACTTTCAATTGGTATTAGAGCCCGGTACTTCATTAAGAGTCTAACCACTCGAAGTGATGTCGGGAGGAGAAGTGATAATCAAGGCAAAGGTATGGTTCTAGACTTAGTACATTGGTTTTTGTGTGTACTAATATATTTGTCTAAGTGCTAGAATCAGAGAAAAGAGAAGAAGAAAAGGACTTGGCTAGAGCAGCCAAGACTCAGCTCGTCTAGCACACCGGACAATGTCCGGTGCGCCAGGCTGGCTTCCGGTGAACTGGCCGCTCTCGGGAATTTTTGGCGGCGTACTCCTATAATTCATCGGACTGTCCGGTGGGGCACCGAACTGTCCGGTGAGCCAACGGCCACCAGCGCAACGGTCGGCCGCGCAATCCGCGGGCAACGCGTGGCCCGTGCCAACGGTCGGCTGGGGGCACCGGACCGTCCGGTGCGCCATCCAGCCCGGAGTTGCAACGGTCGGCTGCGCCAATTTAGGAAGGAGATCCGCACCGGACTTGCTACAGTGTCTGTCCAGTGGTGCACTGGACAGTCCGGTGCACCACCCGACTGAAGGCAAGAATTGCCTTCCTTGTTGGCTTCCAACGGCTCCTAGCTGCCTTGGAGCTATAAAAGGGACCCCTAGGCGCATGGAGGAGTAACCCAAGCATTCCTTGATCATTCCTAAGCACCAAGACACCAACTTCGCGCGTTTTATTCTTTGTGATAGTGACTTGAGCTCCATTTGAGTTGAGAACTCCGCGGGTTGTGTTTTGAGCTCAAGTTGTGACTTGTGTGTGTGGTCGTGCTGTCTTGTGTGTGTTGCTTTTCCCCTCCCTTACTTTTGTGCTTCTTGTGTGACCATCTTTGTAAGGGCGAGATGCTCCAAGTTGTGGAGATTCCTCGCAAAAGGGAGAAAGTCTAAGAAAAGAAAAAACATGGTATTCAAGTTGATCATCGGATCACTTGAAAGGGGTTGAGTGCAACCCTCGTCCATTGGGACGCCACAACATGGAGTAGGCAAGTGTTATACTTGGCCGAACCATGGGATAAACCACTGTGTCTCTTGTGCTTGTTTTTCTCGTGATTACTTGTGTTCGCAAGAGCTTGCTACTTAGCCGTACTAACACTTAACCAAGTTTTGTGGCCATTAGTATTTGATTTTTACAGGATCACCTATTCACCCCCCTCTAGGTGCTCTCAATTGGTATCAGAGCCGTTCTCTTCATGAAAGGGACTAATCGCCCGAAGAATGGATCCTAAGGGAAAGGGGATGGTGGTCAACGATAAGGAGAAGGAGTCCATCTTCAACGAGCCAAGGGACGACAAGCCCACTGACTCTGGCTCGAGTCATAAGAAGAAGGACGGGAAGAAGAAGAGGCGCATCGAGAAGAAAAAGAGCTATAGGAAGGCAAAGGGCGAGGCACACATCGAAAAGGAATGGGACTCGGACTGCTCTTCTTCTGACTCCGACGACGAAAGACTCGCTGTCTCAGCCTTCAACAAGTCCTCTCTATTCCCCAATGAACGCCACACCTGCCTCATGGCAAAGGAGAAAAAGGTAAGCGTTCGAGAAACTCCTAAGTATACTACTTCAAGCGATGATTCTAGTGATGATGAAGTGGATTACTCTAGTCTATTTAAAGGATTAGATAGAGCTAAAGTAGAAAAGATTAATGAACTAATCGATGCTTTAAATGAAAAAGATAGACTTTTAGAGAAGCAAGAAGACATATTATATGAAGAACATGACAAACTTATTAGTATACAAAAGTCTCTTGCTCTAGAAACTAAAAGGAATGAGATTCTATCTTCTGAGTTGTCTGCATGCCATGAAACTGTTTCTAGTCTAAAGAACTTAAATGATGAATTAACTACTAAGCTAGAAGTAGCTAATAAATCTAATTCATGTGTAGAACATGTTGTAATTTGCAATAGATGCAAGGATTTTAATGTTGATGCTTGTGAAGAACACTTAATTTCCATGTCTAAATTAAATGACGAGGTGGCAAGTCTTAATGCTCAACTTAAGACTTGCAAAATAGATTTTGATAAATTAAAGTTTGCTAGGGATGCCTACACAATTGGTAGACACCCCTCAATTAAGGATGGACTTGGCTTTCGAAAGGAAGCCAAGAACTTAACAAGCCAAAAGGCTCCCATTCCCAACAAGGAGAAAGGGAAGGCCCCTATGGCTAATATTCCTAAGAGAAACCATGCTTTTATGTATGATAGGAAAATTGGTAGTTATTCTAACTTTAATAAAAGTTATATTCATAATGCTTTTGATTCAAATGCTATGTTTGCATCTAGCTCTACTTTTGTGCATGGTAGGCCTAGGAAAAGCAATGTTTTGCATCATGTGCCTAGGAGAGTATGTAATGAACCTTCTACCATTTACCATGCTTGCAATACTTCATTTGCGCTTTTATGTAAGAATGCAAAAGTAGTAGCTAGGAAATTGGGATCCAAATGCAAGGGAGACAAGACTTGCATTTGGGTTCCAAAGACTATTGTGACTAACCTTGTAGGACCCAACAAGAGTTGGGTACCTAAAACCCAAGCTTAATTTGCCTTGCAGGTTTATGCATCCGGGGGCTCAAGCTGGATTATCGACAGCGGATGCACAAACCACATGACGGGGGAGAAGAAGATGTTCACCTCCTACGTCAAGAACAAGGATTCCCAGGATACAATTATCTTTGGAGATGGGAACCAAGGCAAGGTTAAAGGCTTGGGCAAGATAGCCATCACCAACGAGCACTCCATTTCAAACGTGTTTTTAGTAGAGTCGCTTGGTTACAACCTCCTGTCTGTAAGTCAATTGTGCCACATGGGCTACAATTGTTTGTTTACAAATATTGATGTTTCTGTCTTTAGAAGGAGTGACGGTTCATTAGCATTTAAGGGTGTATTAGACGACAAACTCTACTTAGTTGATTTTTCAAAAGAGGAGGCCTATCTAGATGCATGCTTAATAGCTAAGACTAGCATGGGCTGGCAGTGGCATCGCCGTCTAGCACATGATGGGATGAAGAACCTCCACAAACTTCTAAAGGGAGAGCATGTGTTAGGACTAACCAAAGTATGTTTCGAAAAAGATAGACCTTGTGCAGTTTGTCAAGCAGGGAAATAGGTGGGAAGCACTCATCATAATAAGAATGTGATGACTACATTAAGACGACTGGAGCTTCTCCACATGGACCTCTTCGGACCCGTCGCCTACCTTAGCATAGGGGGAAGTAAGTATGGTTTAGTAATTGTTGATGATTTTTCTCGCTTCACTTGGGTATTCTTTTTGCAGGATAAAACAGAAACCTAAGGGACCCTTAAGCGCTTCCTAAGGCGGTCTCAAAATTAATTTGAGCTCAAGGTGAAAAAGATAAGAAGCGACAACGGGTCCGAGTTCAACAATCTGCAAGTGGAGAAGTACCTTGAGGAGGAAGGCATCAAGCACGAGTTCTCCGCTCCCTACACACCACAGCAAAATGGTGTGGTAGAGAGGAAGAACATGACGCTTATTGATATGGCGAGGACAATTCTTGGAGAATTCAAGACGCCTGAGCGGTTTTGGTCGGAAGCTGTGAACACAACTTGCCACGCCATAAACCGGCTCTATCTCCATCGCCTCCTCAAGAAGACCTCGTATGAACTTCTTACTGGTAACAAACCCAACGTCTCATACTTTCGTGTATTTGGGAGCAAATGTTACATTTTGGTGAAGAAAGGTAGAAATTCCAAATTTTCTCCCAAAGCTGTAGAAGGGTTTTTACTAGGTTATGACTCAAATACAAAGGCGTATAGAGTCTTCAACAAATCATCGGGTTTGGTTGAAGTCTCTAGCGACGTTGTATTTGATGATACTAATGGCTCTCCAAGAGAGCAAGTTGATCTTGATGATATAGATGAAGATGATGTTCTGACGGCCGCAATACGCACCATGGCGATAGGAGATGTGCGACCACAGGAACAACAAGAGCAAGATCAACCTTCTTCCTCAACGATGGTGCACCCCCCAACTCAAGATGATGAACAGGTTCCTCAAGAGGAGGCGTGTGATAAAGGGGGAGCACATGAAGATCAAGTTATGGAGGAAGAAGCACCACGTGCCCCTCCAACTCAAGTCCGAGCGACGATTTAAAGGAATCATCCTGTCGATCAGATTCTGGGTGATATAAGCAAGGGTGTAACTACTCGCTCAAGACTAGCTAACTTTTGTGAGCATTACCCATTTGTCTCTTCTATTGAGCCTTTCAGGGTGGAAGAAGCCTTGCAAGATCCGGACTGGGTGTTGGCCATGCAGGAAGAGCTCAACAACTTCAAGAGGAATGAAGTTTGGAGCCTGGTGCCACGTCCCAAGCAAAACGTTGTGGGAACCAAGTGGGTGTTCTGCAACAAGCAAGACGAGCACGGGGTGGTGACAAGGAACAAGGCTCGACTTGTGGCAAAAGGTTATGCCCAAGTCACAGGTTTGGATTTCGAGGAGACTTTTGCTCCTGTGGCTAGGCTAGAGTCTATTCGCATTCTATTATCCTATGCTGCTCACCACTCTTTTAGGTTGTTCCAAATGGATGTGAAGAGCGCTTTCCTCAATGGGTCAATCAAGGAGGAGGTGTACGTGGAGCAACCCCCTGGCTTTGAGGATGAACGGTATCCCGACCATGTGTGTAACCTCTCTAAGGCGCTCTATGGACTTAAGCAAGCCCCAAGAGCATGGTATGAATGCCTTAAAGATTTCCTAATTGCTAATGCTTTCAAGGTTGGGATGGTGACCTATTTGTGTGCCAAATTTATGTCGATGACATAATATTTGGTTCTACTAACCAAAAGTCTTGTGAGAAGTTTAGCAGGGTGATGACACAAAAATTTGAGATGTCGATGATGGGCGAGTTGAACTACTTCCTTGGGTTTCAAGTGAAGCAACTCAAGGACGGCATCTTTATCTCCCAAACAAAGTACACGCAAGACTTGCTCAAGCGGTTCGGGATGAAGGACGCCAAGCCCGCAAAGACACCAATGGGAACCGACAGACATGTCGACCTCAACAAAGGAGGTAAGTCCGTTGATCAAAAGGCATACCGATCTATGATAGGTTCTTTGCTTTATTTATGTGCTAGTAGACCGGATATTATGCTAAGCGTATGCATGTGTGCTAGATATCAATCCGACCCAAGGGAATGTCACCTTGTGGCCGTTAAGCGGATTCTTAGATATTTAGTTGCTACGCCTTGCTTCGGCATCTGGTATCCAAAGGGGTCTACTTTTGACTTGATCGGATATTCAGACTCCGATTATGCCAGGTGCAAGGTTGATAGGAAGAGTACATCAGGGATGTGCCAATTCCTAGGAAGGTCCCTAGTGTCTTGGAGTTCAAAGAAACAAACTTCCGTTGCCCTATCCACCGCTGAGGCCGAGTATGTTGCCATAGGACAGTGTTGCGCGCAACTACTTGGATGAGGCAAACCCTCCGGGACTTTGGCTACAATCTGAGCAAAGTCCCACTCCTATGTGACAATGAGAGTGCAATCCGCATGGCGAATAATCCTGTTGAACACAACCGCACTAAGCACATAGACATCCAGCATCACTTTTTGAGAGACCACCAGCAAAAGGGAGATATCGAAGTGTTCTATATTAGCATCGAGAACCAGCTAGCCGATATCTTTACCAAGCCTTTAGATGAGAAAACCTTTTGCAGGCTGCATAGTGAGCTAAATGTCTTAGATTCGCGTAACTTGGATTGATTTATAACATACATGTGTTTTATGCCTTTGATCATGTTACTTTATGCAATGTATGAGATTTGTTGTTTATTTATGGTGTTCAAGTTGTGCAAGGGATCCCCGGACCTCGCAAGTCCATGTGTGAATGATGCGCATATATAGGGGGAGAAGTGCTACAACTTGACCCTTTGAGACTAACCGTGTGTTTAAGATTATTTGATTTAGTCTCAAAGATGCATTGAAAGGGAAAGGTGAACTTGGACCATGCAAGACTTCCACTGCACTCCGATGAGAGGGTAATTAACTCCAAGTTCATATCTATGCTCTTATTGCCTTTTTGCTCTTAATTGACAATTTTGGTGAGGCAATGGGTTTAAAAGGGCCAATAATAATCCCGTTTTGGTGCTTAATGCCAAAGGGGGAGAAATTAAGGCCAAAGCAAATGGATCAGCTACCACTTGAGAATGGATCAGCTACCACTTGAGAATTTTGAAAATAGTAGAGCTAGAACTTTTGATTTGTCAAAATACTCTTATTGTCAAAATTTGGTCTCTTGTGGGGAGAATTTATGATTATGAGAAAAAGGGGGAGTTTTTGGTACTCGATCATTTTTTTCAATTGGAATATATCTCTTTATGCCCAAACAAGTGAGTTTGACTTAGAGATAGGAAAATGAATTTGATTTGCAAAAACAAACCTAGTGGTGGCAAAGAATGATCCAAATATGCCAAATTATGAGTCAAAAACAATTTGGTCTTTAATTTGAATCAATGTTGCATATTATGCATTGATTTTGAATGTGTTGGCATAAATCACCAAAAAGGGGGAGATTGAAAGGGAAATGTGCCTTTGGGCAATTTCTATTATGTTTTGGTGATTAAGTGTCCAACACATTTAAACAAGCTCTCATGTGCTAAACAAAGAGAGAAGTGATAATCAAGGCAAAGGTATGGTTCTAGACTTAGTACATTGGTTTTTGTGTGTACTAATATATTTGTCTAAGTGCTAGAATCAAAGAAAAGAGAAGAAGAAAATGACTTGGCTGGAGCAGCCAATACTCAGCTCGTCTGGCACACCGGACTGTCCGGTGGTGCACCGAATAGTGTTCGGTGGTGCACCGGACAGTGTCCGGTGGTGAACTGGTCGCTCTCGGGAGTTTTTGGCGGTGTACAGCTATAATTCATCGGACTGTCCGGTAAGCCAACGGCCACCAGCGCAACGGTCGGCTGGGGGCACCGGACAGTGTCCGGTGCGCCATCCAGCCCGGAGTTGCAACGGTCGGCTGCGCCAATTTAGGAAGGAGATCCGCACCAGACTTGCTACAGTGCCTATCCGGTGGTGCACCGAACAGTCCGGTGCACCACCCGACTGAAGGCAAGAATTGCCTTCCTTGTTGGCTTCAAACGGCTCCTAGATGCCTTGGGGCTATAAAAGGGACCCCTAGGCGCATGGAGGAGTAACCCAAGCATTCCTTGATCATTCCTAAGCACCAAGACTCCAACTTCACGCGTTTTATTCTTTGTGATAGTGACTTGAGCTCCATTTGAGTTGAGAACTCCGCGGGTTGTGTTTTGAACTCAAGTTGCGACTTGTGTGTGTTGCTTTTCCCCTCCCTTACTTCTGTGCTTCTTGTGTGATCATCTTTATAAGGGCGAGAGACTCCAAGTTGTGGAGATTCCTCGCAAAAGGGAGAAAGTCTAAGAAAATAAAAAAACGTGGTATTCAAGTTGATCATCGGATCACTTGAAAGGGGTTGAGTGCAACCCTCGTCCATTGGGACGCCACAACGTGGAGTAGGCAAGTTCTATACTTGGCCGAACCACGGGATAAACCACTGTGTCTCTTGTGCTTGTTTTTCTCGTGATTACTTGTGTTCACAAGAGCTTGCTACTTAGCCGTACTAACACTTAACCATGTTTTGTGGCCATTAGTATTTGATTTTTACAGGATCACCTATTCACCCCCCCTCTAGGTGCTCTCACTATGTCGAGAGGAGTATAATAAGGTGCAAGGGTTGAAGAGTGCCAAGGAGATTTGGGACGTGCTAAAGACCGCACACGAAGGGGATGAGGTGACCAAGATCACCAAGCGGGAAACGATCGAGGGGGAGCTCGGTCGATTCATCCTCAACCAAGGAGAGGAGCCACAAGCAATGTACAACCGGCTCAAGACCTTGGTAAACCAAGTGCGCAACCTCAGGAGCAAAAAATGGGATGACCATGAAATGGTCAAGGTTATTCTAAGATCACTTGTTTTTCGTAATCCTACACAAGTTCAATTAATTCGTGGCGATCCAAGATATAAGCTAATGTCTCTCGAGGAGGTTATAGGAAAGTTTATGAGCTTTGAATTGATGATCAAAGGCTCCAAACAAATCGTCGAGCAAGGCGGCACTTCCACACCCGAGGTGCAACCCGTCGCATTCAAAGTGATGGAATAAAAGAAAGAAGAGTCTACATCAAGTAGGCTCCCCATTGACGCCTCCAAGCTCGACAACGAGGAAATGGCGCTCATCATCAAGAGCTTCCGCCAAATCCTCAAGCAAAGGAATGGGAAGGATTACAAACCCCGCTCCAAGAAAGTGTGCTACAAATGTGGTAACCCCGGTCATTTTATTGCTAAATATCCATTATCTAGTGATAGTGACAGGGACGACAACAAAAAGGGAAAGAGGAAGGAAAAGAAAAGATACTACAAGAAGAAGGGTGGCGATGCCCATGTATGCCGGGAATGAGACTCCGATGAGAGCTCCACCGACTCCTCCTTCGACGAGGATGCCGCCAACATCGCCGTTAACAAGGGCCTTCTCTTCCCCAACGTCGGCCACAAGTGCCTCATGGCAAAGGATGGCAAAAAGAAGAAGGTAAAATCTAGAGCCTCCACTAAATATACAACATCTAGTGATGAGGGTAGCTCTAGTGAAGATGAGGATGATTTGCTTAGTCTTTTTGCCAACCTTAACATGCAACAAGAGGATGAACTCTTGGATAGCCAAGAGGATTTCCTTATTAAGGAAAATAAAAAGCATGTTAAGGTGAAAAATGCTTATGCTCAAGAAATAGAGAAATATGAAAAATTAACTAGTGAGCTTAGCATTTGCCATGACACTATCTCCAACCTTAGAATTAAAAATGCTAATTTGATCGCTAAGGTTGAAAAGAGAAATGTTTGTGATGATTCAATTGCCAATCTTAAAAGTGATAATGCTAGTTTAATTGCTAAGATTGACAAATTGAATGAATCAATTTCTAGCATTAAGATTGAGAATGATAAATTAATTGCTAAGGCTAAGGATTTAAATGTTTGCAATGATTCTATCTCCTGTCTTAGAAATGAGAATGCTACTTTATATGCTAAGATAGAGGAATTAAGATCTTGCAAACCCTCTACTTCTACTGTTGAACATATTTCTATTTGCACTAGATGTAGAGATGTTAATGTTGATGCTATCCATGATCACCTAGCCTTAATTAAACAACAAAATGATCACATAGCTCAACTTACTGCTAAAATTAATGAGCATGAGATAGAAAATGAAAAATTTAAATTTGCTAGGAGCATGCTCTATAATGGGAGACACCCTGGCATTAAGGATGGCATTGGCTTCCAACAGGGAGACAATGTCAAGCTTAATGCCCCTAAGAGATTGTCCAATTTTGTTAAGGGCAAGGCTCCCATGGCACAGGATAACGAGGGTTACATTTTATATCCTGCTGGTTATCCTGAGCATAAAATTAGGAGAATTCATTCTAGGAAGTCTCATTCTAGTTCTCATCATGCTTTTATGTATAAGAATGAGACATCTAGTTCTAGGTATTCTACCCATGTTAAAATGCCTAAAAAGAAATCTCCCATTGCATCAAATGATCATAACATTTCATTGAAGACTTTTGATGCTGCTTATGTTTTAACTAACAAATCAGGCAAAGTAGTTGCCAAATATATTGGGGCCAAACACAAGGGCTCAAAGACTTGTGTTTGGGTACCCAAGGTGCTTGTTTCTAATGTGAAAGGACCCAAGACCGTTTGGGTACCTAAGAACAAGGCCTACATTGTTTTGTAGGTTTATGCATCTGGGGCTCAAGTTTGATCATTGATAGCGGATGCACAAACCACATGACAGGGGAGAAAAGGATGTTCTCCTACGAGAAAACGATGATCCCCAAAGAGCTATCACATTCGGGGATGGAAATCAAGGTTTGGTCAAAGGACTTGGTAATATTGCTATATCACCTGACCATTCTATTTCCAATGTTTTTCTTGTAGATTCTTTAGATTACAATTTGCTTTCTGTTTCTCAATTATGCAAAATGGGTTACAACTGTCTTTTTACGGATATAGGTGTTACTATCTTTAGAAGAAGTGATGATTCAGTAGCATTTAAGGGAGTATTAGAGGGTCAGTTATACTTAGTTGATTTTAATAGAGTTGAACTCGGTACTTGCTTAATTGCTAAGACTAATATGGGTTGGCTCTGGCATCGCCGACTAGCCCATGTTGGGATGAAGAATCTTCACAAGCTTCTAAAGGGATAACACATTTTGGGACTAACAAATGTTCATTTTGAGAAAGACAGGGTTTGTAGCGCATGTCAAGAAGGGAAGCAAGTTGGTGCCCATCATCCACACACGAACATCATGACGACCGACAGGCCGCTTGAGCTACTCCACATGGATCTATTCGGCCTGATAGCTTACATAAGCATCAGCGGGAGTAAGTACTGTCTAGTTATTGTGGATGATTATTCTCGCTTCACTTGGGTGTTCTTTTTGCAGGAAAAATCACAAACCCAAGATACCTTAAAGGGATTCTTGAGACGGGCTCAAAATGAGTTCGGATTAAGGATCAAGAAAATAAGAAGCGACAACGGGACGGAGTTCAAAAACTCTCAAATTGAAGGCTTTCTTGAGGAGGGCATCAAGCATGAGTTCTCTTCTCCCTACACACCTCAACAAAATGGTGTAGTGGAGAGGAAGAATAGAACTCTACTGTACACGGTGAGGACCATGCTTGATGAATACAAGACTCCGGACCGGTTTTGGGCTGAGGCAATTAACACTGCCTCCTATTCCATCAATCAGCTCTACCTTCACCGAATCCTCAAGAAGACATCATACGAACTCCTCACCGGTAAAAAGCCTAGTGTTTCATATTTTAGAGTCTTTGGCAGCAAATGTTTTATTCTTGTTAAAAGAGGAAGAAAATCTAAATTTGCTCCTAAGGTTGTAGAAGGCTTTTTACTTGGTTATGACTCAAACACAAGGGCATATAGAGTCTTCAACAAATCCACTAGATTAGTTGAGGTTTCTTGTGACATTGTGTTTGATGAGACTAATGGCTCTCAAGTTGAGCAAGTTGATCTTGATGAGCTAGATTATGAAGAGGCTCCATGCGTCGCGCTAAGGAACATGTCCATTGGGAATGTGTGTCCTAAGGAATCCTAAGAGCCTACACAAGTACAAAATCAACTGTCATCTTCCATGCAAGCATCTCCACCAACCCAAGATGAGGATCAGGCTCAAGATAATGAAGAAGAAGATCAAGAAGATGAGCCACCTTAAGAGGAGGACAATGGTCAAGGGGGAGATGATAATGATCAAGACAAGGAAGATGATCAAGAAGAATAGGGTCAAAGACCGCCTCACCCAAGAGTCCACCAAGCGATTCAAAGAGATCACCCCGTGAACTCCATCCTCGGCGATATTCATAAGGGGGTAACAACTCGATCTAGAGTCGCACATTTTTGTGAATGTTACTCCTTTGTGTCTTCTATTGAGCCATACAGGGTGGAAGATGCATTAAGAGATTCGGATTGGGTGTTAGCAATGCAAGAGGAGCTCAACAACTTCACGAGGAATGAGGTATGGCATCTTGTTCCACGTCCTAACCAAAATGTTGTAGGAACCAAGTGGGTATTCCGCAACAAGCAAGATGATCATGGTGTGGTGACAAGGAACAAAGCTCGACTTGTAGCCAAGGGGTATTCACAAGTCGAAGGTTTAGATTTCGGTGAAACCTATGCACCTGTAGCTAGGCTTGAGTCAATTCGCATATTACTTGCCTATGCTACTTACCATGGCTTTAAGCTTTAACAAATGGATGTGAAGAGTGCCTTCCTCAATGGATCAATCAAGGAAGAGGTCTATGTTGAGCAACCTCTCGGCTTTGAAAATAGTGAGTACCCTAATCATGTTTACAAACTCTCTAAGGCGCTTTATGGGCTCAAGCAAGCCCCAAGAGCATGGTATGAATGCCTAAGAGATTTCCTTATCACTAATGGCTTCAAAGTCAGAAAAGCCAATCCTACACTCTTTACTAAAACCATTGCAAATGATTTGTTTGTATGCCAAATTTATGTTGATGATATCATATTTGGGTCTACTAACAAATCTACATGTGAAGAGTTTAGTAGGATTATGATTCAAAAATTCGAGATGTCTATGATGGGGGAGTTGAAGTATTTCCTAGGATTTCAAGTAAAGCAACTCCAAGAAGGCACCTTCATCAGCCAAACAAAGTACATTCAATACATACTTACTAAGTTTGGAATGAAGGATGCCAAACCCATCAAGACACCCATGGGAACAAATGGGCATCTCGACCTCGACACGGGAGGTAAATCCATAGATCAAAAGGTATACCGGTCGATGATAGGATCTTTACTCTATTTATGTGCATCTCGACTAGATATTATGCTTTCCGTATGCATGTGTGCAAGGTTCCAAGCCGATCCTAAGGAAGTTCACCTTAGGGCCGTAAAAAGAATCATGAGATATTTAGTTTTCACTCCTAAGTTTGGTCTTTGGTACCCCAAGGGATCCACCTTTGATTTAATAGGTTATTCAGATGCTGATTGGGCAGGGTGTAAAATTGATAGAAAGAGCACATCAGGGACTTGTCAGTTTCTAGGGAGATCCTTGGTGTCTTGGGCTTCAAAGAAACAAAACTCAGTAGCTCTTTTGTAACACCTCAGGTGTTACCATGGCTAGAGCACACCTTGGTACTAAGGACTGTGATCACATGTGGTAATAACTTAAGGAGAACATAAGAACCTTGGAGACCATGTGTTAACCAAGATTTATAATGACCTAAGAAGTATTACTCAAACCTTTGTGCACTTACTACCTTGGGCAAGAGGAGGGAAAACCCTAGACCTCTCTTGAGCCCTATCTCCCAAAGCCAGGGTTAAGAGGGGGGAGAGAGTGAGCAAATGTGCAAACCATGAGTAATCTTTAACCAAACTCTAAGTAACCTTATAACCAGCAATTGTGGGAAGGAAATATTGCAAAAAGACCCCTGGAGAAACCCCAAATCCATTCCCTAAGTAGAGAGAGAGCTAGAGCTCCCTAATTCTCTCTAAGTTAAAAACTACACCTACACTAAAGATCAACCGTGTTCACCTCGAAGCTGGCACCAAAAGCACCTAAGTTCTATACCAAAAATGTGGCATACCACCTAGGGCACCCACTGGAAAAAGCTGAGCCCGAGATCTTGACGTTTGACATGCCTTGGCATGGTTTTTGTAGCGAGGTGGGCAGAGTGACATACCTGATTTGGCGACCGAAGATCTCCCTACCTAGGCCATATCTGCCATGGCAACTCACGGATGAGAGACAGCCCTAGATGCCAGGAAAAGACTCGCGCCGGATTTTTGCCAAGATTCGCACGTTTGCGACTTGGGTGAGCTGTGGAACACGGGCAGAAGAAAAGCTCCACGTGTTCGACGCGCTCTATGTGCGCCAGAGCACGCCCGCGCGCGCCCCGCGTCGCGCCAACGGTCAGCCGACGCCATGGCCCACGCCCGCGCCTATAAAGCCGCTTGGGCATCGACCACACTCTTCCGCGCGCACTCAAACCTCACCGGAGCTCAACTCACCGCCGTTTGCTCGTACGCGGCGTGTCCGCGGCCACCCGAGCCCCTACCGCCGTAGACCGGCCAGCCCAGCCTTTCTCAACCCCGTCCGACCCTCGGAGACGAGTGAGCACACCTCAGTGAAGCTCCCCGAGCGAGGAATCGAAGCCTGCTTCGCCGGAGAGGCCAGTCCACGGTCGCCAGAGTTCACAACCCCGCCGGAGTGCATGGACCGGGTAATAAACTGAACCCTTTTCCAATTCCTTGTGCACACGATCTCTACGTCACCCCGTGAAGCTCACCGTACCCTGGGATTGAACTAGATCGCCATGATTTGGCCGGCACACCCGCCGCCGACGAAGACACCCGCCTGCACACGTGGACCGAGCGATTCCGGCCATCCCCGCCGTCGAGCCGTACATCGCTGTGACCGCCAGAGCCTCCCCGAGCCAACCTCGCCCCTCGCCGGACCTATCTCGCCGCTGGTAAGCTGCGCCACCCTTTTCTATCTTGCGGGTACTGTTTAAACCTAGGGAGGGACCGCGGGGGAGAAGAAAAGAAGTCTGGGGGGTTTTGTGAGATGTCAGTGACTCAAATGAATAGTAGCGCGGGGGTATAACTGAGAGAGTTAGTTTGGAAATACCCCAGTGTCCTCGGTGTAAACTGCTTTTCCAGAAAACCTTTATTAAAGCTGTTTTTAAATTTGAACAGGAACTTTAATAATTCATAACTTCTGTTTAGTTCATCCAAATTTGGTTAAACCAATTTTGTCAGACTTTAAATAATGTAAACTGCTTAGGAAAAATATAAAACCCCTATGTACTACAGAAAACTTTAGGGTTCTGATTTAATTGTTGTTTTGACCAAAAGCTAAATAATAGGGATAAAAATAGTTGCACTATTTGACTAGGGTTAGAAAAATTTGGAGAAGTTTATATCCACCTATTGATCTGTTTAAAAATGTTAAACCTCTCTGTCCCACCCATTAAGCTAGTTTTTGTCATTTAATTTACAAAATGCTTAAGGTTAGTAAAAATAGAAAAGGTGAATTAAATAATGAACCAGAGGGCACCCCTAATTTTGTTAGAGTACTTATTCAATGTAGTTTACTAGAAAAATCTATTATACCCTGGTTTAGTATAAAATAAGTAGGATCCCTTTTATTTTAAGAAAACAAGGAAAACTTAGAAAAACCCTACAAAAATAACCCCAAGGTGAAAACACCCCAACCCTTGGGATAATTAATATTTTGTTATTAAAAGCTTAGGAAAAATATGAAATCTGCTGTTTGACATTTTTCAAATAACCATGTAGTAGAAAGTGCCTTTTTGGCATTAAACTTTAGAAAATCATAACTGAATAACCATCCCTTAGCTTTTTGTGATTTTTGGCACAGAAGCCTATTATTACTATTAGATGCCAACAAAAATAACCTTTAGGACAGAACCCACCTCTAATTAAGAGTTGTAGTACAAAATGGCACATTTACACAACTTTTGTTATTTTTGTCTAAAGCATAGCCTTTTTATTTTGAACCTCAAACTCCTAGAACAGGCTATAATGACCAATGGCAACCCACTGTAATTTTTACAGAATTTTTGGAAAATATTAAACCACTGTCGTAGTTTAAACCTACACTAGAAACCATAAATAGAAAATAAAGAAAGGGAAATATGAATAATAAGAAAATTAATGTCATCCTAAAACTCTTTATAACTTGTCCACTGAAATACGTAAAGGCAATACCAATTACCTAGGCCTATCCCTAGCAAAACCTAAACCTAGAAGTGATAAGCATCAACCATTAAAAGCCACATATGACCCGGAAACCCTAAGTTACGCATTAACTTAGTTTTTCTTCTCTTAGCATAATGTTATTAAATCCTGCATAATCATGACATACATGTTCATTGCATTTCGATAGACTGTAACCTTGCTGACGGAGAGTACGTCCTCGTGCCTGAGCAAGGAGCTGCTCAGGAGGTAGCCCCAGATCAAGCACCAGAGCCTGCACCAGAGGACCTGCCTGCCACTGCTTTGGAAGGCAAGCCCCGGTTTTATGCATAACCTGTTATTTATGTTATTTTACTATACTTAATGATTGTAGGATTGATTGTGCACTTAAGTGTAGGAGTTGTTTGAAACCCTAGTTGCATTATCTTAGGAATCCTATTGAGATGGATATTAGTATGCTAGGTCGAGTAGCTGCTTTATTAATTAGGGATCTCGGTAGAAGTCGAGTGATTTTTCTAGCACTCGCGCGAGGTCAGGAATTGGTTGTATCCATTTTGATATCATAATGATGGTTATTGGTGGGCAACAATCCATGGGGATTGGTTGTCTACGGGATAAAACTTGGAATAAGGATTAAGGTGTGGTACCGTGTGTCAAGCGTTTGAACGTACTAAACACATACCGAGAAATATGGTAAATCGGTAAGCCTAGTACCTGAGTGAACCTACCCGCAGACATATCCCCTCACGCGACCTGAGACGTGGTCTCCCATTCCGGTTATGGTGGGTACAAGTGCGGTCACTGCACGACGGCAGTCGAGGTCAGTGAGGCATTGTACGCCAAGGCGGTGAGCCCTGATCTGTTGCCAGGGAATCGATGGGGACGGTTGATGTGTGTGGGGACGGAGTGCCCCTGCATGTCGTGTGTTTAGGTTTACCTTGCAAGGATGAAAACTCGATTTGAATCGTCTGCTTCTCACAGCTAATGAGACTGCTTGATCCATGCTGCTACATTGAGTAACAAGTGAAACTGGGATGAGATGATACAAGATGTTAATTGCTAATAATGTTTGCTACTATGTATGAGTAGACAATACACATTTTAGCCTTAAGAGAGTCACACTTAAATTGACAAAGTTAAAACTTGACTTAGAAACTCAGCTAGTGCTTTTGGCAACCAAACCCCACAGCCAAACAGCTGCATGTCTAGAGGTAGAGGAGTAGACTCCTCACACCGGGTAAGTCTAGCTGAGTATTAGTATACTCAGCCTTGCTTGTGGCACAATTTTATAGGTTCTCTGGAGGACATGGTTGCTGGAGTGACTTGGTCGTCCATCTTGCCACCGGGTTGGACTGTCGAATGGGACCCTACCTCGGCTGAGGAGGAGCATGAGGAGTGATGGGACAGGCTTCCCCATCTCTCTGTTTATTTACCGTTAGTTTTTTCGCTGCACTCCGAACAATGATGACTGCTTTTGCAAAACTCCGATGATGATGTAATAATTTAATACTCTTTAATGCATGGTTTTATGCTTTATTGTATTTGCTCTGTGACTCACCATCGAGTGAGATTGTGGTACTTGATCCTGTCAGTGGCCTTGTCGGACTAGATCCGAGGGACTGATGGGTTATTCCCATTTAAGTGTGGTCTAGCCTCTAAGGCGGGACTTAGGCACTTAAGTTAGAATAATTCGGCCAGTTCCGCCACAGCTGGTATCGGAGCTTGTACCACCACAGAGGAATCAATAAAATATAAATACCATTTTTTTCCAAAGTAAAACTTGATAGGAACAATGTTGGATAGATAGTAGGACGAGCAGGATAGACCTAGGACGTGAAGCCTTAGGATGATAGAAGGGTAGCTAGGTGGCTAAGTGATTAGGCCCTACAGGCCACCTTAAAGGATGGGAGTTCTTCCCTATCCCCTTTACATTGGTGAGGTCGTTCAGGACGAGCATGCATGCATTCTTAAATTAAACAAATGGATATTTGAGTAAAGACTTAAAAACAAGATGATAACCAACTAAGTTCCCCAGTACCATTTTATTTAATTAGAGAAAGGCTGAGTCTTATTTTTCTTGTTCTTTTTATAATTCTTTTTCTTTTATTTACGCTTAACCGTACACAGATGGCCTCCCACGGATCCTCAGACGACGGGAATGCACTGTCCCACACTGACGGGCTTGCACGAGAGGGCTTTCCCCGCATTTTGTGGGAGGTACTTCAGGGGCCCGGATACACGATGCCTCCTCAGTACGCGGTGCAGCAGTTCGAGAAGCATCGAGTGCCCCTCTGTAGGGTGAGGATGACCCTGGAGCCTCATCCCCTACAGCCAGGCTGGCGTTCGTTGGACTCTGAGTCCTTTGGATACCGGGCTGAGGACACGATCGAGGCAATCGCTCTGCACGGGCTGACCACTTTCTGCAGATTCCATCCCTTGGAGCTGTCTACCCACCCCATTGGCTTGTTCCCCGCCGAAAGGGAGGACGACCCAATGTGGAAGGATCGGGTGGAGCATGCCAAGGATATCTGGGCCATCTACCCAGGACAAACTGCGCACTTGACCGTACGATGCATGAATGCTCTGTACCGTCTGCAAGTGATGCGCGGTGAGGCGATGTCCCATCTGATGGCACTATTGGAGGCAACCAAGATCACTTTGGACAACAGGGAGGAGCTCGTGGTCGATTTGTCCACTGAGATGGTGGAAAAGGACTTGCAGGTGGAGCAGCTATCCAATGATATCCAAGAGTTGGAGGAATTAGTGGGCACCAGGGAGAACACCATCGAGGTTCTCGAGGATCAGCTCATTAACACTCAGCAGCAGCTTGCTGAGACTAACGAGCACTTGGATATGCATCACCAGGAGATCCAGGATATGGAGGCCAACGAGGACGTCGACATCGAGGGAGGAGAGGAGCCTGCCTCTAGTGTGGACACTGCTGGCTCAGGGAGACCACCTTCCCCCGAGTCGAGTGTTGCCTCGTTCGCTCACTAGGTGTCCGGGATAGAGTTAGACGTCGGTGATGGTAGGACTCCTCGCAGCTAGCTTAGCTTTTGCATCCTTGGGGTACTATGCTAGATAGAGTTGAGTCTTTTTGGGACCCTTGATGTAATCGTGTTAAACTCTTTTGGAAGCATGGCTGATGGAGGCTATCAGTTTTAAAATTGGAAGGAAAATTTATGCCTTTTGAAATCCTTTTTGTTTAAGTTGGAATCTATCAATTTGCTTTTGACTCTTTCGCCGCGATTAAACCTTGAACTTGGAAATATGGTGTTAAGTATATATGTGGTTTTTCAGATGGCCGGGAGGCAGCGTCGTGGCCAGAATGAGCGCGTTCCTCCACCGCCGCCACCGCCTCCCACTCTGAAGGAGCTGATGGCTCAGCAGAATGAGATCTTGAGGCAGCTAGCTCAGCGTCAGCCACCACCTCAGCATTATGGTGGTGGAGACCATCAGCGTCACCCAGCGGTAGCTACCTACCAGGAGTTCCTCAGTACCCAGCCTCCATTGTTCACAAGGGCAGAGGACCCACTTGATGCAGATGTGTGGT
Source organism: Zea mays (assembly GCF_902167145.1). Taxonomy (NCBI): domain Eukaryota; kingdom Viridiplantae; phylum Streptophyta; class Magnoliopsida; order Poales; family Poaceae; genus Zea; species Zea mays. The sequence continues at coordinate 86,171,819 of NC_050100.1, read as the reverse complement.
TGAGAGTGGTGGAATCCAAATTCCCACTACTCCATGGGGCTTGTTCAGAGGTCACTAAAGTCAGGTTCATCACCCAGCAGCTTCGCGGACCCGCAAGGACTTGGTGGGACCATTTTCTTGCCATGCAGCCAGAGGATTGAGAGGTGGAATGGAGAGAGTTCAAGGCAGCTTTCCGGGGACACCACATACCAGCCGGGATTATGGACCGAAAGCTCAACGAGTTTCTGGCACTCACTCAGGGCAACAGGACAGTGTTGCAGTATGCTCAGGCTTTTAATGACTTGTGCCAGTATGCTGGATATCATGCAGATACGGATGAGAAGAAGAGAGACAGGTTCAGGAGGGGGCTCAGCACTAAGCTCCGTGACCGTCTCAACACCGTCAGGGCCAACAGTTACAATGAGTTGGTCAACATGGCTATCTCCCAGGAGGATTGCATCACAGCCCGACAGGCAGAAAAGAAGAGGAAGACCCCAGTGGCAGGACCCTCAGCTCAGCCACAGCGCTTCAGGATTGTGTCCGATACTCAGAACAGGGGACCTCAGCAGCAGCAAGGGCGATGGGTGATCCGACCACAGCAGCAGCAGTAGCAGGCACCCAACCGCACCCAGTTTCCAGCTCAAAGAAACAATCAGCAGCAGCAGCAGTATCGCTAGGCAAATGACAACAGGTGTTTCACATGCGGCAACACCGGACATTATGCCAAGAATTGCCCCAGGAACCAGCAGAGGCAGGGGCAGAATGCTAATCAGAACCAAGGCAAGAGGCAGAAGGTGCAAGTGAGGCAGGGCAGGCTGAACTTCACCACCATGGCTGATATTCCAGAGGGAGCACCCGTCATGACTGGTATCTTTACAGTTTTGAATTATCCTGCTATTATTCTTTTCGATTCTGGTGCGTCACATAGTTTTATTAGTGCCAAATTTAGTTCCAAGTGCCAATTACCTTTTCACCACACCAATGGGGGCATTACAATTTCAACGCCAGGAGGCAGGGTTGCCACTTACCAAATTAACAAGAATGTGCCTATAAAGTTTGGCAGTCTGATAATTAAAACCAACCTCCTCATTTTGGGATTGGATAGTGTGGATATCATATTGGGAACTGACTGGTTGACCAAACATCAGGTTGTGATTGATATTGCAGCTAGGGCCATTGAGGTGCACTCACCAACTTATGGTGAAACCACACTATATTTGCCTGACCAGGGATGCACCCGTTCTTGTGCCTTCGTTATGATAGAATCCCCAGTGGAAAAGATCCCAGTGGTCTGTGACTACCCAGATGTTTTTCCGGATGAATTGCCAGGGATGCCACCTGACCGAGACATCGAGTTCGCAATCGAATTGCAACCCAGGACTGCTCCTATCTCCAAGAGACCCTATAGGATGCCTCCCGCAGAATTGGCAGAATTGAAAAAGCAATTGCAAGAATTGTTGGACAAGGGGTTTATTCGCCCAAGTACTTCACCATGGGGATGTCCCGCCTTATTCGTGAAGAAAAAGGATGAGAGTTTGAGAATGTGTGTTGACTACCGCCCTCTCAATGCGGTGACTATCAAGAACAAATACCCACTGCCCCGCATTGATGTTCTGTTCGATCAGTTGGTAGGAGCCAAGGTATTCTCTAAGATAGATCTTCGCTCAGGTTACCATCAGATCAAGATCCGTGCCAGCGATATTCCCAAGACGGCCTTCTCAACCAGATATGGGCTTTATGAGTTTTTGGTGATGTCTTTTGGGTTGACAAATGCCCCGGCTTATTTCATGTACTTGATGAACTCAGTATTCATGCCAGAGCTAGACAAATTCGTGGTCGTTTTCATTGATGATATTCTGGTTTATTCCAAGAATGAAGCCGAGCACACCAAACATTTGCATACTGTACTTCAGAGACTGCGTGACCATCAGTTGTATGCCAAGTTGTCTAAATGTGAATTCTGGCTGAAGGAGATTAAATTCTTGGGTCACACAATTTCTCAGGATGGGATATCAGTTGATCCTGAGAAGGTGCAAGAGGTAATGGATTGGAAACCCCCGACTACAGTGAGGCAAATTCGGAGTTTTCTGGGATTGGCAGGGTATTATCGACGATTTATTCCGGATTTCTCCAGAATTGCCAAACCAATGACTGAACTGTTAAAAAAGGGAGTCAAGTATGATTGGAGCCAAAAGTGCGAAGATGCCTTCCGTGCCTTGAGGCAGCATTTGACAATAGCCCCAGTGCTGGCTCAACCTGACAACACCAAGCCATTTGAAGTTTATTGTGATGCTTCTGGTACGGGATTGGGATGTGTCTTGATGCAAGATAGCAGAGTCATTGCTTATGCTTCCCGAGCACTCAGACCCCATGAGCAGAACTACCCCACACATGATCTGGAATTGGCAGCTGTGGTTCATGCTCTTAAGATATGGAGACACTACTTGATGGGAGCTCACTGTAACATCTACACTGATCACAAGAGTCTCAAATACATCTTCACTCAGGCAGATCTGAACATGAGGCAGAGGAGATGGTTGGAGTTAATCAAGGACTATGATTTGGAAGTGCATTACCATCCTAGCAAAGCCAATGTTGTAGCAGATGCCTTGAGCAGAAAGGCCCAGTGCAATTGTATGAACATGGATGCAAGAGTTACCACCCTGTGTGATGAGTTGTGCAAGTTGAATCTGGAAGTTGTTCCTTCAGGTGCCTTAAGTTATATCTCAGTAGAACCCACGTTGCAAGAGCAAATAGTCAGGGCACAGATTGAAGATAAGGGTGTTCAGGTGATCAAGGAAATGACCAAGCAAAAAGCAGAAAAATACAAGTGCTTCCGTCAGGACAGCAAGGGAATTTTATGGTTTGGAGATTGATTGGTTGTTCCCAAGGACCCTGAGCTCAGAAAGAAGATATTGGATGAAGCTCACCTTTCCAAATTCTCCATGCACCCTGGTAGCAACAAAATGTACCATGATCTCAGATCCTTATACTGGTGGACCAGAATGAAGAGGGAAATTGCCAAGTACATATCCGAGTGTGACACCTGCCAGAGGATCAAAGCTAGTCATTTGAAGGCAGCAGGCCCTTTGCAACCCCTTCCCATACCATTTTGGAAATGGGAGGACATTTGCATGGACTTTATCGTAGGATTGCCCAATACCTCCAGGCACCATGATTCCATTTGGGTTATTGTGGACAGATTGACCAAGACCGCTCACTTCTTGCCAGTGCACACCACCCACAGGACAGAGAAGTATGTAGAGATCTACATTGACCAGATAGTTCGTCTGCATGGGATACCAAGGACTCTAGTCTCAGACAGAGGAGCACCATTTGTGGCACGATTTTGGGAACAATTGCAGGAATCACTTGGGACCCATGTCATACGAAGCTCAGAATACCATCCCCAAACCGATGGCCAGACAGAAAGGGTAAACCAGATTTTGGAAGATATGTTAAGGGCATGTGTACTGCACTACGGAAAGGATTGGGACAAGTGTCTTTCCTTGGCTGAGTTTTCCTATAATAACAGCTACCAGTCCAGTCTAAAGATGGCACCTTTTGAAGCTTTATATGGGAGAAGATGCAGAACCCCGCTGAATTGGTCTCAAGCAGGAGAAAGGGAAATATTTGGGCCAGATTTGGTACTTGAAGCAGAGGCAAAGGTCAAAATCATCAAGAAGAACTTAGAAGCTGCTCAGGCCAGACAAAAGAGCTATCATGACAAGAGGCGGAAGCCTCTACAGTTTGAAGTGGGAGATCATGTTTATCTTAAGGTATCACCCACCAAGGGTGTCCAGAGATTCGGAATTAAGGGCAAGTTAGCTCCTCGCTACATTGGACCCTACGAGATCAAGGAAGCTTGTGGACCCGTAGCCTACCAATTGGAATTGCCACCTCACATGTCAGCAGTTCACAATGTATTTCACGTATCTCAGCTGCGAAGATGTGTCCGCCTACCCACTGAAGTGCTACCTGAACTAGATCTTGAGATAGAACCAGACTTATCTTATCAAGAGTACCCAGTCAAGATATTGGATCAGAAGGAGAGATCAACACGGGCAAGGTCAATCAGAATGTATAAAGTTCAGTGGAGTCACCATTCAGCAGAAGAAGCTACATGGGAGACTGAGGATTTTCTACGCTCCCGCTTCCCCGACTTTCTGCCCAAAGGAGTCGGTACGTAACCCCAGAACCCCACCCCCACCTGCCCTTTGAATACAATTATAAGAAAAACTTAGATAACCAGGATAGTCTAAGTTGTGGATTTAACTTAAAAAGGGCTTCCTTCTGAAGTTGCAAAGAGAATGACATTCGAAGAGCAGTTAACAAGAAAAACTTGAGTATGAGAAAGAGTAGCACACCCTCGTGCCTTAGTAGCACCCCTCTAGAGGACTCTGCCTAAAATCTCGGGACGAGATTCCTTTAAGGGGGGAGGGCTGTAACACCTCAGGTGTTACCATGGCTAGAGCACACCTTGGTACTAAGGACTGTGATCACATGTGGTAATAACTTAAGGAGAACATAAGAACCTTGGAGACCATGTGTTAACCAAGATTTATAATGACATAAGAAGTATTACTCAAACCTTTGTGCACTTACTACCTTGGGCAAGAGGAGGGAAAACCCTAGACCTCTCTTGAGCCCTATCTCCCAAAGCCAGGGTTAAGAGGGGGGAGAGAGTGAGCAAATGTGCAAACCATGAGTAATCTTTAACCAAACTCTAAGTAACCTTATAACCAGCAATTGTGGGAAGGAAATATTGCAAAAAGACCCCTGGAGAAACCCCAAATTCATTCCCTAAGTAGAGAGAGAGCTAGAGCTCCCTAATTCTCTCTAAGTTAAAAACTACACCTACACTAAAGATCAACCGTGTTCACCTCGAAGCTGGCACCAAAACCACCTAAGTTCTATACCAAAAATGTGGCATACCACCTAGGGCACCCACTGGAAAAAGCTGAGCCCGAGATCTTGATGTTTGACATGACTTGGCATGGTTTTTGTCGCGAGGTGGGCAGAGTGACATACCTGATTTGGCGACCGAAGATCTCCCTACCTAGGCCATATCTGCCGTGGCAACTCACGGATGAGAGACAACCCTAGATGCCAGAAAAAGACTCACGCCGGACTTTTGCCAAGATTCGCACGTTTGCGACTTGGGTGAGCTGTGGAACACGGGCAGAAGAAAAGCTCCACGTGTTCGACGCGCTCTGTGTGCGCCATAGCACGCCCGCGCGCGCCCCGCGTCGCGCCAACGGCCAGCCGACGCCATGGCCCGCGCCCGCGCCTATAAAGCCGCTCGGGCGTCGACCACACTCTTCCGCGCGCACTCAAACCTCACCGGAGCTCAACTCACCGCCGTTTGCCCGTACGCGGCGTGTCCGCGGCCACCCGAGCCCCTGCCGCCGTAGACCGGCCAGCCCAGCCTTTCCTAACCCCGTCCGACCCTCGGACACGAGTGAGCACACCTCAGTGAAGCTCCCCGAGCGAGGAATCGAAGCCTGCTTCGCCGGAGAGGCCAGTCCACGGTCGCCAGAGTTCACAACCCCGCCGGAGTGCGTGGACCGGGTAATCCACTGAACCATTTTCCAATTCCTTGTGCACACGGTCTCTACGTCACCCCGTGAAGCTCACTGTGCCCTGGGATTGAACTAGATCGCCGTGATTTGGCCGGCACACCCGCCGCCGACGAAGACACCAGCCTGCACACGTGGACCGAGCGATTCCGGCCATCCCCGCCGTCGAGCCGTACATCGCTGTGACCGCTAGAGCCTCCCCGAGCCAACCCCGCCCCTCGCCGGACCTATCTCGCCGCCGGTAAGCCGCGCCACCCTTTTCTATCTTGCGGGTACTGTTTAAACCTAGGGAGGGACCGCGGGGGAGAAGAAAAGAAGTTTGGGGGGTTTTGTGAGATGTCAGTGACTCAAATGAATAGTAGCGCGGGGGTATAACTGAGAGAGTTAGTTTGGAAATACCCTAGGGTCCTCGGTGTAAACTGCTTTTCCAGAAAACCTTTATTAAAGCTATTTTTAAATTTGAACAGGAACTTTAATAATTCATAACTTCGGTTTAGTTCATCCAAATTTGGTCAAACTAATTTTGTCAGACTTTAAATAATGTAAACTGCTTAGGAAAAATATAAAACCCCTATGTACTACAGAAAACTGTAGGGTTCTGATTTAATTGTTGTTTTGAACAAAAGCCAAATAATAGGGATAAAAATAGTTGCACTATTTGACTAGGGTTAAAAAAATTTGGAGAAGTTTATATCCACCTACTGATCTGTTTAAAAATGTTAAACCTCTCTGTCCCACCCATTAAGTTAGTTCTTGCCATTTAATTTACAAAATGCTTAAGGTTAGGAAAAATAGAAAAGGTGAATTAAATAATGAACCAGAGGGCACTCCTACTTTTGTTAGAGTACTTATTCAATGTAGTTTACTAGAAAAATCTATTATACCCTGGTTTAGTATAAAATAAGTAGGATCCCTTTTATTTTAAGAAAACAAGGAAAACTTAGAAAACCCTACAAAAATAACCCCAAGGTGAAAACACCCCAACCCTTGGGATAATTAATATTTTGTTATTAAAAGCTTAGGAAAAATATGAAATATGCTGTTTGACATTTTTCAAATAACCATGTAGTAGAAAGTGCCTTTTTGGCATTAAACTTTAGAAAATCATAACTGAATAACCATCCCTTAGCTTTCTGTGATTTTTGGCACAGAAGCCTATTATTACTATTAGATGCCAACAAAAATAACCTTTAGGACAGAACTCACCCCTAATTAAGAGTTGTAGTACAAAATGGCCCATTTACACAACTTTTGTTATTTTTGTCTAAAGCATAGCCTTTTTATTTTGAACCTCAAACTCCTAGAACAGGCTATAATGACCAATGGAAACCCACTGTAAGTTTTACAGAATTTTTGGAAAATATTAAACCACTGTCGTAGTTTAAACCTACACTAGAAACCATAAATAGAAAATAAAGAAAGGGAAATATGAATAATAAGAAAATTAATGTCATCCTAAAGCTCTTTATAACTTGTCCACTGAAATATGTAAAGGCAATACCAATTACCTAGGCCTATCCCTAGCAAAACCTAAACCTAAAAGTGATAAGCATCAACCATTAAAAGCCACATATGACCCGGAAACCCTAAGTTACGCATTAACTTAGTTTTTCTTATCTTAGCATAATGTTATTAAATCCTGCATAATCATGACATACATGTTCATTGCATTTCGATAGACTGTAACCTTGCTGACAGAGAGTACGTCCTCGTGCCTGAGCAAGGAGCTGCTCAGGAGGTAGCCCCAGATCCAGCACCAGAGCCTGCACCAGAGGACCTGCCTGTCACTGCTTTGGAAGGCAAGCCCCGGTTTTATGCATAACCTGTTATTTATGTTATTTTACTATACTTAATGATTGTAGGATTGATTGTGCACTTAAGTGTAGGAGTTGTTTGAAACCCTAGTTGCATGATCTCAGGAATCTTATTGAGATGGATATTAGTATGCTAGGTCGAGTAGCTGCTTTATTAATTAGGGATCTCGGTAGAAGTCGAGTGATTTTTCTAGCACTCGCGCGAGGTCAGGAATTGGTTGTATCCATTTTGATATCATAATGATGGTGGTTGGTGGGCAACAATCCATGGGGATTGGTTGTCTACGGGATAAAACTTGGAATAAGGATTAAGGTGTGGTACCGTGTGTCAAGCGTTTGAATGTACTAAACACATACCGAGAAATATGGTAAATCGGTAAGCCTAGTACCTGAGTGAACCTGCCCACAGACATATCCCCTCACGCGACCTGAGACGTGGTCTCCCATTCCGGTTATGGTGGGTACAAGTGCGGTCACTGCACGACGGCAGTCGGCCGGGGTCAGTGAGGCATTGTACGCCAAGGCGGTGAGCCCTGATCTGTTGCCAGGGAATCAATGGGGACGGTTGATGTGTGTGGGGACGGAGTGCCCCTACATGTCGTGTGTTTAGGTTTACCTTGCAAGGATGAAAACTCGATTCGAATCGTCTGCTTCTCGCAGCTAATGAGACTGCTTGATCCATGCTGCTACATTGAGTAACAAGTGAAACTGGGATGAGATGATACAAGATGTTAATTGCTAATAATGTTTGCTACTATGTATGAGTAGACAGTACACATTTTAGCCTTAAGAGAGTCACACTTAAATTGACAAAGTTAAAACTTGACTTAGAAACTCAGCTAGTGCTTTTGGCAACCAAACTCCACAGCCAAACAGCTGCATGTCTAGAGGTAGAGGAGTAGACTCCTCACCCCGGGTAAGTCTAGCTGAGTATTAGTATACTCAGCCTTGCTTGTGGCACAATTTTACAGGTTCTCTGGAGGACATGGTTGCTGGAGTGACTTGGTCGTCCATCTTGCCACCGGGTTGGACTGTCGAGTGGGACCCTACCTCGGCTGAGGAGGAGCATGAGGAGTGATGGGACAGGCTTCCCCATCTCTCTGTTTATTTACCGTTAGTTTTTTTCGCTGCACTCCGAACAATGATGACTACTTTTGCAAAACTCCGATGATGATGTAATAATTTAATACTCTTTAATGCATGGTTTTATGCTTTATTGTATTTGCTCTGTGACTCACCATCGAGTGAGATTGTGGTACTTGATCCTGTCAGTGGCCTTGTCGGACTAGATCCGAGGGACTGACGGGTTATTCCCATTTAAGTGTGGTCTAGCCTCTAAGGCGGGACTTAGGCACTTAAGTTGGAATAATTCGGCCAGTTCCGCCACATCTTTCTACCGCCGAAGTCGAGTATATTGTCGCGGGTCATTGTTGTGCGCAATTTCTTTGGATGAGGCAAACCCTTCGGGACTATGGCTACAAACTGAGCAAAGTCCCTCTCCTATGTGATAATGAGAGTGCAATCTGCATGGCGGATAATCCCATTGAACACAGCCACACTAAGCACATAGCCATTCGGTATCACTTCTTGAGGGATCACCAACAATGGGGGGATATCGAGATTGCTTATGTTAGCACAAAAGAACAATTAGCCGATATCTTTACCAAACCTTTAAATGAGAAAACCTTTACCAAACTTAGAAATGAGCTAAACATTCTTGATTCTTAGAACTTTGATTGATACTTTGCACACATAGATCATTTATATACTTTTGATCATATCTCTTTTATGTCTACGACTAATGTGTTTTCAAGCAATTTCTATGTGAAGTCATAGATTGAAAGGGAAATGGAGTATTCGGCGAAGACAAGGCTTCCACTCCCCTCTATCGGTATCATTTACCCTTCGCCGTCACTCCGCACCGCTCTCCACTTTGGTATAATCTTCACTCATATTCATTTGTACCATTGATGAGAAAGTACAGAGGGCTCTCAAACGACTCTGTTTTTGGCGATTCATGCCAAAGGGGGAGAGAATATTAGCCCAAAGCAAAAGGACCGCACCACCAACCACCAATTTCAAGTTGTTCGAAACAAAGTTTTCAATTGGTATCCATATTTCAAATCGATATATTTAAAGGAGGATTTTTCAAATGGTATCTAAATCTTTTTCATATTGGTAAAACCCTCTTGAACACTAAGAGGAGAATTTCATCCAGGGGGAGTTTTGTTTAAGTCAAAGGAAAAGCATTTGAAACAGGGGGGAAATTTCAAATCTTGAAAATGCTTCTCGAAATCTTATTTATACCTTGGACTATTTGCAAAAGACTTTGAAAAAAAAGAATTTCCAAAAAGATTTGCAAAAACAAAACAAGTGGTGCAAATGTGGTCCAAAATGTTAAAAGAAAGAAAGCAATCCATACAAATCTAGTGAAAGGATAAATTGGTTTAATTTCAAGCAATCTTTGCACTTGCCTTATGCAAACTAGTTCAATTCTGCACTTATATATTTGCTTTGGTTTGTGTTGGCATCAATCACCAAAAAGGGGGAGATTGAAAGGGAAATAGGGTCAGACCTTTTCCTAAATGATTTTGGTGGTTGAAATGCCCAACACAAATAATTGGACTAACTAGTTTGCTCTAGATTATACATTCTACAGGTGCTAAAGGTTCAACACAAATCAATAAAAAGATCCAAGTTAGGGTTCAAAAAGAAAGGAGCAAAAGAAACCGAAGAGAACCCTGGTCTGGCGCACAGGACTGTCTGGTGTGTCACCGGACAGTGTCTGGTGCACCAGGGGTCGTACAGACTGAACTCTTCACCTTCGGGTTTCTCAAGCGCCACTCCGCTATAATTCACTGGACTGTCCGGTGTACCACCGGACTGTCCGGTGCACCAAGCGGAGCAACGGCTCGCAGCGCAACGGTCGACTACAACGGTCAGTGCCAAACGCTACAGTGCGCGGCAGAGTCAGAGCGCACCGGACACTGAACAGTAGCTGTCCGGTGCGGCACCGGACTGTCCGGTGCCCCAAGATGTCAGAGCTCCAACGGTCGAAACCGTCAGAACCCTAACGGTTGGGTGACGTGGCTGGCGCACCGGACAGTGTCCGGTGCGCCCATCGATAGACAGCCTCCCCAACAGTTGGTTTGGTGGTTGGGGCTATAAATACCCCCAAACTACCACCTCTCCAAGCATCCAAGTTTTTCAGATATCCCATTCAATACAAGAGCTAGTGCAATCAATACAAGACACGATTCAAAAGAATCAAAGCCTCTCCAAGTCCCAAATACACTCCAAACACTTAGTGACTAGAGAGAGAGAGTTTTGCTCGTGTTCTTTGAGCTCTTGTTCTTGGATCGCTTTCTTCTTCCTCATTCTTGTTCTTCAAGCACTTGTAATCAAAGCAAGAGACACCAATTGTGTGGTGGTCCTTGTGGGGTCTAAGTGACCTGTTTGATTAAGGAGAAAGCTCACTCAGTCTAGGTGACCGTTTGAGAGAGGGAAAGGGTTGAAAGAGACCCGGTCTTTGTGACCACCTCAATAGGGATTAGGTTCTTTGGAACCGAATCTCGGTAAAACAAATCACCGTGTCATCCGCTATATTTCTTTAGTTGATTTGTTTTTCCTCTCTTTCGGACTCGGATTTATTTCTAACGCTAACCCTGGCTTGTAGTTGTGCTTTAAGTTTATAAATTTCAGTTTCTGCCTATTCACCCCCCTCTAGGCGACTTTCAAGGGGTGACCGCGGGTCCAACTTATACCCATAGGCTGGACCAGAAGGATAGGGATGCGGCCAGTGGGTGATTTCCGGTGATCTCGGCCGGGTTCGTCGCAACAGACTCGACGACGTGCGTGGAGTTCGGGAGGGGGAGAGATCTGAACACTGGACCCACCGAGTCAGCGATAGATTGCTGGCGCGTGCGCAGATAGGGAGGCTGACCATTAAGGCCCACACGTCATGGACCGAGCGCGCGATGTTGAGGATGGGGATAAGTGGGCTGGCGCGGATGGGGAAAATGGTCCTAGGCTGAGAATAACAATTGAGCCCAAGCACAAGTGAGTTCTTCTTTTTTTGTCTATTTGTATTTTCTGATTTCTATTCTGCATTTGTTTTTATATTTCAAATTAGATTCAAATCTAAACTTCACAACTTCAAGTCAATACAAACAAAAATCCACTTATGTGTGCAGAGTATTATTTTGTTAATTATTTTATAGTTCTGTTAACTTGATTTTAAACTTGCAGGTACCTAAAAGAAAATAAATCACATTCTTAATCAAAATTTGGAAACCTTTCTTCGTTGTCAAAATTCTGAACTGATGTCTGGTAAAATTAATAGTGTTCATATTCCTAAATTTTAACCAAATCTACTACCTTATCAATTCCTATAAAGGCACATTAATATAATTTATATTTTAAGTTAAATATTTTGAGGAGGCAAGGATAACTCTTATAGGGGAATTTGGTTTCTAATCTATCATTAGAAAACATGGTTATCAACATCTTGGGAGAATTCTTACAAATCTTTAAAATCAAGATATTATGGTGTTACAAATTCTACTTTTCAAACTTAAACTTGTCTCCAAAATTTTCAGTACGAAGGTAAAAATGCAAGTGCTCCATCATGAGGTGCATATTTCTATATCTATTTATTTTGTTTTTCTTTTGGCTAGCTTAATTCTATTTAATTGAACATTCAAACGCATGAGAATCCCAATAATTTCCAAAGGTTTCAAACATCCCTAAAACACTATCTTAAATATATTTATTTGTTTATTTTATTATTATTTTCTACTAATTTTGGGAATTTGTTCCTAGTCACCACACCATAGGTTTCATCAAAATTCAAACCTTCGACTTGTGAATATCCTTTAGCAACAAGTCAGGATTTGTTCCTAGTCACCGCACCATGCTCATCTTGTTTGTTGCGGAATACCCACTTGGTACCTACAACATTTTGGTTAGGACATGGAATTAAGTGTCATACCTCATTCCTCGTGAAGTTGTTGAGCTCCTCTTGCATTGCCACCACCCAATTCGGATCTCTAAGTGCATCATCTATCCTGTATGGCTCAATAGAAGACACAAAAGAGTAATGTTCACAAAAATGAGCAACTCGAGATTGAGTGGTTACCACCTTGTGGATGTCACCAAGAATGGAGTTGATGGGGTGATCTCTTTGAATTGCTTGATGGACTCTTGGGTGTGGCGGTCTTTGATCCTGAATCTCTTGATCATCTTCCTTGTCTTGATCATCTTCATCTCCCCTTGATCAATGTCCTCCTCTTGAGGTGGCTCATCGTCTTGGTCTTCATCCTCTTCTTCTTGAGCCATGTCTTCATCTTGGGTTGGTGAAGATGCTTGTATGGAAGATGATGGTTGATCTTCTGTTTGTGGAGGCTCTTCGGATTCTTTTGGACACACATCCCCAAAGGACACGTTCCTTAGCGTGATGCACAACGCCTCTTCATCATCTAATTCATCAACTTTCTCCACAGTGAGGAGTTCATACGATGTTTTCTTGAGGATTCGGTGAAAGTAGAGTCGGTTGATGGAGTAGCAAGCGGTTTTAATCGCCTCCGCCCAAAACCGATCTGGTGTTTTGTACTCATCAAGCATGGTCTTTGCCATGTCCAATAGAGTTCTGTTCTTTCTCTCTACAACACCATTTTGTTGAGGTGTGTAGGGAGAAGAGAACTCATGCTTGATGCCCTCCTCCTCAAGAAATCCTTCAATTTGAGAGTTCTTGAACTCGGTTCTATTATCGCTTCTAATCTTTTTGATTCTCAATCCGAACTCATTTTGAGCTCGTCTCAATAATCTCTTCAAGATCTCTTGGGTTTGAGATTTTTCCTGCAAAAAGAATACCCAAGTGAAGCGAGAATAATCATCCATAATAACAAGACAATATTTACTCCCGCTGATGCTTATGTAAGCGATTGGGCCGAATAGATCCATGTGGAGTAGCTCAAGCGGTCTCTCGGTCATCATGATGTTCTTGTGTAGATGATGGACTCTAACCTGCTTCCCTGCTTGACATGCGCTACAAATCCTATCTTTCTCAAAATGAACATTTTTTAGTCCTAAAATGTGATCTCTCTTTATAAGTTTGTGAAGATTTTTCATCCCAACATGAGCAAGTCGGTGATGCCAGAGCCAACCCTGAGAGCACCTAGAGGGGGGTGAATAGGTGATCCTGTAAAACTTGAAACTTAATGCCACAAAACTTGATTAGGAGTTAGCACAAGAATGCCAAGTGGATAGAGAAGAGTCTTTGCAAGACATGATAACCACAAGAAGATCAATCACAGATAGACACAGTGGTTTATCCCGTGGTTCGGCCAAGTTCAACACTTGCCTACTCCATGTTGTGGCGTCCCAACGGACGAGGGTTGCAATCAACCCCTCTCAAGCGGTCCAAAGACCCACTTGAATACCACGGTGTTTTGCTTTGCTTTACTATATCCCGTTTGCAAGCAATCTCCACAACTTGGAGCCTCTCACCCTTACACTTTGATGATCACAAAGAAGCACGGAGTAAGGGAGGAATGAGCAACACACACAAGACACGAAATCAGAGTATCACACGCACACAAGTCGCAACAAGAGCTCACAACACAACTCAGCGAGTTCACAACTCAAATGGAGCTCTAATTGCTATCGCAAAGAATCAAATGCGTGGAATCGAAGTCTTGGTGCTTAGGAATGCTTAGAGAATGGTTGGTGTGCTCCTTTATGCGCCTAGGGGTCCCTTTTATAGCCCCAAGGCAGCTGGGAGCCGTTGAGAGCATTCCAGGAAGGCAATTCTTGCCTTCTGTCGCCTGGCGCACCGGACAGTCCGGTGCACCACCGGACACTGTCCGGTGCACACCGGACAGTCTGGTGCCCTGTCACACCCGGTTTTAGAAGGCAAACCGAATGCGAACCATGTACGTGCCAGGATCAGCAATTCACGTACACAGCAGTTACATAACATGGACATCATCACACAGTGCTCAAATAGTATTAAAAAGGGAAATAATAGTCGATTACATCATACGTCTGAGACGTCCATATAGTCCTTACAATAAATCAAAGTGCGAAAACGAAACGTAGATAACCGCGGCCTTCACAAGCAGCCGACTGGGGGTTGCCGCTAACCCACGCCTAGAACTCGTCGTAGTCTTGGAACTCCTGGAAGTCTCCTTCCACAGCTTCATCTTCTCCCGAGCAGTGGTTGCAATGCTGACAACCTGGGGATGGGGGGTTGGTGTGTAGAGCAAGGGTGAGTACACATCAACATACTCAGCAAGCATCCTGTTTGGCTGTAGTGGACTGGCTTTATGTGGGGATAAGTCAAGCAGTTGCTTTTAGTTGGTCAGATTATTATTTACTAATAGAAAGCCAGGTTTTAGCATTAACCCAAGTTATTAGCCCGATGTACCCTTTCTAAACGGAAAGAATACCACTTACCAGCACCATAGTCATAACCAGAACCATCGATCTCATAGCCACCTGTAAACCAAAGTGTCTCTGATCAAGTACCACTAATCACTGGAGCTCCCTTGGCCGCTCATAACCGTGAGCACGGCTGATATATCAGTTTTCAAACACTCTGCAGAGGTTGTGCACTTTACCCACAAGTCGTGATTCCCTTTCTGCCCGGAGAGAGCTACTCCCCATTGACCACTACCTAGGTGGCCTAGCAGGGCATCACTACGTAGCCTTTACAAAGATTCCCCGGGGCTGTAGCCGCCCGTTAGGTTTCCTAAATGCACCGCACTCCTCCCCAAGGGGCGAACCCAAACTTGGCAGAGCGAGCCGCATACACCGAGCCCCATTGACGGCACGACGGCTAAGCTAACTACACCCCGGATCCTCTAATTATTCAGCTAAGGGCATCCCATTCCACCCTCATGGTTGCACTGTTTTCCTGGGCGGTCATCCATAGAACAGGTCCTTACGGAGAGGCACTCGAGAAACCGCTCGAGCCCCCTTGAAGACCACAAGTATAACATCATAATAAGAGAGGGGAAAACAGCGTATCATAGATAATCTCATCATGTTCATTGATTATAGTTGAGCAATAGCATAAAGCTAAACAATAATAATCCAACCCAAATAGGTAAACAAGGACATGGATAACAAAAGCTAGTCAGTCCTTAGGCATAAATGTGTAAAGCGGGAGGTGAATTAAAGAATGAATAGGACAGGGATAGGTCAAAGGACACTTGCCTCCACCAACCGACTGCTGCTCAGGGGCTTCTCATGCGAGTTCCTCGGGCTCTTCGACCGGATCGTTCTCTATGCGATTGCAAGCATACATACATCCATCCATTCAAATTAGGGAACAAACAGTACACCATACAAGAGAACAAATGAAGTAAATATGCATAGAATATCACATACGATAATGAACTTACCATGGTTAGAAAGGAATGAGAAAAGGTCTCGCGAGAGTTAAAGCTTATGCCCGAGACGCACTACGGGTAAACAAATGACTAGACGTTACGTGCTCTAATTCCAATTGGTTCTAACAAAAGAATTAGCTACATGCACTAATGTAAACGTGACCACTTTTAGTAGATTAACGTTGAATAAGATAGATGATTAGCTATACAAATTAACTAACGTAACCAATTTCCAAACTGAGACTTCTATCTTATTAATATAGACATGTGATTAGTGCACGTAGGACACGGGGGGGGGGGGGGGGGGGGGTAGACGGGTCGTGCCAAGGCACGCGCACTACGCGAGCACGCGCGCGAGACCGCACGCACACGCCACGAACTAGCCGTGCGCACGTCGGGGTCGAGCGCTAGCCGAGCTCAAAGCCGCGCGCTAAGGCACGCTGGGCCGAGTTCGAGGCCACGCCGGGGCCGTCACGACGCGAGCAAGGCATGCCGGGGCGGGCGGGCAAGCGCGCCGGGGCAAGCGAGCATGGGCGAGCGAGGACGCGGCCGGGCGAGGACACGGCCGGGCGGGGCCGGGCGCGGGGGCGGGGCTCGTCGGAGCGGCCGAGGGCGGGGCGGCCGAGCCGGGGCGGCGCGGGGCGGGCGGCCAAGCGGGCGGTCGGGCGCGAGGGGCCGAGGGCGGTTGGGCGCGGGGGCCGAGGGCAGTTGGGCGCGGGGGCCGAGCGGGCGGCCGGGCGCGGGGCGGCCGAGGGCGGCCGAGCCGGGGGTGGCTGGGGCTGGGGCCGAGGCCGAGCTCGCCGGAGCGGCCGAGCTCGCCGGGGCCGAGGCGGGCGCGGGGAGGGCGGCCGAGCGGGCGGCCGAGCGCGGGGCGGCCGAGGGCGACCGGGCGCGGAGCCGGCCGGGCGCGGGCGAGGCCGGGGCGGCCGGGGCCGGGGCCGAGGCCGAGCTTGCCGGAGCGGCCGAGCTCGCCGGGGTTGAGGCGGGCGCGCCCATGGCGCGGGGGCGGGGGACGCCGGCGGGAGGGAAGGAGGAGGGAGGGGAGGAGAGGAGGGAGGGAGGAGGGAGAAACCTCACCGGAGGGGAGGGCGGCGCGGCGGCGCGGCGGCGGCGCTAGGGCAGGGAGAGGCGGCGGCGGCTAGAGTTAGGGTGAGGGAGAGAGAGGGGATGATGGGCGGGGCCCGCGGGGAGGGGATTTTTGGAAAAAGAAAAGGGGAGGGGGACGGTTGGGCCGGCTGGGCCCAAAGGGGGAGGGGGGCGCGCGGCTGGGCCGCCGCGAGGCCCACGGCGGGAAGGGAAGGGGGGGCGGCTAGGCCGAAAATGGGGAAGGAGGGGGAAGAGGAGAAGAAAAAGGTTTTCTTTTTCTAAAATCTATTTTCCTCTAGATGAATGCATTCACACTTTTAAACAATCAAAAGGTATGCATGGTTCGGCATGGTGCATCACACAAAATAAAATATTTTAGGGTTTTGCTTTACATGGGATCTCAAGCCGAATCCCGCTATACTTTGGAAAAGATCAAGGTTTAGCGAGGAGAAAAGGGAAAAGGAAAGGGTAACGCCTGAATTTGGTGAGGGAAAAGAAGAAAAAAATCTACCCCCAAATTCAGGGCGTTACATGCCCCCCTTTCGACCGTTGGCTCGGCCACGTGTCTCGCGCGGATCGCGCGACCGACCGTTGGCCCGGCCGACCGTTGGCTCACCGGACAGTCCAGTGCACACCGGACAGTCCGGTGAATTATAGCCGTACGCCGTTAATCACTTCCCGAGAGCAGCAAGTTCGCCTGAGCCAGCCTGGCGCACCGGACACTGTCCGGTGCACCCAGACAAGGCTGACTTTGGCTGAACAAAGCCATCTTTAATTTCAACTTGATTTTTCTTGTTTCCAGCACTTAGACACAATACATTAGTCTCTAAAACAATGTACTAAGTCTGAGAAACATACCTTTATGCTTGATTTGTACTTTGTCCACCATTTAACACTTAGGCACTTGTGTTGGACACTAAATCACCAAAATACTTAGAAATGGCCCAAGGGCACATTTCCCTTTCAATCTCCCTCTTTTTGGTGATTTATGCCAACACAACATAAAGCAAGTAGGACAAGTGCAAAATCAATTCAAATAAGAACTTAAAATTGTTTTGATTCAAATTTGACATATATGGATCATTCTTTGCCACCACTTGGTTTGTTTTTGCAAATCAAACTCAATTTCCTATCTCTAAGTCAAACACACATGTTGAAACATAAAGAGAGATATTTCATGAGAAATTGATCAAGGATTCAAAAACTCCCCCTTTTCCCATAATTAAGCCATTCTCCCCACAAGAGGCCAACTTTTGACAATAAGAGACAATAAGAGATTTTTGACAAACCAAAAGCTCTATTCTACTATTTTCAAAATTCTCAAGTGGTAGCTGATCCATTTCTTGCTTTGGCCTTACTTTCTCCCCCTTTGGCATTAAGCACCAAAACGGGATCAATCTTGGCCCTCTAACCCCATTGCCTCACCAAAATCTTCAACTAAGAGTAAAAAGGCAATAAGAGTACAAAGATGAACTTGGAAAAAGTTACTCTTTCATCAGAGTGCAGTGGAAGTCTTGCATGGTCCAAGTCCACCTTTTCCCTTTCAAACCTCCTTTGAGACTAAATTAAGCAAACTCAAGCACACAGTTAGCCTCAAAGGGTCAAGTTGTAACACATCTCCCCCTAAATCTGTGCATCACTTGCAAATGGACTTGTAAGGTCCGGGGAGTGCTTGTACAACTTGAACACCATAAATAAACAACAAAATGCTTAAGGAACATGATCAAGGCATAAAACACATGTATGCTATACATCAATCCAAGTTCCGCGAATCTAAGACATTTAGCTCACTACGCAACTTGCAAAAGGTCTGCTCATCTAAAGGCTTGGTAAAGATATCGGCTAGCTGGTTCTTGGAGCTAACATGAAACACTTCGATATCTCCCTTTTGCTTGTGGTCTCTCAAAAAGTGATGCCGGATGTCTATGTGCTTTGTGCGGCTGTGTTCAACAGGATTATCCGCCATGCGGATAGCACTCTCATTATCACATAGGAGTGGGACTTTGCTCAGATTGTAGCCAAAGTCCCTGAGGGTTTGCCTCATCCAAAGTAGTTGTGTGCAGCACTGTCCTGCGGCAACGTACTCGGCCTCAGCGGTGGATAGGGCAACGGAAGTTTGTTTCTTAGAACTCCACGACACCAGGGACCTTCCTAAGAATTGGCACGTCCCCGATGTACTTTTCCTATCGACCTTACATCCAGCATAGTCGGAGTCTGAATATCCAATCAAGTCAAAGGTAGACCCCTTTGGATACCAGATCCCGAAGCAAGGCGTAGCGACTAAATATCTAAGAATTCTCTTCACCGCCACTAAGTGACATTCCCTTGGATCGGATTGAAATCTAGCACACATGCATACGCTAAGCATAATATCTGGTCTACTAGCACATAAATAAAGTAAAGACCCTATCATGGACCGGTATGCTTTTTTATCAACGGACTTACCTCCTTTGTTGAGGTCGGTGTGTCCGTCGGTTCCCATTGGAGTCTTTGCGGGCTTGGCGTCCTTCATCCCAAACCGCTTGATCAAGTCTTGCGTGTACTTCGTTTGGGAGATGAAGGTCCCATCCTTGAGTTGCCTCACTTGGAACCCAAGGAAATAGCTTAACTCGCCCATCATCGACATCTCAAACTTTTGAGTCATCACCCTGCTAAACTCTTCACAAGACTTTTGGTTAGTAGAACCAAATATTATGTCATCGACATAAATTTGGCACACAAAAAGATCACCATCACATGTCTTAGTAAAAAGAGTTGGATCGGCTTTCCCGACCTTGAAAGCATTAGCAATTAAAAAGTTTCTAAGGCATTCATACCATGCTCTTGGGGCTTGCTTAAGTCCATAGAGCGCCTTAGAGAGCTTACACACGTGGTCGGGGTACCGTTCATCCTCGAAGCCAGGGGGTTGCTCCACGTACACCTCCTCCTTGATTGGCCCGTTGAGGAAAGCGCTCTTCACATCCATTTAGAACAACCTGAAAGAATGGTGAGCGGCATATGCTAGCAAAATACGAATGGACTCTAGCCTAGCCACAGGAGCAAAAGTCTCCACAAAGTCCAAACCTGCGACTTGGGCATAACCTTTTGGCACAAGTCGTGCCTTGTTCCTTGTCACCACCCCGTGCTCGTCTTGTTTGTTGCGGAACACCCACTTGGTTCCCACAACATTTTGCTTGGGACGAGGCACCAGTGTCCAAACTTAATTTCTCTTGAAGTTGTTGAGCTCCTCTTGCATGGCCAACACCCAGTCCGGATCTAGCAAGGCCTCCTCTACCTTGAAAGGCTCAATAGAAGAGACAAAGAAGCAATGCTCACAAAAATTAACTAATCGAGACCGAGTAGTTACTCCCTTGCTAATGTCACCCAAAATCTGGTCGACGGGATGATCCCTTTGAATCATTGCTCGAACTTGGGTTGGAGGTGCTGGTTGTGCTTCTTCCAACATTACATGATCATCTTGTGCTCCCCCTTGATCACACGCCTCCTCTTGATGAACTTGTTCATCTTCTTGAGTTGGGGGATGCACCATTGTTGAGGAAGAAGGTTGATCTTGCTCCTTTTGTTCCATTGGCCTCACATCTCCAATTGCCATGGTGCGCATTGCGGCCGTTGGAACGTCTTCTTCATCTACATCATCAAGATCAACAACTTTCTCTCTTGGAGAGCCATTAGTCTCATCAAATACAACGTAACTAGAGACTTCAACCAAACCCGATGATTTGTTGAAGACCCTATACGCCTTTGTATTTGAGTCGTACCCTAACAAAAACCCTTCTACTGCTTTGGGAGCAAATTTGGAATTCCTACCCTTCTTCACTAGAATGTAGCATTTACTCCCAAAGACTCGGAAATACGAAACATTGGGTTTGTTACCAGTTAGCAGCTCATACGAAGTCTTCTTGAGGAGGCGATGAAGGTAGACCCGGTTGATGGCATGGCAAGCCGTGTTCACGGCTTCCGACCAAAAGCGCTCGGGGGTCTTGAACTCTCCTAACATCGTCCTCGCCATGTCTATAAGCGTCCTGTTCTTCCTCTCTACCACACCATTTTGCTGTGGTGTGTAGGGAGCGGAGAACTCGTGCTTGATTCCTTCCTCCTCAAGATATTCCTCCACTTGAAGGTTCTTGAACTCGGATCCATTGTCGCTCCTGATCTTCTTCACCTTGAGCTTAAATTCGTTTTGAGCTCTCCTTAGGAAGCGCTTGAGGGTCCCTTGGGTTTCATATTTATCCTGCAAAAAGAATACCCAAGTGAAGCGAGAAAAATTATCAACTATAACAAGACCATACTTACTTCCTCCTATGCTTAGATAGGCGACGGGTCCGAAGAGGTCCATATGAAGTAACTCCAGGGGTCTTGATGTTGTCATCACATTTTTGGCATGATGAGAGCTTCCCACCTGTTTCCCTGCTTGACATGCTGCACAAGGTCTATCTTTTTCGAAAGTAACATTAGTTAGACCTATCACGTGTTCTCCCTTTAGAAGCTTGTGAAGATTCTTCATCCCCACATGTGCTAAGCGGCGATGCCACAGACAGCCCATGCTAGTCTTAGCAATTAAGCATGCATCTAGACCGACCTCCTCTTTTGCAAAATCAACTAAATAGAGTTTGCCGTCTAATACACCCTTAAAAGCTAGTGAACCATCACTTCTCCTAAAGACAGACACATCTACATTTGTGAATAGACAATTATATCCCATATTGCATAATTGACTAACAGATAACAAATTATATCCAAGCGACTCAACTAAAAACACATTAGAAATAGAGTGCTCGGATGAAATAGCAATTTTCCCTAACCCTTTCACCTTGCCTTGGTTCCCATCACCGAATATGATTGAATCTTGGGGATCCTTGTTCTTGACGTAGGAAGAGAACATCCTCTTCTCCCCCGTCATGTGGTTTGTGCATCCACTGTCGATAATCCAGCTTGAGCCCCGGATGCATAAACCTGCACGGCAATTTTAGGCTTGGGTCTTAGGTACCCAACTCATGTTGGGTCCTACAAGGTTAGTCACAATAGTCTTAGGGACCCAAATGCAAGTCTTGTCTCCCTTACGTTTTGCCCCTAATTTTCTAGCAACTATCTTCCTATCCTTTCTACAAATAGCAAAGGAAGCATTTAAAGCATGATAAATTGTAGAAGGTTCAATCATTACTTTCCTAGAAACATGAACAATATTTCTTCTAGGCATATGATGAAAACATTTTTCCTAGCCACATTTCTATCATGCATAATAGAAGAACTAGAAGCAATCATGGCATGAGAATCAAAAGCATCATAACTTCTATAAACATTTCTAGAATGTCTCCTATCATGATACATGAAGGCATGGTTCTTTTGAGCACTACTAGCCATAGGGGCCTTCCCTTTCTCCTTGGCGGAGATGGAAGCCTTATGGCTTGTTAAGTTCTTGACTTCCCTCTTGAAGCCAAGACCATCCTTAATTGAGGGGTGTCTACCAATCGTGTAGGCATCCCTTGCAAATTTTAACTTGTCAAATTCACTCTTGCTAGTCTTAAGTTGGGCATTAAGACTAGCCACTTCATCATTTAATTTTGAAATGCAAGCTAGGTGTTCACTACAAGTATCAACATCAAAATTTTTGCACCTATTGCAAATTATAACATGTTCTACACAAGAGTTGGATTTATTTGCTACTACTAGTTTAGCATTTAAATCATCATTAACACCTTTTAAAGTAGAAATGGTTTCATGACAAGTAGATAGTTCACAAGAAAGCATTTCATTTCTTTTAACTTCTAGAGCAAGAGAATTTTGTGCACTAACAAATTTATCATGCTCTTCATACAAAAGATCCTCTTGCTTTTCTAATAACCTATTCTTATCATTCAAGGCATCAATTAATTCATTAATTTTATCAACCTTGGTTCTATCTAGGCCCTTGAATAAACATGAATAATCTATTTCATCATCATCACTAGACTCATCCTCACTTGAAGAAGCATAAGTACTAGTATTACGAGTGCCTACCTTCTTTTCCCTTGCCATGAGGCAAGTGTGATGCTCGTTGGGGAAGAGGGGATGACTTGTTGAAGGCGGTGGCGGCGAGTCCTTCGTTGTCGGAGTCGGACGAGGAGCAATCTGAATCCTACTCCTTTCCAATATGTGCCTCGCCCTTCGCCTTCTTGTAGTTCTTCTTCTTTTCCCACTTTCCACTCTTCTTTTCCTGGTCACTATCATTATCGGGACAATTAGCAATAAAATGACCAATCTTACCACATTTGAAGCAGGAGCGCTTCCCCTTCGTCTTATTCTTGTTGGGATGCTCCTTGCGACCCTTTAGCGCTGTCTTGAATCGCTTGATGATGAGGGCCATCTCTTCATCATTAAGCCCGACCGCCTCAACTTGCGCCACCTTGCTAGGCAGCGCCTCCTTGCTCCTTGTTGCCTTGAGAGCAATGGTTTGAGGCTCTTGGATTGGGCCATTTAATGCATCATCGACGTATCTAGCCTCCTTGATCATCATCCGCCCGCTTACGAACTTTCTAAGGATCTCCTCGGGCGTCATCTTTGTGTACCTAGGATTCTCACGAATGTTGTTCACAAGATGTGGATCAAGTACAGTAAAGGACCTTAGCATTAGGCGGACGACGTCGTGGTCCGTCCATCGCGTGCTTCCATAGCTCCTTATCTTGTTGACGAGGGTCTTGAGCCTGTTGTACGTCTGGGTTGGCTCCTCCCCTCTTATCATTGTGAATCTCCCAAGTTCGCCTTCCACCAACTCCATCTTGGTGAGCATGGTGACGTTGTTCCCCTCATGTGAGATCTTGAGGGTGTCCCAGATCTGCTTGGCATTGTCCAAGCCGCTCACCTTATGGTACTCGTCCCTGCATAATGAGGCTAACAACACAGTAGTAGCTTGTGCATTTTTATGAATCTGTTCATTGATGAACAAAGGACTATCCAAGCTATCAAATTTCATTCCATTCTCGACTATCTCCCATATGCTTGGATGGAGAGAGAATAAGTGACTACGCATTTTGTGACTCCAAAATCCGTAGTCCTCTCCATCAAAGTGAGGAGGTTTGCCAAGAGGAATGGAAAGCAAATGTGCATTTGAGCTATGCGGAATACGAGAATAATTGAAAGAGAAGTTTGATTTAACCGTCTTCTTTTTCTCGTAGTCGTTGTCGTCGTCCTTTTGGGAAGAAGAGGACTCGTCGCTGTCGTCGTAGTAGACGATCTCCTTGATGCGCCTTGTCTTCTTCTTCTTCCCATCTCTTTGTTTCTGGCCCGAGCTCGAGTCGGTAGGCTTATCATCTTTAGGCTCGTTGACAAAGGACTCCTTCTCCTTATCATTGATCACAATCCCCTTGCCCTTAGGATCCATCTCTTCGAGCGATTAGTCCCTTTCTTGAAGAGAACGGCTCTAATACCAATTGAGAGCACCTAGAGGGGGGGTGAATAGGTGATCCTGTAAAACTTGAAACTTAATGCCACAAAACTTGATTATGAGTTAGCACAAGAATGCCAAGTGGCTAGAGAAGAGTCTTTGCAAGACACGATAACCACAAGAAGATCAATCACAGATAGACACAGTGGTTTATCCCGTGGTTCGGCCAAGTTCAACACTTGCCTACTCCACGTTGCGGCGTCCCAACGGACGAGGGTTGCAATCAACCCCTCTCAAGCGATCCAAAGACCCACTTGAATGCCACGGTGTTTTGCTTTGATTTACTATATCCCGTTTGCGAGGAATCTCCACAACTTGGAGCCTCTCGCCCTTACACTTTGATGATCACAAAGAAGCACGGAGTAAGGGAGGAATGAGCAACACACACAAGACACGAAATCAGAGTATCACACGCACACAAGTCACAACAAGAGTTCACAACACAACTCAGCGAGTTCACAACTCAAATGGAGCTCTAATTGCTATCGCAAAGAATCAAATGCGCGGAATCGAAGTCTTGGTGCTTAGGAATGCTTAGAGAATGCTTGGTGTGCTCCTTCATGCGCCTAGGGGTCCCTTTTATAGCCCCAAGGCAGCTGGGAGCCGTTGAGAGCATTCCAGGAAGGCAATTCTTACCTTCTGTCGCCTGGCACACCGGACAGTCCGGTGCGGATCTCCTTCCTTATTTGGCGAAGCCGACCGTTGGCACTTTGGAGCCGTTGGCGCACCGGACACTGTCCGGTGCACACCGGACAGTCCGGTGCCCCCTTCCGACCGTTGGCTCGGCCACGTGTCTCGCGCGGATCGCGCGACCGACCGTTGGCCCGGCCGACCGTTGGCTCACCGGACAGTCCGGTGAATTATAGTCGTACGCCGTTAATCACTTCCCGAGAGCAGCAAGTTCGCCTGAGCCAGCCTGGCGCACCGGACACTGTCCGGTGCACCACCGGACACTGTCTGGTGCACCCAGACAAGGCTGACTTTGGCTGAACAAAGCCATCTTTAATTTCAACTTGATTTTTCCTGTTTCCAGCACTTAGACACAATACATTAGTCTCTAAAACAATGTACTAAGTCTGAGAAACATACCTTTATGCTTGGTTTATACTTTGTCCACCATTTAACACTTAGGCACTTGTGTTGGACACTAAATCACCAAAATACTTAGAAATGGCCCAAGGGCACATTTCCCTTTCAAACCCATATTAGTCTTAGCAATTAAGCAAGTGTCTAGTTCAGCATTGTTATCATTAAAATCAACTAAATATAGCTGACCTTCTAACACTCCCTTAAAGGCTACTAAATCATCACGTCTTCTAAAGACAGTAACACCAACATCAGTAAAGAGATAGTTGTAACCCATTTTACATAATTGAGAAATAGAAAACAAGTTGTAATCTAAAGAATCTACAAGAAAAAACATTAGAAATGGAATGGTCAGGAGATATAGCAATTTTACCCAAACCTTTGACCAAACCTTGATTTCCATCCCCGAATGTGATTGCTCTTTGGGGGGTCATCATTTTTCTCATATGAGGAGAACATCCTTTTCTCCCCTGTCATGTGGTTTGTGCACCCGCTATCGATTATCCAACTTGTCCCGTTGGACGCATAAACCTAAAAAACAAATTTAGGCCTTGTTCTTAGGTACCCAAGTGTCGGCGTTTCGACCCCGGGGGTTCATGGACCGATGAGTAAATTGTCGCTGCGTGTCCCAGCCCAAATGGGTCGGCGCGAGACGGGACACAAAGGGGGAGAACAGTAAGGGGAAACCGCGACCTTCGTGTTGTCCTGCGCCCAGGGCGGATGGATGCACTTGCAGTAGGGGGTTACAAGCGTTCGCGTGGGAGAGAGAGAGTGAGCGAGAGCCTTATGCGTCAGCCCGTTCTCCCGCGCGGCCAACCCTCTCGTACGAGAGCCCTAGACCTTCCTTTTATAGGCGTAAGGAGAGGGTCCAGGTGTACAATGGGGGGTGTAGCAGTGTGCTAACGTGTCTAGCAGAGAGGAGCTAGAGCCCTAAGTACATGTCGTCGTGGCAGTCGGAGAGGTTTTGGCACCCTGTTCATGTGATGTCGTGGCCATCGGAGGAGAGCTGGAGCCCTGCGGAAGTACAGCTGTCGGGGCTGTCCGATCCTTGCTGATGTCCCCTTGCTGACGTAAGGGGCTGGGAGCTACCGTCGTCATGGAGCGTGCAGGGTGTCATCATTACTTGTTTACCGGGGCGAGCCAGATGGGACGCCGGTCTTGTTCCCCGTAGCCTGAGCTAGCTAGGGGCAGGGTAATGATGGCCCCCCTGGCGACGTGGCTGGTCCGGACCCGAGTTTGGGCGAGGTGGCGATTCCTCCGAGGTCGAGGTTGAGTCCGAGCCTTGGGGTCGGGCGAGGCGGAATCCATCGTCTTCCGGAGCCGAGGCTGAGTCCGAGCCCTAGGGTCGGGCGAGGCGGAGTCCATCGTCTTCCGGAGCCGAGGCTGAGTCCGAGCCCTGGGGTCGGGTGAGACGGAGTTTGTCGTCTTCTAAGTCGTGGTTGAGTCCGAGCCCTGGGGTCGGGCGAGGCAAAGTCCACCTTCCGAGGCCGAGACGGGGGCCGAACCCTGGGGTCGGGCAAGGCGGAGCTTCCTATGTCGCCCAAGGCTGGACTTAGCCGCTGTCGACCTCACTCTGGCGAGTGGCACGACAGTCAGAGCAGGGCAGGTGACGCTGTATTTCTATCAGGTCGGTCAGTGGAGCGGCGAAGTGACTGCGGTCACTTCGGCTCTGTCGACTGAAGAGCGCGCGTCAGGATATGGTGTCAGGCGATCCTTGCATTAAATGCTCCTGTGATACGGTCGGTTGGCGTGGCGATCTGGCCAAGGTTGCTTCTCTATGAAGACTAGGCCTCGGGCGAGCCGAAGGTGTGTCCGTTGCTTGAGGGGGCCCTCGGGCGAGACGTGAATCCTCCGGGGTCGGCTGCCTTTGCCCGAGGCTGGGCTCGGGCGAGGCAAGATCGTGTCCCTTGAGTGGACTGAGACTTGACCTTAATCGCGCCCATCAGGCCTTTGCAGCTTTATGTTGATGGGGGTTACCAGCTGAGATTAGGAGTCTTGGGGGTACCCCTAATTATGGTCCCCGACAGTAGCCCCCAAGCCTCGAAGGGAGTGTTGATACTCGCTTGGAGGCTTTTGTCGCACTTTTTTGCAAGGGGACCGGCCTTTCTCGGTTGCGTTTCGTTCCGGTGGGTGTGCGCGAGCGCACCCGCCGGGTGTAGCCCTCGAGGCCTCAGAGGAGTGGTTTGACTCCTTCGAGGTCTTAGCATGTTTCGTGATGCTTTGGCCGGTCTGGTTGTTCCCTCATGCGAACTGGCCGTAGCCCGGGTGCATAGTCAAGTCCCAAGTTCTCGGGCTGGTATGTTGACGTTGTCAACGGTTTGGCCGGAGCCGGGTTTGCGAGAGCAGCCCCCGAGCCTCCGCACAGGGCGAGAGGACGGTCAAGGACAGACTCGGCTTTTTTCATACGCCCCTGCGTCGCCTTTCCACAAGGAGGAGGGGGGAAAGCGCCATGTTGCCCTCGGAGGGCGCCGAACATGGTGTCTCCAGTGAGTTGCTAACGGGTGATCTGAGTGGACGCCCGTGCCCCATTCGTTAGGGGTCGGCTAGTGGCCCGGGGGCGCGCTCCAAAAGTACCTGCGGGTGATTCGCCGGACCCGGTCCCCTTTTGACGGGGTCCGAGGGCTCGATGCCTCCCTCTGGTAGGATTCCGTTACAAAATCGTTCCTGTCGGTCTCGGAAATGTCCTAGGGTACCTCGGGAGCGTAGCCCGAGCCTTGGTTATGTATCGAGCGTATCCAGGGTCATCCCTCGCTCTGCGTGCTTTGAGGCGGCTGTCGAACCCTTCGGGGGCCAGCCTACGAACCCCTGATCAGTAGTGGGCGCGGAGCCCGAGTGGCCTGAGGCGGCCGTTGAACCCTTCCGAGGGGCCAGCCTTCGAACCTCTGACCAGTAGTGGGGCTCGGGGCCCGCTTCCTTCGCGGAGAAGGATCCCTTTCGGAGTATCCCCTTTCCCGGTCCCTATAGCAAGAGAGAGAAAGAGGAAGTGGAAAAGGATACGAAATCGAATGACGTGGTGCACCTTTTTTGACGCGGTCATTATGGCGGAGGTGAAGCGTCGCCTGCTTCGCCTGTCAAAGGTGCCGCATGTCCTGCCGCGGAGTTAATGCGACGGGACGAGTGGTTCACGGGGCGGCCGTTGTGCGTGCGCGAGCCGTTCGAGGAACGGAACATGGGCGCGTCGTCTTCACGCCGTGGGAGAGGGTTCTCTCGCTGTCCCAGGAGGGGGCGTGAGCTTGCTGACGACTTGACTGCTGCTTCCGCCCGCCTGCCACCGCCATTACTGCCGGCACATTTCTGGCCGTATCGACCGTCACGCCTTCTCCCGCGGCTGATCGACCCGTGACCGATGTGCTCGGTTGGCACTGTCGGGTCATGCGCAGGGTCGCCTCGAGTCGCGGCACCGGTTCCACAGTCGAGGAGGCGCGGTACTGGCGCGAGTGGCGGTGCAGTTTCTCGCACGTAGTAACCGGCGCGCCGGTTACATGACGTGTGGGCCTGGGCCTCCATGCTGGACACGTCGAAGTCGAAAGGGTGCGCCCCCTTGGTGCGGTTGCATGCCGCCTGCGTGGCGGTCCGCCCTTTCACCCGCTCGTCCGGGCGATAGTGGAGAAATGCTTGTAACCGCTGGGCAGTTGCGCGCACCGCGCGCGGCGGTTTTGGCTCCTTCTGTCCTGGGCCAGCTTGCATGACGCGTGGGACCCAGCCCCCGTGTCGTAGGGGGAGGACCTTGGAGCGTGTTGGAGAAGACTCAGTCCGCGCCGGCTGAGGATGCAAGTGGGGAGAGTCGCCTTTAAAAGGAGGGTGACCCCCTTGGATGGCAACCATGTCTTCGACTCCATGTATCGCGTCCTTCCACCTTCCGAGCCCCTGGATGGGGAGCGCTCGCATCGCTTTCGTCTTGCTGTCGTTGGAGGAACGCAACTTCGCGGAAGTTGGTACCTTTCAGCCATCGCTCGGCTTCAAGGATTTTCATCAGGCAGCCCGGCTGCATCCCCTCGTCGGTGGTCACCCAAGACGGTGACCACCAGCTCGATGGTGGGGAGAAGCGAACTGGGCTGCGGCCTCTGCCCCTCCCTCAGCTTCAAGGATGTTCATCATCCTGGCTGGGGCAGAGGCCGGACTGAGCTGGAGCTCTACCTCCCGCGCGGGTTCATGGGTCACCTTCTCCCTCAGCATTCAGGGGAGAGGGCGCTCACCGGCCTAGCGGGAGAGTCGGACTTTGATAACGCGGGGCTGGTCGGCGGCGAGCGTCGTCAGCTTCAGCGCGTTGGGCTCGCTGGCTCGACTCCCGGTGCCCCCTCCCGCCGCGAGAGCGGTTGTCGCGTCGCGCGCACTGGAGGACCGCCCAAGACGTCGCGCGCTGCTAGGGCGGCGTTCGTGTTCTTGGGCTGTCCTGCCTTTGCTCCGGTACGGCGCCTCTGCGCGGAGGTCGGTGCTCGCCCATCCGGGAGGATCCGAGTGGGGATCTGCCGGTGGGCAGATGGCTTCCATCGTCGGCGCTGACGTGGTGGCGGCTGAAGAAGTCCTCGTCGCCGACGGGATCACCGCCACCATCCGCGCTCCAGGCCTCCGGCTCTTTGGCTTTGATAGGTTGTCCTCGCCCCTCGAGTGGGGACGTGGGCGAGGGGCTCGTTGCAGCAGCGTCCGCCCTGAGGCCATCGCTGCTGCTGTTTGGCCACCTGGAGCGGAGGTCGTTGTCGCTGCTGCCGGAGCGGGCGGCGGTGAGCCACCTGGGGTTTCGTCGCCCCGCAGGCCCTCCAATGTGGGGGGTTGTTCGTACCTGAGGGGGTGGAACCGGAGTTCCGTTTGTAATGGCACCTTAAGTGCCGGTGTCTTGTTCATTGCGGATGTCGGGGCCTGAACATGTATGTATTTTTGGCATGAAGCCGTGTTTTTTCCTCATTTCGAGCACTAGGACTCGCCTGTCGGCTAACTGAACCGCTTAACCAAGTGTGAGTTGCCTTGTGCGAAGGTGACGAGTGAGGTATCTGTATCCCGGAGGCGTAGGAGTCCCTCGGCTCGGTCGGCCTTGCCGCCCGAGGCTTCTCTTGCTTAGTTAAAGGAACCCTCGGCCGCTCTGCAGTGAGCCGGGGCCGAGGGCAGCGGTGTCAGCTTGGACAGAGGCGGAGTTGGCTCGAAAAAGGAAGCTTCGTCGGTCGGGGCTTGGCCGGGTCGTCCACTGGCGGGACCAACGCCGGAGTCAAGTTGTCGAGGCCACGAGCCAGGCTGGTGTCCTCGGGGGACAGCTAGCTAAGGCTTCGGGGCGGCCGGCCGAGCCGTCTGCTCGGGTCGGGTTCTTGGAGGAGACCCTGGCGGCGATGGCACGGGCGTGTTGCTGACGTCGTCCTTTAGAGCGGAGATCTTTCGCCCGTGTTGCCGTCCGAGGCTCGGTCGGACTTCGCCGAAGGTGGAGTTGACGCCGAGGGTGCAGCTGCTCCCCCTCCATCGACGCCTGAGCCTACAGGATCGGTTCGCCTGTAGTATGCATATGTTTTTTGCGGCCGCCGAGGCCCAAACATACTGTCGTCGCGTTGTAAAGCTGCGTTTCTTTTCCTCTTGTTTCGAGTATCAGGGCTTGCTCGTCGGTAGCAGAATCATTTATCCGAGCTAGAGTTACTTCTCACGGAAGGTGATGAGTGAGGTATCCATATCCCGGAGGCGTAGGAATCCCTCGGCTCGGTCGGCCTTGCCGCTTACGTGTACTCTTGCTCGTCCGCGGGATTCTATTATCGACGTAGCCGAGAAAACCCAAAAAACCGTTTCGGCAGAAAGTCTTTTGAGCGTTAAGGCTTGTTCGGTCAGCAGGATCGCTCATCCGAACGTGAGTTACTTCTCGCAGAAGGCGATGAGTGAGGTATCCGTATCCCGGAGGCGTAGGAGTCCCTCGGCTCGGTCGGCCTTGCCTGCTTACGTGTACTCTATCATTTTCGTGATCCCACTACCGAAGTAATCGAAAAGCACGAAAGATATTCTGGCAGAAAGACTTTTTCCGAGGAAAATTTTGACGCGGAGGGGGTTCCCCCCTTCTAGCCCCTGAGGGAGGGTCGGGCTTTGCCGAGGCAAGGCTGACCCTTCCTTGATGGTTAGACTTTATTGGTGTATGTAAATGAGGTGTATGAACGACTTGAAAACATCTTATGGGTAGAAGCGACGTAGCTGTCAGATGTTCCAAGCGTTGTTGTAGACCTCGCCTTGACTGTTGGCCAGCTTGTACGTCCCGGGCTTCAGAACCTTGGCGATGACGAACGGCCCTTCCCAGGGAGGCGTGAGCTTGTGCCGCCCTCGGGCGTCTTGTCGTAGTCGAAGCACCAAGTCGCCCACCTGGAGGTCTCGGGACCGAACCCCTCGGGCGTGGTAGCGTCGCAGGGACTGCTGATACCGCGCCGAGTGTAGTAAGGCCATGTCCCGAGCCTCTTCCAGCTGGTCCAGTGAGTCTTCTCGGTTGGTTCGATTGCTTTGGTCGTCGTACGCCCTCGTCCTCGGGGAACCGTATTCTAAGTCTATGGGCAAGATGGCCTCGGCCCCATAGACTAGAAAGAACGGTGTGAAGCCCGTGGCTCGGCTCAGCGTTGTCCTCAGACTCTAGACCACCGAGGGGAGTTCCTTCATCCATCGCTTGCCGAACTTGTTGAGGTCGTTGTAGATCCGTGGCTTGAGTCCTTGCAGAATCATGTCATTAGCACGCTCTACTTGCCCATTCGTCATGGGGTGAGCCACGGCGGCCCAATCCACCCGGATGTGGTGATCCTCGCAGAAGTCCAGGAACTTCCTGCCGGTGAACTGGGTGCCGTTGTCGGTGATGATGGACTTCGAGACCCCAAAGCGATGGATGATGTTGGTGAAGAACGCCACCGCCTGTTCGGACCTGATGCTGTTTAGGGGTCGGACCTCGATCCACTTGGAGAATTTGTCGATGGCGACCAGCAGGTGCGTGTAGCCCCCGGGTGCCTTCTGCAAGGGACCGACGAGGTCCAGACCCCACACAGCAAACGGCTAGGTGATGGGTATTGTTTGCAGAGCCTGAGCGGGTAGGTGCGTCTGCCTTGCGTAGAATTGACACCCTTGGCAGGTGCGGACAATTCTAGTGGCGTCGGCCACCGCGGTCGGCCAGTAGAAACCTTGTCGGAAAGCGTTTCCAACAAGGGCTCGAGGCGCTGCGTGATGACCGCAAGCCCCCGAGTGTATTTCTTGTAAGAGCTCCTGGCCTTCGGCGATGGATATGCATCGCTGGAGGATGCCGGAGGGGCTGTGGTGATAGAGCTCCTTCCCGTCACCCAACAAGACGAATGACTTGGCGCGCCGCGCCAGTCGCCGAGCTTTGGCTCTGTCGAGGGGTAGCTCTCCTCGGTGGAGATATTGCAGGTATGGGGTCTGCCAGTTCCGATTAGGCGTGACCCCATTCCGCTCTTCCTCGATGCGTAGTGCCTCACCCTCAGGGGCCGAGGGTGCCTCGGGCTGAGCCGAGGGCACCTCGGGCAGGGCCAAGACCTTCTCGGGCTCGGGCGTGTTGTTTGTCTTGACTGAGGGTTGACGTAGGTCCCGGGAGAAGACGTTCGGGGGAACCGTTGTTCGCGTTGAAGCTATCTTCGCTAGCTCGTCCGCAGTCTCGTTGTACCGTCGGGCGACGTGGTTGACCTCGAGCCCGTAGAACTTGTCTTCCAGGCGCCGAACCTCATCGCAGTAGGCTTCCATCTTCGGGTCGCGGCAGTGGGAGTTCTTCATGACTTGGTTGATGACAAGCTGCGAGTCACCGCGAGCGTCGAGGCGTCGGACCCCTAGCTCGATGGTGATGCGCAACCCGTTGACCAGAGCCTCGTACTCAGCCACGTTGTTGGACGCCGGGAAATGGAGGCGCAGCACGTAGCGGAGGTGCTTCCCGAGGGGCGAGATGAAGAGCAGGCCCGCGCCTGCCCCTGTTTTCATCAGCGACCCGTCAAAAAACATGGTCCAGAGTTCCGGTTGGATCGGAGCTGCCGGGAGCTGGGTGTCGACCCATTCAGCCACAAAGTCCGCCAAGACTTGGGACTTGATGGCCTTCCGAGGGGCGAACGAGATTGTCTCGCCCATGATTTCCACCGCCCACTTTGTAATCCTACCCGAGGCCTCTCGGCACTGGATGATCTCCCCCAGGGGGAAGGATGACACCACAGTCACCGGATGAGACTCTAAGTAGTGTCGCAACTTCCGCCGCGTCAGAATCACCGCGTACAGCAGCTTCTGAATTTGTGGGTAGCGGATCTTGGTCTCGGACAGTACCTCGCTGATGAAGTAGACCAGCTTCTGGACGGGCAATGCATTCCCTTCTTCTCGTCTCTCAACCACGATCGCGGCGCTGACCACCTGAGTGGTAGCAGCGACGTAGATCAAGAGGGCTTCTCCGGCAGCGGGGGGCACCAAGATGGGCGCGCTGGTAAGGAGCGCTTTTAGGTTCCCGAGGGCTTCCTCGGCCTCGGGGGTCCAAGTGAAGCGCTCGGTCTTCCTCAAGAGGTGGTACAGAGGTAGGCCTCTTTTGCCGAGGCGCGAGATGAAATGGCTCAGAGCCACAAGGCATCCCATGACCCTCTGTACGCCTTTCATGTCCTTGATGGACTCCGAAGACGCACTTCTCGGGATTGAGTTTCACGCCTTTCGCCTTGAGACACCGGAATGTCGTTTCAAGGTCGGAGGCTTTCCTCGTCTTGACTACGATGTCATCAACGTAAGCCTCGACCGTTCGACCAATGTGCTCTCCGAACACGTGGTTCATGCACCTTTGGTACGTCGCACCCGCATTCCTCAAACCAAATGGCATTGTGACGTAGCAGTACATGTCAAAGGGCGTGATGAAAGAAGTCACGAGCTGGTCGGACTCTTTCATCCTGATTTGGTGATACCCTGAGTAGGCATCGAGGAAAGACAGGGTTTCGCACCCAGCTGTGGAATCCACGATTTGATCGATGCGAGGCAGAGGGTAGGGAACCTTCGGACATGCTTTGTTTAGACCAGTGTAGTCTACACACATCCGCCATTTCCCTCATTTCTTTCTCACAAGCACAGGGTTGGCAAGCCATTCGGGATGGAATACCTCTTTGATGAACCTTGCGGCCATCAGCTTGTGGATCTCCTCGCCTATGGCTCTGCGCTTTTCTTCGTCGAATCGGCGCAGAGGCTGCTTCACGGGTCGGGCTCCAGCTCGGATATCCAGCGAGTGCTCGGCGACATCCCTCGGTATGCCAGGCATGTCCGAGGGACTCCACGCAAAGACTTCAGCGTTCGCGCGGAGAAAGTCGACGAGCACTGCTTCCTATTTGGGGTCGAGCTTGGAGCCGATCCGTATCTGCTTGGAGGTGTCGTTGCTGGGGTCGAGAGGGACGGATTTGACCGTCTCAGCTGGCTCGAAGTTGCCGGCGTGGCGCTTCGCATCTGGCGCCTCCTTGGAGAGGCTCTCTAGGTCGGCGATGAGGGCCTCAGATTCGGCGAGGGCCTCGGCGTACTCCACGTCGCATTCGTACGCGTGTCAGTACGTGGGGCCGATGGTGATGACCCCGTTGGGGCCCGGCATCTTGAGATTGAGGTAGGTGTAGTTGGGGACAGCCATGAACTTGGCGTAGCATGGCCTCCCCAGTACTGCGTGGTAGGTTCCTCGGAACCTGACCACCTCGAACGTGAGGGTTTCCCTTCGGAAGTTGGAGGGAGTCCTGAAGCAGACGGTCAAATCGAGTTGTCCGAGGGGTTGGACGCGTTTCCCGGGGATGATCCCGTGAAAAGGCGCCGCGCCAGCCCGGATCGAGAACAGATCGATCTGCAGGAGGCCGAGGGTCTCGGCGTAGATGATGTTGAGGCTGCTGCCTCCGTCCATGAGGACCTTGGTGAGCCTGATGTTGCCGATGACGGGGTCGACAACGAGCGGATATTTCCCTGGGCTCGGCACGCGGTCGGGGTGGTCGCCCTGGTCGAAGGTGATGGGCTTGTCGGAACAGTCTAGGTAGACTGGCGCCACCACCTTTACCGAGCAGACCTCCCG
Organism: Zea mays; assembly: GCF_902167145.1. NCBI lineage: Eukaryota > Viridiplantae > Streptophyta > Magnoliopsida > Poales > Poaceae > Zea > Zea mays. The sequence continues at coordinate 86,136,459 of NC_050100.1, read as the reverse complement.
ACGCTCTTGCTTGTGGTGCCGAGCTGAGGCATTCGCCACTTGCCCACCGTAGATCATGAAGCAGTCGTGGACCTCAGGGAACTCCTCTGCCTTGTGATCCTCCTTTTTGTCGTTGTTGTGGGCCCTACCACCTTCCGCCGATGGCTCGGCCTTGTGAAAGTGGCGCCGAAGCATGACACACTCCTCAAGGGTGTGCTTGACGGGCCCCTGATGATAGGGGCACGGCTCCTTGAGCATCTTATCGAAGAGATTGGCACCTCCAGGAGGTTTCCGAGGGTTCTTGTACTCAGCGGCGGCGACAAGGTCCGCGTCGACGGCGTCGTGTTTCGCTTGCGACTTCTTCTTGCCCTTCTTCCTGGTGCCGCGCTGAGTGGACGCCTCGGGGACGTCTTTCGAATGGTGGCCCTGGGGCTGCTTGTCCTTCCGGAAGATGGCCTCAACCGCCTCTTGGCCAGAGGAGAACTTGGTGGCGATGTCCATCCGCTCGCTCGCCCTGGTGGGGGTCTTGCGACCCAGCTTGCTCACCAGGTCGCGGCAGGTGGTGCCGGCGAGGAACGCGCCGATGACGTCCGAGTCGGTGACGTTGGGCAGCTCGGTGCGCTGCTTCAAGAATCGCCGGATGTAGTCCCGGAGAGACTCTCCCGGCTGCTGGCGGCAACTTCGGAGATCCCAGGAGTTCCCAGGGCGCACGTACGTGCCCTAGAAGTTGTCGACGAAGGCTTGGACCAGGTCGTCCAATTGGAGATCTGCCCCGGAGGCAGATGCTCCAGCCAGGCTCGAGCGGTGTCGGAGAGGAACAGGGGGAGGTTGCGGATGATGAGGTTGTCATCGTCTGTTCCACCCAGCTGGCAGGCCAGTCGGTAGTCCGCGAGCCACAGTTCCGGCCTCGTCTCCCCCGAGTACTTTGTGATGGTAGTCGGGGTTCGGAACCGGGTCGGGAACGGCGCCCATCGTATGGCCCGGCTGAAAGCCCGTGGACCGGGTGGTTCGGGCGAGGGGTTCTGATCCTCCCCGCTGTCGTAGCATCCCCCACGCCTGGGGTGGTAGCCTCGGCGCACCTTCTCGTCGAGGTGGGCTCGACGGTCGTGGCGGTGGTGCTCGTTGCCGAGGCGACCCGGGGCCGCAGGCGCCGTGTTGCGCGTGCGCCCGGTGTGGACCGAGGCTTCTCGCATAAATCGGGAAGTCGCGGCGCGATGCTCCGAGGGGTACCCCTGCCTTCGGGAGGCAGAGCTTTCGGCCCGTCAGACCGCGGCATCCTCCAGGAGATTCTTGAGCTCTCCCTGGATACGCCGCCCTTCGGTGGTCGATGGTTCCGGCATCGCGCGGAGTAGAATTGTTGTTGCAGCCAGGTTCTGGCCGACCCCACTGGAAGCCGGTGGCGGCCTTGCCCTGACATCGTCGGCAACGCGGTACTGGATGCCCTGGGGTAGATGACGCGCTTCTCCGGCCGGAGCTTGGTCTGCCCATTCCCGCCCGATGTTCCACCGAAACTGCTCAAGTGTTCCTGCTCCCTCGTCGAGCCTGGCCTGCATCTCGCGGATTTGCTCGAGCTATGCGTCCTGACCCCCCGCAGGGACTGGGACCACAGCTAGCTCCCGAAGGATGTCAACACGAGGCGCAGGCCTAGGGGGATCGCCGCTCTCCGGCATACCAAGATGGTTGCCTTCGCCGGGACCCCCTAGATCGACGTGGAAACATTCACGACTTGGGCCGCAGTCCTCGTCGCCGAAGCTGTGGCTACCATCAGAACAATTGGAGAGGCAGTAGTCGCATGCGGTCATGAAGTCCCGCATGGCACTGGGGTTACCGAGCCCGGAGAAATCCCAACAAAAGTTGGGCTCGTCATCTTCCTCAGAACCCGAGGGTCCGTAGGTCGAGATGGTCGTCAGTCTGTCCCAGGGCGACCGCATATGGTACCCCGGAGGGTTGGTACATGCCTCTATGAAGGCTTCCACCGAAGCGAGGTCGCTTGGTGGGTCGAACCTGAATCCAAAAGGCACGAGATGGGAATCGGTCGGTACCTCTTGGTCGACGGGCGGTGACGAAGTCGCGTCAGGGGCGGACTGCACCGTTGTCTCAGGTACGAGGGTGACACCCAGCAAGTCCTTCGCTAGCGTGCTGGCGTCGTTCGTCTGCTTGGGGTTGGCGTGTTGCGGGGAAACGGCGCTCGCCTTCGTCTCAGACGCAAGGTTGAAGCCCGACGTGTCCCCCGTTGGGGCGCCGGCGTCGTCGACTTGCTCGACAGCCGACGAGGTGCCGCCTCCTGCTTGGCCATGGTTGCCCCGCCTCCTCCTCCGTCGGTGGGGGAGGTGACGGGACAAACCCGGATGTTGTTCTTCCGCCACATGGGGAAGACGTCGTTGATTCCACCGCCGGCGGGCGGGCTGACGGCCGCCATTGTTGTTGTCGCGCGGCGGAGGAAGGAGTATCATGTCGTAGCTGCCGTCGAGGGACATGAACTCAAGACTCCCAAAACAGAGCATCATCCCGGGTAGGAAAGGTTGCTGGAGACTACCCATCTGGAGCTTGACGGGAAGCTGTTCGTCAACACGCAGCAGGCCCCTACCTGGCGCGCCAACTGTCGGCGTTTCGACCCCGGGGGGTCCCTGGACCGACGAGTAAATTGTCGCTGCGTGTCCCAGCCCAGATGGGTCAGTGCGAGACGGGACACAAAGGGGGGAGAACAGTAAGGGGAAACCGCGGCCTTCGTGTTGTCCTACGCCCAGGGCGGATGGATGCGCTTGCAGTAGGGGGTTACAAGCGTTCGTGTGGGAGAGAGAGAGAGCGAGAGCCTTATGCGTCAGCCCGTTCTCCCGCGTGGCCAACCCTCTCGTACGAGAGCCCTGGACCTTCCTTTTATAGGCGTAAGGAGAGGGTCCAGGTGTACAATGGGGGGTGTAGCAGTGTGCTAACGTGTCTAGCAAAGAGGAGCTAGAGCCCTAAGTACATGCCGTCGTGGCAGTCGGAGAGGTTTTGGCACCCTGTTCATGTGATGTCGTGGCCGTCGGAGGAGAGCTGGAGCCCTGCGGAAGTACAGCTGTCGGGGCTATCGGATCCTTGCTGACGTCCCCTTGCTGACGTAAGGGGCTGGGAGCTGTCGTCGTCATGGAGCGTGCGGGGTGTCATCATTACTTGTTTACCGGGGCGAGCCAGATGGGATGCCGGTCTTGTTCCCCGTAGCCTGAGCTAGCTAGGGGCAGGGTAATGATGGCCCCCCTGGCGACGTGGCCGGTCCGGACCTGAGTTTGGGCGAGGTGGTGATTCCTCCGAGGTCGAGGTTGAGTCCGAGCCTTGGGGTCGAGCGAGGCGGAATCCATCGTCTTCCGGAGCCGAGGCTGAGTCCGAGCCCTGGAGTCGAGCGAGGCGGAGTCCATCGTCTTCCATAGCCGAGGCTGAGTCCGAGCCATGGGGTCGGGCGAGGCGGAGTTCGTCGTCTTCTAAGTCATGGTTGAGTCCGAGCCCTGGGGTCGAGCGAGGCGAAGTCCATCTTCCGAGGCCGAGACGGGGGCCGAACCCTGGGGTCGGGCGAGGCGGAGCTTCCTATGTCGCCCGAGGCTGGACTTAGCCGATGTCGACCTCACTCTGGCGAGTGGCACGGCAGTCGGAGCAGGGCAGGCGGCGCTGTATTCCTGTCAGGTCAGTCAGTGGAGCGGTGAAGTGACTGCGGTCACTTCGGCTCTGTCGACTGAAGAGCGTGCGTCAGGATAAGGTGTCAGGCGATCCTTGCATTAAATGCTCCTGCGATACGGTCGGTTGGCGTGGCGATCTGGCCAAGGTTGCTTCTCTGTGAAGACTGGGCCTCGGGCGAGCCGAAGGTGTGTTCGTTGCTTGAGGGGGCCCTCGGGCGAGACGTGAATCCTCCGGGGTCGGCTGCCTTTGCCCGAGGCTAGGCTCGTGCGAGGCGAGATCGTGTCCCTTGAGTGGACTGAGCCTTGACCTTAATCGCGCCCATCAGGCCTTTACAGCTTTGTGCTGATGGGGGTTACCAGCTGAGATTAGGAGTCTTGGGGGTACCCCTAATTATGGTCCCCGACACCAAGCGTTTTGGGTCCTTTCACATTAGAAACAAGCACCTTGGGTACCCAAACACAAGTCTTGGGACTCTTGTGTTTGCCCCCAAAATATTTGGCAATTACCTTGCCTGATTTGTTAGTAAGCATAATAGATGCATCAAAAGTCTTGAATGAAATGTTATGTTCATTTGATGCATTAGCTATCTTCTTTTTAGGCATTTTGATATGAGTTGAATGCCTAGAGCTAGAAGCCTCATTATTATACATAAAGGCATGATGAGAAACAGAATGAGATTTTCTAGCATGAATTCTCCTAATTTTGTGCTCAGGATAGTTTTCTGGATATAAAATGTAGCCCCCTATCCTGAATCATGGGAGCCTTGCCTGTTGGGGGCCTTCCTCTTTCAAAAGTCCTCAAAAACATAATTAACCATTTGTTTTCAGCATAAGCTATTATAGGGGGATTCGTCTTCAAGATGCAAGTCTTTCCCTCATGATGAAGGCATACAAGATGAAGACAGATCTAAGGATGATAAGAATAAACGCTGAAGCTATCGCTAGATCGACAGCTTCGGCTCGTAACAGAGATGAAGTATGATGATGATGACCGAAGGGGAAAAGACTACTTAGTCCTTAATGACTTGTATTATGATCATAAGTGAATATTGAGGACATAAATGTACTTTTATCCGGGCTGCATATTGTGCCTATAAATAGATGAACAGTAGCATCGTACTGTTCACGCTGATTTGTAACCTCTCTCGCATCAACACCTTCGAGCAAGCCGAAGGTACCAATGTAAACAAATTCTGTTGATATTCATACATGTTTTATGGAATGCTTATATGAATCCCTTCACATTCTTGTTTATCTATAAGATGATGAAGGCATGACCTTCGTCTGATGATCATTATATCTATGAGGAGATAATGCTTCAGAAGACGAAGGTCCATAATACTTAACAATTGTGTTGCCTTGTTCTTGATTCACAACATTTGAGAACAAGTGACCAACATTGCCCTTAAAAAAATTAGAAAGCCTATTCTTAGAGGCATTAAGCTTGATGTTGCTTTGGCTCCCTTGTTGGAAGTCAATGCCATCCTTAATGCCAGGGCGTCTCCCATTATAAAGCATGCTACGAGCAAATTTAAATTTTCATTCTCTAACTCATGCTCGACAATTTTAGTATTTAATTTAGCTATGTGATCATTTTGTTCTTTAATCATGGCAAGGTGATCATTCATAGCATCAATGTTAACATCTCTACATCTAGTGCAAACAGTGACATGCTCAATGGTAGATGTAGAGGGTTTGCAAGCATTCAATTCTTCAATCTTAGCAATTAAATTAGCATTCTCAGTTCTAAGATAGGAAATTGAATCATTGCAAATGTTAAGCTCTTTAGGCAAGTTTTCACATTTTTCTAATTCAAGAGCATAAGCATTTTTTAACTTAACAAATTTCTTATTTTCCTTAACGAGCAAGTCCTCTTGGCTTTCCAAGATATCAACCTTCTTGTTAATGGTTTCTATCAATTCATTTATTTTCTTCTTTTGATCCTTGGTAAGTTTGCAAAAAGAGAAGTTAAATCATCATTATCATCACTAGAGCTACCCTCATCATCGGATGAAGTGTATTTGGGGGTATCTCTAGAATGTACCTTCTTCTTTTTGCTCTCCTTAGCCATGAGGTATTTGTGGCCGATGTTGGGGAAGATAAGCCCTTTGTTGACGACGATGTTGGCAGCATCCTCGTCGGAGGAGGAGTCAGTGGAGCTCTCGTCGGAGTCCCATTCCTACCCCATGTGCGCCTCACCTCCCTTCTTCTTGTAGTATCTTTTCTTCTCCATCTTCTTCTTCCCTTTCTTGTCGTCGTCCCTATCACTTGTATATGGACATTTTGCAATAAAGTGACCGGACTTACCACACCTATAGCACACCCTTTTGGAATGGGGTTTGTAGTCCTTCCCTTTCCTTTGTTTGAGGATTTGTCGAAAGCTCTTGATGATAAGAGCCATCTCCTCGTTGATGAGCTTGGAGGCGTTGATTGGGAGTCTACTTGGTGTAAACTCTTCCTTCTTCTCTTATGTTGCTTTGAAGGCAACGAGTTGCACCTTGGGTTTGGAGGTGGCGCCTTGCTCCAAGTTGACAATGTGTTTAGAGTCTTTGATCATAAGTTCAAACCTCACAAACTTGCCAATAACTTCATCAGGAGACATCTGTTTATATCTAGGATCTCCATGGATTAGTTACACTTGAGTGGGATTAGGAAAAACAAGAGATCTAAGAATAACCTTGACCATTTCATGGTGATCCCACTTGGTGCTCCCAAGCTTGCGCACTTGGTTGACCATCGTCTTAAGCCAGATATACATTGCTTGTGGCTCCTCTCTTTTGTTGAGGACGAATCGATCGAGTTCTCCCTCGATCGTTTCGCATTTGGTGATTTTGGTCACCTCGTCCCCTTCATGCGCCGTCTAGAGGACGTCCCAAATTTCTTTGGCATTTTTCAACCCTTGCACCATGTTATACTCCTCTCGACACAAGGAAGCAAGGAGTATAGAGGTTGCTTGGGAATTAAAATGCCTTATTTGGGTGGCCTCATCGGAGTCGTAATCCTCGTCACCCACCTCTGGTGCCTGCACTCCAAACTCAACAATATCCCATATACTTTCGTGGCGTGAGGTTAGATGGTGCCTCATTTTATCACTCCACATACAATAATCATCACCATCAAAATATGGTGGTTTGCCTAGGGGTACGGAAAGTAGAGGAGCGCGTTTAGGAATGCTAGGGTAGCGAAGAGGCATCTTACTATACTTCTTACGCTCTTGGCGTTATGAAGATGTAGACTCGGCACTAGAGGTGGAAGGTGATGAAGAGTCGATCTCGTAGTAGACCACCTTCTTCATTTTATTTTTCTTCTCGTCACCCTTCCTATGTGACTTGATGGAGCCAGCGAACTCCTCTTTGTGCTTGCCGCCGGCCTCCTTTGACGAAGTCTTTTCATCGTTCTTCCTTCTCGAGGCTTCGAGCTTTTCGCCAGTGACCATCTCCCTTTTGGAGCGTTCTCCCGACATCACTTCGAGTTGTTAGACTATAATGAAGCACCAGGCTTTGATACCAATTGAAAGTAGCCTAGAGGGGGGTGAATAGGCGAAACCTGAAAATTATAAACTTTGAACATGCACTTCACCTGGGGTTAGGGTTAGAAATAAATAATCTTAAATTTGGAGTGTGGAAGATAGTTCCTCTTGCTATGAGTTGCTCAATCAATGCGTATAACTTTGGGAGCTAACTCAAAACAATATGAACAAGGGAACTTTAGAGAGAGAGGCGAGGGGAGAAACAAAAATCAAGTGATGAAGATCAACACAAATGAACACGGTGATTTGTTTCTTGAGGTTCGGTTCCAAGGAACCTACTCCCCGTTGAGGAGGCCACAAAGGCCAGGTCAATTTCAACCCTTTCCCTCTCTCAATCGATCACTTAGACCGGTTGAGTGCTTCTTCTTAATCACACGGGTCACTAAGACCCCGCAAGGATCACCACACAATTAGGTGTCTCTTGCAAGATTTACAAAACATTTGAGAAGTTTAGAGTGAGAAGAAGAAACCAATCCAAGCAACAAGAGCAACAAAAGAAACACAAATGACCCTCTCTCAAGTCACTAAGCACTTGATTTGATTTTGGAGCTTGGAGGGGATTGAATGCTTTGATTGTGTCTTTGGAGTGTATTCTTTGCTCTTGTATTGAATGAGAAGTGTGGGATGCTTGGATGGCTTGAATGGAGGTGGTTGGGGGTATTTATAGCCTCCAACCACTTCCTAGCCGTTGGCTGACTTTGCTGTCGATGGGCACACTAGACAGTCCGGTGGCGCACCGGACATGACACTGTTCATTGTTCGATGTGTGCCACATCAGCCAACCGTTGGGGTTTGGAGCTGTTGATCCTTGAAGTCCTTTGTCCTCTTGCGGCACCGGACAGTCCGGTGTGTTCTGACTTTGCAGACTGACTCTGACTTCTGACGGTCAGATTGTACTGCAGTAGACCATTGGCGAAGCTGACCGTTGCTCCATTGGCGCACCAGACAGTCCGGTGACTCACCGGACAGTCCGGTGAATTATAGCGGATGAGCTTTGAGAAAAAAACCCAAGAGTGGCCAGTTCGCGAGGTGCTTTGGCCTGTGCACCGGACAGTGTCCGGTGCGCCACTGGTTGCACCAATTTTTTTTTGCTCCAAACTTTGTAGAGTTCCCCAACTCACTTTCTTTGTTGGTTTATGTTGAACTTTGTGCACCTAAGATAAATGACAACTAGGCAAACCAGTTAGTTCATATGGTTTTGTGATGGACGTCAAACACCAAAATCGATTATAGGAAATGGTTAAGCCTATTTCCGATTCAGTCCTTTTATAGCCCCAAGAGACCTAGAAGTCGTTGGAGCTTCGTTTGGAAGGCCTTGGTTGCCTTCTGACCGCGGGTGCACTGGATTGTTCGGTGCACACCGGACGCTGCATAGTGCAACGACTACAAATCTCCTGATTGGTTGATTTCCTCTTCTGTGGGGCACCGGACCATTGGCTTCGACCGACGTGTCAACTAGGCATTTAAAGGCTGGCACATCGGACTGTCCGGCGCTCCGCGCGGACTGTACGATGATTTATAGTCGACGAAGGCTTCATTTTCCCGAGAGCGGACCTTTCGGTCGGACCGTCTGATGCACGCAGACCAGTCCAACTTTCTCTTTTTCATTCCAATTCTCTTTTGCTCCCTTTTGGCTTGACTTCATAAAGTCTCTAGCACTTAGACAAATATGACTAGTACCCAAAACAATTGACTAAGTGATTGGAGCTTACTTTTTTCACTTGGTACCATATGGATTTGTGTTATGCCCACTTTCAAGCCTAAAAGACCTTTTTTCTCAATTTGCTTTAAGTACTTATGTTCATTGCTCATACAATATGATGTTAGTCTAAACACAATGTGTTGAGCATTTAATCACCAAAATAAAATAGAAATAGCCCAAGGGCACATTTCCCTTTCAGTAATTGAGTTTGTGACCAAACCTATTATTCATAGATTCGGCATTCCCCATACTTTGACCACCAATCAGGGGCTTCTTTCATGTCAAATGAGGTGCGTCAGTTTTCCGAATTATATAAGATTAAATTGCTCAATTCTTCTCTGTATTATTCTCAAGCCAATGGTTAGGCCGAGTCGAGTAATAGGACATTGATCGACCTTATTAAAAGGAAAATAGCTGATCATCCTAAGAGCTGGCATAAGGTGTTGTTTGAGGCTTTGTGGGCTCATAGAATATCTAAACAACATGCTACTAAAGTGTCTCTGTTTGAGCTTGTGTAAGGACAAGAGGTTGTTTTGCCTGTGGAGATAAGCCTAAATGCTATCAGATTTGTTAGGCAAAATGATCTAACTGATGGTAACTATCATGATCTAATGATGGACAACATTGATGAGGTGATCGACAAGAGGATGGTGGCTCTAAGGGAGATCGAGAAGGACAAGATCATAGTCGCCAATGCCTATAACAAGAAGGTGAAGGCTAAGTTATTCCAAGTTGGAGATCTAGTCTAGAAAACAATCTTGCCACTAAGGAGCAAGGACCGAAAGTTTGGCAAGTGGTCTCCAAGCTAGGAAGGGCCATACAGAGTTATACATGTAATATCTAACAATGCGTATATGTTATAGACTCTATAGGGTGATAAGCTACCTAAGGCATTGAATGGTTGTTTCCTAAAGCGATATCATCCAAGTGTAGAGCAAAATACTTAGAAAACCTATGTTTATACATCATATTGCTAATGCCTTGTACCATGTGCTTTTGGTTCGCTCAGCTTTTCCAAAAGGTAGGTGGCATGTGTTTAGCACCATATGTGCCACCTGGTAAGGCCAGATGGTCTGGCTCTGTGGCTAGACAGTCCGGGCCGTGAACGATCCGCACCTAGGCGCGGATGGTCCACGATTAGATCATATTATGTAGTTTATCCCCTTCTTTGGTGCATGTTTATCCATCTAACCCTGCGGATTCTGTTGGGAACGCCTAGGAACGAGTCCAGACCTACCCCTATATATATGAAGGGGTATGGTCAATTGCGCACACCAACAATCAAACCAAATCAATCTATCTTTCTCTCCTTTACTTTTTCCTAGGACTGGCAGTAACATAGTCTTCTTCATCTCAATCTTCACCTCTCTTCGACTCTACGTCAATTGGAGGCGTCTTGGGTGGCCTGCCGACCCAAGACAACCCTAAGATCTCTCCTCCCTGATGGGGTCCCTCCCGGGGGCGAGATCTAGGTGATGTTGGCGATCGCCGCTACCCCTACGCATGCGCGGACTATCCAACTTAACGCAGGGAAGACCGGCTCCTTCCGCAGGGTCGCGGACTGTTTGACCCTAGGCCGCAGACCTTTTGTGCCGCCGCAAAGAGCACCACCACCGACACACCATGTTAGTGATTGGCACTAGATCGGTGACAACACTATGTGAAAATTGCACTCGAGATAGCTATGCATGGTTATCAATCTACGTAGGAATCCCATCAGCAGCAACCCACATGCCAAAAAGTAGAAGGTATCCAAATGCAGCGAAATAGCATTGTGTTTTTGAAGTTCCTCTGGAGAGGGGCCCACTTGCTACATGAAATTTTATCCTAGGGTAGGGGTGAAAACGAGTTGGGTACCCGGACCAGGTACCAGATACAGATACTAATTCGGGATATTTTTTCGGATACGAAAATGGTTTTTTTGCATCTGGGACGGATACAGGTACTACCCGGATAATATTTCATCGGATACAGGATGGATACAGAACGTGTAATACCACCATTAGTCTCAGGAGGATACGGGTACCCAGTTCCTGAGCACCCGGTTATTGTTTCTAGCGTGCAATAAGGGCCTATTTGGTTTCTAAAGTTTAGGGCATGCTTGGTTCCTTTAGTCTAGGCACTAAAGTTTAGTTAGAGGACTAAAGTTTAGTCCCTACCCTGTTTAGTTGTAGGGACTAAAAGTATTCAGAGCACATTAAATGAATCATAAGAAGACCAAAATACCCCTTAGCATTGTCCCGCAATTAGTGCAACTGAAATAAATGGGCAAAAAGTGAAATTAATATGATTTAATCTCTTTTAGTCACCCCTTAAGGGACTAGATACCAAATTAGTTTAGTCCATGTTTTAGTACTACCGTTTGACAATTTAGAGACTAAATGAGACTAAAATGAATGGACTAATCTTTAGCCCCTCAAACTAAATGAGGCCTTAGTCGAGAGACTAAAGTTTAGTCTCTACCCTGTTTGGTTACACGGACTAAAGCATTCAGAACGCATTCAATGACTCATAAGAAGTCTAAAATACCCATTAGCCCCTTTTAATCACCCCTCTCATGTCGTTCGTGCAATTGAAATAAAATGAAAGGCAAAAGGTGAAATTAATATGGTTTAGTCCCTTTTAATTATCCCTTAAGGGACTAGGGACTAAAGCAATTTAGTCCCTATTTTAATCTCACTGTTTGACAATTTATAGACAAAAAATGAATGGACTAATCTTTAGTCCCTCAAACCAAACTGGGCCTAAGCTATCCCACTACGGCAACCAAGCTGAGGCGTTCACATCCATGCCCATCTCACGTTGACAAGCAGGAGAAGCAAACGTCTTTAGGCTATCCGCAACCGTTACCCCTAAATTTTTCTCCCTATATCACTTTTCCTCCTATTTTCCCCCCTATTTTTTCATCTCCCGCGGCGGTTCCCCCTAAATACTCCCCCTATACCCCACTACCGCTATAAAATATCATTTTCTATACCAACTATCAATTTTTTATCTACTACCAATTACTCGTGGACCCACAGCACAGTGTTTAGGGTGATGAACAGTGACACGCTAGATCTAGGGGGAGAGAAGGGGGCCGACGCGTAGGGGGCGCTGTAGGGGGCACCGCTGCGGCCGTAGGGTGCCCCCTACAGCCGACATGCAAGGGGAGGGGGGCGGTAGCGTCGAGCGCTACAGATAGCCTTAGGTCTGCTGGTGAGGGACCGTGTCGGATTAAGGCGTGACCCGTGACTCGTGAGGCAGGCACCGCCGCCGAGCTGCATACATCCGTCGTTCACATCCGCCACCCCTGCCTCTAGCTCTAGGCACTACCGACGAGTTACGTTCGTCCGTCGTCCACATCCGCCGACCACTGCCACACTGCGCAGATTCGAGTGTCAACACCCTCTGCAACACCACGAAATCCTATTTTGGGAAAATCCAGTAAAACTCTCTAAATGTGTTGAATTGGAATTTTTTTATAATCTGCTTACTTTTGAAATTACATCTCCTAAAAATAAATGAATGGCAGCACTAAAATGTTGTTAAGTCAAGTATTGTACCTAAACCTTTTTGGAGACCAGAATTTAATTTAAAAAGGACTTAGATAATAGAAGGATTTTCAATTAGATTATTCCATATGCAAGCTATATAATGAGTACTTGCAAAACTATATTTGAATTAAAATAACTTTTGGATAAAGAATTTATATTTTTCTAAATTATACTAGTTAGTTGTTCGTGCGTTGCGACGGTACACGAAAACCGCTGATAAAAGCATTAGTAGTACTTAATTTTGGATCACTTCATGAGATCTGCTCTCCCGACAGGAGGAAAAGGAGGAAAGATCCATTCATTTTTTATTCATCAATTAGAACAAAGTAGAAGAAGCAACTAAACACCATACATGTTCATATATCAAACTCATATATTGTCTAATAGCTACACCTGTGGTCAACAAGATGTTATTAATCAATTACGAGACTTTCTATGGATACACGATGTGTCAATACTAATACGCCATTTTTTCCTCAAAAACAATGATATAGGGATATGCTATTTTGTAAACATTAGTAAAGATTTGTAAATAGTTTATATTGGCTAATTATTGATAATAGTTGTCTTCGGATATTCTGCATCGTGCCCCTGACATGTAGTCGACGGCCTACTGCAGGGGTAGGCCCTTGTACTCCATGACATTGGACATGTCCCACTTGAGCGTGCACGACACGACGCACGCGCCGCATGTGTATGTGTCGAACCTAATCAGCGGTGAATCCCCAATACGCCCAAGCATCTTGCTCATCAACCGTATGTGGACATGGCCGCCGCACACCCCAACGTCTCTGATGCGTACACATTGATGGGCAACCCTTTCATCACCATGCCCGCCTTGTGTACGTTGTTGCTGTCCACGCTGTTCACGCTACACTTGTCCATTCGCGATGCACTTGTCCATCCGCATCGGTGGGATGAGGTAGTTGAACTGCGGGAGCGCGAAAAGTAAGAAAAAAACAACCATGGTTAGTTCACTGTTGAATCAATTCTTCTTTTTTGGTAAGCATACAACTGAGATAAGAAATAAAAAAAGTGATGTATGAAACGGGTGAACAAGAAGAAACCAGGATGTTGTCGCCTGCTGGCCTCCTTGGCAAGCTTGAGCATGCTGAAGGTAGTCCAACTGCACGAGGGCAAACAGAAGGAAAAAGAACCATGGTTAGTTCTTTGCTGGATCGATTCTTCATTTTTTGGTAAACATGCAACTAAGATAAAAAAATAAATGGAATAATGTATGAGACGGGTGAACAAGAACGAACCATGATTTAATAAAATAGTTAGTTGCCCCTGTGTTACTACGTTTCTATATTCACAATATTTATAATATCTATCCTTTATAGAACATACACAAATATGAGCTCTTACAGTTTTAGGATCACTCAAGTCTCCCAAGTGTACACCGGAGAAGTTTGAGAAAAGTCTCGATGATGAAGGTGGAGAGAGCTCATAGATTATGCGGTACAGTGACATTGGTGGGACAAACTCCATCAACGTAATCAAGCTTCCTAAATCACAAGAAGAAAAGGAAAATTAAGTCAGTGTAGTTTTATTTTCCAATTTGTACAACAACAACCATCTTTAAAAGCCTTTCTCAATAAAACTGTGGGTGGTACCGTCTTACCAACAATGGTGCCAAATGTAACCAGCAAGAACACATAAAGTAATGATATGTGAAGGAAGTAGCAATAGATAATATATATTTGGAAACAGCTCGGCCCGTACGGCAGCATAGGAACAGTTCCAAGCCAGGAACTGTTTCAAGCCTAGATTTAGTGCATCCAGCTCTTTCGCTCTTTCTAGTCCAGAATTAATCCAATTGGAACACTTTTGCCTAGAACGCTTCTTCTCCTTGCTCGGCAGCCTAGGATGGGAAAAGGTTGTTTGAGAAAAATATGAGTTACAGGCTTACAACTTCAGACATGTGATAGCCAAACCTGAATCAACCAAAAGCATGTATGAACAAATGCAAAGAACCATCTTTATAGCGAACTTACAAACACAAAGAATAATCAACCAAAGGCATGTCTTACTGTTGCTTTATAAGTTTTCTCAAATTACACTATTGCTACCAAAATAAGAACCATACATTGTATACAACAAGAAGCTCTAATGAATGGCAGAGTAGTAGTAGTCAAAACTGACCGATTGCACTGATTCAAACACTACTCTGGATACCTGCAGAGTAAAACAGGCACTGCTAGTATAGTAGTAGCTGTCATTCTTCCCTAACCTCATAGTCAAGCCCCTCTCTGCAGATTATTCAGATAACACAATATTTATCACTCAATTGGTAACCATCGGTGTGTATAACACAATATTTACCAAAATAAGAACCAACATCGCCGGTATGGGGCCGGTGAGGCCGGGGTTGGACTTGAGCACGATCTGCTCGAGCGAGGACGACAACGTGAACAGCGCGGGTGGCACCGAAGATGGAGAGCGTCTGGAGGTGCGGCAGGCCACCCAGCAAGGCAGGGTCGAGCCTGGCCCTGGGCCTGCAGGGCGAGGTGGCGACGTCGGGGCCCAGGTGGAGGCGGGTGGCGCGGAGCACGCGCGCGTCGTCGGGCGCGAGCTCGCACTGCAGTCCCGGCCACGGCGTGTCGGTGTAGGGCCGCGGGTGGAGCTGCGGCCACACCGGGTCGCCGAGGAGGTCCGCCATCACCCAGAAGATGGCCGCCAGCTCCGCCCCCGTCAGCTCCGGCGCCGGCGCGTCCCCTCCGGGGATTACGAGTGACGGGGATCACAACTGGGAGGGTGAGGAGGGCACGATGGGGAGCGGAGCAGAGGGGGAGCATGTCGGGGATGTGGGGGGAGGTGGGCAGAACCGTGCACCGTGAACGCCTACACTATAGTCTTAAGTAGTAGTAGAGATTAGTGACTAGTAGTCATATTTGGTTGACCTTGCTAATTTACATACACATTTAAAGATGGTTAGTAATCTAAAATGAATAGTGGGGCTATATTCACTATTTGAAGCATACACCTAAGAAAAATAATATATATGTAATCTTTTGCATACATGTTGGATTTTTGTGCTTGTGCATTTATACTAAGTTTGAAATCTAAATCTTAACAAAACTTGAAAGTTCAAAACAAGAACTTAAATAGAAAAGGAACCTGAAATAGACAGGATAAAAGAAAGGGATTAGTTGCTAATGGGTCGAATCCGGTACCTGCCGGCCCAACTAACCCCCAGCGCCAGCCGGCCCGCTGGGCACCACGCTCTCCCGCCGCGCTCGCCTCATGGTGTCGCTGGTGGGTGGACCCTAGCCGTCAGCCACTCCCCGCCCACTCATGCGTGTGATCCATCACTAACATCGTGGGCCCGGGGTGCCAGTTCCAGCCTCCCAACTACTTGCCGAGGTCCGTGCGCTGGTAACAACCATGGCGAGCCCGCGACCCTCGCGATGCTGGTATTCCTCGAAGCATATAAGTGCGGCCACGTGCCCTTTCTTCTTCTTCCCCCAGTAATTCGAACCAATCGCGGTGGGAGCTTGGCGCGCTGAGGGTGTCCACTACAGGAAACGCATAAAATTGCGTGGGCCCGGATATTTTCGTCGGCCGGCCCACGAAAATAAGGGAGGTATTTTCGTCGGCCTCGTCACCAATGAAAATACAGAGTATTTTCGTGGGCCGGGGAATATGTTCGTCGGCAGGCCCACGAAAATACGGAAGATATTTTCGTCGACCTCGTAACCGACGAAAATATGTGTTATTTTCGTGGGCCGGGGCCGTGCCGACGAAAATACGACCACTATTTTCGTTGGCCTCAGTGGGGCCGACGAAAATACGACTATTTTCGTCGGCCTCAATGCGGCCGACGAAAATAAAAGCCCTAAATCGTCCGCGCGCCCGCACCTTCTCTCTCGCTCTCGCTCGTTTCTCTCGCTCGTTTCTCTGTTTTGCGCGCCGCCGCCGCACTCCCCTCGCCGCGCGCTCGCATGCCCGGCCCTCCCCTCGCCGCCGCACGCCGCGCCGCCGCCGCACTCCCCTCGCCGCGCTCGCACGCACGGACGCCGCGCGGCGCCGCACGCACGCTGCGCCGTGCCCCGTCCCCACACTCCCCTCGTCGTGCCCGCCTCGTCGCTGTGCCCGCCTCGTCGCTGTGCCCCGTCCCCGCGCCGCCCCTCGCCTCGCCCGGCCCTCTCCGCCTCCTCGTCGTGCCCCATCGCTGCGCCGGCCATCGCCGTGCCCCATCGGCGTGTCCGGCCCTCGTCGTGCCCGCCTCCCCGCGTGCCCCATCACCGTGACCCATCGCCGCGCCGCCCCTCGCCATGACCCATCGCCATCGCCGTGACCCATCGCCATCGTCGCCTCCTCGCCGTGCCTCCTCGCTGTCACCCATCGCCGCGTCGCCCCTCGCCGCGCCGCCCATCGTCAAGAACTTGCCTCTTCGGCGTCATCGCCAGTAACAAGGTACTTACTTAGTCGTTTTTTATTTTCATTAATTGTTATCTTGTTATCTTGTCATCTTGTGATTATGATTTGAGTTAACTTGTCGAGTTTAACTGTTGATTGCTTTAATTCAAATTCATATTTGTCTCCGAGATATTTTTTAATGTTTAGAGTTTAGTTTTAATCGTTAACTGTAGCGAACCGTATGCGTCACCCATTCGGGAACGGCAAACGTCACATTGGCTTGTGAGGTTCGCCGTTCCGGAATTGGCCACGTATTTTGGACAGCCTAAGAGTGTAAGCCGATGCTTGTGATTTGTGACATGTGCCTTACGATTGACGCGGAATTTCAGTTGTGTAACCCAGTTGTTCTCCAACACACCATGTTCAGGCGTGTGCTTGGAGAGCAGCGGGGTTATGCTGCCGAAATTTCGCGGCAATCGTAGGCTACACGTCATAAATCACAAGCATCGGCCTACACTCTTGGGTGGGTTTAGGGCCTTTACCTAATAGGGAGTTCACCTAAGCTACGGACGATCGTTGATGTTCTTTGACTTTTGTTTAGCCTTTGAAATGGACGGTGATCGGAGGGTGATGTATGACGGGTGGAGAAAGAATGGGGCACATTCGAATGAATGGATGGGTGTAACAAAGGCTTTTCTTGAGCACGCTTTCAAAGATGCAACTGGTCGTCTAGTGAAGTGTCCTTGCAATCGCTGCGAGAACAAGTGGCCTCAGAAGAAGGAAGAAATGGAGAAACACCTTTGCAAAAGTGGGTTTATGTCGAACTACCTTGTATGGTACCAGCATGGAGAGTCTATTAGACACGTTGACGCGGAGGTGGAACTTGATGACGATCATGATAGGATGGATGACATGTTGCATGATCTTGGTAGGGAGGTTGAAATGAACGCTGAGGAGCCAGGGCAGCTTCCACGCGATGCTCAGGAATTCTTCCGGCTACTCGCCGCGGGAGAAGAGAGACTGCACGAGCACACTCAGATGTCAGTTCTTGGGACTCTCACAAGACTAATGGCGATAAAGTCGAAGCACAACATTTCAAAAAGTGCTTACAACGACATCGTCCAACTGATGGGCGAGGTTTTCCGGAGAATCATAAGTTGCCAAAGAATATGTACTTCGCAAAGAAGATGTTGGCTGGTCTTGGGATGACATATGAGAAGATCGACGTGTGTCCCAACAGTTGCATGCTATTTTTTGAGGAGGATGACAAGCTGGACCGTTGTAAGCATTGCGAAGCTTCTAGATATGTCGAGGTGACAAATGATGAGGGTGAATTGGTAGTTACGAAGGTCGCAGCTAAGCAACTTCGTCGGTTGTGAAAGGGAAATGTGCCCTTGGGCCATTTGTAAATATTTTGGTGATTTAGTGTCCAACACAAGTGCCTAAGTGTAAAAAGGTGGACAATGTACAAATCAAGGATAAAGGTATGTTTCTCAGACTCAGTACATTGTTTTATGGACTAATGTATCGTGTCTAAGTGCTGGAAACAGGAAAAATCCAATTGAAAATATCTTGGCTCGAGCAGCCAAGAATCTGCTGAGTCTGGGAGCACCGGACTGTCCGGTGGTGCACCGGACAGTGTCCGGTGCGCCAGACTGGCTCGAGCGAAGTGGCCGCTCTCGGGAATTCACCGGCGACGTACGGCTATAATTCACCGGACTGTCCGGTGAGCCAACGGTCGGCAGGGCCAACGGCCGCGCAATCTGCGCGGGACACGTGGCCGAGCCAACGGCTAGAAGGGGGCACCGGACTGTCCGGTGTGCACCGGACATGTCCGGTGTGCACCGGACATGTCCGGTGCGCCAACGGCTCTCAGGCTGCCAACGGTCGACTGCGTCATTTTTGGAAAGAAATCGGGCACCGGACAGTGTCCGGTGTGCACCGGACTGTCCGGTGCACCAGTCGACAGAAGGCAAGATCAGCCTTCCTAGATTGCTCTCAACGGCTCCTAGCTGCCTTGGGGCTATAAAAGGGACCTCTAGGCGCATGGAGGAGAATACCAAGCATTCCTACAGCATTCCTAAGCACCAAGACATCGATTCCGCGCCTTTGATTCTTTGCAATAGCAATTAGAGCTCTAGTTGAGTGGTGAACTCATTGAGTTGTGTTGTGAGCTCTCGTTGCGACTTGTGTGCGTGGTGTTGCTGTGATTTCTTGTCTTGAGTGCGTTGCTAATCCCTCCCTTGCTCTGTGCTTCTTTGTGAATTTCAAGTGTAAGGGCGAGAGACTCCAAGTTGTGGAGATTCCTCGCAAACGGGATTGAGTAAAGCAAAGCAAAACATCGTGGTATTCAAGTGGGTCTTTGGACCGCTTGAGAGGGGTTGATTGCAACCCTCGTCCGTTGGGACGCCACAACGTGGAGTAGGCAAGCGTTGGTCTTGGCCGAACCACGGGATAACCACCGTGCCATCTCTGTGATTATTTTCTTGTGGTTATTGTGTTTTGTTGAGATTCCTCTCTAGCCACTTGGCATTTACTGTGCTAACGCTTAACCAAGTTTTTGTGGCTTAAGTTTTCAAGATTTATAGGATCACCTATTCACCCCCCCTCTAGGTGCTCTCAATTGGTATCAAAGCCATTCTCTTCACAAAGGGACTAACCGCCCGAAGGGATGGATCCTAAGGGGAAGGGTATCGTGATCAACGATAAAGAGAAGGAATCTTTCGTCAACGAGCCAAAGGATGACAAGCATACCGACTCGGGCTCGGGTCATAGACGAAAAGATGGGAAGAAGAAGAAGACAAAGCGCATTAAGGAGATCGTCTACTACGACGACAGTGATGAGTCCACTTCTTCCCACAAGGACAACGACGACAACGACTACGACAAACGAAAGACGGTTAACTCGAACTTTTCTTTCGATTATTCACGTATTCCTCAAAGTGCAAATGCTCATTTATTATCTATTCCACTTGGTAAACCTCCTCATTTTGATGGAGAGGACTACGGATTTTGGAGTCACAAAATGCGTAGTCACTTGTTCTCTCTCCATCCTAGTATATGGGAGATTGTAGAGAGTGGAATGCACTTTGATAGTTCGGATAGTCCCATGTTCATTAATGAGCAAATTCATAAGAATGCACAAGCTACTACTGTTCTTCTAGCTTCATTGTGCAGGGATGAATACCACAAAGTGAGCGGCTTGGATAACGCCAAGCAGATCTGGGACACCCTCAAGATTTCACAAGAGGGGAACGACGTCACCTTGCTCACCAAGATGGAGTTGGTGGAGGGCGAGCTTGGACGATTCGTGATGATAAGGGGCGAGGAGCCGACACAAACATACAACCGGCTCAAGACCCTTATCAACAAAATAAGGAGCTACGGAAGCACGCGATGGACGGACCACGACGTCGTTCGATTGATGCTAAGGTCCTTTACCGTTCTTGATCCTCATTTGGTGAATAACATTCGTGAGAATCCCAGGTACACCAAAATGTCGCCCGAAGAAGTCCTTGGAAAATTCGTAAGCGGGCGAATGATGATCAAGGAAGCGAGGTACGTGGACGATGCTCTAAACGGTCCAATCAATGAGCCTCAACCCGTTGCTCTCAAGGCAACAAGGAGCAAGGAGGCGTTACCCAGCAAGGTAGCACAAATTGAGGCCGCCGGACTTAATGATGAAGAGATGGCTCTCATCATCAAGAGATTCAAGACGGCGCTTAAGGGTCGCAAGGGACAGCCAAGCAAGACCAAAGCCAAAGGGAAGCGCTCATGCTTCAAATGCGGTAAGATTGGTCATTTTATTGCTAACTGTCCCGATAATGAAAGTGACCAGGAACAAGGGAGCAAGAGGGAAAAGAAGAAAAAATACAAGAAGGCCAAGGGCGAGGCACATCTAGGAAAGGAGTGGGACTCGGATTGCTCCTCCTCCGACTCCGACAATGAAGGACTCGCCGCCACCGCCTTCAACAAGTCATCCCTCTTCCCCAACGAGCGTCACACATGCCTTATGGCAAGGGAGAAGAAGGTATGTAGTCAAAACTCTACTTATGCTTCTTCAAGTGAGGACGAGTCTAGTGATGAGGATGAAATAGATTATTCATGTTTGTTTAAGGGCCTAGATAGAACCAAGGTAGATAAAATTAATGAATTGATTGATGCCTTGAATGATAAAAATAGGCTTTTAGAAAAACAAGAGGACTTGTTGTATGAAGAACATGACAAATTTGTAGAAGCACAAAAATCTCATGCCTTATAAGTTAAGAGAAATGAAATGCTTTCTTTTGAATTATCTTCTTGCCATGAGACAATTTCAAGCTTAAGGAGCATTAATGATGATTTGAATGCTAAGTTAGAAATAGCTAGTAAATCAACAACTTGTGTAGAAAATGTTGTTATTTGCAATAGATGTAAAGATTTTGATATTAATGCTTGTAGTGAACACATAGCTTCTATTGCAAAATTAAATGATGAAATGGCTAGTCTTAATGCCCAACTTAAGGCTAGCAAAAGTGATTTTGATAAACTAAAATTTGCTAGGGATGCCTACACGATTGGTAGACACCCCTCAATTAAGGATGGGCTTGGCTTCAAAAGGGAAGCCAAGAACTTAACAAGCCATAAGGCTCCCATCTCCGCCAAGGAGAAAGGGAAGGCCCCTATGGCAAGTAGTACTAAAAAGAATCATGCTTTTATGTACAATGATAGAAGACAGTCTCATAGGAGTTGTAATGCGTTTGATTCACATGCCTATGATTCTTATGCTATGTATGCTTCCAGTTCTTCCTATATGCATGGTAGAGATATGCCTAGGAAAAATATTCATCATGTGCCTAGAAAGAATATTGTTCATGCTCCTAGGAAAGTTATGAATGGACCCTCTACAATTTATCATGCTTTAAATGTTTCCTTTGCTATTTGTAGAAAGGATAGGAAGATAGTTGCTAGGAAGTTAGGGGCAAAATGCAAGGGCGATAAAACTTGCATTTGGGTCCCTAAGGAAATTGTGACTAACCTTGTAGGACCCAACAAGAGTTGGGTACCTAAGACCCAAGCCTAAATTTGTCTTGCAGGTTTATGCATCCGGGGGTTCAAGCTGGATTATCGACAGCAGATGCACAAACCATATGACGGGGGAGAAGAAGATGTTCACCTCCTACGTCAAGAATAAGGATTCCCAAGATTCAATCATATTCGGTGATGGGAACCAAGGCAAGGTGAAAGGTTTAGGCAAGATTGCAATATCAAATGAGCATTCTATCTCTAATGTGTTTTTAGTGGAGAGTCTTGTATATAATTTACTATCTGTTAGTCAATTATGTAATATGGGATATAACTGTTTATTTACAAATGTAGATGTGTCTGTCTTTAGAAGATGTGATGGTTCACTAGCTTTTAAGGGTGTACTGGACGGCAAACTTTACTTAGTTGATTTTGCAAAAGAAGAGGCCGGTCTAGATGCATGCTTAATGGCTAAGACTTGCATGGGCTGGTTGTGGCATCGCCGCTTAGCACATGTGGGGATGAAGAACCTCCACAAGCTTCTAAAGGGAGAACACGTGATAGGTCTAACCAATGTTCATTTCGAAAAAGATAGACCTTGTGCAGCTTGTCAAGCAGGTAAACAAGTGGGAGGAGCACATCACAGCAAGAATGTGATGACCACGTCAAGACCTCTGGAGCTGCTGCATATGGACCTCTTCGGACCCGTCGCCTATCTGAGCATAGGAGGAAGTAAGTATGGTCTAGTTATTGTTGATGACTTTTCCCGCGTCACTTGGGTGTTCTTTTTGTAGGATAAGTCTGAAACCCAAGGGACCCTCAAGCGCTTCCTCAGGAGAGCTCAAAATGAGTTTGAGCTCAAGGTAAAGAAGATAAGAAGCGACAACGGGTCCGAATTCAAGAATCTTCAAGTGGAGGAGTTCCTTGAGGAGGAGGGGATCAAGCACGAGTTCTCCGCTCCCTACACACCTCAGCAAAATGGTGTGGTAGAGAGGAAGAACAGGACGCTCATAGATATGGCGGGGACTATGCTTGGAGAGTTCAAGACCCCCGAGTGCTTTTGGTCAGAAGCCGTGAACACGGCTTGCCACGCCATCAACAGGGTCTACCTTCACCGCCTCCTCAAGAAGACTTCATATGAGCTGCTAACTGGTAACAAACCCAATATATCGTACTTTCGTGTATTTGGGAGTAAATGCTACATTCTAGTGAAGAAGGGTAGGAATTCCAAATTTGCTCCCAAAGTTGTAGAAGGGTTTCTATTAGGTTATGATTCAAATACAAAGGCGTATAGGGTCTTCAACAAATCATCAGGTTTGGTAGAAGTCTCTAGCGACGTTGTATTTGATGAGACTAATGGCTCTCCAAGAGAGCAAGTTGTTGATCTTGATGATGTAGATGAAGAAGACGTTCCAACGGCCGCAATACGCACCATGGCGATTGGAGATGTACGGCCTAAGGAACATTTGGAGCAAGATCAACCGTCTTCCTCAACTATGGTGCATCCCCCAACCCAAGATGACGAACAGGTACCTCAAGTGGAGGCGCATGATCAAGGGGGAGCACAGGATGTTCAAGTTGAAGAGGAAGAAGCACCTCAGGCACCTCCAACCCAAGTTCGAGCGATGATTCAAAGGGATCATCCCGTCGACCAGATATTGGGTGATATTAGCAAGGGAGTAACCACTCATTCAAGATTAGTTAATTTTTGTGAGCATTACTCTTTTGTCTCTTCTATTGAGCCTTTCAGGGTAGAAGAGGCCTTGCTAGATCCGGACTGGGTGTTGGCCATGCAGGAGGAACTCAACAATTTCAAGCGCAATGAAGTTTGGACACTGGTGCCTCGTCCCAAGCAAAATGTTGTGGGAACCAAGTGGGTGTTCCGCAACAAACAGGACGAGCACGGGGTGGTGACAAGGAACAAGGCTCGGCTTGTGGCAAAAGGTTATGCCCAAGTCGTAGGTTTGGACTTTGAGGAGACTTTTGCTCCTGTGGCTAGGCTAGAATCAATTCGTATCTTGCTAGCATATGCCGCTCACCATTCTTTCAGGTTGTACCAAATGGATGTGAAGAGCGCTTTCCTCAACGGGCCGATCAAGGAGGAGGTGTACGTAGAGCAACCCCCTGGCTTCGAGGATGAACGGTACCCCGACCACGTGTGTAAGCTCTCTAAGGCGCTCTATGGACTTAAGCAAGCCCCAAGAGCATGGTATGAATGCCTTAGAGACTTTTTAATTGCTAATGCTTTCAAGGTTGGGAAAGCCGATCCAACTCTTTTTACTAAGACTTGCGATGGTGATCTTTTTGTGTGCCAAATTTATGTCGATGACATAATATTTGGTTCTACTAATCAAAAGTCGTGTGAAGAGTTTAGCAGGGTGATGACGCAGAAATTCGAGATGTCGATGATGGGCGAGTTGAACTACTTCCTTGGGTTCCAAGTGAAGCAACTCAAGGACGGCACTTTCATCTCCCAAACGAAGTACACGCAAGACTTGCTAAAGCGGTTTGGGAAGAAGGACGCCAAGCCCGCAAAGACGTCGATGGGAACTGACGGACACACCGACCTCAACAAAGGAGGTAAGTCCGTTGATCAAAAAGCATACCGGTCCATGATAGGTTCTTTGCTTTATTTATGTGCTAGTAGACCGGATATTATGCTTAGCGTATGCATGTGTGCTAGATTTCAATCTGATCCTAAGGAATGTCACTTAGTGGCTGTGAAGCGAATTCTTCGATATTTAGTCGCTACGCCTTGCTTCGGGATCTGGTATCCAAAGGGGTCTAACTTTGACTTGATTGGGTACTCAGATTCCGACTATGCTGGATGTAAGGTCAATAGGAAGAGTACATCGGGGACGTGCCAATTCTTAGGAAGGTCCCTGGTGTCATGGAATTCTAAGAAACAAACCTCCGTTGCCCTATCCACCGCTGAGGCCGAGTATGTTGCCGCAGGACAGTGTTGTGCGCAACTACTTTGGATGAGGCAAACCCTCCGGGACTTTGGCTACAATCTGAGCAAAGTCCCACTCCTATGTGACAATGAGAGTGCTATCCGAATAGCGGAAAATCCTGTTGAGCACAGCCGCACAAAGCACATTGACATCCGGCATCACTTTTTGAGAGACCACCAGCAAAAGGGAGATATCGAAGTGTTTCATGTTAGCACCGAGAACCAGCTAGTCGATATCTTCACTAAGCCTTTAGATGAAAAGACCTTTTGCAGGCTGCGAAGTGAGCTAAATATCCTAGATTCGCGGAACTTGGATTGAATTGTAGCATACATGTGTTTATGCCTTTGATCATGTTCATTCTGCATTTTGTTGCTTATTGTGGTGCTCAAGTTGTACAAACACTCCTTGGACCTCACAAGTCCTTTTTGCAAGTGATGTACATATTTAGGGGGAGCTATGCTACAACTTGACCCTTTGAGACTAACCATGTACTTGAGTTTGGTTGTTTTAGTCTTCAAGGAGGATTGAAAGGGAAAAGGTGAACTTGGACCATGCAAGACTTCCACTGCACTCCGATGAAAAGAGTAACTTTCCAAGTTCATCTTCATACTCTTATTTGCCTTTGTGTTCTCATTTGATGATTTTGGTGAGGCAATGGGGTTAAAGGGCCAAGATTGATCCCGTTTTGGTGCTTGATGCCAAAGGGGGAGAAAATAAAGGCCAAAGCGATAAATGGATCAGCTACCACTTGAGAGATTTTGAAAATAGTAGAATAGAGTTTTTGGTTTGTCAAAACTCTTTTATTGTCTCTCTTGTCAAAAGTTGGCTTCGTGTGGGGAGAAGTATTGATTATGGGAAAAAGGGGAGTTTTTTGAAATCTTGAATCAATTTCTCTTGGAATGACTCTCTTTATGTCTTAACATGTGTGTTTGACTTAGAGATAGAAATTTGAGTTTGATTTGCAAAAAAAACAAACCAAGTGGTGGCAAAGAGTGATTCATATATGTCAAATTCGAATCAAAACAATTTGAGTTCTTATTTGAATTGATTTTATACTTGTTCTACTTGCTTTATGTTGTGTTGGCATAAATCACCAAAAAGGGGGGATTGAAAGGGAAATGTGCCCTTGGGCCATTTCTAAGTATTTTGGTGATTTAGTGTCCAACACAAGTGCCTAAGTGTAAAAAGGTGGACAATGTACAAATCAAGGATAAAGGTATGTTTCTCAGACTTAGTACATTGTTTTATGGACTAATGTATCGTGTCTAAGTGCTGGAAACAGGAAAAATCCAATTGAAAATGTCTTGGCTCGAGCAGCCAAGAATCTGCTGAGTCTGGGAGCACCGGACTGTCCGGTGGTGCACCGGACAGTGTCCGGTGCGCCAGACTGGCTCGAGCGAAGTGGCCGCTCTCGGGAATTCACCGGTGACATACGGCTATAATTCACCGGACTGTCCGGTGTGCACCGGACTGTCCGGTGTGCACCGGACTGTCCGGTGAGCCAACGGTCGGCAGGGCCAACGGTCGGCCGCGCAATCTGCGCGGGACACGTGGCCGAGCCAACGGCTAGAAGGGGGCACCGGACTGTCCGGTGTGCACCGGACATGTCCGGTGCGCCAACGGCTCTCAGGCTGCCAATGGTCGACTGCGTCATTTTTGAAAAGAAATCGGGCACCGGACAGTGTCCGGTGTGCACCGGACTGTCCGGTGCACCAGTCTACAGAAGGCAAGATCAGCCTTCCTAGATTGCTCTCAACGGCTCCTAGCTGCCTTGGGGCTATAAAAGGGACCCCTAGGCGCATGGAGGAGAATACCAAGCATTCCTACAGCATTCCTAAGCACCAAGACATCGATTCCGCCCCTTTGATTCTTTGCAATAGCAATTAGAGCTCTAGTTGAGTGGTGAACTCATTGAGTTGTGTTGTGAGCTCTCGTTGCGACTTGTGTGCGTGGTGTTGCTGTGATTTCTTGTCTTGAGTGCGTTGCTAATCCCTCCCTTGCTCTGTGCTTCTTTGTGAATTTCAAGTGTAAGGGCGAGAGACTCCAAGTTGTGGAGATTCCTCGCAAACGGGATTGAGTAAAGCAAAGCAAAACATCATGGTATTCAAGTGGGTCTTTGGACCGCTTGAGAGGGGTTGATTGCAACCCTCGTCCGTTGGGACGCCACAACGTGGAGTAGGCAAGCGTTGGTCTTGGCCGAACCACGGGATAACCACCGTGCCATCTCTGTGATTGTTTTCTTGTGGTTATTGTGTTTTGTTGAGATTCCTCTCTAGCCACTTGGCATTTACTATGCTAACGCTTAACCAAGTTTTTGTGGCTTAAGTTTTCAAGATTTACAGGATCACCTATTCACCCCCCCCCTCTAGGTGCTCTCAGGTTGCCCATCATTCCTCGGCTTTCAAGGTTGCCAATAGTGGTGTGTTGGCAAGTTCATATGTTGACGATGACAAAGTAGTGGACTATTACGGTGTTCTTCAAAACATTGTAGAGTTGATTTTCGATGGCCCCAAGGAACTTAAAGTCGTGTTTTTCGGGTGCGACTGGTTTGATGCTCATAGTGGGACTCGTGTCGACAAGTATGGTAATGTCGAGGTGAAGCATAACTCTAGGATTCCAAGCAGTATGAGCGATGTTGTCCTTGCAAATCAGGCAAAACAGGTGTACTACCTGCCATATCCTCACCCAAGCCTTAGGGCTTGGTGGGTTGCAATAAAAGTCAACCCACAAGTCGTCGCTCCAGAGAGTGCTGACTACATGAGTACGAGCAGGGACAACGATGATGTTGTTTTTCAACCAAAAGCGGCGTCGAATCAAGACATAGCTCATCGATTCCATGTGACCAATGGAGAAGGCCTTGAAAATCTCTGTTGCAATTCAAGCGACTTAATTGAAGAACCTAGGTCAAAGCGCAAACGACCTGTCGTCGTTAGAAGATCAGTAAGGATCCAACGAAATCAAGAGCGTATGAATAAACAACGAGCTGAAGAAGCATCATCGGATGCGGATGACTTTTGATTAGTATGTTTCTTTTAGTTAATCAATTAAGCTATGTATTCCAATTTTCACATTATTAATTTTCACATTATTTGTTTCATATACTGTGGTTTGACATTAATTTATCTACAGTTGAACATGTTCAAGCATAGGAGATCGAGGAGGAGTGGGGCAGCGCGGCCAACGAGGACAACTCGGGCAGTGGGCTTTCTCAGGGCACCTCACAGAGCCGATAGAGGCAGCAGAAACTTCTCGACTGTCTAGACGAAGTGCAGGGTGAGGAGGGTGAGCAGGAGGCTCCTTAGCAGGATGCTTATGTGCAGGGTGAGGAGGGTGAGCAGGATGAGGAGGTTGACCCTATGGGGGCAGGCAGCGCGGGCGACGCGTCAGATGGTTCTACGTCCTTCAGGTATTATTATGCATATTAGTTTAATTGATATTAGTTTTAAATCATTTCATCATATTGAATTTACTTGTATACTTAGGTATAAGAAGAGCAATGCGCTTGGTCCGAGACCTGCCGAGAGGAGGCTCATCCGGCCGCATGGAGAATGGTGGGGCTTATTTCTGTTGTGTTAATTTTTTAATGTGAACGTGATTGCACTGGTTTACTTGTTTTATTAATGTTTGTAGGTCATGGGAAGACTTGACTTGGGACGGTACAGGCAGACGTCCCAAGGTGAACGCGGTGTTGGGTAGCCTCTGTCGCTTCTACTACCCTGGCATGGTGGAGCTCAATGGCGAGAGGTTCACGGCTATGCAGTGGGCTGACTGGGGTCTAAAGGACAATGTCCAGCCAGGGGAGCCAGGGGAAAGCAGTAGCGGAGGGGGAAGTTCGGAACAAAAATGAAGGACTTGTCAGGTGGCTGTGTGGGACGAGTTCTGGGTGAGTTTACTTTCGTATATAAGCAATTCACTGAATTATTGCTTCTCCTAATCTTACTTTAACTTAACTTCTCCATTGATATGTAGGGGAGGTTCCAATTGCCGAATGAGATCGAGGAGGATCAGGCTCAGTGGGCACGTGTGAAGAGGCACTTTCGGAAGTGCGTTGATAAGGTCATCAAGGATGCCATGTACAATGCTCGCATCGCGGCCGTCAACTACTACTACAAGAAGATAAAGGTGCAGAAAATGAGCAAAGCATTAGGGGCCAATGAGATCTACCTCACAGAGGAGCAGTACCTGGAGAGCGTTGTGGATTGGCTGGCGAAGGACATGGAAGCCTGGAGGTGGTTGGCTAAGAGATGGGTGTCGCCTGAGTGGATTGCAGAGTCCCAGAAGCACCGTGCCAACCATGGCACTGAAGGACCGGGGCACAGGTACGGCGCCGATGGACACCTTGGTACCGCACGCCGCATGGTAAGTATATAAATCAAACTTGTATGCTACATCTATGAAAATTCTATGGTTTAACTCTTCTTTTTCATGCAGGAAGCTGAAAGTGGAGTTGCTCCAAGTTTTATGGAGGTTTACGTCCGTGGTCACCGTGGCCCTGATCTGGCGAACCCTGATGAGCTATGCAGCGAGGCGGCAAGGGAGAAAATGGTAAACAAGTTTGTATTTACGAATTAAATCGCATGTTTTGTGTCTAACTCCAACTCTAACTTTCTTTGCAGAATACATATGGGGAGGAAATGACTCAACGCCATGGGCCTGATTTCGACTGGATGCATTCAGACTTAGATGCCTCGGCGTTGTACCATAGTGGTGGGGGTAGAAAGCATGGCAGGTGAGGTGGTTGTCTTTGATTCGACAATTTCATTAACAAGAATGTGTCCACTTAATGGCTCAACTATGTGTATCATGCAGGTTTGCCTTTGGCACCGGCGTTGTGGGGTACAATAGGACAATAGGTCAAGGGAAGGCATCGTCTTCGGCAGGGAGTTCTCGCTCCTCCAAGTCTGCTCGAGAGGCTCAGCTGGAGGAGGAGACTTGGGCAGCATAGGAGCAGGCTCGAGCAGCACAGGAGCAGGCTCGAGCAGCGTAGGAGCAGGTCAGACAGCTGACACAGTATATGGCTTCTTATTTTCAGGTAATTCGTCTATCTCATCACGTGTCATTGAATTCAATGTATAATGTTGCGATTCTAACGTTTCATCCATTTGCAGGAAATGACTACTCGACTCGGCCCTGATATGAACTTGCCCGCTTTTCGCCCTCCCTAGGTAACACTATCTGAACACTTCAATTCCATAGCAACTCTTTTTTATTATCAAAAATGGCTCGCAGGCACAAGGATGGGGACAGTGGCCAGGACAAGCTCCAGCGTCGCAGCCACAGTGGACCGGTGTTGGGTGGACGCAGGCACCTCCAGGCACTTGGACACCTCCACCACCCCAAGGATCGCAGCCATTTCAAGCGTGGATGGCACCGCCACTGACGGGGTGGGTGCCACCACCTCAGGGGTGGCCAGCACAACAGTACCCGTGGATGCATGCACAGCCTCCTCATCACCATGGATCACAGGTGACGTTCCATGTTTAGTTTTATGCAAATAGTGATCAAACATAGCAAGTATAGGTATAGGGATAGCAAAACACAACCTTATTTGAATGATTGATGAATTGCAGGGTTCAGCGTCACATGCTTAGGGATCGGAGGGTGCTGTCAACGTCCACGAATTCCTCGTCCATGGTTCTAGAGGGAGTGGTCACCTTCCTGGTGGCGGAGGAGGGAGTGGCCAAAACTCCCACAGCCCGCAGGAGTGAGTAGTGAGTAGTGAGTTTGTTTGAAAATATGGATGTGATTATGGTATTGAAACTATGTATGGACTATGGACTTATGGACTATTTATGTATATGTGAATGTGTTTTGTTATATGTATATGTGAATGTGTTTTGTGATATGTATATGTGAATGTGTTTTGTGAATTGTATATTTTGCTTGTGAATCTGTATATGTGATATTGTGAATTGTGTATTTTGCTATCAATTAAAAGGTGCAGAAAAATCTGTTTTGTGGGGGGTATCATGAATTTTCGTCGGCCTGGTTGGAGGCCGACGAAAATACATGGGCCAGCTATTTTCGTCGGCCACCGAGACCGACGAAAATAAATGCAGATATTTTCGTGGGCTGCCACCGGGGCCGACGAAAATAAATGCAGCTATTTTTGTCGGCCACCGAGGCCGACGTAAATAGTCAGCCGACCACCTATTTTCGTCGGCCTTGGGGAAGCCGACGAAAATAGGTCGTTTTCGTCGGTACCGACGAAAATAGTTGCATGTTTTCGTCGAACTTATTTTCGGCGGCTATTTTCGTCGGTTTACGCTTATTTTCGTGGGTTTTTGGCCCACGAAAATTTAGGTGTTTCCTGTAGTGGTCAGCGGAAGTGTCACGGTGCCGCCGCGACTGCTTTTGGCTACCATCGCTGTTTAAGCTCGAGCGGGTGTCCTAGGAGATTCGCCAAGGTGCATCAGTGACGTGTGTGGTCTCACCGTACTCAGAGTTGGTGCGGGCATAGGTCGATTGCTCGCTGGAGTGGGAGCTTTGCAGTCAAGCTGCCATTTGCCATGAAAAGCCCTCCCTCCACCGATTCGCTCTCTGATAAGACCTCTAAATAGTTGTGACTTGATCCAAGGATTGTGTAGCACATGTACGGGGGAAGATTCATGCACTAGAGCACCGGAGGGGCTTGCTCCGGTGAACGGACCACCATGGGGGCAGAACGTCGCCGCTGCCTGGGGATCACAGGTGACGTTCCATGTTTAGTTTTATGCAAATAGTGATCAAACATAGCAAGTATAGGTATAGGGATAGCAAAACACAACCTTATTTGAATGATTGATGAATTGCAGGGTTCAGCGTCACATGCTTAGGGATCGGAGGGTGCTGTCAACGTCCACGAATTCCTCGTCCATGGTTCTAGAGGGAGTGGTCACCTTCCTGGTGGCGGAGGAGGGAGTGGCCAAAACTCCCACAGCCCGCAGGAGTGAGTAGTGAGTAGTGAGTTTGTTTGAAAATATGGATGTGATTATGGTATTGAAACTATGTATGGACTATGGACTTATGGACTATTTATGTATATGTGAATGTGTTTTGTTATATGTATATGTGAATGTGTTTTGTGATATGTATATGTGAATGTGTTTTGTGAATTGTATATTTTGCTTGTGAATCTGTATATGTGATATTGTGAATTGTGTATTTTGCTATCAATTAAAAGGTGCAGAAAAATCTGTTTTGTGGGGGGTATCATGAATTTTCGTCGGCCTGGTTGGAGGCCGACGAAAATACATGGGCCAGCTATTTTCGTCGGCCACCGAGACCGACGAAAATAAATGCAGATATTTTCGTGGGCTGCCACCGGGGCCGACGAAAATAAATGCAGCTATTTTTGTCGGCCACCGAGGCCGACGTAAATAGTCAGCCGACCACCTATTTTCGTCGGCCTTGGGGAAGCCGACGAAAATAGGTCGTTTTCGTCGGTACCGACGAAAATAGTTGCATGTTTTCGTCGAACTTATTTTCGGCGGCTATTTTCGTCGGTTTACGCTTATTTTCGTGGGTTTTTGGCCCACGAAAATTTAGGTGTTTCCTGTAGTGGTCAGCGGAAGTGTCACGGTGCCGCCGCGACTGCTTTTGGCTACCATCGCTGTTTAAGCTCGAGCGGGTGTCCTAGGAGATTCGCCAAGGTGCATCAGTGACGTGTGTGGTCTCACCGTACTCAGAGTTGGTGCGGGCATAGGTCGATTGCTCGCTGGAGTGGGAGCTTTGCAGTCAAGCTGCCATTTGCCATGAAAAGCCCTCCCTCCACCGATTCGCTCTCTGATAAGACCTCTAAATAGTTGTGACTTGATCCAAGGATTGTGTAGCACATGTACGGGGGAAGATTCATGCACTAGAGCACCGGAGGGGCTTGCTCCGGTGAACGGACCACCATGGGGGCAGAACGTCGCCGCTGCCTGGGGATAGCCGGCCATGAGAGAGGTGAGGGAGAGAAGACCCTGGCCGTCCGATATCAAGATGGGCGCACCATGTTTAATCCCGTATTTTAAAATTCGGAGTGTTGATCTCCTGATGGACAGACTAGATGAGATCCAACTTATCCCTTCGGCTATGACATCTGGACCGCATGTCTCTGATCCGAAGTATCAGATTGCATACCAGTTCATAACCTTACGCGGTCTAATCTCGTCCGCTGTAATTAGATCGAACGGTCAAGATCTCATCGTACCCTTTTGTCGGGGACCATAATTAGGGGTACCCTCAAGACTCCTAATTCTCAGCAGGTAACCCCCATCAGCATAAAGCTGCAAAGGCCTGATGGGTGCGATTAAGTCAGGGATCTGTCCATTCGAGCAACTCGATCGTGCCTCGCCCGAGCCTAGCCTCGGACAAGGGCAGCCGACCCCGGAGGATTTCCGTCTCGCCCGAGGCCCCCCTCCAACGGTGGACACATCTCTGGCTCGCTCGAGGCCCTGCCTTCGCTAAGAAGCAACCCTGACTAAATCGCCGCACCAATCGACCAAGTCACAGGAGCATTTAACGCAAAGGTGACCTGACACCTTTATCCTGACGCGCGCCCCCGGCAGAGTCGAAGTGACCGCCGTCACTTCACCGCTCCGCTGACCGACCTGACAGAAGGACAGCGCCGCCTGCGCCACTCCGACTGAAGTGCCACTTGACAGAGTGAGACTGACAGGCAGTCAGGCCCTGCCAAAGGCACCATAGGAAGCTCCGCCCGACCCAGGGCTCGGACTCGGGCTAAGTCCCGGAAGACGGCGAACTCCGCTCCGCCCGACCCAGGGCTCGGACTCGGGCTAAGTCTCGGAAGACGGTGAACTCCGCTCCGCCCGACCCAGGGCTCGGACTCGGGCTAAGTCCCGGAAGACGGCGAACTCCGCTCCGCCCGACCCAGGGCTCGGACTCGGGCTAAGTCCCGGAAGACGGCGAACTTCGCTCCGCCCGACCCAGGGCTCGGACTCGGGCTAAGTCCCGGAAGACGGCGAACTCCGCTCCGCCCGACCCAGGGCTCGAACTCGGGCTAAGTCCCGGAAGACGACGAACTCCGCTTCGCCCGACCCCAGGGCTCGGACTCGGGCTCAGCCCCAGAAGACGACGAACTCCGCTTCGCCCGACCCCAGGGCTCGGACTCCGCTCTGGCCTTTGCCGAACGACCTCCGCCTCGCCCGACCCAGGGGCTCGGACTCGGCCTCGGCCATGGAAGACAGACTCGACCTCGGCTTCGGAGGAGCCTCCACGTCGCCCAACCTAGGGCGCAGGCCAGCCACGTCAACAGGAAGCACCATCATCACCCTACCCCGAGCTGACTCGGGCCACAGAGAACAAGACCGGTGTCCCATCTGGCTAGCTCCGCCAGATAGGCAATGATGGCGCCCCGCATGCTCCGTGACGACGGCGGCTCTCAGCTCTCTTACGGAAGCAGGAGGACGTCAGCAAGGACTCAACCGCTCCGACAGCTGTCCCTCCGCCAGGCTCCGTCGCTCCTCCGACGGCCACGACATCACACCAGCTGGGTGCCAAAATCTCTCCGGCTGCCACATCGGCATGTACTTAGGGCGCTAGCTCTCCCCCGCTAGACACGTAGCACTCTGCTACACCCCCATTGTACACCTGGATCCTCTCCTTACACCTATAAAAGGAAGGACCAGGGCCCTCTTAGAGAAGGTTGGCCGCGCGGGGACGAGGACGGGACAGGCGCTCTCTTGGGGCCGCTCGCTTCCCTCTCCCGCGTGGACGCTTGTAACCCCCTACTGCAAGCGCACCCGACCTAGGCGCGGGACGAACACGAAGGCCGCGGGATTCCCACCTCTCTCACGCCGGTCTCCGGCCGCCTCGCTCCTTTCCCCCCTTCGCGCTCGCCCACGCGCTCGACCCATCTGGGCTGGGGCACGCGGCGACACTCACTCGTCGGCCCGAGGGACCCCCTGGTCTCGAAACGCCGACACCTTTCGCCATGCAACTTTTACAAATGAACCCCCGATCTTTATCCAAACCAACCTGCCATCCACACATATTCAAAGAACATCACAAACAGGTCCAGATTATTGCAATTAGAACCTTGACCTTTGGGAGAATTGTAGACGCAGCCCAAGAGATCTTATTTTCTTATTAAATTAATTCCAGAAATTTATTGTTGTATAAAAACAATATCAAAAATACTTGAGAACTTAGAAAATTCATATGTTGTTCATTTTTACTCCGATTGGATCCGTTCAAGTTTTGTTAGCTTCGTAATAACATTGCCTTTGCAATAACAACATTAGTTTTATCATAACATATATTCTTATAAATGGATATAGATTAATATATGTTTAGTGGATTAAGCTTGCTAATTAAAGATAATCTATCTATAATTATAACCTGACTAAAATATGATTTCTAATCAAGCTATAATCGAGATTAAAGTTGAGTTAATTATTTATAGAATATTCTATCATATGGTGTATACTAACCAATTTATAATATAGTTTAATATTTAAATCACATGGATCATCCATAAAACATAACTCCTTAACCGTAATTCCAATTTTAGCTATTCTCGAACCTACGATCTCGTCAACACGCGTAGAATGTTATTATGCAGCTTGTGCTTATGTTTGGTGTGATGTTAATTTTTGCCTATACCATGTTTGTTTGTATTGCTACGAATAGCGGTGAGGTCACGAGAATCTGAAGATCATCCTGGTACCTGGGATCTCAAGTCTAAGGCAAGTTGTGCCCTTTGTTCATGTTAATCATTATGATCTGCACAGGTTAATTTTGATGGGATCCAATAGGTTACCCTAGTTTGACTATCTTTATGCCTTGTTTACCACTGAACTTTTGGGTAGTACTTGCTAGTGCTTTATGTGGACTTGGGCATTGAGATACACATTATTCATGATCGTGCTTTTATTATCAGTTTGTTATTTACTGTTCAAGATAAGATCATATTGTTAATTGGAACATGGAGAACCACCCGGGAAAATAGTGCTACCACAAGGGTGGTATGGGACGCCCTTGGCTGACTAATTAGGAAACCTAGTGGAGAGCTACCTTATCTGAAAGGGGCAAGGGCAATAGATGAGTGGTCAGTGTAGGGAGGCCTTGGGTTGATTTTGTTGCGATGGCGGTCAGGCGAGGGATCCTTGCATTGGAGCTTCCTAGACTGTAGCGGGTTTTCTGAAGCTAGTGGAACTTTGTAAAGGCCTCGTAGTGTTACCCTGCCTCGCCTCCTTGGTAGAGGTGTATGGGATTCATGACCCCTTGGCAGATGGGTAACATGACTTGTGGGTAAAGACGTACAATCTCTACAGAGCGTAAAACTGGTATATCAGTTGTGCTCACGGTCATGAGTAGCTCGGACACTCACATGATTAATTTATGGAACTAAACTTAATTTGTGATATGCATTGCATCGCGAGTGTTGTTATCAATTTTGATATATTACTTATTTGGTTTGGTATCTACTTATACTTAGTAACTGCTAATAAAATTTTGACCAACTTTAAAAGCAATGCTCAACTTTAACCATCCTCGTTGGTAAGCATTACACTTCACATGAGCTCCCACCTTTGGTGAGTTCATGCACATTATTCCCCACAACTTGTTGAGCGATGAACGTATGTGAGCTCACCCTTGCCGTCTCACACCCTCCCACAGGTCAAGAACAGGTACCGCAGGATGAGGCGCATGGAGGATGTTGTGATGAGTTCGTGAGAGGTCTAGGTCGTCGTCTCCCAGTCAACTATGGGTTGCTGGATCGTTATCTTCATATGATGTAATTATTTAACTATTTTGTACAGAACTACTATTATATAGTAAAGATGTGACATTCGTTTCTGTACTATGAGTCATCATATGTGTGAGACTTGGTCCCAGCACACTTGGTGATTATGTTTGCGCCCGGGTCTTGGTGCCCCTGGAACCCGGGTGTGACACCCTCTGCCACACCGGCACACCGCGTCGTGCCGCCACCTCCCGCTACACCGCATCGTCGTCGCCCCGCACTTCGCAGCTCCCTGGGCACTCGTGACTTGCGTCTTCGCCTCTTAGGATGCAGCAGCCCAACACCGACACATCGTGTTCCACCACCGGGCACTCACTGCCGACCATTGTTGTCGGCTCGTCGGCAACAGGAGGAAGAGGTGCCTCACGCCCGAACCCTTGCTCCGTGGCCCCGTCATGCAGCCCCTCGCGCTCTTCTAAGATAGTTTTCTGGAGAAATATGTTTTGACTACCAATTTGTATGGTTTACTAGCTATAAGTAACTTTTTCCTTATTGTTGTAATGGATAATGGTGATGTTGGACTACAATGTATGATGTGAGTTTGTTATATTGTCATGTTAGACTATTAGGTTATATGATGTGAGCTTATTGCTAAATAGTTATGTTGGACTATTGTGTTGTATCATATATGATGTGAACTTATTACTTGTCATTTTAGAGTATTATGTTGTATGATGTGAACTCATTGTTATATTGTCATGTTGAAGTATTGTGCGAATACTAATCAATGTATGCATTATCTCATAGTATCTGTTATCAGCATGTATCCAACTAAAAAATACTTACATTTGTCACTTAGTTGTCCGAATAAATATCCGATTCCTATATGCATATCTATCTCGTTTCAAACTATCCGATCCTAAATCCAATTAAAATAAATTAAGTAGGATATAGAATAATCTATTATCCGACGTCTGTCCGTTTTCACACCTATCCCAAGGTCATTTCGGTTAATCTCCACACGCATCGCGGACACGGAGACTTGCCTTCCTTTTGGTGCGGAAAAAGAAAGAGAGGAGAAGCGAAGGAGGTTCTCAGTTGGAGCGGCTCCCTCTCCCCGCGCGCGCCACCGCCTCCGATCCGAGCAGCCGGTGAGTCTCCTCAGAGTCCTCTCCTCCGCGCGGCAGCGCCAGTTCTAGGCTCTTCCGGAGCCGGAACCAGAGCGTTCCCGCTGGCCCGGATCCTTGGGTCCACCGGTCCCGGCGGCGCAAAGCTCTACTCTGTTTCCTGTTGCGTGTTGGATGCGTCTCTTTCCTTCCTTAGTGCTCCCCCTTTCGCTGGTGAACGCTTATTGTGGTTCGTTTAGCTCCGTCTCCGTGGAGAGCCTCTCTCGCGGATAACCGGTAGGCACTGCCAAGGGGACGGCGGCGCCTGGTGCCGTCGGCCAGCGCGGCTGCGCGGTGCGCGCGTCTCGCCGACTCGATGTGCCGTTGCGTGTTCGTTCGTTTCTTGGACTACAGTTTCTTACTTTCTTTGGAGAAAAGTCCGCTGTTTAGAAATTAAGCTTCGGATCTGAAATAAGCTTCTAGATTGTGGAATGACGCGTCTTTTCTGACTAGTAGCTCGCATATAATTCTTTCTTTACGAAAAGGACTCCAGGTGGTTACTTGGGATCTACGTGCTCCAAGAAATGAGCAATAGCCAGTAGGAATCCGTAAGCTGCGAGACCAATCTTCATATTTACTCTGAAACAGTATGGACAGTGGTAAACTTTTTTCTCACGAGCTGCAGTCATAATTCGAGAGTAACAAGCAGCGGATGTCGTAATGGTTAGATTGGATGGATGGATGCTACTAGTGTAGAAACCACTTGATGATGGTTACCTGGTTTCTACCCAATACCCACCAGTTCCATTTAGATGATGGTTAGTTCATCATCCATATTGTTATGCATTACTGAACTGTTTTTTCTTTCTCAATTTGCAGCCTACAGTCAACCCATTCAACCTCAAATGTTCCTTGTGAGGTATCATGACAGAACAGCAGGAAGGTGTTAGCAAGAGCTCTTCCTCAAGTATTAGCAGCAGCACTCAGGAGAGTGAGGAGGAACTGACCATCGGTACCCTTATAACCGAAGCAACAAACACAACAAACAGTGCCAAGAGTCTTGGAAAGCGCCTTTCACACTTAGATTCGATCCCGGTACTGATCTCACTGTTGTGCAATGTTTCTCTGATAATGCTGGCACCTCTGCTTCCTTGAAGTTTACCTTCTAAATGTACCATATTTTCTGATTGGAGAAAATTATTATTGAGCTGTTTGGGTTGAGATAGAGCATGTCCATGTAGACTTCAATAAAGAAAATTGGCAACATAATAGATATGTTTCTGCATATTTATGTGAAAGCTTTCATAATCACTTAATCAGCATCCATATTGAGCAGTTCACTATGCTGCAAGCTTAACTCTAGCCCCTGTAACAATTTGCTGATGTTCTTAATGGCAGCACACTCCACGTGTTAATGGGAAAATTCCAGATTTTAATAATGCGACAATTGATCATGAATCATTATTAGAAAGGTAAAGTTTTTATGGTGCACTTGCTTTTATCCTCTATTTTCCTGTTAGGTTCATTTACCTCAGAACTTTTTGGTGACAGATTAGGCACTTATGGCTTAGCTGAATATCAAATAGAAGGAGATGGGAATTGCCAGGTTAGCTTTTTGTATCATGTACAGAATTACCTTTTCATTTGTATGAAGTAAATTTATCGAGATATATTATTATTACTCTACATCAATAATCTGGTTCTCTGTAGATTAATTGATTTGTGTTATGCTTGTCATCCATTTGTATCGATAGACTTAATAGGTCGTCGGGAGGGGGAGTACTATTGCTTCAATCCATCTTCTACTTAGTTGGTAGTAATTTACTATATCTTCTTCTTGCTAAGAGCAAATCTGATTACGATATTTAGGTTCATTGACGAGGTGGCTTTGTTGTCTTTTACGCTTTCTCCATGTTGTGCTTTCTCTTGTTGCAGTTTCGAGCTCTGGCAGACCAGATATTCCGCAATCCTGACTATCACAAACATGTGAGGAAGGCGGTAGTGAAGCAGGTATATCCACCTTTCCCTCTCTCTTTCTCTAAAAGATCTCTTACCTACAGAATTCATTTATTCCATAGGAAAAGTAGCTTGCTTTCCTGGATATGTGAATGTTCTGAAGTACTCTCTCTCTCTCTCTCTCTGTTTAGCTGAAGGAGTTCAGGAAACACTATGAAGGTTATGTGCCAATGGAATATAAGGTTTACTTGAAGAAAATGAAAAGGTTTTAGTCTGTAACAAATTCAAGATGCCTAATTCTGTCTTGTGACTTCTTTTTCTCATTTCCTGATGCATGCCTTTCTTTTATATAACACCTTAGGTCTGGGGAATGGGGTGATCATGTGACCTTACAGGCAGCTGCAGACAGGGTAAAAAACATTTTATCTACAGGTTTTGGCATTATTTATCTTGTGGCATCTAGTTCTAGCTGTACTTAATAGAATGCCCCCAGATAATTTTAAGCTTACACTGTCCATTCACAAATCTGTAGCAGTTTTGGTTGCATCTAACCAAACTATCTACATTTGGTCCATTACATGTTGAGATTTAAAATTTGGTACTGTTAAATTTGTCACTAAAAGCGGTATCATAGTATTATATTTTTGCTACACTTTATAGACATTACAATAGAATTTGGTGAGTACAAATATATTTGATACCCTAAATGTCACTTAGTTGTGAGTTTTGGCTGGAGGGAGAAATTGTATAATTGTCTTGTATCGTAGTTCTCGAAAATATTTCTTTCAAACTGTTTCAATAGAGTACTAAGTAGTTATATTATCAGTAGGATGACATGGATTTGCTAACAGCAACCATTTTTATCTGTTAAACCAGTTTGCTGCTAAAATATGTCTGTTGACATCGTTTAGAGACACATGCCTAGTTGAGATAGTCCCCAGAGATGCCACTCCAACAAGAGGTTAGAGTTGGATCCTGTCCTGTCTTCTCCAGTTCTCTGTCTATATCATATATCAACTATTTATCCTATCATCACTCTGACCACTTTGGTATTGTGATTTCCCTTCATTATTATAGAGTTTTGTTAAGTTTCTGGAATCCACATGCACAATACAAGGTCAGTAAATTTTAGTGTAAGATTTGGTGCCTCATTATTTGCTTGTACCTTTTTGCAGAGCTTTGGCTAAGTTTCTGGTGTGAAGTACACTACAATTCATTGTATGCAGTTGAAGGTGAGGGGTTTATTCTCTTATTGCTTGCCGATATTTGATAGCATGTATTCCAAAAAATTGCTGGGATTTTTTATGGCATACTAGCTCATCTGACCTCACACTCTTATCCTTTCAGATCTTCCAACACGGAAAACTAAGAAGAAGCATTGGCTGTTCTAGCTCGCCAGGCTTTGGTGATTTCTTGGTATGCTATTGGTCTTCTCTTTGTAGTCCAGCAGCATCTGTAAGCCTGCTTAGTTATGCCTTTGTTTGTTGTAAGTTGTAACTTGACCTGGAATCAAATTCATTTAAGATCATGCAAAATACAGTGAGCTCTTGCTTCGTCCTTGGCTGAAATATTTCCAGCACATAGTAAACATGTTTTCAGGGACCTATTTTTTATTTTTTTTGGGGGGGGGGGGGGGGGGGGGGGGGTATTTTGCTTCGTAGCCCATATGTATTTTGAACGGGGTGTTTTCAGATATCTATTTAAGGATGAAAAACAATGTCTGAACAAAAGTTAGAGCCACAAAAAAACTGTCAGATAAGTAAATGACAAGTACCGTCCATGCAGAGTACATTTTTTTATCGAAAACGCAACGCATCGTTATATTAACAAGAAAGTTTGGGACCCTAGAGTACAGCAATCGGCCTCCTTATGGCGGCCAGACAGACAGATAAGATAAAAATGGGTATCCGAAACCTCGACGGGTTTTACCCGAAAACTAGTCATAGAGGTGGGTGTTGAAGCATTTTATCACCCGTGGATATGTTATTGGACGAGGACATCTACCTATCGGCATGGTGGACCCAGTGAGTGGTCTATATGGATACGGCACACTCTAAGATTATATAAGAATAATTAGCATAGTGTTGTAAGTGCTATATTTTGAAGCTATATTTTGTATTTAGTAGTTAAGGTTCGAGTCCTGATAGTGCTTTTTTTGTTTTTTATTTTTATTTGTTTTCTAGCACACACTAATCATAGTAGCTGGATCTGCCCATCGGGTATATTGGGTACGGGTTTGGCTACGTACCTGTGGGTAATTTCTACCCGCCAATTTGTGTACACAGCCCGGTATTTCCCAACAGCCCAATTCACGAACTGTCCGTGGGCCGTGGGCCCTGTGCGTTGTGACCGTTTGTGTGACCATGTCACGGGCGTGATGGGCAAGCACAAGCAGTCAAGAAGGCTGACACGAGCACACGGCAGCAACCAGCGTTCCACTCAAGCCGCTCGGGCTGCTGGGCGCTCGCGTGACTGATTTTTATTTGGTTTGGTTTTTGCCCCCTAAAAGCCAAAATCCAAATCAAAGAGCTGGATTCAGTAAACATTTTTTTCTAAAAGCTGACTTTTTTTGTAGTGCAAAACTAAAAGCACTTATGTACCTGCTTTTAGTGGTTTTTCGGATAAAATTGTAAAAACATATATTGAAAAACTTTTAACGGCTTTTAGTGGTTTTCATTAAACAGTTTTTAGCTTTTTAACAGCTCATATCCCACGTCAGCTTTTTCTACAATTCACAGTCCATAACAGCTTTTTTCACAGACACAACCCAACCAGACACGACTTTTAGTAACTTAGTTAATTTGTATTGGGTGGTTGATGGGTACTGATTACCCGTCGGGTAACAATACCCATTCGGGTTCGGGTATGGGTAAATATTCTTACCTGCAACCGAGTATTGGTATTATGTTGGGTATATTTTTATTCTGCATGTGCGGATATGCAAAGGCAATACCCGATGGGTACATACCCGTTGCCATCTCTACACACAAGTATACATATATTTATCCATGAGTAACCACATAGACTACAACCAACAACCAACTAAGCACTCCTAGGCTAGGATTAAAGCCAAAATCTTCGAATGTCTACTGCCCCAGCCAGGCTCCACAAATGAGCATCTTCATAAATATGTTGATGTTTGGGGAAGCACCATCAAACACACAAGTATTCATGTGTTTCCACAGCCACCATACCACTAGGATCACAATGAAATTAAAACCCTTTTGTTGGATTTTAGGCACCTTGCTTTCAGTCTCCCTCCACTATTCCTGGACACAACGCCAGCAGTCCCAAGAGATATTAACTGCAAGCCCAACTTGCTTAGAACTTGAAACCAAATATCCCTAGCAAAAACATAGGACACCATAATGTTTTCGATTGTTTCTTCCTGCTAATTACATAGAGGGCATCTTTTTGGGTGGTTAAGGCCCCGACGAGCTAGTCGTCCAAGATCTTTTTAGTGAGGCCAACCATACAAAGGAATTTACATCGCGGAGGAGCCCATTTTTTCAATATCCTTTCACTTGGCTCAAACAAAATTGACCTAGCTCGAAGTTGTTCATAAGCTGATTTTACATAGTATTCCCCTAGAGTATTCCCCTGAGGATGTTGGTAGCCATCTATGCATATCAAGGAGCCCTAGATGAAGCTATACCCCTGAATCAAATCCCAAAACTTAAAGTACTCGGATATAACTTGTACCTGTAGACTTCCAGCGATATTATTCACTCATCCGTTCTCAATAGATTTACATACTATTTTTTTAATGTATAACTTATAGCACACTCTTCTACTTTCTTCTTTATAACATAAGTGTAACATATAACTATCTTTCTAATATGATTTAGAATAATATACAAATATATTACATATACAAATATATTAACTTAATTAGTTTGTGTCCAAATTATGATTACTAGAATAGAATTCAATTCCAACAAAACAAACTAGGTACTTAATGAAATGCCGCCCATGGAGCCAGCGACCAGTCTAGAATATAGAGTGTTCGATGGAACACATAGAAGCTGAGAAAAGGGCTGCTGCTTTGGGCAGTTTGCCTGCTCCGGTGTTTAGTTGCATCCTCCGCATTTTCTGTAGCGTTGACCTGTGTGATCGTGGCGCGTTGGTGCATGGAAATTAAATGCTGCCGTTGAATAGAGCTCACCGGTCACCGCACACGCTCAGCGTTGCAACTACTTTCTCAAGCGGAAAACAGATACCGAACTCTTTAACTGTGTTCAGCGGTTACCCCTAAATTTCTCCCTCTATATCCCACTCACGTGCCACGTCAGCGTTCTCTTCCCCCTATATCTCCACCCTGTACAGCGGTTCCCCCTAAATCCTTCCTCTATACCCCACTATAATCATAAAATACCATTTTCATACCTATTCATCATCTATTATCAATTTTTTCCTAACTAATAAATACTTCTGTACACACAAACCGAGGCAAGTGGAGCCCTTGTTGTACCCCTTGATGTAGCGTGCACACCCACCAGCCGCTACTACTGTAGCAGCGGTAGGGGGCACCGTTGTAGCGGTAAGAGGAGTCCTGTAGCCGTCACAGAGAGGGGAGGGGGGCGCTAGCGTCCACCATTGAAGAGAGTCTTAGGGAGGGCCTGTTCTGTTTTAGATAATTAGTAGATTCATGCAATGCTTTAGATATGTGTTTTATATATGTGTCTAGATTTATCATAACTTATTTGAATATAGACACTAAAACTAAGTGTTAAAACCAATATTATTTTGGAACGGAGTGAGTATAAATTTTGATGACCTAAAACGAATTCTGGTCTATTTCTGCACAAACGAACGCTGCACACAGTTCAGTTTAATGTTTCAGGAGGCCGTCTAGCGAGGAGGTGACTAAAAACGACGGCAGCACGAACCGTGCTATCACAAGATCGGCGATGTCCATTCACGTGCACAGTGTTAGAATCTATACTGCCTAGGATCGATTCCTAAGTCCCTAGAATACCAATCCGTCTGTAACTGAAAGTAAAATCTTGATGACGTGTAGATCTGATCTACTATCTACTGAGAGGAACGGGGAAACACACCTTTATTGTT
Organism: Zea mays; assembly: GCF_902167145.1. Taxonomy (NCBI): domain Eukaryota; kingdom Viridiplantae; phylum Streptophyta; class Magnoliopsida; order Poales; family Poaceae; genus Zea; species Zea mays. The sequence goes on along the minus strand of NC_050100.1, from coordinate 86,091,940 downwards.
GTTGCTATCTTCATACCGTCGCCCTGCAGAGAAGCAGCAGGCATCGGGATCCGAGCCGCTGTAGGTTGTCGCGTTTCTAAACACTCCGACGTCTAGGCGATGGGGCCTCTGAGGACTAGGGTTTTGGGGCGAGGTACTAGCGTTAGTTTTTCCTGCGACCCCTTAGTCCTATATATAGCGTCGTGTGTCTGGGGGCTCCAACCGAGGTTAGTGTGGGCCCTCCCGATCAAGGGCCCGATTAAAGGAACGATAGTTGGGTTAAGCCCAATCCAGTCTCTATTGACCGGCTGTAGAGGACACACCCAACAATCTCCCCTTTGTTCTCTACATTCCTTGTACTCAACTTTTCTGGATTCCATCCCTTGACAAGTTTACACATAGAGACCAATGTGTGACAATGACCGATTAAGTATCATCGCACTCATTGACTACAACATGCTCGCCTGCTTCAGAACGGAAAAGACTTTATTTGGTTGCAATCTGCAGCCCCTGTGATTCAAGATCATAGGCACTCCCTTAAACCCATGCCGGCTACGTGATATCTTAACACGTTGGGTGGAAGACCTTTTTGTGAGCGGATCCGCTAGCATCTGCTATGTTCTGTTATGCTCATCTTTTATGGTTTGATCCTGAATCTACTCCTTAACAACATAACACTAAAAGTCAATGAACTTGGCAGCGCCACATGACTTGTTGTTATAGGAATACGGTATCGCTGGCTCATTATCGCAGTAAATTCTCAGTGGTCGCTCTAAGCTATCAACCACTCTTAATCCGGGTACAAATTTCTTTATCTTTATTGCCTGCCCATTTGCCTCATGCATGGTTACAAACTCAGCGTGCATTGTCGACGATGCTCTCGCTGTCTGTTTGCAACTTTTATAAGAAATAACTCCCCCAGATATAGTAAATTTATACCTCGAAGTAGGGAACTAGATCTTCTGTTTATTAGCATGAGGCCATTTTCGTACCTTGGAGGTACATTAGAGCCTTCTTAACTGCTTAACGGTGTTCTATGTCTGGGTTGATCTGATATCTCCCAAACATCCCGGTAGTAAATTCTAAGTCAGGGCGAATATATATTTGAGCATACAAAATGCTTCTGATAGTAGAAGCATATGGTACTGACTTTATCTGATCTTTCTGTCACTGAATCTGGGGATACTGATGATTCCCAAACTTATCACCCTTGACTATTGGCGCAGGCGTGGCCTTACACTGATGCATACTGTACTTCTTTAGTACTTCTCTATGTATGACTTCTGTGAGAGTTCTAATACTTCATTATGCCTATCTCTGTGAAATTCTATTTTAAAACGTAAGAGGCTTCTCCTATGTTTTTTTTATATCGAAGTTCGAGGAACGAAAACTTTCTGTTTCCGCTAGTAGATCTTTATCACTACTAGCTAAAAAATATGCCATCGACATACAGAACAAGGAAGATATACTTTTCTTAGACTTCGCATAAATGCAATTGTCTTCCTCGTTTTCCTCGAAACCAAAACTTTCTGATAGTCTGATCAGATTTGATGTACCACTGTCTGGAGAAATGTTTTAATCCTTAAATGGACCTCCATAAGTGACATCCCTTGTTTTTCTTTAACTGCTCATGACAAAACCCTTTGGTTGTGCCATGAACACGTTTTCTGTTAACTCTCCATTTAGTGATGTTGTCATTACATTCATCTTATGGAGCTCTAGATCAAATGAGCCACTAGTGCCATAATGATCCGAAATTAATCTTTTGTTAGGACAAGTGAGAAGGTTTCATGGTAGTCAATGCCTTCTCACTGTGTGAACGCCTTGGCCACATGTCCTTGTCTCTTTCTATATTCCCTTTGGAGTCACGCTTGGTCTTCTTGCGCTTCTCATAGCTATTTCATATGTAGTGGGATCACCTTCTGCATCGATGTCCTCACACATATAAATCTCATCGCTTTCTATGTCTACACTTGTGTAAACTCCATAATCATCAGGAATCGCAGATCGTCTAGACCTTCGAGACCTTCATAAACTTTGTTTCTAGTTCTGGTTCGTTCTGGGGCTCCTGCATTAGTGCATCACTTGGCGTGACACTACTACTGTCATGTGAACTCTCCTGTGCAACCGACTCAGAAGAGCCAGAATGTGCAGAAGGTGTACTGACTTGCTCTGTAGTAGTTGCACTTGGTGATACAATATTTGCAGCAGGGGTTTCACCTCGAGTCGTTACAACCGTTGGTGGAACCACAGCGGGTATCGAGAAGTATGGTTCTTCAACCATCGGAATCGGGACATACATCCTCTTTCCTGAAGGTCAACCTCTCTGAGTACCTTACTCCCCTTGATCATGTCATCTTCTAGGAAAATGGCATGTCTGGTTTCTATAAACTTGGTTTGTCTGCCTGGACAGTAGAATCTGTAACCCTTCGATCTCTCAGGGTAGCCAATAAAATGGTAGCTAGTGGTTCTCTCATCTAGCTTTTCCTGTCCAGGATTAAATATTCGAGCTTCTGCTGGACAACCCCATATGTTGAAGTAGTTGAGCGTGAACTTTCTGCCAGTCAACAACTCATATGGAGTTTTAGCCACTGATTTACTAGGAACTTTGTTGAGTATTTGCATACGGTTTTTAAAGCCACCATCCATAAACTCAATGGTAAGTTAGAGTAACTAAACATACTCATTACCATGTCCATCAATGTTCTTCTTACGCCTTTAGGAAACCACATTTTGTTGCGGTTCACCAGGTGTTGAATACTGAGCTACAATACTGTTTTCACTTAGGAACCTCGCGAAAGGATCCTGGGACCTGTCCATACTCAGTATGGTGCCCACATTACCCCCACACGATTTGATATGACAATCTTTGTGTTCAAATCGTGTTGTTTTTCTACATCAGCCTTGAACTATTTAAACTTGTCTACATCTTATGATCTGTCCCTTAAAAAAAGGTAAATATAATCGCAGCGAGAGTAGTCATCTGTGAAGGTTATGAACAAGTCAAACCCATCTACTGTCCTAACTGGAAAAGGACCACATATATCTGTATGAATAATTTCTAACACTCTCGTACTGTGCATGCAATCTCTGCATTGCTCTAAGTCTGTGAAGTCTAGGTGATGGAGAATCCGTCCCTTAACGAGATTTCTTTTCTCCCCCTCAAAATATGGCCCAAACGATAGTACCATAATTTCGACGAGGTTTCTCCATCACATTGTTTTCTTACTCCTGCCAATGTTGGCTGGTTTATTTTCTGGCGTATCTAGCACCACTGTGCGAAGATAAATAAAGCATGTCTCGTCAGATGGCGAGACCAAACTCTTTATTATCAAAACTGAATAACACAGTCTCTATCACCGAAGTGATGTTGGATGTGTTGATTGTCTAATCACGAAAATGAAGTTAAGTGTCTGCTTGCTTTCCGTTAACCACTGTAACTGTTTTCAGCCCTCTGGGAGCCTTAGGTTTGTATGGAATTACATTCTGTAGCATCTATTGCAGGAATTCTGAACACTTTCTATTGTATGCCCTGTCTTCTTGCAATAGAGGCAGGTCTCAGGGGATCTGAGAAACAGTCTGATTGTTGCATATAGAAAACATCGTGATCATGTTTGATCTTATTCTTGAACCTTTCTTAGAGGTCTTGTTCTGTTTGAGGAATCTTAGTTTGGGAAGATTGATAGAATCACTTATTTGACTTATCAACCTTTCCTTCTTCTAGACAAACTATGTCACGAGTTGATCTATATAGCACTTGTCCATTTAGACAGGTGTTTTACTGATCATGAAATGTCTCATATTCTGGAATAGCACCCTCAATAGGATCCTGGATGAGACTCTTATTATGATCAAGTACATTACACTTGGATCTTTTTCAATTGACCTTATAGATGCTTTAAGGCGCCATCTTAAGGTCATCCTAAGGTGAGCCTACTGTAGGCTTAATGGGTTTCTCAAAACACAGTGAGGAATCTATTTCATCCACTGTAGTTATCATTTCAATCTTTTCCCGCCATAAGTGACAATAAATACCACATAACGGTTTAATCTGTCTTGTCTGACCAACTAATAGGCCAATATGTGCACTTTTGCAAAGTAAAATAGAAAATATTTAGGACATCTGAAGTAAATACTGAAACATAGAACTTGCATGAATTAAATATTCGACGTTGGTCAAATAATAATCATGTGTGATCTACAAAATTTCTTGTTCTAAAATTCTAAACCATCGTTAGATGATTTAGAAAACTTAATTCTTGTATAAAATGTGGCAACAATATTCGACGTTGGTCAAAATATTCAATCACCACAAAAACTGAATTCTATGCACTTAAAGAGAATTAATCCACGTAGGCTTCATAATAAACAATAGTGCATAGAAAAACAAATAATAATCTGGTTCTAAAATTCTAAAACCATCGTTGGATGATCTAGAATATGTTTATTTCTGTTCAAAATGTGGTAACAATATCTAACGTTGGTTAGAATATTCAATTACCACAAATTTTCTGAATTCTATGCAATTTAGTCAATAAATTAATCAACGTTGGTTTCATAATCAACTGAAAAATTGCATAAAATATTGAATAAAGTACCAAAGTACGCAGCGGAATAAAATAGTCCATAAATATATCTGTAATTTTCTATAACTGAAAAATATTTCTAAGATATTTTCTGAATTTTCTGCACTATTTTTTTTCTTATTTCTTTTCTGTGTTTCTAATTTCTGGAAATAGTAAACAAATTCCCGAAAAAAAAAATTGGAGGCCATTTTGGCTTGATCGGCCTCTTGGCCCATCAAGGCGGCCCACCTTTTGGCCGCTGCCAGCAGGGAGCGCGCGCCCAGGCCGCAACCTGGGCCTGGGCCACGAATCTGGCCTAGCCGCGGGCGCCTCCCGCACCTCCACCTCCATCCAGCGCCGTTAGATATAATCCGACGGTCAGGAGTGCACGGCGCACTATGCAGGTTTTATATATAGCGTGGAGTTCGGGGTGACAGCAAACCCTAGCCATTTTCTTTTCTTATCCCCAGCCGCCACAAAGACAGCCGGCCGCCTGGGAACTTTTTTTCTTTTCTTCTTCCTGGCCGACCGCACCTCCCACTTCTCTCTATTTTTTTTTCCTTGCACCATGGCTTGGCAAACGGATCTAGGCTGGCTTCCTCTCTTTCTGTTCTTCTCCTGCTCTGTTCTTTGCTTCTTTCTTCCCCACCGAACAGCTCAAACCGGTGAGCTAGCCGCTGCCTGAGCGCGCAGCCGGCTCACATATCCGAGGATGACCGGATTAATGTTCAGGGGCATGCGGGTTTTACCGCCGGTGTGCGCGTCCCCTCAGTAGGGCGCGCCGCCGTCGGTCAAACGCCGACAGCTGTCCCTGTTGACAGCAGAGAAAAGGGGTCGACCTCTTGGTCGACTTCTGTGACTGTGCACGCCCAGATCTTATCTCCCTTACCTCTTTGACTCGATCTCGTTCTCTGTGATGTATGAGATGGATCTAATGTAATATTCGGGATCGAGTTATGAGTTGATAGAACGTAGATTTTCTGTGAGGATTTTTTTGTACCTTTTCTAATCTGCTCTGTCATCTAGGCCGTGGATGTAAAAGATCCCGAGCCACTGTGATCTCTGTTGACCCAGATTTAAAACTGATCAGGGTTAGGTTATTAAACCCTAACCCTAAAACATCGATCTGTTTTTACTATCTCGAATCTTCTGGGTTTGGCCGAGACCAAATCTCTGTTAGTGGCCAAAACCCTAGATTTAGGGTTAGGTAAACCCTAACCCGAGAGATAAAAAATATTCTTTCTATTTTAATCTATCTGTTCTCGGGTGATAAACGAAAAAAATAGTTCAATCATGTTGATCCGAGACTTTTCTGTGATCTCATAAAACTGATGCGGATTAGGAGATCTAGGGTTCTTAGGACGGCTTTGATACCATTGTTAGAATCTATACTGCCTAGGATCGATTCCTAAGTCCCTAGAATACCAATCCGTCTGTAACTGAAAGTAAAATCTTGATGACGTGTAGATCTGATCTACTATCTACTGAGAGGAACGGGGAAACACACCTTTATTGTTGTTGCTATCTTCATACCGTCGCCCTGCAGAGAAGCAGCAGGCATCGGGATCCGAGCCGCTGTAGGTTGTCGCGTTTCTAAACACTCCGACGTCTAGGCGATGGGGCCTCTGAGGACTAGGGTTTTGGGGCGAGGTACTAGCGTTAGTTTTTCCTGCGACCCCTTAGTCCTATATATAGCGTCGTGTGTCTGGGGGCTCCAACCGAGGTTAGTGTGGACCCTCCCGATCAAGGGCCCGATTAAAGGAACGATAGTTGGGTTAAGCCCAATCCAGTCTCTATTGACCGGCTGTAGAGGACACACCCAACACACAGCACAGCGCCGACATGCAGTGATTCCCGTGAAATGATCACAATGGTGATCTGTATAGAATAGATCGGTGCATGTACAATCCAATTGCTAGTAAGGCCATTCCTTGATCGTAGTTTCATTTTTATTAAATGAGATGACGTATCACTATATTTGATGACATGACACGATATTTATAATGAAAGATACGGAGAGAGTTTCATGTGATAAGAGAGAATTTTATTTGGATAAAACTTAGGATACATGGTTTTTATAAATAAAAATTGATGTATCACTTTTGGAAACCGTGTAATGAATCTTCTAATGAGAATGGCCTAATAATCAGTAAGTTTATTAGCACGTTTTAGGCTATCTGCACTGAAGAACTGTGAAGGAAACGATACAGATGGAGTAACGTATCCAGTAAAAAAGTCCTACAGCCACTTACTTCACCGTGAGATAGAGTAGAAATTCTCGCTGGTCATGATAGAATATTTTTTAGAGTAAAAATTTAGGTTTGTACGTGTGATTTTAGCTGCCAAATCTAATGCTATTGGAAAACCTTGATCCTGACAAGGATGGCCATGTACTTTACCGTGAAATGGTAGAAGGAATCCTCTGCACCCCCAAATGCCACCTGCCCTTCAATCCCCGGGTCGGGTGCAGAAGCAGATGCACTCAACAATTGCACCAGTCAGCCCATAATGACTCGCTCGCTACTCCGGCTTCCCTGGGCTGACGAGGTGAGGTGAGTGAGGCAGAGGCAGGCCGAGGGGGCGCCCGCGGCGGCTGCTTGCTTTTGTTGCCTTGCTCCCGCTCCAATTTATGGCGATTTTAAATGCCACCAGCGAGGAGTTGGGCGCATCAATGGCGTCGCCTCCCCTCATCACACCTCGTAGCTACTGCTAGCTTCCTCTTCGCTCATCCCCCCCCCCCCCCCCCCCCCCCCCCCCCCCGCGTCGTCCCCTCCGCTTCCTTCAATCCTTCGTCATCCTCCGTCTCTATTCTCCACGTTGGGTTCTCTTGGCGCGCCACTCCCCACAAGAAATGGTACTCTCTTTTTTGGGATTTCCGTTCCACCGGTACCAGCCTTGCCTTGTCTTGGAGTGTTGACATCTCTGCGTGCTCGCTTCGCTGGCCTGCCGCTCGGCGCTTGCTGCTGTTGACCGAGGGTTCCAATTCAAACCTCCTTCTTGGCTGGTCGACGCACTCGTTTTCCCAGCAAAAGCAAAAAGGATCTACTAGGTGGGGCCGACGACGACGAGGCCGGAGGCATGGTGGCGGAGCCGGAGCCGCAACCGCTGGTGCACAAGGTGTTCTCGATGGCGGCGACGTCGCCGTCGTTCTCCTCCTCCAAGAAGGTGCGGCCGGCGGCGAGCGCCAAGGGCGGCGGCGCGGCGGGGGGCGACGGCAGGGTGGGTATCCTGTCCTTCGAGGTGGCGAACGCCATGTCGCGAGCGGCGAGCCTCTACCGCTCGCTCTCCGACGCCGAGGCGGCGCGCCTGCTCGGCCCGCAGTGCCTCGGGAGCCACGCCGTGCGCGCGCTCGTGCCCGGCGACGACGCGCGCCTCCTGGCGCTGGCGCTCGCCGAGAAGCTGGACGCGCTGAACCGCGTGGCGGCGGTGGCCTCGCGCCTCGGCCGCCGGTGCGCGGCCCCGGCGCTCGCGGGCTTCGGCCACGTCTACGCCGACCTCCTGGCCGGCCGCGCCGACGCGGGCGCGCTCGCCGCCGTCGCCTCCCGCTCCGACGCCGCGCCGCTCGTGCGCAGGCTCGACCGCGTCGCCGCCGCCACCGCCGCGCTCTACGCCGAGCTCGACGCGCTCGCCGAGCTCGAGCAGTCGGCGCGGAGGCCGCCCACGGACCAGGCCCGCCGCGCGCTCGAGCAGCGCGCGCGGTGGCGTCGCCACGACGTGCGCCGGCTCAGGGACGCGTCGCTCTGGAACTGGACCTACGACAGGGCCGTGCTCCTGCTCGCGCGCGCCGTGTGCGCCATCTACGGCCGCATCCGCCTCGTGTTCGGCGACCCCGTTCTGGGGCTCGACCTGCTGGCCATGACGGGAGTCGGCGAGTCGGGGCAATGCGAGCAAATCCCGCAGCTCTCCGGTATGGTGGCAGCAGATTCAGGCCCCGTACTCCAAAGCAGTCTCAGCGATGGCAGGTCAGCGCCGATCTGCAGAGTCGATCATCCAGACATGTCGCGGCCAGTGAGTTTTCGGTCGAGCTGTGGAGCCAGCCCCGGGAAGATGTTCATGCACTGCTTGAGCTTGAGTAGCTCAGCGCCATGGACGGACATGCTCGAGGACGAGTTCTCAGAAGATTCCAGCTGCATCAGCAGCACAATCAGATCAGGGATGCTTGCACCATTCAGCAGTGAGCAGGGGGTACCCACCACCACCACCACAACGCCGCCAGCACCGAACAGTGGCAGTATCGGCAGAAAGGCGCGGCGGTTCGGTCCGAAGAGCACGGTGACATCGCTCGCGCCGGCGTCCACGGTCGGCGGCTCCGCCCTCGCGCTGCACTACGCGAACATCGTCATCGTCGTCGAGAAGCTGCTCCGGTACCCGCACCTCGTGGGCGAGGAGGCGCGGGACGAGCTGTACCAGATGCTGCCGCGGAGCCTGAAGCTGGCGCTGAGGAAGAGCCTGAGAGCCCGCGCGAGGAGCACGGCGATCTACGACGCGTTCCTGGCGCACGACTGGCGGGAGACGCTCGAGAAGACGACGCTGGCGTGGCTCGCCCCCATGGCCCACAACACGGTCCGGTGGCAGGCCGAGCGGAGCTTCGAGTTCGAACAGCAGCAGCAGCGGGTCGTGTCGGAGCGGAGCGTGCTGCTGCTGCAGACGCTGTACTTCGCCGACCGGGAGAAGACGGAGGCGGCGGTCTGCGAGCTGCTCGTCGGCCTGAACTACATCTGCCGGTACGAGCGGCAGCAGAACGCGTTGCTTGACTGCTCTAGCAGTGACTTCGATGATTGTGTAGAATGGCAAGTCCAATAGAGCCGAAAGCCAAGGTCAGGTCTCTGCTCTGGTCCGTAGTGTATACAACAAGTGATGTGATTCAGCGAAGGGTACTTGTGATTTGGTTTTGCTTGTTTTCTCTTTTTTTTTGCTACGTTGTTCTTGGCGCATTTTTCACATGATATCATCGTCTATTGTTAGATGAAATGTAGAGGTTTGTGAACTGGAAAGACCCTCTCCGGTTGTGCATAATTAATCTTGTAGAATCATTGTGTGAAGCAACCTGAAAACAGGTTTGGTACTTAGTAAAGTACAGCTGACAGACACTGAAGATAGCAAGACAGTAGTTCTGCTTTGCAAATACAGACACTCAACAGCTTTCAAAGTTGAAACGAGCCATGAACCGACACCTTCTTTGCATGGTGAGTTGCTGCTGACTTGAGCTGTTGAGTCAGTTGAGTGCTACTCTGCACCAGCGCTCTCGATCGTTTTTCAGAGGGTGGCATGCGTGTGTGCTGCTGGTCATCTGACCACGGGGACTGATTGGGATGCGCTTGCTTTGCCAGTACCACTACTGTCCTGTTCCTACTTGGGAGGTTGATTACCATCCAAAAATTCGAACTGATAGCTAGAGCGTTTCTGAATTCCGGGGTACCAGCACAACCGTGCTGACTGGTGTTAGATTGGGAGGAGGCAGATTTGGAGAGCTATCATCCCGGTCCCGGGAACAGCGGGCTGGTGGCGGCGCCAATTGGCAAAGCTCGAGTGGTACCAGCACTGCGCTGCAACTTTGGGGGGGGGGGGGGGGGGGGGGGGGGGGGAGGGGGTTGGCGGCTCAAAGGCTGTGTCAGCTTTTGATCCGGGAGCTGCAAAGCGGAACGCATCACGCATGGGTGTAAAAATCCTACTACCCGACAGACGTATAGACAGTATGGACGGCAGAGCGAAGGGAAATTTGGCAGCAGTTTTCCTATACCAGGTCTCTTGCTCCTCGATGCTCGGTGCTCCAAGCAAACTCAAAAAGATTTTACTATCCAGGGTATATGATTTACAAACAGATGCTTCTGTAATCTCTTGGTACAGGTCCTTAGGCTACAGCGAATAATCATCCTACATAAAATTCTCGGTAACAGCTAGTTTGAAAACTTTGTTTTTTCAAAGAATTTCTATTTTTCTTGAGAAAATAAAAATCTCTCGTAAAAATATGGTTCTCAAACTATTCTAAAAAAACTTCACTGCACTAGATGTTCCCTGAACTAACTATTCCCGGCGGGCGGATAGGTTTCAGTTTGGGTTGGGGATTTCCATCCAGATTGCAGTTCAGGGTCGCATATTAAAGTTTCGGGTTCAGGTGAACGGGCGCTCCGCCAGACCCCGATCCAAGAGAGAAATAAATGTGAGGTTAACCTGATGATTATCATTAGTGTGCCTCCAGTCAAATTATCTTTTAGGTCCGCCCCTTAGACTAGCAGGGGTATAGATGTCCAAATAGATCGGGTTTGCCGGGCGGCTCAAAATCCGGCACGGCACGTAGTGAACCAGGCCCGTACCGACCCGGCTCGGTCACCGGGCCGTGCCTGGACCGAAGGCGTGGCACGACGGGCTAGGCCCGTCACAGCCCGATTTTATTTTTTTTCTATTTTTTTCATATAAATACATATATTATAATTAATATAGAGTATAAAACACAAGAAACATGTGTTTTTGTTGGTTATGTGGGTGTAAATAAATGTTTAGAGCTAATAAATATGGTTTAAACCTTTAAACATGCATACTTTTAGGATATTTTTATCATTTAAACGTCATATATTGTCATTAGCCCGTTAGACTCGTCGGGTCGTGGACCGTGCTGGCACGATTATTAACCTATCGGGTCGTGCTTGGGCCTTGCTTAGGGCCCGTGGGCCAGTACGGCCTACTAGCTAATTCGGGCCGGTCCGGCACGGCCGGCCCATTTAGACATCTATAAGCAGGGGGCGAGGGCAATCCTTCTACTTTGCTAAAACTCGATCGTTATATATCTTTATATTTACTATATTAAAGTAGCAGTTTAAACGTTCGTCGCGCGTCTATTTTGTTTTTTAAAAACCTATATTTTTTTAGAATCAACCCACACTCCTGTAATATCTTCTCTACTATTATAATAGAAGAATTTATGCGAGTGTTTAAACCTTGGTTATTGCTCCACATTCACAACCACCTAATCAATAGAAAACATAAATTTTCACATAATCAATAGAAAACATAAATTTGTTCTTTATTAAAATAAAATTTGTTATATATATAAACCTTAGCAATTATATGCCCGAGCATATGACTAGTTAAAAAAAGACCAGCTCAAGAAAAACCCATGAACCTTTGCACCACCCATATACAACGTAAGGCATCCCCAAATTGGTGATAGCAGACATAATTAAGTTCCATTCAATTCTGTCAAAAACTTTAGCTAAATCTACACGCACTTCAAAAATGATTAAACAGGGCAAGATGCCCATTGCATTTACATTTGAACCAGGAGATAGAAATTCAGTTACATTTATCAAGATTCTAGTTTTAAAGAAAAACAGAAGTGCCAGAGGCTCTAATATAAACTCTAATGGTCATAAAGCAAACAAAATCTTCACTTTGCATTGTGTTCACCCCGCATTGTCTTCATCCCGCAAATACGAAAAGACTGCATGATCTGGTTACTCAATAAAGATAGCTCTCACTGCTACACAGGCTATCCTCATATTATATAAAAATCGGATGGAAGAGAAAAAAAAATCGCCAAATAATCTTCCCACCAACCCCTATTTCTCACACAGTTCCAAACCTGGAGAAATAGCAAGCATCTGGTCCTTTTTGCAAGGAGGTTTACTGCATTGAGGGCGATTGAAATAAAAAAAGTCAGAACACAGCAAACCATCTTAAAAACACACACGCTGCATGTGAACAAAATACACTTGAATGTGTAGGTCTGATTCTGAAACCATAAAAAAACAAAAGGGTCCCAGGTAAAAGCCATCGCGCAGCATTCAGCGTTATACAAACTACAAACTGCCCAACACTGTCAACACTTTTAAGCACATCTAAACTCTTGGCCATAGTCCTTCACAAGTGCGACATGTGGGCTCTAGCTTCGAACACAGAAGCACGTCAAATTAGCTGCACATACTTGCTTCCTTTGCCGATAAAAAGCGAAGTCGGGCAAGGACTCTTCCTCAGGTATACATCATGTTCAGTCAAGTTTGCTATGCGTCAAAGTCAGTGGCATGAGACGTTATTTGTTCCGTAACTTAACCTCTGCAGGCTTGTGTCCGACATATCTGTCATCCATCTCTGTGGTCCACCATCGTCGCCCATGACATTGTACGCATACGACGAAAGCCCGATGTTCTCGCCACACGAGCTCGCCTTTCCCAGGTTGTACAGCCTTTCTGTCCTGGACAGCACTACGAGGTTGGAGAATGTTGAGAAGCTGTTGCCGACAAACACGTCTGCTCTCGAGCACACCTCGAAGTCGATGGCAGACTTTATAAGATATGGCTGACGATCGTAGATGTCAGTAACACCAAGCTTCTTCTTCTCGTAAGCAACCATACCCACTCTCCACCCACTGGTTATTGAATCGTCTTCAAGAAGGCTGTCAGCTACCGCAAGATAAACAACAACCGGCCGACGTAGGTCAGTGATCTGTGAGACCTTATGAATGATCTCTTCTTTACTACTGCAGATTTCATGTGACTTGGACCGCTGCTCCCACTTCTTGCAATGTATCATCCAATCTTTTTCTATTCTCATGTGAACAGCAACATACGGTACAGGCGGATTCGTTGAGCTATCTCTCCTCTGCTTACTATGAGAACCCCCAGCTTCATGTCTTGCTCTTTGGCCTGCCTCTCTAATCTTGGATATCACCTTGACCACTTCGGTTTCTATCTCAGGAACTAAGACAAGGCAATCGAAGATTTTGGCATAGTCTTTGACTGGCCAGTGGTCAGGCCACAGAAATGGATTTTTCCCAACGATTTCAATGACTTCAGAGTCATCCACATTGCTGCCTATGGATTGCTGTAGTTGATCCAAATCTCTGTCTGCCGTCCACCTTCTACCGGTCCCCTTTTGGAGTTTGAAGGGCTCTGTCCGATTTGAAACTTCTGAATACTGAGCTAACCTTACGAAGCCATGGCAACGCGCATTGAACTTGTTAAAGTCAAACACTTTGTCAAAACTGACAGGCTGCAGCAAGTCAACCTCTTTGTAGAAGAGAGAAGCACTCAAGCTTGGCATGAGAAGGGATCTGTTCAGGAATCTTGCAGTCAAGCATGCTCTGGCGAATGCAATCTTCTGATTGTTCAACCCCCATATGATCTGTGGGACCTCAAGAAACTTGTCTCGTCTAATTCTAGGAAGCAAGTCAGGGGCTGTGGACTCGTAAAATTCTTTCTTCTCAGATGAATCTATAGCAAGAAAAGGAGATACAATTGCTCTCAACAAAATAAGGGCAATCACTATCAGAAGGCCTTTACAGATGACAGGTCTTGCGGGCATGCTAAAGAGCTTGAGATGCTTAAGCTCAAGTAGAATGTTCATCGGACCGTTTATTCAAACCCTTCTCGTCCTTTTAGCACCCAACCATGTCAACTATGTCATTACCAACGACCATGGTGCACGATAAACATCTACCCTCGAAAACTTTCAGATGAAGAGCAAGCTATGCTGCAATTTAATGGAAATCAATAACCAAGCACACTTCAATTGATAACTTGACAAATTTACCCCGACCAATGCTGGCAAGTTGGGATGTTTCGGAACGGTAATATCAGCATACTTGATGATATTTCTGCGTGCCCAATTTAGCACATGCTCGATACAAAAGGCTGCAAGCCTGCAAATACAGAGCAAAATAAAAAAAAGAATTCAATCATTTTAGCTGTTACGGATTTCCATTCCTGATATTATAATTTCACTTCTAATGGAAAGAAAAAAGATAGCCACAAAGAGGATCATTTTTTCCCACACTGAATTTACTAATGGATATTAGCATGCAGAGAAGCTCATAAATGAACTTGTGCAAGCTAGCAGTACTCTGAGCAGGTCACACAGAATCCCATGGATCACAGGACCCATTTGAGAACTCGTGTCGCGCTGAACTGGGCCATTAAAGTAACTGGAGTGGCAAGCACGATCAATTGAGAATGTGCTGTGTGTGGGTTATTGCAGAATGATTCATACTCGAGTACGGAACAAACCATAGTACAGTACCAAAGCGAAATGAACGGCCCCCTGTAAATTAGTCTAGGGAATTGCTCACCAACGGTGGAAATTAGCACGGATGGATCCCCAAGGACTGAGGCGAGGAGAAAGGGCAGGATTCCCTGGACATCGCGTGGCTCCTGTCGCCGGCGGCGACCTCTCCGCCCCACGGCGAGCTCGTCCGGCGGCGGGAGAGGCGGGGCGTGACCACCGGCCGGCGGGGCGGAGGGGGCGCGAGATCTAGGGGTTGGAGACGGGTCCGGTGCCCCGAGGCGCGGCGGAGGCGGCGGGGAAGAGGTCGGCCGGCAACCGCGGAGGTGGAGATCGCAAGCGTGTGAGAGGGTCTCGGCTACAGGTTGCGTGAGGAGACGTCCGCGCGGATGGGAATGGGACGGAATTCGTGAGTCGTGACCCGAGTTGGAAGCAAAACTGGCGTCTCGGCTACAGGTTGCAAGAGACTCGGGTCCCTGACCCGCTCCCCCTCTGCTCGCCGGTGAAGTCCGACGCCCCAGGCGTCCAACGGTTCCCTCTCAAGGACCCTGCCCAAAGTCTCATGTTAAACTAAACCATATTTAAATTGTATCTTGTTATTTTGTCGTATCAAACATCGATTGTATCATTTAATTTAATCTAAACAAATAATCTGGCCCTCCTCTTTTGATCCACTTTTGGATCCGCCACTGGATCAACCTATAGATGACCAACTAGTCAGTTGCCCGTACGTTGCAACGGCTTACAACAATACCCATGTAAACTATCCACAAAAAAATCAAGATTTTTTATTAATTGTCTCCACTCTCCGTATAATATTTTTTGATTTGGCTAACTGATATTATTATTTACCTCATCCAATATGTCTTGATACAACACGACCAATAAAGTGAGCGATTAGAAGAGAGTTCACAATGACTGACTAAACGAACAAATATCATAAAATGACATAATTCCACCATACATAGACTAAATAAGAGAAAGTTTGTGAGCTCAAGTTTCTAAAATAAGTCACATGAACTCAAACTTATGAAAAAGATAGATCAAATTATGGAGTGATTGCTAAAGTCAGGCATCAATAAAAACTGGATGCGCTCCATATAAATTATGCTACTTCGTAGCAATTACTAACGTTTAAAACCAACAAATAACCTTTTATTTTACTGTTAGTGTGACAAATCATTGTTGTCTCATCCAATTCATCATCCTCAAATACCATGAAGTCAATTGCGCTAATGTGGTCTCAGAAACGACCTAATGCTTGCAAGAGACAAGAACGTCATGCCGTGCTTGGGCTGTAGCCTCGGCCCGTAGTGCTGGTCCGGCCCGACACGATAATATTTTCTTATTACAAAAAAATGTATATACATATATATATATTTTATATTCAAAATTTAAACATTTGAGCATGATGTTCTACTGGTTATACAGCTTTACCTAGTGTCTTCCGCCCTTCTTCCATCAGTCATCGGTTCGAACCTCACCTCATGCACCGTTTTTTAATATTTTACGCTGATTTAATCAAATGGGTTGACGGGAGTTGTGGCCCGCGTGCGTCTGGTCCGACCGCTGTTTGGGCATCTATAGACGTGCAGCAGATTAATTTGAAATAGTTGTGAGGGGTTATTTGTAAAAAATGACACGGGACGACCGTTGAAACTGGGGCTTTAAGTATAGTATAGATAAGCACGAGGTCCGCGAGCCCGGCACGAAGCCCGCTGTTTGGGCCCAATCCGAGCTCGGCACGACCCGGTTCTATGCGGACCCAGGCCGGCCCGGCATGAATAAGCGGGTCGGGCTCGGACAAGAAACTAGGCACGGTGGGCTAGCCCGGCACGGCTCATTTACCTCTAAGCTCGTTAAGCCCGCTTTTTTGCAATAAACCGTACTTACCGGCCGCTTAGCCCGTTTTCCGCCGTTTTTCCATGCTAAACGGGCTGGTCCGTTTAGAACCGCTGCGGGGCGGGCTCGGACAGAAAAATGAGCCCGCAAGCTTAGACGGTCCGGACCAGTTTTCTAACCATGTCTGGTGGGTCAGGTCCAAAACGGGGCGAGCTTCACTAGACCCAGACCGGGCCGGGCGGCCCGTCTGGCCATCTCTAGATCAACCCCACATTATATCTAACACAATCACAGCAAAACAGAACCTTAGCCACGAAGGGCCCTAAAATTTTCTCTGTTTTTTTTGTTTATATTAGCTGCAGACTTTGGACTAGACTAGTTTCCCTTCGTATTTTAAGGGCATGTTTAGTTCAGTCGTAGAATTATGAAAATTTGATTCTAGCGGTGAGATATGACAAAACTGTTGTGAGCTGACAATTATGAGAAATCTAAACTATGTTTAGTTAATACTCTCTTCGTCACAAATTAGAATTCGTCTGACTTTTTTTCCACATTTGACCGATTTATCCTATTTATTTATTTATTGCGAAAAATAAAAATTTAAAGCCATTTAAAGTATATTATATATGTCGGCGTTTCGAAACCCGGGGGGTCCCTGGACCGACGAGTAAATTGTCGTCGCGTGTCCCAGCCCAGATGGGTCGGCGCGAGACGGAGCGCGAAGAGGGGAGGCAGCAGGAGGGAGACGGGCGTGAGAGGTGGAAATCCCGCGGCCTTCGTGTTTGTCCCGCGCCCAGGTCGGGTGCGCTTGCAGTAGGGGGTTACAAGCGTCCACGCGGGAGGGAGCGAGCGGCCTCACGCGAGCGTCGTCCCGTCCTTCCCCGCGCGGCCAACCCTCTGTAAGAGGGCCCTGGTCCTTCCTTTTATAGGCGCAAGGAGAGGATCCAGGTGTACAATGGGGGGTGTAGCAGCGTGCTAACGTGTCTAGCGGAGGAGAGCTAGTGCCCTAAGTACATGCCATGTGACAGCCGAAGAGGTTTTGGCACCCGGTTCGTGTGGTGTCGTGGCCGTCGGAGGAGCGCTGGAGCCTGGCGGAAGGACAACTGTCGGGGCTGTCGAGTCCTTGCTGACGTCCTCTTGCTTCCGTAAGGGGGCTGAGAGTCGCCGCCGTCATCGGGCGTGCGGGGCGCCATCATTACTTGTCTGGCGGAGCGAGCCAGACGGGACGCCGGTCTTGTTCCCCGTAGCCTGAGTCAGCTTGGGGTAGGGTAATGATGGGGCCTCCTGTTGACGTGGTCGGTCCATGCCCTGGGTTGGGCGACGTGGAGGCTCCTCCGAGGTCGAGGTCGAGTCTGTCTTCTGAGGCCGAGGTCGAGTCCGAGCCCCCGGGTCGGGCGAGGCGGAGACCGTCGGCTAAGGCCAGGGCTGAGTCCGAGCCCTAGGGTCGGGCGAATCGGAGTTCGTCGTCTTCCGGGGCTGAGCCCGAGTCCGAGCCCTAGGGTCGGGCGAAGCGGAGTTCGTCGTCTTCCGGGGCTGAGCCCGAGTCCGAGCCCTGGGGTTGGGCGAAGCGGGGTTCGTCGTCTTCCAGGGCTGAGCCCGAGTCCGAGCCCTGGGGTCGGGTGAAGCGGGGTTTGTCGTCTTCCGGGGCTGAGCCCGAGTCCAAGCCCTGGGGTCGGGCGAAGCGGAGTCCGTCGTCTTCTGGGGCTGAGCCCGAGTCCGAGCCCTGGGGTTGGGCGAAGCGGAGTTCGTCGTCTTCCGGGGCTGAGCCCGAGTCCGAGCCCTGGGGTCGGGCGAAGCGGAGTGCGTCGTCTTTCGGGGCTGTGCCCGAGTCTGAGCCCTGGGGTCAGGCGAAGTGGGGTTCGTCGTCTTCCGGGGCTGAGCCCGAGTCCGAGCCCTGGGGTCGGGCGAAGCGGAGTCTGTCGTCTTCTGGGGCTGAGCCCGAGTCCAAGCCCTGGGGTCGGGCGAAGCGGAGTTCGTCGTCTTCCGGGGCTGAGCCCGAGTCCGAGCCCTGGGGTCGGGCGAAGCAGAGTTCGTCGTCTTCCGGGGCTGAGCCCGAGTCCGAGCCCTGGGGTCGGGCGAAGCGGAGTTCGTCGTCTTCCGGGGCTGAGCCCGAGTCCGAGCCCTGGGGTCGGGCGAAGCGGAGTTCGTCGTCTTCCGGGGCTGAGCCCGAGTCCGAGCCCTGGGGTCGGGCGAAGCGGAGTTTCCTATGGCGCCTGAGGCCGGGCCTGGCTGCTGTCAGCCTCACTCTGTCGAGTGGCACATCAGTCGGAGCGGCGCAGGCGGCGCTGTCCTCTTGTCAGACCGGTCAGTGGAGCGGCGAAGTGACTACGGTCACTTCGGCTCTGTCGACTGGAGGGCGTGCGTCAGGATAAAGGTGTCAGACCACCTTTGCATTAAATGCCCCTGCGATTTGGTCGGTTGGCGTGGCGATTTGGCCAAGGTTGCTTCTTGGTGAAGACTGGGCCTCGGGCGAGCCGAAAGTATGTCTGTTGCGGGAGGGGGGCCTCGGGCGAGACGTAGATCCTCCGGGGTCGGCTGCCCTTGCCCGAGGCTGGGCTCGGATGAGGCGTGATCGAGTCCCTCGAATGGACCGATCCTTGACTTAGTCGCACCCATCAGGCCTTTGCAGCTTTGTGCTGATGGGGGTTACCAGCTGAGAATTAGGAGTCTTGAGGGTACCCCTAATTATGGTCCCCGACAGTAGCCCCCGAGCCTCGAAGGGAGTGTTAATACTCGCTTGGAGGCTTTTGTCGCACTTTTTTGCAAGGGGACCAGCCTTTCTCGGTTGCATTTTGTTCCGGTGGGTGCGCGCGAGCGCACCCGCCGGTTGTAGCCCCCGAGGCCTCGGAGGAGTGGTTTGACTCCTCCGAGGTCTTAATGCCTCGCGCAATGCTTCGGCTGGTCTGGTCGTTCCTTCATGCGAGCTGGCCGTAGCCCGGGTGCACGGTCAGGTCCCAAGTTCTCGGGCTGGTATGTTGACGCTGTCAATGGTCTGGCCAGAGCCGGGTTCGCGAGAGCAGCCCCCGAGCCTCTGCACAGGGTGAGAGGACGGTCAAGGACAGACTCGACTTTTTTACATACGCCCCTGCGTCGCCTTTCCGCAAGGAGGAGGGGGGAAAGCGCCATGTTGCCCTCGGAGGGCGCCAAACATGGTGTCTCCGGTGAGCTGCTGGTGGGTAATTCGAGTGGACGCCCGTGCCCCATTTGTTAGGGGTCGGCTAGAGGCCCGGAGGCGCGCTCCAAAAGTACCTGCGGGTGATCTGCCGGACCCGGTCCCCTTTCGACGGGGTCCGAGGGCTCGATGCCTCCCTCTGATGGGATTCCGTTACAAGATCGTTCCCGCTGGTCTCGGAAATGTCCTAGGGTACCTCGGGAGCGTAGCCCGAGCCTTGGTTATGTATCGAACGTACCCAGGGTCATCCCTCGCTCTGTGTCTGAGGCGGCTGTGAACCCTTCGAGGGCCAGCCTACGAACCCCTGATCAGTAGTGGGCGCGGAGCCCGAGTGGCCTGAGGCGGCCGTTGAACCCTTCCGAGGGGCCGGCCTTCGAACCTCTGACCAGTAGTGGGTGTGGAGCCCACGCGCTCTGAGGCGGCTGTTAAACCCCTCCGAGGGGCCAGCCTTTGAACCTCTGATCAGTAGGGAGGCTCGAGGCTTGTTTCCTTCACGGAGAAGGATCCTTTTCGGGGTATCCCCCTTTCCCGGTCCCTGTTGTAAGAGAGAGAAAGAGGAAAAGGAAAAGGATACGAAATCGAACGACGTGGCGTACCTTTTTTGAAGCGGTCATTATGGCGAAGGCGAAGCGTCGCTCGCTTCTCCTGCCAGAGGCGCCGCCTGTCCCGCCGCGGAGTTAATGCGATGGGGCGAGTGGTTCGCGAGGTGGCCGTTGCGCGTGCGCGAGCCGTTCGAGGAACGGAACACGGGCGCGCCGTCTTCACGCGGTGAGAGAGGGTTCTCTCACTGCCCCTGGATGGGACATAAGCTTGGCTGATGACGTGACCACTGCTCCTGCCCGCCTACCACCGCCATTACTGCCGGCCCATTTTTGGCCGTATTAACCGTCGCGCCAGGCTGGCACTGCTGGGTCGTACGCTGGGTTGCCTCGAGTCGCGGTACTGGTTCCGCAGTCGAGGAGGCGTGGTAGTGGTGCGAGTGGCGTTGCAGTTGCTCGCACGCAGCAACCGGCGCGCCGGTCGCATGACGCGTGGGCCTGGGCCTCCATGCTGGGTGCGTTGGAAGTCGGAGGGGCGCGCCCACTTGGCGCGGTTGCATGCCGCCTGCACGGCTGTCCGCCCTTTCACCCGCTGGTCTAGGCGAAAGTGGAGGAATGCTTGTAACCGCTGGGCGGTTGCATGCACCGCGCGCGGCGGTTTGGCTTCTTCCGCCCTGGGCCAGTTTGCATGACGCGTGGGACCCAGCCCCCGCGCTGTAGGGGGAGGACCTTGGAGCGTGTTGGAGAGGACTCAGCCCACGACGGCTGGGGACGCAAGTAGGGAGAGTCACCTTTAAAAGGAGGGTGACCCCCTTGAAAGGCGACCATGTCTTCGCGCTCCCTTATGCATCGTGTCTTTCCACCTTCCGAGCCCCCGGATGGGGGACACCCGCAATCCTTCCGCCTTGTCGTTGGAGGAACGCAACTTCGTGGAAGTTGGTACCTTTCAGCCATCGTTCGGCTTCAAGGATTTTCATCATGCAGCCCGGCTGCACCCCTTCGCCGGCGGTCACCCAAGACGGTGACCTCCAGTTCGATGGCGGGGAAAAGCAAGCCGGGCTACGGCCTCTACCCCTCCCTCAGCTTCAAGGATTTTCATCATCAGTGCTGGGGAGGGGAGTGTGCCGAGTTGGGGTCGGTTCCTGCGCGGGCGGCGACCCGCTCCTTCCCTCAGTGATCGGGGGGAAGGGCGTTCGCCGTTCGTGGCGCTGGCAGCTGCCGCGTGCCTGGCTCTCTGACCCGAGTGGCTTCGGAGCCGCTCCCGGCGCCGCCTTCCGCCACGGCAGCTGGAAGAGGTTCTTCCACCGACGAGATAGCTGGTGCCGCCCACGGACTGGCATCCAACTCTACGGCCTTCTGCCCGTCCTTGCCTCTCGAGTGAGGGCATGGGCGAGGGCCTCATGGCAGCAGCATCCGCCCTGAGGTCATCGCTGCTGCTGTTCGGCCCCCGGTGCAGAAGTCGTCGTCGTCGCCGCTACTGGAGCGGGCGACGACGAGCCGTTCGTCGGTCTTATGTTGCTCCACAGGCCCCCCAATCGCGTGGGGTTGTTCGTACTTGCGGAGGTGGAACCGGGGTTCCGTTTGTAATGGCACCTTGAATGTCGGTCTTTTGTTCATTGTGGCTGTCGGGGCCTGAACATGTATGTATTTTCGGCGCGGAGCCGTGTTTTTTCCTCATTTCGAGCACTAAGACTCGTCCGTCGGCTAACAGAACCGCTTCACCAAGCGTGAGTCGCCCAGTGCAAAGGTGACGAGTGAGGTATCCGTATCCCGGAGGCGTAGGAGTCCCTCGGCTCGGTTGGCCTTGCTGTCCGAGGCTTCTCTTGCTTAGTTAAAGGAACCCCTCGGCCGCTCTTCGATGAGCCGAAGCCAGGGGTAGCGGTGTCAGCACAGACAGAGGCAGAGTTGGCTCAAAAAGAAGACTTGGTCGGCCAGAGCCTGGCCGGGTCGTCCACTGGCGGGACCGACGCCGGAATTGAGTTGCCGAGGCCTCGGGCCGGGCTGATGTCTTCGGGGGACAGCTGGCCGAGGCCTCGGGGTGACCGGTCGAGCCGTCTGCTCGAGCCAGATTCCTGGAGAAGACCCTGGCGGCGATGGTCTGGGCATGGTGATGATGTCGTCCTTCAGAGTAGAGATTCTCCGACTGCGTCGCCGTCCGAGGCTAGGTTGGACCTCGCCGAAGGTGTAGTTGACGTCGAGGGTGCTGCTGCTCCCTTCAACTATCAAGATCCGAGCCTGCAGGATCGGATTATCTTGTAGTGTGTGTTTTCTGCGGCCGCCGAGGCCCAAACACACCATCGTCGTGTTGTAAAGCTGCGTCTCTTTTCCCCTTGTTTCGAGTATCTGGACTTTTTTGCCGGTAACAGAATTGTCTGTGCGAGCGAGAGTTGCTTTTCACGGAAGGCGATGAGTGAGGTATCCGTATCCCGGAGGCGTAGGAATCCCTCGGCTCGGTCGGCCTCGCCGCTTACGCGCACTCTTACCCATCCATAGGGTTCTGTCACCGACGCAGTCGAGAAGGCCCGAAGAATCGTTTCGGCAGAGGAGCTTTCAAGCGTGAAGACTTGTTCGGTCCGCGGAATCACTTATCTGAACGCGAGTTACTTATCGCAGAAGGTGATGAGTGAGGTATCCGTATCCCGGAGGCGTAGGAGTCCCTCGGCTCGGTCAGCCTTGGCTGCTTACGTGTACTCCGCCGTTTTCAGGATCCACTTTCGAAGTAGTCGAAAAGCACGAAAGATATTCTGGCAGAAAATATCTTTTTTCGAGGGAAATTTCGACGCAGAGGGGGTTCCCCCCTTTTAGCCCCCGAGGGAGGGTCGGGCTTTGCCGAGGCAAGGCTGACCCTTCCTTGATGACTAAACTTTGCGTGGGAACGAGGCATACGAACAACTTGAAAGCATCTTAAGGGTAGAAGCGACGTAGCTGTTGGATGTTCCAAGCGTTGCTGTAGACCTCGCCTTGACTGTTGGCCAGCTTGTATGTTCTGGGCTTCAGAACTTTGGCGATGATGAACGGCCCCTCCCAGGGAGGCATGAGCTTGTGCCGCCCTCGGACGTCTTGTCGCAGCCGAAGCACCAGGTCGCCCACCTGGAGGTCTCGGGACCGAACCCCTCGGGCATGGTAGCGTCGCAGGGACTGCTGGTACCGCGCCGAGTGTAGTAAGGCCATGTCCCGAGCCTCTTCCAGCTGGTCTAGTGAGTCTTCTCGATTAGCTTGATTTCTTTGGTCGGCGTAGGCCCTCGTCTTTGGGGAACCGTATTCTAAGTCTGTGGGCAGGATGGCCTCGGCCCCATAGACTAGAAAGAACGGCGTGAAGCCCGTGGCTCTGCTCGGCGTTGTCCTCAGACTCCAGACCACCGAGGGGAGTTCCTTCATCCATCGCTTGCCGAACTTGTTGAGGTCGTTGTAGATCCGAGGATTGAGTCCTTGTAGAATCATGCCGTTGGCACGCTCTACTTGCCCATTCGTCATGGGGTGAGCCACGGCGGCCCAGTCCACCCGGATGTGGTGATCCTCGCAGAAGTCCAGGAACTTTCTGCCGGTGAACTGGGTGCCGTTGTCGGTGATGATGGAGTTCGGGACCCCAAAGCGATGGATGATGTTGGTGAAGAATGCCACCGCCTGTTCAGACCTGATGCTGTTTAGGGGTCGGACCTCGATCCACTTGGAGAATTTGTCGATGGCAACCAACAGGTGCGTGTAGCCCCCGGGTGCCTTCTGCAAGGGGCCGACGAGGTCCAGACCCCACACAGCAAAAGGCCAGGTGATGGGTATCGTCTGCAGGGCCTGAGCGGGCAGGTGGGTCTGCCTTGCGTAGAACTGACACCCTTCGCAGATGCGGACAATTCTAGTGGCGTCGGCCACCACCGTCGGCGAGTAGAAACCTTGTCGGAAGGCGTTTCCAACAAGGGCTCGAGGTGCTGCGTGATAGCCGCAAGCCCCCGAGTGTATCTCTTGCAGGAGCTCCTGGCCTTCGGCGATGGAAATGCATCGCTGGAGGATGCCTGAAGGGCTGCGGTGGTAGAGTTCCTTCCCGTCCCCCAGCAAGACAAACGACTTGGCGTGCCGCGCCAACCGCCAAGCTTCGGCTCGGTCGAGGGGTAGCTCTCCTCGGTGGAGATATTGCAGGTACGGGGTCTGCCAGTTTCGATTAGGCGTGACCCCGCTTCGCTCCTCCTCGACGCGCAGTGCCTCACCCTCGGGGGCCGAGGGTACCTCGGGCTGAGCTGAGGGTGCCTCGGGTTGAGCCGAGGGTGCCTCGGGCCGAGCCGAGGGTACCTCGGACTGTGCCGAGGGTGCTTCGGACTGAGCCAAGGGTACCTCGGACTGAGCCGAGGGTGTCTCGGGCTGTGCCGAGGCCTTCTCGGGCTCGGACGTGTCGTCGGTCTTGACGGAGGGTTGATGCAGGTCCCGGGAGAAGACGTCCGGGGGAACCGTTGTTCGCCCCGAGGCTATTTTAGCCAGCTCGTCCGCAGTCTCGTTGTAGCGTCAGGCGATGTGGTTGAGCTCGAGCCCGTAGAACTTGTCTTCTAGGCGCCGAACCTCATCGCAGTAGGCTTCCATCTTCGGGTCGCGACAGTGGGAGTTCTTCATGACTTGGTCGATGATGAGCTGCGAGTCACCGCGAGCGTCGAGGCGTCGGACCCCTAGCTCGATGGCGATGCGCAAACCGTTGACCAGAGCCTCATACTCAGCCACATTGTTGGACGCCGGGAAATGGAGGCGTAGCACGTAGCGTAGGTGCTTTCCGAGGGGCGAGATGAAGAGCAGGCCTGCGCCTGCTCCTGTCTTCATCAGCGACCTGTCGAAGAACATGGTTCAGAGTTCCGGTTGGATCAGAGCTGTTGGGAGCTGGGTGTCGACCCATTCAGCCACGAAGTCCGCCAAGACCTGGGACTTGATGGCCTTCCGAGGGGCGAACGAGATCGTTTCGCCCATAATTTCCACCGCCCACTTTGCAATTCTACCCGAGGCCTCTCGGCACTGGATGATCTCCCCCAGGGGGAAGGATGACACCACAGTTACCGGATGAGACTCGAAGTAGTGTCGCAATTTCCGCCGCGTTAGGATCACCGCGTATAGCAGCTTCTGAATTTGTGGGTAGCGGATCTTGGTCTCGGACAGTACCTCGCTGATGAAGTAGACTGGCCTCTGGACGGGCAATGCATGCCTCTCTTCTCGTCTCTCAACCACAATCGCGGCGCTAACCACCTCAGTGGTCGCGGCGAAGTAGATCAAGAGGGCTTCTCCGGCAGCGGGGGGCACCAAGATGGGCGCGTTTGTAAGGAGCGCCTTTAGGTTCCCGAGGGCTTCCTTGGCCTCAGGGGTCCAAGTGAAGCACTCGGCCTTCCTTAAGAGGCGGTACAGAGGCAGACCTCTTTCGCCGAGGCACGAGATGAAGCGGCTCAGAGCCGCGAGGCATCCCGTGACTCTCTGTACGCCTTTCAAGTCCTTGATGGGCCCCATGCTGGTGATGGCCACGATTTTCTCCGGGTTGGCCTCGATGCCCTGCTCGGAGACGATGAACCCCAAGAGCATGCCTCGGGGAACCCCGAAGACACACTTCTCGGGATTGAGCTTCACGCCTTTCGCCTTGAGACATCAGAATGTCACTTCAAGGTCGGAAAGGAGGTCAGAGGCTTTCCTCGTCTTGACTACGATGTCATCGACGTAGGCCTCGACCGTTCGGCCAATGTGTTCGCCGAACACATGGTTCATGCACCGTTGGTACGTTGCACCCGCATTCCTCAAGTCGAACGGCATGTTGACATAGCAGTACATGCCGAAGGGTGTGATGAAAGAAGTCACGAGCTGGTCGGACTCTTTCATCCTGATTTGGTGATACCCTGAGTAGGCATCGAGGAAAGACAGGGTTTCGCACCCAGCAGTGGAGTCCACGATTTGGTCGATGCGAGGCAGAGGGTAGGGAACCTTCGGACATGCTTTGTTTAGACCAGTGTAGTCTACACACATCCGCCATTTCCCTCCTTTCTTTCTCACACGCACAGGGTTGGCAAGCCATTCGGGATGGAATACCTCTTTGATGAACCCTGCCACCATTAGCTTGTGGATCTCCTCGCCTATGGCTCTACGCTTCTCCTCGTCGAACCGGCGCAGAGGCTGCTTGATGGGTCGGGCTCCGGCTCGAATGTCCAGCGAGTGCTCGATGACATCCCTCGGTATGACGGGCATGTCCGAGGGACTCCACGCGAAGACGTCGGCGTTCACGTGGAGAAAGTCGACGAGCACTGCTTCCTATTTGGGATCGAGCTCGGAGCCGATCCGGATTTGCTTGGAGGCGTCGCTGCTGGGGTCGAGGGGGACGGATTTAACCGTCTCCGCTGGCTCGAAGTTGCCGGCGTGGCGCTTCACGTCTGGCACCTCCTTAGAGAGGCTCTCCAGGTCGGCGATGAGGGCCTCGGATTCGGCGAGGGCCTCGGCGTACTCCACACACTCCACGTCGGATTCGAACGCGTGTCAGTACGTGCGGCCGACGGTGATGACCCCGTTGGGGCCCGACATCTTGAGCTTGAGGTAGGTGTAGTTGGGGATGGCCATGAACTTCGCGTAGCATGGCCTCCCCAGTACTGCGTGGTAGGTTCCTCGGAACCCGACCACCTCGAACGTGAGGGTCTCCCTTCAGAAGTTGGAGGACGTCCCAAAGCAGACGGGAAGATCGAGTTGTCCGAGGGGCTGGACGCGCTTCCCGGGGATGATCCCGTGGAAAGGCGCAGCGCCTGCCCGGACCGAGGACAAATCAACACGCAGGAGCCCGAGGGTCTCGGCGTAGATGATGTTGAGGCTGCTGCCTCCGTCCATGAGGACCTTGGTGAGCCTGACGTCGCCGATGACGGGGTCGACAACGAGCGGGTATTTCCCCGGGCTCGGCACGCGGTCGGGGTGGTCGGCTTGGTCGAAGGTGATGGGCTTGTCGAACCAGTCTAGGTAGACTGGCGCCGCCACCTTTACCAAACAGACCTCCTGACGCTCTTGCTTGCGGTGCCGAGCCGAGGCGTTCGCCGCTTGCCCACCATAGATCATGAAGCAGTCGCGGACCTCAGGGAACTCTCCTGCCTAGTGATCTTCCTTCTTGTCGTCGTCGCGAGCCCTGCCACCCTCCGCGGGTGGCCCGACCTTGTGAAAGTGGCGCCGAAGCATGGCGCACTCCTCAAGGGTGTGCTTGACGGGCCCCTGATGATAGGGGCACGGCTCCTTGAGCATCTTGTCGAAGAGGTTGGCACCTCCGGGGGGTTTCCGAGGGTTCTTGTACTCGACGGCGGCGACAAGGTCCGCGTCGGCGGCGTCGCGTTTCGCTTGCGACTTCTTCTTGCCTTTCTTCTTGGCGCCGCACTGAGTTGACGCCTCGGGGGCATCTTCCGGTGGGCGGCCCTGGGGCTGCTTGTCCTTCCGGAAGATAGCCTCGACCGCCTCCTGGCCAGAGGCGAACTTGGTGGCGATGTCCATCAGCTCGCTCGCCCAGGTGGGGGTCTTGCGACCCAGCTTGCTCACCAGGTCGCGGCAGGTGGTGTCGGCGAGGAACGCGCCGATGACATCTGAATCGGTGATGTTGGGCAGCTCGGTGCGCTGCTTCGAGAATCACCGGATGTAGTCCCGGAGAGACTCTCCCGGCTGCTGTCGGTAGCTCCGGAGATCCCAGGAGTTTCCAGGGCGCACGTACGTGCCCTGGAAATTGCCGGCGAAGGCTTGGACCAGGTCGTCCCAGTTGGAGATCTGCCCCGGAGGCAGGTGCTCCAACCAGGCGCGAGCGGTGTCAGAGAGGAACAGGGGGAGGTTGCGGATGATGAGGTTGTCATCGTCCATTCCACCCAGTTGGCAGGCCAGCCGGTAGTCCACGAGCCACAGTTCTGGTCTCGTCTCCACCGAGTACTTTGTGATAGTAGTCGGGGTTCGGAACCGGGTCGAGAACGACGCCCGTCGTATGGCGCGGCTGAAAGCCTGCGGACCGGGTGGTTTGGGCGAGGGACTCCGATCCTCCCCGCTGTCGTAGCGTCCCCCACGCCTGGGGTGGTAGCCTCGGTGCACCCTCTCGTCGAGGTGGGCCCGACGGTTGTGGTGATGGTGCTCGTTGCCGAGGCGACCCGGGGCCGCAGGCGCTGTGTTGCGCGTGCGCCCGGTGTGGACCGAGGCTACCCGCATGAATCGGGAAGTCGCGGCGCGATGTTCCGAGGGGTACCCCTGCCTTCGGGAGGCGGAGGTTTCGGTCCGTCGGACCGCGACGTCCTCCAGGAGATTCTTGAGCTCTCCCTGGATACGTCGCCCCTCGGTGGTTGATGGCTCCGGCATCGCGCGGAGAAGCATTGCCGCTGCAGCCAGGTTCTGGCCGACTCCACTGGAAGTGGGTGGCGGCCTCACCCTGACATCGTCGGCGATGCGGTGCTGGATACCCTGGGGTAGATGACGCACTTCTCCGGCCGGAGGTTGGCCCGCCCATTCCTGCCCGACGTCCCGGCGGATCGGCTCAAGTGTTCCTGCTCCCTCGTCGAGCCTGGCCTGCACCCCGCGGATTTGCTCGAGCTGTGGGTCATGACCCCCCGCCGGAACGGGGACCACAGCTAGCTCCCGTAGGATGTCAACGCGAGGCACAGGCCTAGGGAGGTCACCGTTCTCCGGCATACCAAGATGGTTGCCTTCGTTGGGACCCCCTAGATCGACGTGGAAACATTCATGACTTGGGCCACAGTCCTCGACGCTGAGGCTTCGGCTACCGTCAGAACAGTCGGAAAGGCAGTAGTCGCATGCGGTCATGAAGTCCCGCATGGCACTAGGGTTACCAAGTCCGGAGAAATCCCAATAGAAGTCGGGCTCGTCACCTTCCTCGGACCCTGAGGGCCCTTAGGTCGAGACGTCCGTCAGCCGGTCCCAGGGTGACCACACACGATACCCTAGAGGGTTTGGACTCGCCTCTACGAGAGCGTCCGCCAAAGCGAAGTCGCTTGGCGGGTCGAGGCTGAATCCAAAAGGCATGAGATGGAAATCGGTTGGTACCTCTTAGTCGACGGGCGGTGACGAAGTCACGTCAGGGACTGACTGCACCGTCGTCTCAGGTACGAGGGTGACGCCCAGCAAGTCCTTCGCGAGCGTGCTGGCGTCGTCCGCTTGCTTGGGATTGGCGTGTCGCGGGGAGACGGCGCTCGTCTTCGTCTCAGACGTGAGGTCGAGGCCCGACGTGCCCCCCGTTGGGGCGCCGGCGCCGTCGACTCGCTCGACAGCCGACGAGGTGCCGCCTCCTGCTTGGCCTTGGTTGCCCCGCCTCCTCCTCCGTCGGCGGGGGAGGGGACGGGGTGAACTCGAATGTTGTTCTTCCACCACGCGGGGAAGACGTCGTCGATTCCGCTGCCGGCGGGCGGACTGTCGGCTTCCATTGTCGCTATCGCACGACGGGGGAAGGAGTATCATGTCGTAGCTGCCGTCGAGGGACATGAACTCAAGACTCCTGAAACGGAGCATCGTCCCGGGCTAGAAAGGTTGCTGGAGACTGCCCATCTGGAGCTTGACGGGAAGCTGTTCGTCAACACGCAGCAGGCCCCTACCTGGCGCGCCAACTGTCGGTGTTTCGAAACCCGGGGGTCCCTGGACCGACGAGTAAATTGTCGCCGCGTGCCCCAGCCCAGATGGGTCGATGCGAGACGGAGCGCGAAGGGGGAGGCAGCCAGAGGGAGACGGGCGTGAGAGGTGGAAATCCCGCGGCCTTCGTGTTTGTCCCGCGCCCAGGTCGGGTGCGCTTGCAGTAGGGGGTTACAAGCGTCCACGCGGGAGGGAGCGAGCGGCCTCACGCGAGCGCCGTCCCGTCCTTCCCCGCGCGGCCAACCCTCTATAAGAGGGCCCTGGTCCTTCCTTTTATAGGCGCAAGGAGAGGATCCAGGTGTACAATGGGGGGTGTAGCAGCATGCTAACGTGTCTAGCGGAGGAGAGCTAGCGCCCTAAGTACATGCCATGTGGCAGCCGAAGAGGTTTTGGCACCCGGTTCGTGTGGTGTCGTGGCCGTCGGAGGAGCGCTGGAG
Organism: Zea mays; assembly: GCF_902167145.1. Taxonomy (NCBI): domain Eukaryota; kingdom Viridiplantae; phylum Streptophyta; class Magnoliopsida; order Poales; family Poaceae; genus Zea; species Zea mays. Next base: position 86,061,825 of record NC_050100.1, on the reverse strand, counting down.
CCTAGCGGAAGGACAGTTGTCGGGGCTGTCGAGTCCTTGCTGACGTCCTCTTGCTTCTGTAAGGGGGCTGAGAGCCGCCGTCGTCATCGGGCGTGCGGGGCGCCATCATTACTTGTCTGGCGGAGCGAGCCAGACGGGACGCCGGTCTTGTTCCCCGTAGCCTGAGTCGGCTTGGGGTAGGGTAATGATGGCGCCTCCTGTTGACGTGGTCGGTCCGTGCCCTGGGTTGGGCGACATGGAGGCTCCTCCGAGGTCGAGGTCGAGTCTGTCTTCTGAGGCCAAGGTCGAGTCCGAGCCCCCGGGTCGGGCGAGGCGGAGACCGTCGGCTAAGGCCAGGGCTGAGTCCGAGCCCTGGGGTCGGGCGAAGCGGAGTTCGTCGTCTTCCGGGGCTGAGCCCGAGTCCGAGCCCTGGGGTCGGGCGAAGCGGGGTTCGTCGTCTTCCGGGGCTGAGCCCAAGTCCGAGCCCTGGGGTTGGGCGAAGCGGAGTCCGTCGTCTTCCGGGGCTGAGCCCGAGTCTGAGCCCTGGGGTCGGGTGAAGCGGAGTTCGTCGTCTTCCGGGGCTGAGCCCGAGTCCGAGCCCTGGGGTCGGGCGAAGCGGAGTTCGTCGTCTTCCGGGGCTGTGCCCGAGTCCGAGCCCTAGGGTCGGGCGAAGCGGGGTTCGTCGTCTTTTGGGGCTGAGCCCGAGTCCGAGCCCTGGGGTCGGGCGAAGCGGAGTCCGTCGTCTTCTGGGGCTGAGCCCGAGTCCGAGCCCTAGGGTCGGGCGAAGCGGGGTTCGTCGTCTTCCGGGGCTGAGCCCGAGTCCGAGCCCTGGGGTCGGGCGAAGCGGAGTCCGTCGTCTTCTGGGGCTGAGCCCGAGTCCGAGCCCTGGGGTCGGGCGAAGCGGAGTTCGTCGTCTTCCGGGGCTGAGCCCGAGTCCGAGCCCTGGGGTCGGGCAAAGCGGAGTTCGTCGTCTTCCGGGGCTGAGCCCGAGTCCGAGCCCTGGGTTCGGGCGAAGCGGAGTTTCCTATGGCGCCTGAGGCCGGGCCTGGCTGCTGTCAGCCTCACTCTGTCGAGTGGCACAGCAGTCGGAGCGGCGCAGGCGGCGCTGTCCTCTTGTCAGACCGGTCAGTGGAGCGGCGAAGTGACTACGGTCACTTCGGCTCTGTCGACTGGAGGGCGTGCGTCAGGATAAAGGTGTCAGACCACCTTTGCATTAAATGCCCCTGCGATTTGGTCGGTTGGCGTGGCGATTTGGCCAAGGTTGCTTCTTGGTGAAAACTGGGCCTCGGGCGAGCCGAAAGTATGTCCGTTGCTGGAGGGGGGCCTCGGACGAGACGTAGATCCTCCGGGGTCGGCTGCCCTTGCCTGAGGCTGGGCTCGGACGAGGCGTGATCGAGTCCCTCGAATGGACCGATCCTTGACTTAGTCGCACCCATCAGGCTTTTGCAGCTTTGTGCTGATGGGGGTTACCAGCTGAGAATTAGGAGTCTTGAGGGTACCCCTAATTATGGTCCCCGACAATATGCTAAGCAATATTGTAGAAAAAATAACAATAATTATGAATTTTTTTAACAAGACGAGCCGATGAAACTTAAGGTAAAAATGTCAAATGAATTATAAATTGAAATGGATGGAGTACAACTTTCAACTGTAGTGTAACGATATGATAGCTTGATAACATAAATAACAACAATATGAAGAATCTAGGGTATAAAGTGATCCTAAATTGAATATTCTGTTAGTGTACGAATCTAGGGTATAAAGTGATCCTAAATTGAATATTATGTTAGTGTACCCGTTTGATTGAGATTCTTTTTTTTGCAACGAATCTGATTCAAAAATCTAAACCAATGTGACCCTAAGGCCTTGTTTGGCACAACTGCTGCTTGTTGAAAAAGCAGCTTATCTGATAAGCTGGTAAAAAGCAGCTTCTGCTTGTTGGCTGCTTTTAGTTCATTTTGAGAAGCTGCTGAACTGATAAGCTGCTGCAGAAGCTGTCTGTTTGGCAGAACTTTTGCTTAAATTTGTGAAGAAGCTGAAAATAAGCTGTGCCAAATAGGGCCTAAGTTGGACCAGATGAATCGTTGAATTAGTCATTGGACGAAAAGCATAGCTTAGCGTAGCTTTTTCGCAAACCCATTGCAAATCTCCTTATGCAACAAAAGCTTCAGTATATCTAAAGTGACTTAAGAAAGATTGATGATGGGAGATCCAATAGGCCTTATTTTCACTGGAGACAAAAAAATGTTATCACGGGAACGAACTACGACTGAGGACTTACATTTGGGTGATTATATATTCAACTCAATCCACGTGTATAGGATAATGTAAAACTAAGGACTTATTTGGATGATCATTATCCAACTCAATATAGTATGTTGTGTGTTAACGTACAACACATGGATGTGTATTGATATGGATACCTGGCAATCTAAACAAGCCCTAAAGAAGAAGAAGAAAGGAAGCCATGTGCAGGCTTCAATTCAACAGCGAAAGCCAAAGTCCATGACGAGGGAAAGGATCTGTGGGGCTTCACATATCAACGGAAGTACGAAACAATCTGTGTACAGCAGTGGCGATCACTCTTCTCCCAAAACAATCACTTCCAATTACATGCTGGTGTCTAGTTCTTCATCGCTGAGGACGATCTGGTCTTGCATCTCATCTGCAGCAGGCAAAGAGGAGCTCCTTCGCAGTCCACGTCACCTCCGCGAGATCTTGGAGTGACTCGATGGTTTCTTTCTTCAGCGGGAAGACCTTCTCCATGCATTCTGTCAGATTAGGACAGTCGCTCTTAAAACAAAATTCATCTTCTTCTTTTTACAGTCACTTGGCTGTCACCAGTCTTGCAGACGTACGTACCTGGGTGTCTCACGACGTTCAGAAGCGACAGCGAAGCGAGCACCCTCTCCTCCAGGACTCTGTCGTAGCTCAAGCTGTCCAAAAGCTTAGACGCGAGGACGGAGCATGCCAGGGGCTGGAAGTCGTTGCATCCGCGCAGCGGCGAGAGGGAGCTGCTCATCCATGCCACGCTGACGAGGCACGACCGGCTGAGGCTCGGGGTTCCATCGGATATGCAGCTCGACAGCGCCGTGAGGAACCTTCTGCCCCCGCTCTTCAGTAGCATCAAGGCGAGGTTCTTCTGCCGTTCTTCCACTAGCTTCTCTTCCTCCTAAGTCATCATCAGTGCAAGCAAACATGTCGGTTAGGGAAAAAAACCCGAACATTTAATCGTAGTCTTTTTCGGGCATTTGAACTGAACGTACATACCGCTCGAACACTCTTATCTTTGAATACTTCTGATCTCCTGAAGGACTCAGAGAGGGAATCGTCTAGGCCCGCTCTCTTTAGCAGCCACGCTTCTGCTACGGGCTCTCCTGAAGACGAGAACCGCCCTGCCAAGATTAGGAGAGCTCGGGCGCACTGTTCCTGGACCTTCCTGCTCTGCGAGCTGTGCTCCAGAGCGGCTACGATGGCCTCGATCGCCTCCTCCCTGTACACGCTGTACTGCGAAGGATCACCCTGCAAGAAAAGCTTCTTCATTTGAACAATACAATACCAAAACAGACGCCTGAGCGAAGGAGGAAAAAAAAGGCGGAGACGTTACCAGGAGATCGAGCTGGAGTAGCATGGTAGCTGCTAACGGGTGCTGGACGAGAGGAGCCTGCTGGAGGTAGACCAGCAGAACGTGCATCGTGTTCAAGCACCCGCTGTTCTTCAGCTCCTTGACGAACTCCACGATTTTGCTTGTTCTGTTTGAAGGAAAAGGAGAATGAGTTCGATCCAAAAGGGGTATTTTAGCGATGTTTTTTTTTTGTTTTGTTTTACTTATGTCACTGACAACAAAGGGGGGAGAAGTATGTCACCTGTTAAGGCAGACGAGTTCACTCATCAGGTTAAGGGACGCGGCACTGGCTTTCCTCTGATTTCCAGCAAGAAGCTGAACGAGAGGCTCCTTCTTGAGACTATCAGCCAAGTAGTGCCTGCAGCTGCCATCGGCCTGAACGCACGTGGTCAGGAGAGCGATGCAGTGCCTGCTCTCGCGAGCGTCGCCAGCGCCAAGCCTGCCGATCAGGAGGTCCAGCCCACCGAGAGCGATCATCTGCTTCGCGTTCTCGACGTTTCTGTCAACGTCGAACCCCATGAGCAGCTGGTCCAGGAAATAGAACGCGGCGATCTTGGGGGCGCATCTTACGGAGAACAGAGACTGCACCTCGTCGCCGCACTCCAGTACGTGCAGCACGAGCGGCACCCAGTCCAGGGACAGCATCTGCTTGGCCTTAGGCTTCATCATGTAGAGCACCACGGCCGCCTTGAGGAACAGCTCGCTGCTCCTCAGGAGCCTCAGGAAAACCTCCAGCTGCGGGTCCGCGTTGAGCACGAGCTGTCTGATCACCTCGTTCCCCAGAACCAGCTTCCCCATGATCGACATGGCCGACTCCAGCACGGCGTCGTCTTTGGAGGTCAGCGTGACCTCGAGAAGGCCTTGGATGAAAGAGGCGCACGACAGCAGGTTCACGAGGCTCGGGTCCCAGGCCGAGCATGCTCTGGCGACCTCGTGCACGGCGTCCTCGCACTGACTCAGGCTGTCCGAACTGGATACCACGGAAACCGCTCGTTCCAGCAGAGGCACGACAGCAGGAGCTAGCTCGCTGCTGTCCAGCTCTTTCTCGACAGACACCACGGGTTCCTTCTTCGCTGCTTTGGGATGGCTGATCACGTTCCTGCTTATATCGCCTTGGCACGAGAACAGTCGAAAGGAGTATGATTTCCGCTGCGCAGGTGCTGTTTCTGCTAGAGCGGCGCCTTCTTTCCGAGAGCGGGAGTGCTTTTCCTGGAGCCCCATTTTACTCTGTCTACTCAAAACGGGCTCAAGTTAACTAACTTCAAATATATATATATATGCGGGACTAAACAAACAGGAACATGTAGCTTAAAACACTACATATAGCAGTGTTATTCTAAAGCAAAGAGAAGGACTTTGCATTGCCAGTTTAGGGTAATATGTTACTCCTAAATCAAGATCGGATTTTTGATGGCTAACTGTGTAATACTATGAGGCGTCAAGGACAGATGTTTCTCAGTTCAGGAGGCAAGCTTTTTAAACCGAACAGCTCAGTGGATGCTACATGTCTACAACCAACCATAGACAACTGAGGATCCTAGGAATATGACAAAAAAAAAGGCCCCACGGCATAGAAAACAAATATTATACTGTACGTGGATCAAACGGCTGTCTCCTTGGCACCACTTAAATTGTCAGCTGCAAACAGTGACCACAACTCGTCACTTGTCTAAAAGATAGATGCCAATGCTAGTTTGCCTTGCCAAACAAAAAAACACATATTATTACTACGAGGCAAACCATCTAGGAGTAGAGTAGTCATCTGGAGAAAGTTGAAGGAACTGTCGACTCACATGAGCAAGCTTCTGTGTCTTGAAGCCCGCAGCATCGTGATCCAATTCGACATCCAAATCCAGAGCTAGTCCAGTCCCATCGTCCAGCTTTGTATCCTTGACGTCTTCCTGCCCGAGAGCGAGAGCTGTCCCGAAAACCGCATTATACCTGGAAGCAGAATTCAGATAAACTCTGAGAAACTCCTGTGCTCTTGCAATGCAGTCTGTGGGATGGGAAGGTTCACGGTTCACCCACAGGTCTCTGTTGATGGAGGTTCTGTGCACCGAAGCCGAGCTCTTCTCGCGCCCGTCGAAACTCCTGGGCGTCGAAGGCAACGGCACCGAGGGGACGGGAGGCGGCGCGGCGGCGCCTGACTGGAGCCACTCCTTGTAGTACACAGCGAACTGAGCCGTGCCGCTGTCCATGTGGTCGCTGTAGAGCCTCTGCAGGGCCTTCATCCTCGTGCGCCGGTCGTCGGCGTCCCGGCCAGCGACGAGGTCGTCGGCCTCCCTGGCGAACCAGACCTTGAGGTGGAGCAGGTGGGGCAGGAACACGTGGTCCCAGAGGTCCGGCAGCAGCTCCCTGCGCGCGAGGCCCGGCGCGTCGGCGAACACCTGCATGAGGTGGCGCGCCGCGACGCGGTCGTTGCGCTCCATCTTGTACACCACGGCGAGGTAGAGCTGCGCGCAGGCTGCGAGGTGCGAGTTGGGCACCCCGCAGGTGCGGCCGCCGCCGTCCCCCGCGGCGGCGCCGGGGCGCGGCGGCGGCGGTGGCGAGTGGAGCGACGCGACGACGCTGAGGAGGCGGATGGAGTTGCGGAGCGACCGGATCTTGGCGTCGCGCGGCGCCTGTGGCTGCGCGGCGGAGCCGTCCGCGGCCAGGCGCTCTATGCTCTCGATGCCCAGCTCGAGGTTGGCCAGCACGGGGCGGCCTGCCGCCGCGTCGTCGTCCTCGCCCGCGCCCGCGGCGGGCGCGAGGCACGCGGCGCACTTGTCGCGGAGCGCCCGCCTGAATTCCGCGTCCCTGAGCAGCCTCCCGGCGTACGCGGACAGCACGGCGACCACCGCGTCGGCGGCGGCGGCCTCCCCCTCCGCCTCCCTGGTCGTTGTCGTGGTCGTGGCCAGCGGCGGCGACGACGTGTGCCTGGACGACCTCGACGACGCCCCGCGGCGCGGGGGTGACCGCCCGGAGGCGCGTCGCGGCGACAGATGCGGCGCCTCGTCCTCGTCGACGCGCTCCCGCGAGAGAAGGTCGCGCAAGGAGGACGGTGGTGGCGGCGGCGGCAACATCATGGCGCTTGGGCGCTTGCTGTCTGCTCTGGAGGGTGGAGACTGGAGCGTCCGCGTAATCGCGCCCTGCGCTCCTCCCAGTCCCAGCCTCTCTCAGCTCATGCCTTGGGGTGGGTACTTGGGCGCGGACCGCGGAGGCACTGGCGCAGTTAAAGCCCGGGCCCGTGGCTGCCACCTCGGTCCCACGAGCCACGTACGCGCGCACGCGCAGAGAGAAAGAGAGAGCTGAGAGAGAAAGACACCGCGTTCCGTTTTGTGCACGTCGTCGGGTAAACAGCGAAGCGTGTGACGTGAACAGTGATTTCAATTCAGGAGACGGTCACTGTTGTGTTCGCATTTTTGTTTTTGTTGCCACTGTTTCATCACAGGACTACGTATACGCTCATCAGCACGCTTTCTCATATTTTTTAGACAACAACGACAGTTTTTAGAAATAGAGTTGCTATATGGCAGCTAGCTTAATTTTTGCATGAGAAATATGTTCGATTTATATTGGTAGTTTTCAACTAATTTAGGACCTCTTTGAACTAGTTTTATAGAAACTGGTTTATGGAGACAAAAAAAATGGATGTGCATATTTGGTATTTGCAACCTAGTTTCTTGAAAACGGGTTTCTAACTTTGTTTATGATACACAAAGAGAAGTCTATCTTTAATCTATTTTAAAAGTGACTGGTTTAATTATTTTCTTCATTTTTCTTTGTTGTCGAATTTAAATATAGCTTGGACTTGTATTTTTTAATTCAAAGAAATTTAATGATAATTAATCATTTAAGGAAGATTAGGCGTCAAGAGGATCGCACCCAATTTGTCAGGCAAAAGTTGGTTTCAACTAGCATCCTAGTTTTCTTTTTTAGATAATGGAAACAGTTCTGGTTTTCCCTTCATAAGAGATTAGGGCCGAACTTACAAAAGCATCACACTACCACCCACAAAATAGACACATGCAATCCAACTAAGGGCTTGTTCGGTTAGCTCTCAATCCATATGGATTGAGTGGGATTTGGTGGGTTTAAATCCCAAGCAAGTCAAATTTCTTCATAATATTTTCCAATCCCGTCCAATCCATAGGTAACAGGATTAACCGAACAAGGCCTAAAGTGCGTAAAAAATCTGCATGGCGATTATCTCCAAGCGCCTACAACTTGCTTTTATTAGATCCTTATCTTCATCCTTCTTTTGCAGAGGAATCCAAAACCTTAGCCAGTGGGTACCTCTAAAAAGAACCTGCAAATCACTGAGACAAGGTTTTTTTTTTTGTCAAAGACTAGATCATTCCTACTTATTCAGATAGCCTAACATAAAACTGAAACACCTGTAATAATCATTTTTTAGTCCTCATGTTAACTCCTAACATCCATGAACCAAACACATGGCTCATCGGCCTGGGAGGGGGTAAACCAAAACAACAAGATAGTAGTCTCCACATATAATGAGCATAATGGCAGTTGATAAATAAGTATTGTATGGTTTCATTTGAATCACGGAAAGCACATTTCTTATTACCCTGCAAGTTGTGTTTGGTTAGGTTGTCCTTAGTTAGAACTACCCTTTTGAATAAATACCATAATTTTTTTAATCTTTAGTGGTAACTTCAAACTCCATATTAGTTCACGACGAAATAAATTCTCATTGTTAATCACAACCCTATACATAGATTGGACCGTGAACACAACCGTGGGATATTTAGATTCCATCTAAACAAATCATTTCCTTCGGATAATTGGACATGAAAAATACGTGACACTAAATTATTCCATAAGATCAAGTTCTGTCCAACTAATGCCCTACGGAAGGAAACATTTAATGGGACAACAGTAAACACTCTTGCCATAATGTCGCTTTTCCTTCGAACAATCTGATACAAGGATTGTCGGTGTTTCGTACCTCGCTCCGACAAGTAAATTTATTGTGTGTGTTCCAGGCTTCAGAAGGTGTGCACGGATGGCATAAAGTTTATATTGGTTCGGGCAGAACGTCCCTACTTCTAGTCATCGGTGGCTTGCGCTACCGACACCATTGATGATCAAACTCGTAGTAGGGGTTATAAGCGATCGAGAGAGGAAGGAGAGACTCCCAAGTCTCTTTATCAGGGTGGAAGTGGAGCTTAGAAGCTGTTGGGTGGAGTCCTAGCTAAGTCTTGGTTTAGCGGGGCTTCGGTCTCCCGGTGCTCGTCAGCACTCCTCCTCCTCGTGTTCGTCCTTGTAGGTTCATGTCCATCTGAAGGTGTCCGGTTGCCTAAGAGCTCTCTCCCTTTGATCCCGTCCGATCTCTCGTGTCCCTTGCCATGAGACCAGCCTCCCCCTGTTATAGGATAAGAGAAGGGTCGGCCAGCGGTGGCTTCATTCGGAAGGAGCCACAAGGCAAAGGTAAAACCAGTGTTTTACCTCGGGTGGAGCCACGTGCAATCGTGGGGCCTAGGTCTGCCTGGTTGTCTCGTATTTATCGTGGTGGATGGCGTGGGGGCGGCGATGGTCCCAGGCATCATCATTATGGTTACTCCAACCCATGGCCTTCGTACCCTGGGGCTCGACATAGCCCGTCGTGTAGTGCCCTGCGGGAGGTCTGTGTACTCAAGCCTAGTTTGATATATCATAAGTGTGTCGTAGGCCAAGTGGTGTGTGGGCCATTAATGCGTCACAGTCCGAGCGTAGGTCATGAGTGCTATGTGGCCCGAGGTGCTCTTATGTCATGAGTGGGAAACTGATCGGCGCTGTGTTGTGGTTCGGTGGCAGGCATGGTTAAGTGTGGTTGGCTACTTATGACGAGTGAAAGGGAAATAGGGTTTAACCTCTTCCTATAAATAATTTTGGTGGTTGAATGCCCAACACAAATATTGGACTAATTAGTTTGCTCTAGATTATAAATTCCACAGGTGCATAAAGGTTCAACACAAACCAATAAAAGATCAATGTTAGGGTTCAAAAAGAAAGGAGCAAAGAAACCCAAGTGTGCCCTGGTCTGGCGCACCAAACTGTCCGGTGCACCAGGACCGTACAACTCTGAATTCTTCACCTTCGGGTTTCTCAGGCGTCGCTCCGCTATAATTCACCGGACTGTCCGGTGTGGCACCGGACTGTCCAATGCACCAAGCGGAGCAACGACTACCAGCGCAACAGTCGACTGCAATGGACACCTGCAAACGCTACAGTGCGTGGACAGTTTGCACAGAAGTCAGAGCAGCCGCCAGAGGCGCACCGGACAGTGAATAGTACATATCTGGTGCGGCACCGGACTGTCCGGTGCCACTAGAAGACAAAGCTCCAATGGTCGTCTGCATCCAAACCCTAACGGTTGGGTGACGTGGCTGGCGCACCGGACTGTCCGGTGCGCCCATTGACAGCAGCCACCCCCAACGGTTGTTTTGGTGGTTGAGGGCTTAAAATACCCCCAACCACCCCACTCCAACCATCCAAGCATTCATCACTCTCCTTTCAATACAAGAGCAAAGTGCAACACTCCAAGACACAAATCAAAGCATCCGATCTGATCAAAGTCCCTAATTCAATTCTAATGCATTAGGACTTGTGAGAGGATCACTTGTGTTTCTTTGTTGCTCTTGTTTGCTTGGCTTGGCTTTCTTTTCTTTCTCACTTATTACTCTCAAGTGCTTTGTAAGCAAGGCAAGAGACACCAATTGTGTGGTGATCCTTGCAAGGTATAAGTGACCCGTGAGATTAAGGAAGAAGCCTCACTCGGTCTAAGTGTCCGTTTGAGAGAGAGAAATGGTTGAAAGAGACCCGGTCTTTGTGACCACCTCAACGGGGACTAGGTTCTTTAGAACCAAACCTCGGTAAAATAAATCACCATGTCATCCGCTTTATTTTCTTGGTTGATTTGTTTTTTCCCTCTCTCCTGGACTCGAGTTTTATCCTAACGCTAACCCCGGCTTGTAGTGTGCTTAAAGTTGTAAATTTTAGTTTCCGCCTATATTCCCCCTCTAGGCGACTTTCAATTGGTATCAGAGCCCGATACTTCATTTAGAGTCTAACCACTCGAAGTGATGTCGGAAGGATTCGCCAAGAGGGAGATGGAAATGGCCACAAGCCATGGGAAGGCTCCATCAAGGGAGTCCAGCGCCAAAGGAAGGGAGGAATCACCTCCCCGCGTTAAGTCGCATCGGAGTGGCGACAAGAAGAAGAAGATGAAGAAAGTGGTCTACTACGAGACCGATTCTTCGTTGCCCTCCACCTCTGGATCCGACGCCGCGTCCGTCACTTCTAAGTGCCATGAGCGCAAGAAGTTTAGTAAGATTCCCCAACGCTATCTCCACATTTCTAAACATGCTCCTTTACTTTCCGTTCCGTTAGGCGAACCACCAGTTTTTGATGGTGAAGATTATTCTATGTGGAGTTAAAATGAAAGGTCATCTAACCTCACTCCACGAAAGCATATGGGATGTTGTTGAGTTTGGAGCGCAGGTACCACAAGTGGGGGATAAGGACTATGACTCGGTCACTCGGACGAAGTTGCCCAAATAAGGCACTTTAACTCCCAAGCAACTACTATACTCCTCGCCTCTTTAAGTCGAGAGGAGTATAACAAGGTGCATGGGTTAGAGACCGCCAAAGAAATTTGGGATGTCCTCAAGAACGCACACGAAGGGGACGAGGTGACCAAGATCACCAAAAGGGAGACGATCGAGGGAGAGCTCGGTCGATTCGTCCTCAACCATGGGAAGAGCCGCAAGCCATGTACAACTGGCTAAAGACCATGGTGAACGAAGTGCGCAACCTCGGGAGCACCAAATGGGATGACCATGAAATGGTCAAGGTTATTCTAAGATCACTCATTTTTCGGAATCCTACGCAAGTTCAATTAATACGTGGTGATCCTAGATATAAGCTAATGTCTCCCGAGGAGGTTATAGGAAAGTTTGTGAGCTTTGAATTGATGATCAAAGGATCCAAACAAATCGTCAACTTGGAGCAAGGTGGCACCTCCACACCCGAGGTGCAACCCGTCGCATTCAAAGCGACAGAGGAGAAGAAAGAAGAGTCTACATCAAGTAGGCTCCCCATCAACGCCTCCAAGCTCGACAACGAGGAGATGGCGCTCATCATCAAGAGCTTCCGTCAAATCCTCAAGCAAAGGAGGGGGAAGGACTACAAACCCCGCTCCAAAAGGGTGTGCTACAAGTGTGGTAAGCCCGGTCACTTTATAGCTAAATGTCCTATGTCAAGTGATAGTGATAGGGGCAACGACAAGAGGGGAAAGAGGAAGGAAAAGAAGTACTACAAGAAGAAGGGCGGCGATGCCCACGTGTGTCGGGAATGGGACTCCGACATGAGCTCCATCGACTCCTCCTCCGACGAGGATGCCGCCAACATCTTCGTCAACAAAGGTCTCCTCTTCCCCAACGTCGGCCACAAGTGCCTCATGGCAAAGGACGACAAAAGGAAGAAGGTAAAATCTAGAGCCTCCACCAAATATACAACATCTAGTGATGAGGGTAGCTCTAGTGAAGATGATGATAATTTGCTTACCATTTTTGCCAACCTTAACATGCAACAGAAAGAAAAATTAAATGAATTAATAGGAGCTATTCATGAGAAGGATGAACTCTTGGATAGCCAAGAGGAATTCCTTATTAAGGAAAACAAAAGACATGTTAAAGTTAAAAATGCTTATGCTCAGGAAGTTGAAAAGTGTGGAAATCTAACTTAGGAGCTTAGTATTTGCCATGACACTATTTCCAATCTTAGAACTGATAATGTTAGTTTAATTGCTAAGATTGAAAATCAAATGTTTGCCATGATTCAATTGCCAATATTAGAAATGAAAATGCTAGTTTTATTGCTAAGATTGATAAATTGAATGAATCAATTTCTAGCCTTAAAATTGAAAATGATAGTTTAATTTCAAAGGCTAAAGATCTGAATGTTTGCAATGATTCTATTTCCTATCTTAGAAATGAAAATGTCATGCTAAAATCTAAGATAGATGAATTAAATGTTTGCAAATCCTCTACATCTATTGTTGATCATGTCACTGTTTGTACTAGATGTAGAGATATTAATGTTGATGCTATTTATGATCACCTTGCTTTAATTAAACAACAAAATGATCATATAGCCCAATTAACTAATAAAATCAATGAGCATGAAATTGAGAATGAAAAATTTAAATTTGCTAGAAGCATGCTCTATAATGGGAGACGCCCTGACATCAAGGATGACATTGGTTTCCAACAGGGAAGCAATGTCAAACTTAATGCCCCTAAAATATTGTCTAATTTTGTTAAGGGCAAGGCTCCCATGGTTCAGGATAACGAGGGCTATATTTTATATCCTGCTGGTTATACCGAACACAAAATTAGGAGAATTCATGCTAAGAAATCTCATTCTGGTTCTCACCATGCTTTTATGTATAAGAATGAGGCATCTAGCTCTAGGCATTCTACACATGTTAAAATGCCTAAAATGAAAACTCCTACTGCATCAAATGAACCTAACATTTCATTTAATACTTTTGATGCATCTTATGTTTTAACTAACAAATCAGGCAAAGTAGTTGCCAAATATGTTGGGGGCAAACACAAGGGCTCTAAGACTTGTGTTTGAGTACCCAAGGTGCTTGTTTCTAATGTGAAAGGACCCAAGACCGTTTGGGTACCTAAGAACAAGGCCTAAATTGTTTTGCATGTTTATGCATCTGGGGGCTCGATTTGGATTATTGATAGCGGATGCACAAACCACATGACAGGGGAGAAAAGGATGTTCTCCTCCTACGAGAAAAACGAAGATCCCCAACGAGCTATCACATTCGGGGATGGAAATCAAGGTTTGGTCAAAGGACTTTGTAAAATTGCTATATCACCTGACTATTCCATTTCCAATATTTTTCTTGTAGATTCTTTAGATTACAATTTGCTTTCTGTATCTCAATTATGCAAAATGGGTTACAACTATCTTTTTACAGATATATGTGTTACTATCTTTAGAAGAAGTGATGATTCAGTAGCATTTAAGGGAGTATTAGAGGGTCATCTATACTTAGTTGATTTTAATAGAGCTGAACTCGATACTTGCTTAATTACTAAGACTAATATGGGTTGGCTCTGGCATCGCCGACTAGCCCATGTTGAGATGAAGAATCTTCACAAGCTTCTAAAGGAAGAGCACATTTTGGGACTAACAAATGTTCATTTTGAGAAAGACATGGTTTGTAGCGCATGTCAAGCAGGAAAGCAAGTTGGATCCCACCATACACACAAGAACATCATGACGACCGACAGGCCGCTTGAGCTACTGCACATGGATTTATTCGGCCGATCGCTTACATAAGCATCGGCGAGAGTAAGTACTGTCTTGTAATTGTGGATGATTATTCTCGCTTCACTTGGGTGTTCTTTTTGCAGGAAAAATCACAAACCCAAGAGACTTTAAAGGGATTCTTGAGACAGGCTCAAAATGAGTTCGGATTGAGAATCAAGAAGATAAGAAGCGATAATGGGACGAAGTTCAAGAACTCTCAAATTGAAGGCTTTCTTGAGGATGAGGGCATCAAGCATGAGTTCTCTTCTCCCTACACACCTCAACAAAATGGTGTAGTGGAGAGGAAGAATAGAACTCTACTAGACATGGCAAGAACCATGCTTGATGAGTACAAGACTCCGGACCGGTTTTGGGCCGAGGCGATTAACACCGCCTGCTACTCCATCAACCGGCTCTACCTTCACTGAATCCTCAAGAAGACATCATACAAACTCCTCATCGGTAAAAAGCCCAATGTTTCATATTTTAGAGTCTTTGGTAGCAAATGCTTTATTCTTGTTAAAAGAGGTAGAAAATCTAAATTTGCTCCTAAGGCTGTAGAAGGCTTTTTACCTGGTTATGACTCAAACACAAGGGCATATAGAGTCTTCAACAAATCCACTGGATTAGTTGAGGTTTCTTGTGACATTGTGTTTGATGAGACTAATGGCTCCCAAGTGGAGCAAGTTGATCTTGATGAGCTAGATGATGAAGAGGCTCCGTGCGTCGCGCTAAGGAACATGTTGTAACACCCTGAATTTGGGGGTATAAAATTTCTTTTCTAATACTCACAAAATTCAGGTGTTACCCTCTCTTTTCCTTGCTTTTCCTTTTCATTTTTCTGAATATTGTAGAGTTATTTTGTTATGTATATAGGCGTAAGCCTAGTAAAATAAAATTCTAAGGAAGCTTCGATTGATGCATCATGCTGGAGCATATGTTTTTGTTTGATGGAGAAACTTGCTGCGGATTCATTTAATTTGTAGCTCTTTCTGTGTATAACTATGATTAGAGAGAATAGAAACAAAAGAAAGAGAGAAAAAGAAAAGAAATAAATAAATAAAAGGGCCTAGCTCCCTTTCTTTTTTTTCCGCCGGCCCAGCTCGCTTTCCCCTCCCACCTGCGCGGCCCCTGGCCCCCGGCAGCGCGACCCCTCGCGGCTCGCCCAGCGCATTCCCGCGCGCGCAGCCCCAGCGCGCGTGGCGATCGAATCTCGACTTAATTAGTTTTTCAATTTAGTTTAATGAACGTGCTGCGTCGCGCGCTTCGTCGCACGACAAATTAGTTGATTTCAGATTCTATTAACGTGTTGTGTCGTGCGCTTCGTCGTGCGATGATTTCATCCTGATTTCAGATTATTTAATGTGTGGCGTAGCGCGTCGAGTCGCGCGACGTTTCGTTTTAAATTTAGTTTAGATGGCATATACCGTCATGTGTTTCGTCGCGCGACGCTTAACGTCTCGTTATAATTAATGCAAGTGTCTCGTGGCGCGCTCCATCGCGCGACGAGTCGTTTATTTATTAATTCAATTTAAGTGTTGTGTCACGCGTTTCGCCGCACGACAATCCTTGTAATTTACCTTTATCTGTTCATAATAATTAAACATGGAACATGACTTTACCCTATGCTAAACGCGATGGCTAAATTAATATCGTTCTGTTTAGACGAGTATTTTAATTTATAATTGTGTGACGTGATCGCTTGTCGGCCGTAGCCTCGACCGTTACTTTCCCTTCCTCACTTAGTCGTAGGTGTGAGCCCTGCGTCGAACGTCTGTTTATTTACTACATTCTATTGTTTGGTGTACTGTTCTTTTGTATTAAATTTGTGGAATGTATGTTTGAAACTCTTATAGATAACGGTCAGTTGGTGGAGTCCGAAGGAGTTGCAGGTGAAGACCCTGAGCAGCAGTCGGTTGGTGAAGGCAAGTGTCCCTTGACCCATGTATGTCCTACTCATTCTTATAATTCACTCCCCGCATTTACACAGTTTATACCTAAGGATTGACTAGCTTTTGTTTATCTTGTCCTTGTTTACCTATTTCGGTTGGGTTATCTTGGTTTAGCTTTATGCTAGCGCTTCACATTAATCAATGAACATGATGAAATTATCTATGATACGCTGTTTTCCCTTTTGATTATGATGATGGTTCTGTGACATTCAAGGGGACTCGAGCTGTTTCTCGAGTGCCTTTCCGTAAGGACTGGTTCGTTGGATGACCGCCGGGAAAACAGCACAACCATGAGGGTGGAATGGGACGCCTGTTGGGGACTTATTCTCAAATGCTATGAATTAAGAACAAGGCAACACAAAAATAGGTTAATAGTTAATGCCCTTCGTCCTTCGGAGCATTATTTCTCTAAGGATATAACGATCTTCGGACGAAGGTCATGAAGGACGTACTTTCATCATCACAGCATATATCAATGAAAGACGAAGCATATGAAACATGAGAAATAACATGGATAATCATATGACACCGTTAATATATCTTTTATTATATAATCATGAATGAATAAGAACAATATTGAATTACATTTGTACCTTCGGCTTGACAGAAGGCAAAGGTACAAGCGTGATGCACGAGCGAGTACAAGTCAACGTGAACAGTAAGGGGGTACTGTTCACCTATTTATAGGCATGAGACGTAGCCTGGTCAAAATTATATTTATGTCCTTTACAACTAGTTACAATCATGACACAAATTATCATGGGTCGATCGGTCTTTTCATCTTTAAGTCGGTGCAACCCTTCGTCTCAAGGCATGTTGCTATGCTAAAGCTCCCTGGATGGTAGCTTCGGCGTTACTTCCGTGCTGATCTTCCGAAGGTGTTTCTTCTTCTAGGACCTTCGGCGACGAAGCAGACCCCCAACAGTAGCCCCTTCGCGGTGCTAGATCGTTTTTTGTAACGAGCTTGATCTGTGAAAAAATCTCCAAGGCTTCGGAATGCCGAAGGTCCGAAAAACACCTTCCCTGAGCTCGTTGCCGAGAAACGATTAAAATATTCCAAGTGCGAGGTGGCCCACCATGCGGTGGATATGCGCGATCTAGCGATTCACCTCCCATGCGCCGAGTGGTCCACTGTTCAGTGGGTGCGGGTAACTGTTCAGCGGGTGCGGGCAGCTTGACGATTCACCTTCACACCTGCAACACTATATAAACAGACGGGTAGGTGTGAAGTTACCACAACATTCATTGCCATTGCACTGTTGTGTTGCTGAAAAATTTAACCATAGCCGAAGCTTTTTCATCGCATTTTTGAGCAAAGCATCATTTTGATTTAGCTTCGGCATAAGAGGAAGCTTCGTCAAAATTGTAAAAATCATCAACTTTGTAAGAACTGCAAGAAATTCAACATCAGATGGCCAGAGTACGTTCAACTGCGAGGGTGACCCGTGACGGAGAGGAGGCCGAAGTCACCGATACTGCCCCGATCTCTGAAGTGATGAGACAATCGGGATTGGTTGTGACGGAGGGAGCTACTGACGAAGGTGCACCTACTGCCGAAGCTGAACAGGCTGACATCGAAGAAGAAGATGTTGATAAAGAAGAGGAAGACTATAACACTCTCATCCCAGCAAAACCCAGCCACTTGGACTTTGGAAAATCTACTGTGTCTGAGTCTGATGTGCCCATGATGATGAAGTTGGGCTACTTCGGAGAAGCTGAGAAGAAGCTGATTCGTTTTGCTGGGGAAGAAATCACTCCGACACCGAAAAATGATGAGGTGGTAGTTTTCAAAAGTTTTTTCAGAGCGGGATTGCGGTTTCCCTTGAACGAAATGATTGGGGAAGTTTTGAATAATTACGAAATCTATCTTCATCAGCTGACCCCTAACACTATCGTTAGGCTCAGCGTCTTCATCTAGGCCCTTCGAAGCCAAGGAGTGGACCCGAATGCTGAAGCTTTCTGTCGAGTGCATGAGCTGCATTACCAGACGAAGGCCAGAGAAGACGGGCTACATGAAAACTTTGGCTATTATAACTTCGCATATCGCAAGGATATGAAGGCCCCGGTGCTTAGCTATCGCACCAAGTGGCAAACCGGTTGGAAAAGTGAGTGGTTCTATGTCAAGGCCGATGAGAAGAAGAGGGAGAAGTTGAAAACACTAGTGATGAGCCCGCTAAGTTTAACCTTCGGGTTGACTCGGTCCCTGTGTCGCATGACGTCGGGGTCACCATGCCAACAAGCTGTGGCAGAATTTAGGGTGGTAGCCGAACAGATCAACACCAGAGATCTAGTTCAAGAATATTTGGCTAACAGAACATCTCCGACCTTGAGCGAATTTAGCATGCCGAAGCTAAAAGGAATGAAGAAAGGACTTGAGCTTGTGCGACTTCCTTATCGGTTTAAATTTGAGAAAAAATTTAAAGAACCTTGCCAAGAGTGGCTGGAAATGATTGAAATAGTGTGTAATGAAGTGCTGGGAAATTACACCAAAAAGGAGGATCAACTGATGACTGCAGCCTTCGGTACCCGACCGAAACGAAGGTTAAACCGCGTGATGGACGCTCTGAACTTTGAATATCCTAATTACGAGCGTCTCAACAAGGGTGCTGAAGGGGTAAAAAGGAAGAGAGGTGTCAGTGTTTTGAGCAGACAGGCTGCTAGGATGATAAAAGAAGATGAAAAATCTTTGAAAAGAGAAAAACCAGTCCTGAGCCGAAGGTGGCAACATCGAAAAAGAGAAGAACTGCAACTTCAGAGCCGAAGATGGCTGAGATAGAAGAGGGAGCTCCTTCGACACCTTCTGCTGCCGAAGTAGAAGAAATTTTAAAGGTAATGACCGAATCCTTACCTGTCAAGTTGCTAAGTCCACTGGGACCGCAACTAACGAAGCTTTTACAGAAGAAGGAGGAGCCTTCCGCAGCCAAAAAGGTGGTTGGGTGAAAAAAGCGAAGGATTGTTACTGTTATGCAAGCAATTGAAGAAACGCCACCACCGGCCTTAGCGTCAAAAATAACACCAGCTACCAAAGTTGCTGCTTCTATCGAAGCTGCTCCTACCAAAGTTGTTACTGCCGAAGCTACAACTGCTGAAGCTACCAATCTGGAGAGCGCATTATCTGATATTGACAAAGTGCTCTTGGATATGGCCACGGAAGAAGCTGCAGTAGCTGCCGAAGAAACCCTGGTCGCAGTGCCTAAAAAAGGGAAGGAAATCGCCGAAGATATTTCGGAGGAAAAAGGCTTCAATTTTCAAAATATAATTGGTCAAGAATTATCCAAGGCTGAGAAAGAGGAGCTGCATGAGTATGCTATATCATGTGGCTACCAGCCAGGAGCGATGCTCTTCGGCGGAATTAACGAAGAAGGCCTAGGATGTATTCAAGATCGAACTGGAGCAAAAATTATTAGCACTATGTCGAAGAGTGTTGGTTTTCCGAAGCTTGAAGCTGACATCAGTCGCTACCGACGACAGCATATCGTCGGCAGTTTATTCTATTCCAATTTCAAAGTAAAATTTTTCCCTCAACTTTTTATTGTTTTACGATGAAGGTGATTTCTGACGAAGGTTGTTTTGGACAGAGTATGCTACTAAGTAAAGCCTTGAGGATGCAACAGGACCTCGAAGATAAGAAAAATGAGGTTATAATTGAAGGCTTGGAAAGTGTTGGGGACTTGTTCTCAAATGCTATGAGTTAAGAACAAGGCAACACAAAAAATACTAAATGTTAATGCCCTTCGTCCTTCGAGACATTATTTCCCTTAGGATATAATGATCTTCAGACGAAGGTCATGAAGGACATACCTTCATCATTGCATCATACAATAATGAAAGGAAAATCATATGGAATGTAAGAGATAACATGAACAATTATGTAGCATTATCAGCTCATTTCTATTTTATTATCATGGAAAAATAGAAATGATATCAAATTACAAATGTACCTTCGGCTTGAAAGAAGGTTAAGGTACGAGCGTGATGCAAAAGCAAATGCCAAGACCGCGTGAACAGTACAGGGGTACTGTTAATCTATTTATAGGCACAGGACGCAGCCTGTGAGGAATTACATTCATGCCCTTTACAAAGGTCTACAATCATAATACAAATCGTTATGGGTCGATTAGTCATTTCATCTTTAAGTCGGTGCCTTTGGAAATGTACTTCGAAGCCTTCTGATTGGTAGCTTCGGCTTTGTGTCAATCTTCCGAAGGTGCTTCTTCTTATGGGACCTTCTGCGACGAAGCATACCCCCAACAGTAGCCCCTTTGCGGTGCTAGATCGTTTTTCGTAACGAGCTTGATTCGCGAAAAAATCTCGAAGGCTTCGAAATGCCGAAGGTCCGAAAAACACCTTCCCTGAGCTCGTTGCCGAGAAACGATTAAAATATTTGGAGCGCAAGGTGGCCCACCACACAACGGGTACAAACAATCTGGTAATTCACTTGCCAGGCGCCGAGTGGTCCACCGTTCAGCGGGTGCGGGCAGCTGCTCAGTGGGTGCAGCCGACTTGGCGATTCACCTTCCCACCTGCAGCACTATATAAACAGACGGGTAGGTGTGGAGTTACCACAGCATTCATTGCCATTGCACTGTTGTGCTGTCAAAAAATTTGACCACAGCTGAAGCTTGCTCGCTGTATTCTGAACCGAAAGATCATCTTGCTCTAGCTTCGTGACAAGAAAGAGCTTCGACAAAGATAAAAATTTTCAACTTCGTCAAAACGCAAAAAATTCAACATCAAAATGGCCAAGCCGAAGTTGCTGAAATTGCTCCGATCTCCGAAGTTATGAGGCGGTCGGGATTGGTTGTGACTGAAGGCGCTGCTGATGAAGAATCACCCGTTGCTGAAACCGAGCATGCAGATATTGAAGAGGGTGATGCTAATGAAGGAGGGATTGGTTATAATATTATTATGCCATCGAAGCCCAGCCATTTGGATTTTGGGAAATCAACTGTGTATGAAGCTAATATGACTATGATGACGAAGCTAGGCTACTTCAAGGAAGCCGATAAGGGGTTGGTTCGCTTTGGCGGGGAAGAGACTATCCCGAAGCCGAAAAATGATGAAGTTGTAGTTTTTAAGAGTTTGTTCAAAGCAGGGTTGAGATTTCCTCTACATGGAATGATTGCAGAAGTCTTGGAAAATTCGGGATTTATCTTCATCAGCTGACCCCCAACGCCATTGTTAGGCTCAGCGTGTACATCTGGGCTCTCCGAAGTGAAGGGGTAGAGCCACTCACCGATGCATTCTACCGAGTACATGAACTTCATTATCAGACAAAGGCTAGAGAAGACGGATTGCAAGAGAACTTCGGTTGTTATAATTTTGCTTATCGGAAGGATATGAAGACACCGGTGGTCAGCTATCGCACTAAATGACCAACCGGTTGGAAATCTGAATGGTTTTATGTTAAAATTGATGAAGAAAAGGATAAGCTAGTTCAAAGCCCGCTGAAGCTAACCTTCGGGCTGACTAGACCTCAATGCAACATGACACCGGAGGATCCATGCCAAGATGCTGTGTATGAGTTTAGAATTGTGTCTGAACACATTGGGTCTAGGGACTTAGTCCAGGAATACCTAGCCAATAGAGTGTTCCCAACGCTGAAGAAGTGGGGTATGCCGAAGCTTGAAGAAGAGAAGAAAGAGGGCGAACTCGTTCGGCTGCCTTATCAGTTTAAGTTCAAAAAACAGTTCAAGGAACCATGCCAAGAATGGCTGGACATGATCGAAGTTATGTGTAATGAGATTTTAGGGAACTATACGAAAAAGAAGATCAGCTGATGACTGCAGCCTTCGGCTCCCGACCGAAGCGAAGATTGAATCGAGTAATGGATGCTCTACATTTTGAATATCCTGATTATGAGCGGTTGAACAAGGGCGCCGAAGGGCAGAAAAGAAAAAGAGTTGTCAGTGTTGTGAGCAGATAGGCCGCTAGAATGGTAAAAGAAGATGAAGAAAAACTGAAGAAAAGGAAATTGAGCCCTGAGCCGACGACGGTTGCTCCGAAGAAAAGAAAAGCTGCAGCTCTGAAGCAGAAGGCGACTGATATTGAAGAAGAAACTCCTGCATCACCTTCTGCTACCGATATGGTAGAAATTCTAAAGATAATGACTGAATCCTTGCCTATCAAGCTAAGTCCACTGGCGCCACATCTGATGAAGCTTTTTCAGAAAAAGAAGGAACCTTCAATAGCGAAGAAGGCGGTTGAGCCGAAAAAACGAAGACTTATTACTGTGACAGAAGCTATCGAAGAGACACCACGACGAGCTTCGGCTTCGAAAGCACCAGCTGTTGAGAGCGCTACAGCTATCAAAGCTGCACCGGCCAAAGCTGAACCTGGTGAAGATGCAAATCTAGAAAGCACACTTTCTAACATTGACAAGATACTTCTGGACATGGCCACAGAAGAAGCTGCTGCAGCCGCTGAAGAAACCATGGCTGCAGTACCTGAGAAGGAGAAGGAAATAACTGAAGATGCTTTGGAAGAAGAAAACTTTAACTTTCAAAACTTAATTGGGCAAGAATTGTCGAAAGCTGAGAAAGAAGAGTTGAGAGAATATGGCATATCCTGCGGGTATCAACCAGGGGCATTACTCTTCGGCGGTGTTGACGATGAAAGGTTAGGCTGTGTCCGAGATCAAACCGGAGTGAAGGTTATCAGTACTCTATCAAAATGTATTGGTTTCCCGAAGCTTGAGACAGACATTAGCCTCTACCGACGACAACACATCGTCGGTAGTTTATTCTATTCCAATTTCAAGGTAAAAAACTTTTCTTCAACTTTTTATTGTCTTTAACAACGAAGGTGTTTTCTAACAAAGGTTGCTTGTGCACAGAGTATGCTGTTGAGTAAAGCTTTGAGAATGCAACAAGATCTTGAAGATAAAAAACATGAAGTTATAATTGAGGGTTTAGAAAGCAAAATAAAAGATCAAGCAGCTGCTCTTGAAAAGAAGGATTTTGAGCTTCAGACAACAGAATTTTTATTGGCAGAAGCTGAAGCTAAAATTGCAAAGTTAAATACGGAGCTTCTCTCAAAGTCAGAAAGCTTCGAACAGGAAAAGCAGAAGTTTAATGCAAAATTTGAGACTGAGGTCGAGAAAAGTTCAAATTTGCAAAAATCATTGACAGAGCTTCAAAACAAATGTCTAGAGTTCAGTAGCCGATGCCTGCAGCGGCTAAAACAGATTTTCAACTCGGTCGGAGCCGGTGCTGAGAAATTTAGTCCTTCGGTTGAGAACCTGTCGGAAACCTTCGAACACATTGAGGACGAAGTTGATGCACTCGACGAAGTTATAGGTGGACACACTGATTTTTGCGCTCTGCTAGCTTCTTGGGGCACAACTGTTGCCTTCATGAAATCTGGCTGTGAACAAGGAAAAATTGTCAACAGACCAAATTTTAGCTTATCTCTGACAGATTTAATTGATATCCCTAGCCTAGCTCGGAGTATAGGAAACAGATTCATAACTCAAATTTGGGTAAAAGGCGGGCAAAAAATGGCTTGCGACGAAGCTCGAAGCCACCTTAAGCCGGTAAAAAATTTATGCCTGTTACTTTACCTTCTCCTTGAAGCCTGCACTTTTCTCATACCGTTTTAATATGTACAGGATGGTGATGCTGAAGAAAAATGAGCCGAAGCTTGACAAGTGATCCGAAGCTTAGATGATCCGAAGTTGACTGATGTCAAAGCTGAAAACCTTGCTAGAAAAATTCTAAAGAAAAATCTTGTAATACCATTGTAAATATTTGTAACTTAAGAATCAGATACTAATTCTGTAAATTTGTGCATACTTTGTAATATATCTTTACCTTTTTGTCCATGTGTTGAACTGCTTTGCTGTGGACGAAACTAGCATTTTTTGAGCCGAAGGCGAAAAACACTGTAGGAACTTGCTCTCCCGAGCAAGTTAATCCAACGGGGGGGGGGGGGGGTAAAAGCAACACGAACAAGGTTTTAGCTCAAGAGGGCAATTGCTCTGTTAATCTAGCCTCTCAAGGGCACTGTGCGGGGGTATTTATAGGTGTCTGAGTGCCCGGCGTCATGAATTAAGGACGCATGTGCCCTCAGGCGCCTAGGTCATCCCCAGAATATTCCCATAAAGTAGGGTTACAAACTGTCATTACAGAAAAGCCTTCATAAACCGGGCCCGTAATGCGTAGCAGCTGCGCGGGGCCTGTTACAATGGGCCGAATTCTACGTGGGCCTTCGCGTTGGACGAGGCCGCGAGACAGAGCGACCTCGTCGTAGGCCTTCGTCTTGCAGCGTATTGGACGAAGGGTGGAGATTGCCAGTCGTCTTGTCTCCGTTGGTGCAGCGAGATTGGCGAAGGCATCGAGCGAAGGGTAGCGTCTTCGCCTTCGCCCCAACAAACACCTTCCCTTCTTTTTGTACACATCGAAACATGAAACTGCTTCTTTTTCTCTTTTCCGAAGCCTTATCTTTAAAGCCGAAGCACCCGCCTGTGTTATGATGATGATGATCCTATGTATGCCTAAATGAATGTTTATGAATGCAAATGTATGATGTAATGTGTCGTGCAAATGAATGTCCAAACACACGCATACGAAGCCACAACCATAGCCTTCATTCTCTTAGGAATGACCGAAGTCTCTTTGCCGTTTATTTTTCGGCTTCACCGCTTATTTTTCGGTGTATCAGCGCTGACTTTTCGCTGTAAGTTCTGCATC
This sequence comes from Zea mays, assembly GCF_902167145.1. Lineage (NCBI taxonomy): Eukaryota > Viridiplantae > Streptophyta > Magnoliopsida > Poales > Poaceae > Zea > Zea mays. The sequence continues at coordinate 86,037,262 of NC_050100.1, read as the reverse complement.
CCCTTAGGAACGTCTTTTGAACTTCTTCGCCTTCTATTTCGGCGGTATCGCGTTGATTTTTCGCGCTTCGCCTTTTATTTCGGTGGAATCAGCGTTGACTTTTCACTGTAAGCTCTACATTCCCTTGGTAACGACTTTTGAGCAGAAAACTTACGCTGCGCTCCCTTAGGAACGGCTTTTTGTAGCTTCGCCGTGCTCTGCATCCCCTTAGGGACGACTTTCGAGCTTCTCCCTGTTTTTTCCTTTTTCCCCGCACTCGATAGTGCATGCTCAGTTGTTACATTTACATATTTGGGGGATTTTGTTCTCGTAGAGCTGAATAAGAAAAAGAGAAATTACATGCTATGGCCCCATTAAAAACCTTTCTCCCTCTTCGGAAAGGAAAAGGGTGCCATAGAAAAAATAAAAAGATTACATCAAGCTAGACATAATATCGCCGAAGCTCATCCGCATTCTAAGATCTAGGAATGTCGTTGCTGTCCATATCCTTCAGTCTGTAAGAACTGGGTCTTGACGAAGATACTACCAAAAAAGGTCCTTCCCACTTCAGCTGTAGCTTGCCTACTGTATCTGGGTTGGCCACTCTCCGAAGTACGAAATGCCCTGGCTTAATGTTCTTTAGCCGAACTTTTTTGTCATGCCATTTTTTGTTTTGGCTTGGTATTTATTGATATTCTCCACAGCCTGAAGCCTGATCCCTTCTATAGCATCTTTTGCCATAGAATAATCAGCTTCATCTTCTGCCGAAGCCACTGTTCTTATTGATCCTGCCTTAGCTTCTTCTGGGGTTATTGCTTCGTCACCAAACAGTAGCTTGAATGGTGTAAAACCTGTTGACCTTGATATTGTTGTATTGTGGCTCCACACCACTTTGATCAATTCATCTGGCCACTTTCCTCTGGGCTGATTGAAGATTAACTTCATTATTCCCGTCATTATAATGCCATTGGCTCTTTCAACAAGTCCATTTGACTCCGGATGTCTGACCGATGCAAAATGAATCTTCATGCCAATTTGTTCACAGAATTCCTTGAAAGCTTCAGCATCAAACTGTGTTCCGTTGTCTACAGTAATGGCCTTCGGCACTCCGAAGCGACAAACAATGTTTTGCCAGAAGAACTTCTGTACAGTGACCGAAGTTATTGTGGCTAAAGGCTTCGCCTCAATCCACTTGGAAAAATACTCTACTGCCACCACAACATATTTTAGATTTTCTTGTGCTGGAGGAAGTGGGCCTAGCAAATCGAGGCCCCACCTTTGCAACGGCCAAGTGGGCTGTATTAATTGAGTGAGAGATGAAGGTTGCTTCTGGTCTCTTGCACATTTTTGACAGCCTTCACATTTTTGGACTAATTCTGCTGCATCTGAAGCTGCCTTCGGCCAATAAAATCCTTGACGAAAAACTTTTCCCAACAAGGGCCTAGATCCAATGTGAGATCCACACAAACCTGCATGTATCTCTTTCATTAATTCCATACCTTCAGTTCTTGATAAACACTTAAGGAGTGGTGAACAAACTCCATGTTTATACAATTCCCCTTCTATTAACACATATGGTCTTGTTCTTGCCTCCATTCTTTTGTTATAAGCTTCGTCAGTTGAAAGACAATTGCCTTGAAGGAAAGATATTATCTCAGTTCTCCAGTCTTCACTGTGTACTGGAGAAATAGTAAGCACTGCTCTCTCCATGAACTCAACTGAAGGTGCTTTTATTGTTTCAAAAAATACTTCGGAGGGTAGTGGGAGCCCCTGAGCCGCTGATTTGGCTAGCAAATCTACATGCTCATTTTCACCTCTTGGAATATTCTTGACGGAAAAACCTTCGAAGGAAGCTTCCAACCTTCGAACTGCATCCAGATATTTTTCAAGCTTCGGATCTCGTGCCTTGCTGCTTTTATCCACATGGCCAGCAATAACTTGAGAATCAGTTTTTAGGATGGCCCTTCTTATTCCCATTGCCCTTAGTTTCCGAAGCCCCAATAGAAGTGCTTCGTACTCAGCAACATTATTTGTGAAACTGAAATCCAGTTTGACTGCATAACATGTTTTGACTTTCGAAGGTGTCACTAAGACCACAGCTGCTCCTGCACCGAAGGCTCCCCAAGAACCATCGCAAAACATTGTCCAAGCTTTGGCATCTTTGCTTGTCCCCTCTTCTTGAGCCCCTGACGTCCAATCAGCGATGAAATCCGCTAACGCTTGAGATTGGATTGAAGATCTGTGCACGTAGTCAATAGTGAATTCATTAAGCTCTACGGCCCATTTTCCAATCCTTCCAGTAGCTTCTCTATTCCTCATGATATCCTTCAGGGGTTGTGATGAAGGAACAATTATGTGATATGCTTGAAAATAATGTCGAAGCTTCCTGGACGCCATTAACACAGCATACAACACCTTCTCCAATTCTGTATAGTTTTTCTTTGATAAACTCAAAACTTCGGAGACAAAGTATACTGGGACTTGCTTTTTAGCTTGTCCTTCGAGCTTCTCTTGTACAAGTGCCGCACTCACTGCAGAGTGCGAAGCTGCCACATACAATATCAATGGAGCCCCTAGCACAGGTGGAGTTAATGTTGTTAAGTCGATCAGATATTGCTTCAGCTCTTCGAAAGCTTTCTGTTGAGTTAAGCCCCATTGAAAGACTTTAGTTGACTTTAGTACTTCAAAGAATGGTAAATTTCTTTCTGCTGACCTAGATATAAATCGATTCAAAGATGCCAGCCTTCCTGTCAGCCGTTGGGCCCCCTTCTTTGTGCTTGGCGGCTCCATTCGAAGGATTGCTTCGATCTTGCTTGGGTTGGCTTCGATCCCCTTCATTGAAACTAGAAAGCCAAGGAACTTTCCCTTCTTCACTCTGAAGACACATTTTTCTGGATTTAATTTCAGGCCAGCTTGCCTAAAATTAGCAAATGTTTCCTGCAAATCAGTAATGTGGTTTTCTTGCTTCATGCTCTTCACTATAATGTCATCAACATATGTTAGCACATTTCTGCCTATCTGAGATTGAAGGACCTTGGCTGTCATCCTGCTGAAGCTTCCTCCAACATTCTTGAGCCCCTCAGGCATCCGAAGATAACAATATGTACCACTGGGAGTTATGAAGCTGGTCTTTGGCTCATCTTCCTTCTTCATCCAGATTTGGTGGTAGCCTGAATAACAATCTAGCAGGCTCATGAGCTCTGACGAAGCTGCTGTGTCTACTAGACAATCTATTCTTGGTAATGAGAACTCATCCTTTGGACAAGCCTTGTTCAGATCAGTAAAATCAATGCACATTCTCCATTTACCATTGGCCTTCTTCACCATAACAGTGTTAGCTAGCCATTCTGGGTATTTCACTTCTCTGATGACACCAGCACTGAGAAGTCTTTTTACTTCGTTCCGAGCACCTTCGGCTTTATCGTCAGACATTTTCCGAAGCTTTTGTTTCCTAGGTCGGAAGGATGGATCGACATTGAGTGAATGTTCAATGACGTCCCTGTTGACACCACATAGATTGTTGGCTAACCATGCAAAAACATCTTTGTTGTTGAATAAAAACCTTATCAAGGTTTTCTCCTGCTCTTCAGATAATTTAGATCCCAACAGTACCTTCTGCTCTGCTATGTCTTCACATAGAAGCATAGGCATCGGCTGATCAGCCGAAGCAGCCTTCTCTCTTCTGTACTTATACTGTTCACAAGCTTCGGCTCCATCTATATTGTGGATTGCTTTTGAGTCTGTCCAATTTCCTTTAGCCTTTCTGGCAGCTTCCTGACTTCCATGAATAGCAATGGGCCCTTGATCCGAAGGTACTTTCATGCATAGATATGCTGGATGAAGAATTGCTTTGAATGCATTGAGTGTTCCACGACCAATAATTGCATTGTAGGGGTATTCCATGTCAACAATATCAAACACAACCTGTCCAGTTCTTGTATTATGGACAAATCCGAAGGTCACTGGCATTGTGATCTTGCCAAGTGCTACAATCTGCCTTCCTCCGAAACCACAGAGAGGGTGTGTAGCATCATGGATCTTATCCTCTGGCTCTTGCATTTGTCTGAAGGCCTTAGCAAATATGATATCCGCTGCATTGCCTGTATCAACCAGAACATTATGGACTAGAAATCCCTTGATGACACAAGATATGACCATAGCATCATTGTGAGGGTAATCCTTGAGCTGAAGGTCCTCTTGGGCGAAGGTAATTGGAATGTGAGACCATTTCGACTTGATGAAGGGTCCCTACACCCCAACATGTTGTACCCTTCTCTGGGCCTCCTTCTTCTGCTTCTTGTTGGCCGGCTCTTAGCATGAACCGCCTGTTATCGGGAGCACCAGCTTCGTAACCAAAGCAACTTCGTCTTGGTTGTTGAACGAAGCCATCAGCTCAAAAAGTGGAAGTGAGTTCACCAGAGGTGGGCGCCAATGTTGGGGACTTGTTCTCAAATGCTATGAGTTAAGAACAAGGCAACACAAAAAATGTTAAATGTTAATGCCCTTCGTCCTTTGAGATATTATTTCCCTTAGGATATAATGATCTTCAGACGAAGGTCATAAAGGACATACCTTCATCGTTGCATCATACGATAATAAAAGGAGAATCATATGGAATGTAAGAGATAACATGAACAATTATGTAGCATTATCAGCTCATTTCTATTTTATTATCATGGAAAAATAGAAATGATATCAAATTACAAATGTACCTTCGGCTTGAAAGAAGGTAAAGGTACGAGCGTGACACAAAAGCAAATTCCAAGACCGCGTGAACAGTACAGGGGTACTGTTCATCTATTTATAGGCACATGATGCAGCCTGTGAGGAATTACATTCATGCCCTTTACAAAGGTCTACAATCATAATACAAATCGTTATGGGTCGATTGGTCATTTCATCTTTAAGTCGGTGCCTTTAGAAATGTACTCTGAAGCCTTCTGATTGGTAGCTTCGGCTTTGTGTCAATCTTCCGAAGGTTCTTCTTCTTATGGGACCTTCAGCGACGAAGCATACCCCAACAGAAAGTAAAATCAAAGATCATGAAGCTGCTTTTGAAAAGAAAGATTTTGTTTTTCAATCAATGGAGGGTTCATTGGCAGAGGCTCAAGCCGAAATTACCAGATTAAACAGTGAACTCCTCTTGAAGTCAGAAAACTTCGAGCAAGAAAAGAAGAATTTTGATGCGAAGCTCGAAACAGAAGTTGAGAAGAGTTCGAATTTGCAAAAATCGCTGAAGGAGCTTTAGGACAAATGTCTAGACTTCGACAATCGGTGCGTGCAACGACTGAAGCAGGTCTTCAACTCAGTTGGAGCCAGTTCTGAAAAATTTGAACCTTCGGTTGAAGACCTGCTAAGCACCTTCGAACATATTGAGGGCGAAGTTGATGCACTCGACGAAGTTATAGCTGGGTATGGTGACTTCTGTGCCCTGCTAGCTTCTCGCTGCACATATGTTGCTTTCATGAAGACTGGTTGCACGGATGCTAAGATCGTAAACAGGCCAAACTTTAGCCTATCACCAGCGGATTTAACTAACATCCCCAGTCTGGCCCGAAGCATTGGAAATAGATTTATAACACAAATCTGGATGAAGGGAGGGCGAGACTTAGCTGGTGACGAAGCTCGAAGTCATCTCAAGCCGGTATTAAACTTGTACCTATTGCTTACCTTCTCCTGAGATTTCTATTTACCTTATACCACTTTGTTATGTACAGGATGATGAAGCCAAAGATCAATGATCCGAAGCTTGACGGATACTGATGAAGCTGCTGCAAAAAGCTCTAGAGAAATCTTGAATTAAATTTGTAAAAGATATTGTAATTTAGGAATCAAACACTGCTCTGTAAATTTGTCCATACCTTGTAATATATTTTTACCTTTCCATCCATGTATGAACTGCAATGTTGTGGACGAAACTTGTATTTTTTGAGCCGAAGGCGAAAAACACCTTCCCTCTTTTCGTACACAACGAAGCATATCTTTTCTTTTTTTGTACTCATCGAAGCTTTGTCACCAGAGCTGAAGCATCTGTTTGTATTCTATGTTATGATGATGATGATCCTACAAATGTCTAAATGAATGTGTATGAATGCAATGAATGATGTGATGTAACGTGCAAATGAATGTCCAAACACACGCTTTTGAAGCCACACCCAGACTCTACATCCCCTTAGGAACGACTTTGGAGTCTTCTTCACCGTTTATTTTTCGGTGCTCACCGTTTATTTTTCGGTGTAAGTTCTGCATCCCCTTAGGAACGAATTTTGAACTTCTTCGCCTTCTATTTCGACGGTATAAGTTCTGCATCCACTTAGGAACGACTTTTGAACTTCTTCGCCTTATATTTCGGCGGTATTTGGCTCTGCATTCTCTTAGGAACGACTTTTGAGTAGAAAACTTACGCTGCGCTCCCTTAGGAATGACTTTTTGTAGCTTCGTCGTGCTCTGCATCCCCTTAGGGACGACTTTCGAGCTTCTCCCTACTTTTTTTTCTCTCTCTGCACTCGATGGTGCATGCTCAGATTTTATATTTTACATTATTTTGGGGGATTTGCTCTCGTGGAGCTAAATAAGAAAGAAAAAATTACAAGCTATGGCCCCATTAAAAACCTTTCTCCCCCTTCGGAAAGGAAAAGGGTGCCATAGGAAAAAATGAAAAAAGATTACATCTAATTACACATAATATCGCCGAAGCTCGACTGCATTCCAAGGTCTAGGTATGTCGTTGTCGTCCATATCCTTCAATCTATAAGAACCGAGCCTCGACGAAGATACCACCAGAAAAGGTCCTTCCCACTTTAGCTGCAATTTGCCTACTGTATCCAGATTAGCCACTCTTCGAAGCACCAAATGCCCTGGCTTAATATTTTACAACCGAACTTTTCTGTCACGCCATTTTATTGTTTCGACTTGGTATTTATTGATATTTTCCACAGCCTGAAGTCTGGTCCCTTCTATAGTATCTTTTGCTACGTGATAATCAGCTTCGTCTTCTGCCGAAGCTACTGTTCTTATTGACCCTGCTTTAGCTTCTTCTGGGGTTATAGCTTCGTCACCAAATAATAATTTGAACGGTGTAAAACCTGTTGATCTTGATATGGTTGTATTGTGGCTCCACACCACTTTAATCAACTCATCTGGCCACTTTCCTTTGGGCTGATTGAAGATTAACTTTATTATTCCTGTCGTTATAATGCCATTTGCTCTTTCGACCAGACCGTTTGACTCCAGATGCCTAACTGATGCAAAATGAATCTTCGTGCCAATCTGATCACAGAAATCCTTGAAAGTTTCGGCGTCAAACAGTGTTCCATTGTCCACAGTTATAGCCTTCGGCACGCCGAAGCGACAAACAATACTTTGCCAGAAGAATTTCTGGACTGTAACCGAAGTTATTGTAGCCAAAGGCTTCGCTTCAATCCACTTGGAGAAGTATTCTACAGCCACCACAACATATTTTAAATTACCTTGCTCTGGTGGAAGTGGGCCTAACAAATCTAGGCCCCATCTTTGCAATGGCCAAGTAGGCTGTATTAGTTGGGCGAGAGATGAAGGTTGTTTCTGGTCTCTTGCACATTTTTGACGATTTTCACATTTTTGAACTAGCTCTGCTGCATCCGAAGCTACCTTTGGCCAGTAAAATCCTTGTCTAAATACTTTTCCCAGCAAGGGCATGGACCCAATATGAGATCCACACAGACCCGTATGTATCTCCTTCATTAATTCAATACCTTCATCTCTTGATAAACACTTGAGGAGTGGAGAACAAACTCCATGTTTATATAATTCCCCTTCTATTATCACATACAGTCTTGTCCTTGCTTCCATTCTCTTATTATAAGCTTCGTCATCCAAAAGACAATTACCTTGGAGGAAAGATATAATTTCAGTCCTCCAATCTTCACTGTGTACTGGGGAAATTGCAAGCACTGCTCTCTCCATGAGTTCGGCCGAAGGTGCTTTTATTGTTTCAAAAAATACTTCCGAAGGTAAAGGGAGCCCTTGTGCTGCTGACTTGGCTAGCAAATATGCATGCTCATTTTCTCCTCTTAGAATATTCTTGACAGAAAAGCCTTCGAAAGAAGCCTCCAACCTTCGAACTATATCCAGATATCTTTCAAGCTTTGGGTCTTTTGCCTTGCTACTTTTGTCTATATGGTCGGAAATGACTTGAGAATCGGTTTTCAAGATGGCCCTTCTTATTTTCATTGCCCTTAACTTTCGAAGCCCCAACAAAAGTGCTTCGTATTCAGGAATATTATTTGTGCAACTAAAGTCAAGCCTTGCTGCATAACATGTTTTGACTTTCGAAGGCGCCACTAGGGCAGCAGCCGCTCCTACACTAAAGGTTCCCCAGGAACCATCGCAGAACACTGTCCATGCTTCGGCATCTTTGTTTATTCCTTCTTCCTGAGCCCCTGGCGTCCAATCAGCGATGAAGTCCGCTAACGCCTGGGACTGAATTGAAGATCTATGCACATAGTCAATAGCGAATTCGTTAAGCTCCACAGCTCATTTTCCAATCCTTCCAGTAGCTTCTCTGTTTCTCGATATGTCCTTCAGAGGCTGTGACGAAGGAACGATTATGTGATATGCTTGGAAATAATGTCTTACCTTCCTGGACGCCATTAACATAGCATACAACACCTTCTCCGATTCTGTATAATTTTTCTTTAATATACTTAAAACTTCGGAGATGAAGTACACTGGAGCTTGCTTTTTGATTTGGCCATTTAGCTTCTCCTATACAAGCGCCGCACTCACTGCAGAGTGCGAAGCCACCACATATAAGAGCAATGGAGCCCCTGGCATAGGTGGAGTTAATGTTGTTAAGTCAATCAGGTATTGCTTTAACTCTTCAAAGGCTTTTTGTTGAACCGGACCCCATTGAAAAACTTTGGCTGACTTCAGCATTTCAAAGAATGGGAAATTTCTTTCTGCTGATCTAGATATAAATATATTTAATGACGCCAGTCTTCCTACCAGCCGTTGGGCCCCCTTCTTTGTACTTGGTGGCTCCATCCGTAGGATGGCTTCAATCTTGCTTGGGTTGGCCTCAATTCCCTTCGTTGATACCAAACAACCAAGGAACTTGCCCTTCTTCACCCCAAAAACACACTTTTCTGGATTTAATTTCAGGCCAGCTTGCCTGAAATTGGCAAATGTCTCTTGCAAATCAGTAATGTGATTTTCTTGCTTCGTGCTTTTCACTATGATATCATCAACATAGGTCAGTACATTCCTGCGTATTTGAGAATGAAGGACCTTAGCTATCATTCTGCTGAAACTTCCTCCAACATTTTTGAGCCCCTCAGGCATCCGAAGATGGCAATAGGTGCCACTGGGAGTTATGAAGCTGGTCTTCGGCTCATCTTCCTTCTTCATCCATATTTGATGATAGCCTGAGTAATAATCTAGTAAACTCATGAGCTCTAAAGAAGTTGCTGCATCTACTAAAGAATCTATTCTTGGCAACGAGAACTCGTCCTTTGGACAAGCCTTGTTAAGATATGTAAAATCAATGCACATTCTCCATTTACCATTGGTCTTCTTCACCATAACAGTGTTGGATAGCCATTCTAGGTATTTCACTTCTCTGATAACACCAGCACTAAGAAGTCTCTTCACTTCGTTCCGAGCACCTTCGGCTTTGTCTTCAGACATTTGCCAAAGCCTTTGTTTTCTTGGCCTGAAAGATGGATCCACATTGAGTGAATGTTCAATGACATCTCTGTTGACACCACATAGATCATTGGCTGACCAAGCGAAGACATCTTTGTTGTTGGATAGAAATCTTAGCAAAGTCTTCTCTTGCTCTTCACATAGCTGAGACCCCAGCAGTACCCTTTGTTCTGCTATATCTTCACATAGGAGCATAGGCTTTGGCTGATCCGCCGAAGCAGCCTTCTCTCTTTTGTATTTGTACTGCTCACAGGCTTCTGCTCTGTCTATATTATGAATTGCCTTTGAATCTGTCCAGTTTCCTTCGACTCTTCTGGCAGCTTCTTGACTCCCATGGACATCAATGGGCCCTTATTCCGAAGGTATCTTCATGCATAGGTATGCTGGATGAAGTATCGCTTAGAAAGCATTAAGTGTCCCTCGACCAATGATTGCATTATATGGGTACTCCATGTCAACAATGTCAAAGACAACCTGTTTAGTACTTGCGTTATGGACAAAACCGAAGGTCACTGGCATTGTGATTTTACCGAGTGCTACAATCTGCCGTCCTTCGAAGCCACAAAGAGGGTGTGTAGCATCATGAATCTTGTGTTCTAGCTCTTGCATCTGTTTGAAGGCCTTAGCAAATATGATATCTGCTGCACTGCCTGTATCAACTAGAACATTATGGACCAGAAATCCCTTGATAACACAAGATATGACCATAGCATCATTGTGAGGGTAATCTTTGAGTTGAAGGTCTTCCTAGGAAAAGGTGATTGGGATGTGGGACCATTTTGAATTGATGAAGGGTCCCTGCACCCCAACATGCTGCACCCTTCTCTACGCTTCTTTCTTCTGCTTCTTGTTAGCCGGTTCTGAGCTGGAATCGCCTGTTATCGGAAGCACCAGCTTCGTAGTCGAAGGTGCTTCGGCTTGATTGTTAAACGAAGCCATCAGCTCAAAAGTGGAAGTAAGTACACCAGAGGTGGGCGCCAATGTTGGGGACTTGTTCTCAAATGCTATGAATTAAGAACAAGGCAACACAAAAATAGGTTAATGGTTAATGCCCTTTGTCCTTCGGAGCATTATTTCCCTAAGAATATAACGATCTTCGGACGAAGGTCATGAAGGATGTACCTTCATCATCACAACATATATCAATGAAAGACGAAGCATATGAAACATGAGAAATAACATGGATAATCATATGACACCATTAATATATCTTTTATTATATAATCATGAATGAATAAGAACAATATTGAATTACATTTGTACCTTCGGCTTGACAGAAGGCAAAGGTACAAGCGTGATGCACGAGCGAGTACAAGTCAGCGTGAACAGTAAGGGGGTACTGTTCGCCTATTTATAGGCACGGGACGCAGCCCGGTCAAAATTACATTTATGTCCTTTACAACTAGTTATAATCATGACACAAATTATCATGGGTCGATCGGTCTTTTCATCTTTAAGTTGGTGCAACCCTTTGTCTCAAGGCGTGTTGCTATGCCGAAGCTCCCTGGATGGTAGCTTCGGTGTTACTTCTGTGCTGATCTTCCGAAGGTGTTTCTTCTTCTAGGACCTTCGGCAACGAAGCAAACCCCCAATAGTAGCCCCTTCGCGGTGCTAGATCATTTTTCGTAACAAGCTTGATCCGTGAAAAAATCTCCAAGGCTTAATTAGTTTTTAAATTTAGTTTAATGAACGTGCTGCGTCGCGCGGTGAATTAGTTGATTTCAAATTCTATTAACATATTGCATCGTGCGCTTTATCGCACGACGATTCATCCTAATTTCAGATTATTTAATGTGTGGCGTCGCGCGTCCAGGCGCGCGATGTTTTATTTTAAATTCAGTTTAGATGGCGTATGCCATCGTGCATTTCGTCGCATGACGCTTAACGTCTCTTTATAATTAATGCAAGTGTCTCGTTGCGCGCTCCGTCGCGCGACGAGTCGTTTATTTCTTAATTCAATTTAAGTGTTGTGTCGCGCGTTTCGCCGTGCGACAATCATTTTAATTTACCTTTATCTGTTCATAATAATTAAACATGGAACATGACTTTACCCTATGCTAAACGCGATGGCTAAATTAATACCATTCTGTTTGGACGAGTATTTTAATTTATAATCGTGTGACATGATCGCTCGTCGGCCGTAGCCTCGACCGTTACTTTCCCTTCCTCGCTTAGTCGTAGGTGTGAGCCCTGCGTCGAACATTTGTTTATTTACTACATTCTATTGTTTGGTGTACTGTTCTTTTGTATTGAATTTGTGGAATGTATGTTTGAAACTTGTATAGATAACAGTCAGTTGGTGGAGTCCGAAGGAGTTGCAGGTGAAGACCCTGAGCAGCAGTCGGTTGGTGAAGGAAAGTGTCCCTTGACCCATATATGTCCTACTCATTCTTATTGTAAGGAAAATGGACCCCGGGCCATTTGGCTAATTGAGTTTTGGTGTTTGATGAACAACACAATCCGTGAACTAATAAGTTTTCTAGTGTTTGTATTTGTAGTTCACAGGATGCGAAGAGAATTGGACCAAGGCAATGAGGATGCAACACCTCAAAAGAAGACATAAAAAGATGCATAGGAGTCCAATACTCAAGAACAAAGAAGCCCGAAGAAATCAGCGAAGAAATCCAAGAAAAGGGCTGTCAGCCAGCGCCTGGTGGCGCACCGGACATTGGTGTCCGGTGTGCACCGGACTGTCCGGTGAGACACCGGACAGTCTGTGCAGAGAGGCCACAGACAGGCGCTCTCTGGCTGTAGCACCGGACTGTCCGGTGTGCACCGGACTGTCCGGTGTGCCAACGGGCAGACGGCAACGGTCGGATCCAACGGTCGACTGCTACAGGCGCCAACGGTCGGCTGACGTGGCGTGCACCGGACATCTACTGTGCAGTGTCCGGTGGTGCACCGGACTGTCCGGTGCACCCGACGACAGAAAGCTGCTGCTTTCTGTCCAACGCCTAGTTGGGGGTGTGGAGGCTATAAATACCACCCCAACCGGCCATTCTCCAGTGTGGGAGCCCAAGCAACATACCAAGGCATATTGTAGACATTTCCAAGTGCTCAAACACCCAAGTGCTTAATAGAATCACTCGGTGATTAGCGTAGGTGCTTTGCGAAGTGCTTAGGTTAGTTAGACCGCATTAGCGCTTGCTCTAGGTGAATCCTAGTTTGTTGAGTAAGTTTAGACAAACCACACAACCCCTCGGCTCTTGCGTGGGCCATTGTAATTATACCGAGTGGGGCGAGAGTCTTGCGAGACCGTGACAACCGCGTTTGTGTCACGGCCGCCACCGTGTACCGGAGGGAACGAGGCCCGCGGCGTTTCGGCCGGAAGCTCGATAGTGGAGACGGCGGGGAGCGTCCGAGAGGAGCCGGAAGCGGAGCACCACTGGCGCGTGGAGAAGGCCCGCGGCTCTCTACGGAGTTACTCGACCGTGGTGCTTGGCCCTCGCGTGGGCTTCCCTTTGCGTAGGGGCACCAACGAGGATTAGTCGGGACCTTGCGTGGTTCCGGATACCTCGGTAAAAATACCGGCGTCTTCCACGAGAGTTTGCTTCTCTACTTAGCTCTTTACATTCCGCATTTATATTAAGCATTTAAGTTTCAATCTTATTGTCATACTTATTTAGTGTAGATTGAAACTTAGCCTTCACGGTAGAGACAACAACACTTAGACAAAACCGAGTTTGCACATTCTAGTTTTGATTATTTGCATAGGTTTTGCTCTAGGGATTTAATTGTGGCCTAGTTTAGTAAAAGTTTTAGAAGTCCTAATTCACCCCCCCTCTTAGGCGTCACCCGTTTCCTACAAGTGGTATCGGAGCCGGTTTGGCTCATTTGAAACGCTTTAGCTTCACCGCTAAAAAGAGCCGACGCTTTTTAGAGGAAGGGATGGATACCCATAGGCCACCACACTTCGACGGCACTAACTTCCCATATTATAGTGCTAGAATGGCTTGTTACCTAGAGGCCGTTGATCTAGGTGTTTGGAGAGTCACTCGTGACGGGATGAAACCTCTCAAGAATCCCAAGAAACCCACCACGAGTGAGGAAAAAGAAATTCATTTAAATGCTAGAGCCAAAAATTGCTTGTATGAATCTCTTAGCATGTATATTTTTAATCAAGTATTTACCTTGAGAACTGCTAATGAGATTTGGCTAAAATTGCATGAGCTCCATGATGGCACATCCAATGTCCGTGAGCAAAAACATTGCCTAGTCTTGAATGAGTATAATTCTTTTGCTATGAAAGATGATGAGCTTGTTAGAGACATGTATTCTCGTTTGAATCTAATTATCAATGAGCTCAATTCTATTGGCATTAATAAGCTAGGTGATGCGGACATTGTGAGGAAGATTATCTCCCTGCTACCACAACAAAGATATGGGAGCATCATCACCATCCTTCACAACATGGAGGATTTGAGCAACATGACCCCGACCATTGTGATTGGGAAAATTGCAGCCTTTGAGATGTCGCGAAAAATGAGTCGGGGAGAGGAGCCAACTTCCTCAAGGCCATATGCTTTTGCATGTGATGAAAGGGCAAAAAGAAGGCTCCCACTCCAAGTTCCTCAAGTGAAGAAGAGGAAGAAGAAGAAAGTGATGATGATGAAGATAATCAACCATGCACATCATCCTCCGAGGACGAAGAAACAATCCGACGCGTCGGAAAGGTAATGAGGATGATCCGCAAGATTAATCTAATGGGTGTGCCCCTGCAGGTCGAGGATCTTCTCTTTAACATTGACAGGAAAAAGCAAAGGAAGAGAGGATGCTTCGCATGTGGGGAGAAGGGCCACTTCAGGGACAACTGTCCAAATATGGCGAAGCCCAAAAAGGAGAGGAGCAAAGGCAAGGCGCTAACAAGTGTTAGAACTTGGGATGATTCTTCAAGTGAAGATGAACCTCCAAGGACGCGCAGCCACCGGTCCTCGTCACGATCATCACGGTCATCACACAAATGCCTTATGGCAAGAGGTAACAAAAGCATTCCATCCTCTAGTGATGAAAGTAGTAGTGATGATGAAGGTGAGGGAAAGCCCTCTCTAGATGAGCTTGCGGAAGCCGTAGAATTTTTCCAGGATGTTTGCACTAAGCAAAAAGCTCAACTTAAAACTTTGAAAAATAAGTTGGTTAGCTCTCAAAATGATTACAAAGGTTTGCTAGAAAAATTTGAAACTTTTGCAAACTTAAATAGTGAGCTATCAACTAAAATTGAGCTATTAGAATCTAGTGCACCATCCACTGCTACCGATGATAGCCTTATTAAAAAGAATGAAAAACTTAAGGCTAAGTTAGCTAGCTCCCAAGAAGCTATTGAAAATTTGCTAGAGAAAATGGAAATTCTTAGCATACACAACAATGAGCTAACTACTAAGCTAGAAAACATTGGTAGCACCCCAGCAGCATCTTTAGTTGAAATACCTGAAATAATTAAGAAAGATGCTTCTACTTCCTGCTTTGATTTAATTGATGATTCTAACCCCTGCAACCAAGTCGTTGTTGAGAATATTGTTGTAGAGACATGTACGGATGAGGTTGCAAAGGAAAATGAACAATTAAAGCAAGAAGTGGCTCGTCTTGGCAAGGCTTTGTATGACAAGAAAGGCAAAGCCAAACAAATCCAACCTCCACAGGATAACACCACTGCGGGAGTGAACAAGCCTATGGAGGGAGAAACTGTGATTTGTAGGCTATGCCACAAGGAAGGCCACAAGTCTTTCCAATGCAAGGCGATGACCGGGGATAAACAAAGACAAAAACCATCAAGCAAAATCTCAAACACCTACATCAAAAAGGTGAACAAAAAGGACGCTACACCATATTTGATCAAGAAGAAAAATAACGAAAAGGTGATAGCAATCAAGGCCAACAAGCAAGCCAACAAAGGAAAGGGGGCCAAACGCATCTGGGTGCCAAAGGAGATAATTTCAACCATGAAAAGCATCAAGAAGGTTTGGATCCCGAAAGGGAAGTGAGTGGACCGAAGGTCCTCGGGAAATTTGGAGACTTGGCTAAATTGGGATGTATATCATGGGATACATCATATTGGATCAAGTTTATTGCCAAGTGGGTTAGTGAAAATTTTTGGACCCAAATTTCCCACCCATGACTAAGGTAACTAGTTTTATTGTATTTCTCGTTTTTAGATATGCGTATCTATTTATCTTTTATCTAGTTTACCTTTCTTGCCTAGTATTACATTTGTTATGTACTTTTGTTCAAAATCATGCATACTAGGTAAATCATTTGGTAGGATTGCTAGTTTTTAAATTCATATACTTAAGCAAACCTACATGGCTTAAAATGTTTAGTTAAAGCACGACACATAGCTTTTATATCACTCCATAGTAAATGATGCATCAATTGAAAATTTTGATTTCTACAAAGTGTATCATTTAACTTATATGTGCCAAAGTTTGGATTATGGATAATTTGCCCCTCTTGATATCAAATCAAAGTGCATGTCTTCTACAAGTATTCAAAACTTATATGCACACCTTTAGGGGGAGGTTACTCTATAATCTAACACTTTGAGACTAACACCTTTTCAAGTCTATTTCATGTGATAGTCTCATTGTAAGGAAAATGAAGTCCCCGGAGAAAGACAACAATCTTCCACTGCGAAATCTCCAAGAACTCTCATGTCTCTCAAGCTCACCATTGACTTTCAATTGGTATCTTTTGAGACTACATTCAGTATCATTTACATGTCTTCTCCTAAATTTGATTAGACTATATTTCATATCATATGCTTCCATGTTGCAAAAATGCACAAGTAGTTAACTCATATTCTGTTACCTATGCATAAGGGAAGTTAGTCTTTTCAAATCATGTCTTGCACCTCTAATTTTTCACATGTTTTTTTTTCTAAGTTGAGGATCTCTGTCAGGGGGAGTATTTCTTCATCTCTAAAAAAGGGGGAGAAACTTCTTTCTAAAGAGAACACTCATTTAGGGGGAGTTCCTTTCAACTGGTATCATTCATGGCTTAATTTAATACCCTTCTAGTGATATCATTTGATTCAATTCTTGTTGAGGGCAAGCTTTTATTTACTTCCTACATGCTTTTATTGTCTTCCTTTTCGGTGGTTGATGCCAAAGGGGGAGAAGTTTAGGGACCAAAGCAATGAAAACTATATCAAACACCAAAAACAACACAATTTAAATTTTATATCTACAAATGGTTTTTCAAGTGTTTTTGGTTATTTGGTCCAAAAATAGGAAGTAAGTGAATTATGGAGTTAGGGGGAGGCTTAAGTCCATAATATCACATTGTGGGGTCAATCATGCATCTTAACAAGTAGAATGCACATTTTCATACAAAAACTTGTATTATTTGCTTGCTTTGGTTGTGTTGTCATCAATCACCAAAAAGGTGGAGATTGTAAGGAAAATGGACCCCGGGCCATTTGGCTAATTGAGTTTTGGTGTTTGATGAACAACACAATCCGTGAACTAATAAGTTTTCTAGTGTTTGTATTTGTAGTTCACAGGATGCGAAGAGAATTGGACCAAGGCAATGAGGATGCAACACCTCAAAAGAAGACATAAAAAGATGCATAGGAGTCCAATACTCAAGAACAAAGAAGCCCGAAGAAATCAGCGAAGAAATCCAAGAAAAGGGCTGTCAGCCAGCGCCTGGTGGCGCACCGGACATTGGTGTCCGGTGTGCACCGGACTGTCCGGTGAGACACCGGACAGTCTGCGCAGAGAGGCCACAGACAGGCGCTCTCTGGCTGTAGCACCGGACTGTCCGGTGTGCCAACGGGCAGACGGCAACGGTCGGATCCAACGGTCGACTGCTACAGGCGCCAACGGTCGGCTGACGTGGCGTGCACCGGACATCTACTGTGCAGTGTCCGGTGGTGCACCGGACTGTCCGGTGCACCCGACGATAGAAAGCTGCTGCTTTCTGTCCAACGGCTAGTTGGGGGTGTGGAGGCTATAAATACCACCCCAACCGGCCATTCTCCAGTGTGGGAGCCCAAGCAACATACCAAGGCATATTGTAGACATTTCCAAGTGCCCAAACACCCAAGTGCTTAATAGAATCACTCGGTGATTAGCGTAGGTGCTTTGCGAAGTGCTTAGGTTAGTTAGACCGCATTAGCGCTTGCTCTAGGTGAATCCTAGTTTGTTGAGTAAGTTTAGACAAACCACACAACCCCTCGGCTCTTGCGTGGGCCATTGTAATTATACCGAGTGGGGCGAGAGTCTTGCGAGACCGTGACAACCGCGTTTGTGTCACGGCCGCCACCGTGTACCGGAGGGAACGAGGCCCGCGGCGTTTCGGCCGGAAGCTCGATAGTGGAGACGGCGGGGAGCGTCCGAGAGGAGCCGGAAGCGGAGCACCACTGGCGCGTGGAGAAGGCCCGCAGCTCTCTACGGAGTTACTCGACCGTGGTGCTTGGCCCTCGCGTGGGCTTCCCTTTGCGTAGGGGCACCAACGAGGATTAGTCGGGACCTTGCGTGGTTCCGGATACCTCGGTAAAAATACCGGCGTCTTCCACGAGAGTTTGCTTCTCTACTTAGCTCTTTACATTCCGCATTTATATTAAGCATTTAAGTTTCAATCTTATTGTCATACTTATTTAGTGTAGATTGAAACTTAGCCTTCGCGGTAGAGACAGCAACACTTAGACAAAACCGAGTTTGCACATTCTAGTTTTGATTATTTGCATAGGTTTTGCTCTAGGGATTTAATTGTGGCCTAGTTTAGTAAAAGTTTTAGAAGTCCTAATTCACCCCCCCTCTTAGGCATCACCCGTTTCCTACACTTATAATTCACTCCCCGCATTTACACAGTTTATATCTAAGGATTGACTAGCTTTTGTTTATCTTGTCCTTGTTTACCTATTTCGGTTGGGTTATCTTGGTTTAGCTTTATGCTAGAGCCTCACATTAATTAATGAACATGATGAGATTATATATGATACGATGTTTTCCCTTTTGATTATGATGATGGTTCTGTGACATTTAAGGGGACTCGAGTTGTTTCTCGAGTGCCTCTCTGTAAGGACTAGTTCGTTGGATTACCGCCCGGGAAAACAACGCAACCATGAGGGTGGAATGGGACGCCCTTAGCTGAATAATTAGAGGAACTGGGTTGTAGTTCGCTTCGTCGTCGTTTCGTTAATGGGGCTCGGTGTATGCGGCTCGCTCTGCCAAGGTTGGTTCGCCCCTTGGGGAGGAGTGCGGTGCATTTAGGAAACCTAACGGGTGGCTACAACCCTAGGAAATCTTTGTAAAGGCTACATAGTGGAACCCTGCCTATTCACCTTAGTAGTGTTTAAGGGTTTGATCGGCCCAAGGCAAGAGGGAATCACGACTTGTGGGTAAAGTGCGCAATCTCTGCAGAGTGTTATGAAACTGATATATCAGCCGTGCTTGCGGTTATGAGTGGCCAAGGGAGCTCCAATGATTAGAGATACTTTGATCAGAGATGGTTGGTTTACAGGTGGTGATGAGGATGATGTTTATGACTATGGTAATGGTAAGTGGTATTCTTTCCGTTTGGAAAGGATACTTTTGGGTTAACAACTTGGGTTAATACTAAAATCTGGCTCTCTCTACTAGAAATAATAATATGACCAACTAAAAGCAACTGCTTGACTTAACCCCACATAAAGCTAGTCCACTACAGCCAAACGGGACATTTGCTGAGTACGTTGATGTGTACTCACCCTTGCTTTCACAAAACACCAGATTGCCTTTGGTGAAATTTATGCTCAGGTAAACAAGAAGGTGTCGAGGCGGATCTCCAGGAGTTCCAGGACTTCGACGAGTTCGAGGATTAGGCTAGTGACCTCCCCCAGTCAGCTGCTTGTGGTGGGTTGTTTACGTTGGCTACGTTTTGATTATGTGTACTTTGATTTATATTATGTAAATGGCTCTAGTCTGTAATATTATTACTTACTCTTTATTGTAATTCGAAGCATTGTGCTATCATGAGTCATTTATGAAATCGCTGTGTACGTGAATTACTGATCCTGGCACGTACATGGTTCGCATTCGGTTTACCTTCTAAAACCGGGTGTGACATAGGTGGTATCAAAGTCGTGCTGACTGTAGGACCGCTGACCTAGAGTAGCATTGGCCATTTTAAGGACTTCTTGACTGTTACTTCACCTCATCCCTTATGCTGCTTCAAAATTTTAGTCATCTCGACTAATTCTATGTTGTGCTGCTATATGCCCCCTTGTCAAAAAGTATTTTATTCTAGCATGGTCTATACTTCTCTCAGTCTATTAGAACTTATCGCACTCTTGTGCTTGCGACATCTTTATAGATGCCCCCTGACCATAGCCTTTAGTCTTTTGGGACTCTTTCCTCGTCCATTATTAAATTGCTACCATTTGACCATCTCTATTCCATTTTGTTGTTGACATGCTCGTATCCTTGCATTTATAATACCCTTATCCCTTAATCCAAAGTACTTACCCTTGTACCTCTATTGCCTATTTAAACAGTTCAGTTTATGTGTCCATGACCTTCTTGTCTTATGAGATCATTTCTTATTCTGTTGTTAAGTCGCTATCTTTCGGCAATTTCTATGTCCTTGGTCTTGGTATGCTCGTATCCTTGGAATCTTGCATACTCTTATATTCTTATGTATGCTTATTTTCGTACCCCAATAACTGTTCAAGACATTTCAGTTAGCATGTCCTTGACCACCCCTGTTTCTTAACGGTCCATGAGCGATCATTTTATGTCGCCCATCCTTGGTGATCTCGTTGTTCCTTTATAACTTCTCTTGATAATGAGTTCTTACTTCAACCATTCTATTGCACCCTCACCTATCTTACCCTTGATTGTTTTCTCCACTTCGCCGCTACGCGAGTCTTGCCTTAACTCTATCATTTGTCATGACTTTTGTTATTATCACCTTCACCTTAGACACCTCTATATCTTACTTGGGTTTATCTTATACTGGCATTTAAAATCTTCTCCCTTTCCATCTCAATTTGAGCATCGTACTTTACCTACTTTTCCCTTGGTCGTATCCTCTTCTTTGTCACCTATGAGTTTTTAACTCTATCCTTTGTTGTGTTTTTGTTTGTTATTTCCTTTACCCTTCTCATCACTCTATCCTGCCTTGTGATTACATTATGTCTGTTATCTAAAATCTCCAATCTCTTATCCTAATTTGAGAGTGGTGTTTTACTTATCTCACCCTTGGCAATATCCTCTTCTTCACCGTGTGTAAGCCTTGACATAACTCCATTCTTTGTTGTACTTATACCACTAGCTCTTCAATGCCTTTGTCTTTTCTCTCATACCCTTGTCTGTTATCGCCTCTGACCCTTGTGATATTTATGTCTTCTACCTAAATTCTTACCTTGAACTTATCCTTTAAAAGCCTTCCCTTTCTTTTAACTCAGTTTGAGAGTTGCGGGTTACCTATCTCTCTCTTGATTTCTTTTCGCTTCTTGTCGCCTTACAAGTTTTGTCTTAATTCCATCCTTTGTTATGTGTTTTATTTGCTATCACCATCTCCTTGTCATCCATCGATCTCGCCTTGATACTCATCTTTATTCCTACTCTTTAAAAATCCCCTCTCTTCCACCTCAACTTGAGAGTGACAATTTACTTATCTAGCCCTTAGACATATCCTCTTCTTTTCCACTTGCAGGTCCTGTCTTAACTCCATCCTTTATGGCACTTATATCCTTTTTCTTATGCCTATTTACCTCCTCCCCTACATCCTTGTCTGTTATTACCTTTAAAACCCTTGTGATATCTATGTCCTTGCCTTCATGTTTACCTTGAATCTCCTCTTTGAAGCCTCCTCTTTTCCATCCTTGTTCGAGGATAATGCCTCCTCGATTTCATCATCAATTGCTCCCCATTCTTCGATGCCCTGCAAGTTTTGTCTAAAATACATCCTTTATTGTGTGTTTGTCCGTTATCACCTTACTCATCTCTTGATCTTTACCTTGATGCTTATCATGTGCCCGCATTTTAAAGCCGCCTCTTCCATTTCATTTCAAGAGTGATGTCTTACCCATCCCGCTCTTGTTCGTTCCCTATTCCTCTGTCGCGTTTCAAGTCTTGTTTTAACTCGATCTTTTGGTGTGCTTTTGCCTGTTACCTCTTGTACCTTTGTAACCACTAGACCTTTCCATGATTCTTATCTTATGCCTACCTTTTGAATTATCATCTTTCCCATCTCGATTTGAGAATGGTGTTTACCTACCTTGCCCTTGGTTGCATTTTCTCCCTTGTAGATTACAATCCTTTCTTTAACTCCACCCCTTATTGTGCTCGTGTCCCTATCCTACACGCCTTGTTCTTCTCCTTGTCCTTCAACAACCTTAAAGAGTAGTTATTCCCTTTTCAGGAAAGACCACCATTTAATTAAAAGGAACATATAGCAACGAGATGTTTGTTATTGCATGCTTGTGCTGGTTGTCTTTGTGTTATGACTGATTTGCTTCTTTGTGATGAGTGTTGAAGTGTTGTGGCCCTTGGTCCACAATGGCATCAATTTGCTAGGTGAGTGCTATACCGTCTGATTGGTTGTTCGGCTGGGTAGAGCCTGGTTTAGACCCAGATGCAGGCTGAGCCTAGCATGTATACATGGATGCAACTAGTTAATTTGTTACGTGTTTGGTTTCCTGTACCGACTCAGCCAGGATTTAATGAGCTCGTGTTTGGTTTCCTGTACCAACTCATCCAGGATTTAATGAGCTCGTGTTTGGTTTTCCTGTACCGACTGATTAAATCTACAGAGCAACCCTACGCTGTTTTAGTGGTTTTCAGGTGTATATACTTGTATTATGCTCAAAACAGAAAAGAACAGAAAATTAAACGTCTGATAATCACTTGTAAATGTCTGGTTAAAGATTTGAGGCTGAAAACAAGTAAATTGTATTAAACAGTATATACAAGTATATACAAGCATAAAACAAGAAAAGATCTTTAACCAGAAAAAATCTTTTCTGTTTAACAGACATTCTTTGACAGAAGTATATACAAGCATAATCAACTTAACAGACGTTTAATCAGATTAACAGACGTTTTTCTGTTTAATTTAAACGTCTGATAATCTGATCTTTTCTGTTTTGAGCATAAAACAAGTATATACAAGCATAGAACAGATCTTTAACCAGATTAGCCTCAAAAGAATAGATCTTTAAACAAGTAAATTAAACAGACGCTGTAATAAATAGTAAACAGTAGTATGAATTAACCAGATTTACATAGATTTACACAGATTTACACAGATTTACACAAATTAAACAGATACTGTAATAAACAGTAAACAGTAACCAGATTAGCCTCAAAAGAACAGATCTTTAACCAGATTTACACAACATACAAATGTTCTTTAACAGATTATCAGCTACTATGAATTATCAGCTACACTTATTTTTACATGCATGGAGAGTTTGAGCAATCAGCTACTATGAATTATCAGCTACATTACAAGTGAATCAGAAATAGCAGATACAAAACTCAAATAGCAGATAAACCCATTTGGTCACACAAGACAACAAGACTTCAAACAAGTGAATCTGAAACACCAAAACCAAACAGAAGAGAAAGCATCTGAAACAGCATAGACATCCTCTTTCATCCAATTTGCTCAAACAGAAGAGAAAGGAGACACTAAATAGGACAAGTGAGTTTTTGGGACTTATGACTTGAAACAAGTGAATCTGAAACACCAAAACAAGTACTAGCTCATGAGGTCTGGCACTTAGGACTTCAATCAAGTGAATCTGAAACACCAAAACCAAACAGCAAAATAGAAATTACGGCACTAACCCTTGTCAGTCCTTAAACCAGATCAAGTGGATCAAGATAGGACACTAGGACTTGTAAATATGAAATAGTTATTAATATTAGCCTCAGCTCAGTAAAATTGATCCTACATGACAGTGTAGCCAGCTACTAAATAGTGATAAAGGATATAGATAGGAGTATCAGTTCTCAAAAACCAAAACCAGATCAAGTGTAGCGTATCTGTTCTTAAACACCAAAAACAACAAAACAACATAAATGACTGTTATTAGTGGCTGGCTAACTGAGTAGGCTTAATATTCACTTTTGTTATCATCATTGGCATAAAGGACACACACATCAGATCAAGTGTAGCATATCAGTCCTCAAACAGGGAAATCCATAGGACTCAGGGAAACATCATTGTTCTCAAGTACCAAATCTGTTCTTAATCAGGATAAAGGAGAGACACATCAGATAAACTGTAGCATATCTGTTCTTAAACAGGGAAACCCATTGAACTCAGGGATACATCATTGTTCTTAAGTAGCATCTAGTATAGATGGAATAGAGCAAGTGGACTAAATCTGTTCTTAAACAGTATAGATGCCCTAAACCCATAGACCCATAGAACTCAGGGATACATCATTGTTCTAGACAGACATCGCTGCACTCAGGGATACATCAGTTGTGGTAGTGCTTGGCTAGAAAAGTCTTGAGCCATAGGTCACGATCATCAGGAGTCATGTCCAGGAACACTAGGGAGGTGGCCTTGTGCTCCATCATGTGGTTTAGGGCATACATGAGAGCCTCCCTAGAGAACCCAGGACAGTTGATTACAGCATTGTAGATCCCAGGTGCTGCTTCAGCATGGATGCTTTCACGGACAGCAGCAGCAACATCAGATACAACCTCTTTCATCCCATTGAACACGACAACATCTTCATCAGTCATGTACCTCTTTCTCTTCCCTAAGTTGGACATAGGCTTGGTATCAATGGAGTCACTAGGGGTACCCTTATCAACAGTCTTTCCCTTGCCAGTTAGATTGGAAGCATCAACAAACTCTGAGGTCACTTCAATGCCATCATCTAAGATGTCAACAATGTCACTTGGCTTGCCCAAAGGCTCATTTGAACCCATTGCAAACCTACCAGTGGCAACCCCACTTCCAAAAATGATTTGCATAGCCATATAGTTCTCTATGGGCCTATTGAGGTAATCAGCATCTTTTGGGTGATCCTATTGAGTTAGCAGCTCAAGTTAGCAATTTCAAGTTAGACCAAATTAGAGAAATGGAAGGTGTTGGTCCTAACCTTGATGTAAGCAGCATAATGACCCTCTTCTAAGCTTATGACAAAGGTATCCTCATCCCAAAGAGCGCCACTAATGTCCTTTAGTTTGCAAACTTTGACCCACCTAGACCTCCACTTACGAAGGTGATTGTACACTTGCTGGCCTGTTACTTCTTGGCCACAGAACTCGGAGACATTTTTAGCAACAGAGTTAAGGTGGATTTCCTTAAAACCCTTGTCAGTCCTAACCCCAGTACCTATCAAGTCAACAAATCGGCGTAGAACAAACCCAGACATTGTGGCACTCCACCTAAGAGCAGGCCTAGCCCCCTGGCTAGCAACCCCAGAGACCATGTCAGCCATTGCTGGAACAAGTAAAAGATTAGGGGGAATACAGATAGATATTCTCAGCATAGGAAAGTAATGTCAGCATAGGAAAGTAGAAGTAGAAGTAATGTCAGCATAGGAAAGTAGAAGTAGCAGTAATGTCAGCATAGGAAAGTAGAAGTAGAAGTAGAAGTAATGTCAGCATAGGAAAGTAGAAGTAGAAGTAGCAGTAATGTCAGCATAGGAAAGTAGAAGTAGAAGTAGCAGTAATCATCATTGCTAGTCAACAATGGTATCAGGATGTAAGTAATGTCATCATTAGCAACTGGGCACATCACACAAAGAAAGTGAGTTCAAAACTATAGATAGTTCATCATTGCTAATAGACAATGTTCTCAGCATGGAACCAGTTCTTACAAATTTATGAGCAACTTAGCACATAATGTTCATAACTATATATAGTTCATCATTGCTAATAGACAATGTTCTCAATTTTGCCACATCTGTTGAGCAACTTAGCACAGTACATAATGACCACTATCCCCTATTTTGCCACATCTGTTGAGCCCAATTTTCCCTGGTAGCAGACCAGGCAGCATTGTCCATGACAAGGTCAAGGGGAGCTCCCTCATGAAGTTGATTTGCAGCCCATGTGTCTTCTAGTGGAACATGTTCATCATTCCCATGACGAAGAATCCAGTTGTGGAGGATACAACAAGCTAGGACTAGCTTTAGTTGTGTCTTGTATGGATGGAAAGGTTTGTTGTATAATATTTTGAATCTGTTCTTCAAAGCACCGAAGGCCCTCTCTATTGTCACCCTTAGTGATGAATGTCTAAGGTTGAAGAGCTCTTTTGGGTTCTGTGGATTCCTCCCCCCCATATTCACTCAAGTGGTACCGTGTGGCACGGTAAGGGGGTAAAAACCCAGGCCTGACAGCATAACCAGCATCCACAAGGTAAAAGTTACCTAACATCATAGATCATATATTAGGGAATACCAAGGGAGTGTGTATTATGTAGACCAATACTAATTTTTTACCTTGGGGCACTTTTAGACCATCTTCTCTCTCAAGGGCATCAGCAAGGATAAGGGCATCATGTGCTGATCCCTCCCAGCCAGCAAGAACATATGTAAACCTTAGATCAAAGTCTACAACAACTAAGATGTTCTGTGTTGTGGTGCGTTTCCTGCCAAGGAAGGCAACTCTCTGATTTCTAGGAACTCTTGCTAGCACATGAGTGCCATCAATGGCACCAATACAGTCCTACACATTAGGGCAAACATTTGTTACTACAAACCCTACACATGAAAAGGAAGGGATTAGTAGTGGTGTGTTTGGATGGCTGACCTTGAAATAGGGGTACCATCTGTGGCTATCTCTAATTTTGGTTGGTGTAGCAGTTGAAGGTGGCAAGATCATTTCATTTCTCAGTTCACCAACAGCATACAATACTTCCCTGAAGTATCTGCTGATGGTCTCAATAGACCTTCTAAAGGTCATGTGTACAACTCTAAACCTTTGGTTATGACCTACCACATGTAAAAACATGGCAACCTGCTCCTCTACTGAGCTATGAATACTATCTCTCAATAGTTGCCTAGTGCGAAAAAGGTCACACAACTGCATAAAAGGGGCTCTTCTCATCCTAAGTAAGTCAACACACTCAGCATCAGTGGATTCATAAATAAACCTCAGGTTGTTTTGTCTCTCTTGGTCTCTTTGGTGCATTGGGCCATAAGTGATAGACCTCCTAGCATGCAGTCGGTACCTCAACCATGCATCCAACCAGGCTGACATAACTGCTACAAGTACCACGGCCTTTGCAATTAGCCGCCGACGTGCAATAGTAGGATCCATTGCTAGAGTAATAAAATAGAAAAGGAGATTAGAGGTCTAAGTTGGCTCACATGTACTGTGCTAGTTGCTAAAAAGGAATTTCATAGAACATTGATCTATAGCTCATAGGCACACTAGCATCATAGAACATTGATCTATAGCTCAGAAAATAACATTTTTATCATAGTGATGTGCCAGTTGCAAATATATGATAACAAATTTTTACACGAGCCACGGCTGCGACATACAAGAGATGCGCCACCCAGAGGCATTGAATCATCACATACCAATAATTGATAGCTCAGAGACTTAAACAAGTATGAGAACAGCAAGTTGCAACAATAGTTCACCCATCTTAGACATTCAAGGTAGCATTCAGCTCAAAATAATAGAAATAACAATGACAAGGTAACATTCAACTTAAAATAATAGAATAGACAGTGACAAAGGTAACATTAAGCTCCAAATAACAGAATAGACAGAATAGACAATATGTAACAGATAGACAGTATGTAACAGTATGTAACAGAATAGACAGCTTAAATATGTAACATTATGCTCATATTTAGCTTAAAATAACAGAATAGACAGTGACAAGGTAACATTAAGCTCCAATTAACAGAATAGACAGTGACAAGGTAATATTAAGCTCCAATTAACAGAATAGACCATGAAGTGTCTAACATGAATTTTATAAAGCAAATACAGTATAAAAATCTTATTTTGAGTTGAATTTTATTTTGAGCTGTTGCGGATGCGGGCGCATAGCACAAACTAACATCTAAGCCAGTGGTTGTAGCAATAGTCAAACAGAGGTGTGTGTTTCCTTCAGTTCAAATCTCACAAACCACTGGTTCACCAATGGCAAAATACATCAATCAGAGTCATGGAACAATAGGTATGACAAAAATAATCAGTGATAGCTAGCAGCTTGGAGCTTGCACATGGCAGTTTTAAAATGCTGAACAAGATCTTAGCAGGGCAGGCAGGCAGGCACAATCCGTTTCAAACGCCAATCACATCAAGAGATGGTACACAACCACAAGAGATGGTACTCAACCTACTGTAACAACGCAGCAAACGGACAAGCAGCAAGATCTAGAGAACATCGTGGCAAGGGAAAACCAGGATGTACACAACCACAAGAGATGGTACTCAACCCTAAAATTAGTACTCAAGATTCTTAGATCTAGATGAAGAAATCGTGACAGGGGAAGAGGGCAAGAGATGGTACTCAAGATTATCAGATCTAGAAGACGAGCTCAACAACGGAGGGAGAGGGCAAGAGATGGTACTCAAACCTCCTTACCTTTTGACGAAACCTGGAAGGAGAAGCCTCAACAGCGGAGGGAGAGCTCGAGGGAGAGCTCGAGGGTGAGTGGAGATCGGAGAGGGAGAGCGGCGAGTGACGACGCTGAGCGAGGGCGTTGACAGCAAACCCTAGCAGGGGGGTTCGCCCGCTCGAGCGAAACCTCCACCTGGAAGGAGAAGCCTCAACAGCGGAGGGGGAGCTTGAGGGAGAGAGGGAGAGCTCGAGGGCGAGTGGAGATCGGAGAGGGAGAGCGGCGAGTGACGGCGATGAGCGAGGGCATTGACAGCAAACCCTAGCGGGGGGTTCGCCCGCTCGAGCGGATGCGCGAGTGACGGCTGTGAGCCAGTGCGGTGAATGAGCACAGCCAGGCTCCCGACGAACGCGAATTTCGTCCGTTTTCACCGAGCCAGGCTGAGACCGGTGATTTGCATGCACAGAGCCTGGTCCAAAACTGTATCCAGGTATCCAAACAAAACGGGCCATTGAGATGCTGCACCTCATGGGCCTTGCACGCTCAAATACAGGAAACCAAACAGCCGGATAGAGTTTGGTAGCTGGGTGCCCTCCCTTTTCTCTCTTTAATCCATCTATGCTTACCTTTTCTATCTGTAGCCTTTCCTTTGGCACCTATCCAGTTGGCATCCTACAACCTCTCTTAATCAGACAAGATCAAAGTTGGTAGCATCTTCATCAAGTGTGTATCAATGCTCCTGTTAAGGGGGTTAGCCGCTAACCCCAATGAAGACAATGCGATCAACATCAACCAACAAGATCAAACTGGCGCATCGGAAA
Organism: Zea mays; assembly: GCF_902167145.1. Classification (NCBI taxonomy): domain Eukaryota; kingdom Viridiplantae; phylum Streptophyta; class Magnoliopsida; order Poales; family Poaceae; genus Zea; species Zea mays. The sequence goes on along the minus strand of NC_050100.1, from coordinate 86,008,306 downwards.
TGTGTGTGGGTCCTAGCCCACAAGTCCAAGAGATCCTCAAGAATTGCATTGATCGGTCTCAAGCATTTGAAGTCAAATCAACCAATCCACAAGTTAAAGTTTCCAGCGTCAAAGCTGAGTCAAAATAAGCTATGAAAAACTAATGAACCAATCTCATTTTCTTGCTAGCCTCTTCTTGAATCTCGAGGGCGAGATTCCTGTTAAGGGGGTTAGATTTGTAACACCCTGAATTTGGCGGTATAAAATTTCTTTTCTAATACACACCAAATTCAGGTGTTACCCTCTCTTTTCCTTGCTTTTCCTTTTCATTTTTCTGAATATTGTAGAGTTATTTTGTTATGTATATAGGCATAAGCCTAGTAAAATAAAATTCTAAGGAAGCTTCGATTGATGCATCATGCTGGAGCATATGTTTTTGTTTGATGGAGAAACTTGTTGCGGATTCATTTAATTTGTAGCTCTTTCTGTGTATAACTATGATTAGAGAGAATAGAAACAAAAGAAACAGAGAAAAAGAAAAGAAATAAATAAATAAAAGGGCCTAGCTCCCTTTCTTTTTTTCGTCGGCCCAGCTCGCTTTCCCCTCCCCCCGGCGTGGCCCCTGGCCCCTGGCAGCGCGACCCCTCGCGGCTTGCCAGCGCATTCCCGCGCACGCAGCCCTAGCGCGCGTGGCGATCGAATCTCGGCTTAATTAGTTTTAAAATTTAGTTTAATGAACGTGCTGCATCGCGCGGCGAATTAGTTGATTTCAGATTCTATTAACGTGTTGCATCGTGCGCTTCGTCGCGCGACGATTGATCCTAATTTCAGATTATTTAATGTGTGGCGTCGCGCGTCGAGTCGCGCGACGTTTCGTTTTAAATTCAGTTTAGATGGTGTATGCCGTCGTGCGTTTCGTCGTGCGACGCTTAACGTCTCTTTATAATTAATGCAAATGTCTCGTGGCGTGCTCCGTCGCGCGACGAGTCGTTTATTTCTTAATTCAATTTAAGTGTTGTGTCGCGCGTTTCACCGCGCGACAATCATTTTAATTTACCTTTTGAAAGGGAAATGTGCCCTTGGGCCATTTCTAAGTATTTTGGTGATTGAGTGCCAACACAAGTGGACTTATGTTAATCTATGCAAAGTGATGGACAAAGTGCAAATCAAGTAAAAAGGTATGTTCCTAAGACTTAGTACATTGTTTTGGAGACTAATGAATTATGCCTAAGTGCTGGAAACAGGAGAAATCAAGTTGGAAAAGAGATGGCTTTGTTCAGCCAAAGACAGCTCGGTCTGGGTGCACCGGACTGTCCGGTGGGGCACCGGACATCGTCCGGTGCGCCAGGCCGGCGTCTGTCAACTGGCTGCTCTCGGGAAGCAATTAACGGCGAACGACTATAAATCACCGGACTGTCCGGTGGTGCACCGGACTGTCCGGTGAGCCAACAGTCGGCCCGGCCAACGGTCGGCCACGTAATCCGTGTGCGATGCGTGGCAAGAGCCAACGGTCAGAGGGGGCACCAGACTGTCCGGTGTGCACCGGACAGTGTCCAGTGCGCCAATGGCTCCAAAGCGCCAACGGACGGCTTCGCCAAAGAAGGAAAGAAATCCGCACCGGACTGTCCGGTGCGCCAGGCGACAGAAGGCAAGAATTGCCTTCTTGAAATGCTCTCAACGGCTCCTAGCTGCCTTGGGGCTATAAAAGGGATCCCTAGGCACATGGAGGAGTACACCAAGCATTCCTTGAGCATTATTGATCACTCACACTTCATTCTTGCGCACTTGTTCGACATTCTTAGTGATTTGAGCTCCGTTCTAGTGAGAACCTCGAGATATTGTCTTGAGCTCAAGTTTTGGTCTTGTGTGTGCGTATTTGCCGTGGCTTTGAGTGTGTTGCTTCCCTCCCTTACTCTTGAGCTTCATATTGATTCTTATTGTAAGGGCGAGAGACTCCAAGTTGTGGAGATTTCTCGCAAACGGGAAAAGAGTAAAGTAAAGAAGAACACCGTGGTATTCAAGTTGATCATTGGATCACTTGAGAGGAGTTGAGTGCAACTCTCGTCCGTTGGGACGCCACAACATGGAGTAGGCAAGTTTTGTACTTGGCCGAACCATGGGATAAATCCTCGTGTCTCTTGTGCTTGTCCTTACTGTGTCTATTGTGTTTCACAAGAGCTCTCCTATCTACTCACTTGATTCCATTGTTTCTAACTCTTGATCAAGTTTGTGGTGTTAAGTTTTAAGTTTTTACAGGATCACCTATTCACCCCCCCTCTAGGTGCTCTCAATTGGTATCAGAGTCGTTCTCTTCAAGAAAGGGACTAATCGCCCGAAGAGATGGATCCTAAGGGCAAGGGGATGGTGGTCAATGATAAGGATAAGGAATCCTTCGTCAATGATCCAAAGGATGACAAGCCTACTTACTCAGGCTCGGGCCACAAAAGAAAAGACGGGAGGAAGAAGAAGACAAGGCGCATCAAGGAGATAGTCTACTACGACAGCGACGAATCTTCCTCTTCCCAAAAGGACGACGACAACGACTACGAGAAAAAGAAGACGGTTAATTCAAACTTTTCCTTTGATTATTCTCGTATTCCGCAAAGTTCCAATGCTCACTTGCTTTCCATTCCCCTCGGTAAACCTCCCCACTTTGATGGAGAGGACTACGGATTTTGGAGTCACAAAATGCGTAGCCACTTGTTCTCTCTCCATCCAAGTATATGGGAGATAGTAGAAAATGGAATGCACTTTGATAGTACGGATAGTCCCATGTTCATTAATGAGCAAATTCACAAAAATGCACAAGCTACTACTGTTCTTCTAGCTTCATTGTGCAGGGATGAATACCATAAAGTGAGCGGCTTGGATAACGCCAAGCAGATTTGGGACACCCTCAAAATCTCACATGAGGGGAACGACGTCACCATGCTCACCAAGATGGAGTTGGTGGAGGGCGAACTTGGGAGATTCGCAATGATCAGGGGCGAGGAGCCAACCCAAATGTACAACCGGCTCAAGACCCTCGTCAACAAAATAAGGAGCTATGGAAGCACGCGATGGACGGACCACGACGTCGTCCGCCTAATGCTAAGGTCTTTTACTGTCCTTGATCCGCATCTTGTGAACAATATTCGTGAGAATCCTAGGTACACCAAGATGACGCCCGAGGAGATACTTGGAAAGTTCGTAAGCGGACGGATGATGATCAAGGAGGCAAGATACATTGACGACGCGTTGAACGGCCCAATCCACGAGCCTCAAACTGTTGCTCTCAAAGCAACGAGGAGCAAGGAAGTGCTACCTAGCAAGGTGGCACAAGTTGAGGCTACGGGACTCAATGAGGAAGAGATGGCCCTCACCATTAAGCGTTTCAAGACAGCGCTAAGGGGTCGCAAGGAGCATCCAAACAAGACCAAGACGAAGGGGAAGCGCTCATGCTTCAAATGTGGTAAGATTGGTCATTTTATCGCTAACTGTCCCGATAATGATAGTGACCAGGAACAAGGGAACAAGAGGGAAAATAAGAAGGCATACAAGAAGGCTAAGGGCGAGGCACACCTTGGAAAGGAGTGGGACTTGGATTGTTCGTCGTCCGACTCCGACAATGAAGGACTCGCCGCCACCGCCTTCAACAAGTTGGCCCTCTTCCCCAACGAGCATCACACCTGCCTCATGGCAAGGGAAAAGAAGGTAAGCACTCGTGATACTAGTACTTACGCTTCCTCAAGTGATGAAGAATCTAGCGATGATGAAATAGACTATTCATGTTTATTCAAGGGCCTAGATAGAACTAAGGTTGATAAGATTAATGAATTAATTGATGCCTTGAATGATAAAAATAGGTTATTAGAAAAACAAGAGGATCTTTTGTATGAAGAACATGATAAGTTTGTAGAGGCACAAAAATCCCTTGCTTTAGAAATAAAGAGGATTGAAATGCTCTCTTGTGAATTGTCTACATGTCATGACTCTATTTCTAGCTTAAAGAGCATAAATGATGATTTGAGTGCTAAATTAAAAATAGCTAATAAATCAACATCTTGTGTAGAACATGTTGTAGTTTGCAATAGGTGTAAAGATTTTAATGTTGATGCTTGTAGTGAACACCTAGTTTCAATTTCTAAATTGAATGATGAAGTGGCTAGTCTTAATGCCCAACTTAAGACTAGCAAGAATGAATTTGACAAACTAAAATTTGCAAGGGATGCCTACACGATTGGTAGACACCCCTCAATTAAGGATGGTCTTGGCTTCAAGAGGGAAGTCAAGAACTTAACAAGCCATAAGGCTTCCATCTCCGCCAAGGAGAAAGGAAAGGCCCCTATGGCTAGTAATGCTCAAAAGAACCATGCTTTCATGTATCATGATAGGAGACATTCTAGGAATGTTTATAGAAGTTATGATGCTTTTGATTCTCATGCCATGATTGCTTCTAGTTCTTCTATTATGCATGAAAGAAATGTGACTAGGAAAAATGTTGTTCATCATATGCCTAGAAAAAATATCATTCATGTTCCTAGGAAAGTAATGAAGGAACCTTCTACAATTTATTATGCTTGCAATGCTTCCTTTGCTATTTGTAAAAAGGATAAGAAGGTAATTGCTAGGAAATTAGGGGCCAAATGTAAGGGAGACAAGACTTGCATTTGGGTCCCTAAGACTATTGTAACTAACCTTGTAGGACCCAACATGAGTTGGGTACCTAAGACCCAAGCCTAAATTTGCCTTGCAGGTTTATGCATCCGGGGGCTCAAGCTGGATTATCGACAGCGGTTGCACAAACCACATGACGGGGGAAAAGAGGATGTTCTCTTCCTACGTCAAGAACAAGGATTCCCAAGATTCAATCATATTCGATGATGGGAACCAAGGCAAGGTGAAAGGGTTAGGAAAAATTGCTATCTCATCCGAGCACTCTATTTCTAATGTGTTCTTAGTTGAGTCGCTTGGATATAATTTGCTGTCTGTGAGTCAACTTTGTAATATGGGATATAACTGTTTATTCACAAATTTAGATGTGTCTGTCTTTAGAAGAAGTGATGGTTCATTAGCTTTTAAGGGTGTGCTAGACGACAAACTTTATTTAGTTGATTTTGCAAAAGAGGAGGCCGGTCTAGATGCATGCTTAATTGCTAAGACTAGCATGAGCTGGCTGTGGCATCGCCGTTTAGCACATGTGGGGATGAAGAACCTTCACAAGCTTCTAAAGGGAGAACACGTGATAGGTCTAACTAATGTAACTTTCGAAAAAGATAGACCTTGTGCAGCTTGTCAAGCAGGTAAACAGGTGGGAAGCTCTCATCATGCCAAAAATGTGATGACAACATCAAGACCCCTGGAGTTACTTCATATGGACCTCTTCGGACCCGTCACCTATCTAAGCATAGGAGGAAGTAAGTATGGTCTTGTTATAGTTGATGATTTTTCCCGCTTCACTTGGGTATTCTTTTTGCAGGATAAATCTGAAACCCAAGAGACCCTCAAGCGCTTCCTAAGGAGAGCTCAAAATGAGTTTGAGCTCAAAGTGAAGAAGATAAGGAGCGACAATGGGTCCGAGTTCAAGAACCTTCAAGTGGAGGAGTATCTTGAGGAGGAAGGAATCAAGCACGAGTTCTCCGCTCCCTACACACCACAACAAAATAGTGTGGTAGAGAGGAAGAACAGGACGCTACTAGACATGGCGAGGACGATGCTTGGTGAATTCAAGACACCCAAACGGTTTTAGACGGAAGCCGTGAGCACGACTTGCCACGCCATAAACCGGGTCTACCTCCATCGCCTCCTCAAGAAGACTTCATATGAGCTACTAACCGGTAACAAACCCAATGTGTCTTACTTTCGTGTATTTGGGAGCAAATGTTATATTCTAGTGAAAAAAGGTAGAAATTCTAAGTTTGCTCCCAAAGCTGTAGAAGGGTTTTTGTTAGGTTATGACTCAAATACAAAGGCGTATAGGGTCTTCAACAAATCATCAGGTTTGGTTGAAGTCTCTAGTGACGTTGTATTTGATGAGACTAATGGCTCTCCAAGAGAGCAAGTTGTTGATCTTGATGATGTAGATGAAGAAGACGTTCCAACGGCCGCAATGCACACCATGGCGATTGGAGATGTGAGGCCACTGGAACAAAAGGAGCAAGATCAACCTTCTTCCTCGACAACGGTGCAACCCCCAACTCAAGAAGATGAACAGGTTCATCAAGAGGAGGCGTGTGATCAAGGGGGAGCACAAGGTCATCCCTTAATGGAGGAAGAAGCACAACCGGCACCTCCAACCCAAGTTCGAGCGATGATTCAAAGGAATCATCCTGTCAACCAAATATTGGGTGACATAAGCAAGGGGGTAACTACTCGTTCTAGATTAGTTAATTTTTGTGAGCATTACTCTTTTGTCTCTTCTATTGAGCCTTTTAGGGTAGAAGAGGTCTTGCTAGATCCGGACTGGGTGTTGGCCATGCAAGAGGAGCTCAACAACTTCAAGAGAAATGAAGTTTGGACACTGGTGCCTCATCCCAAGCAAAATGTTGTGGGAACCAAGTGGGTGTTCCGCAACAAACAAGACGAGCACGGGGTGGTGACAAGGAACAAGGCACGACTTGTGGCAAAAGGTTATGCCCAAGTCGCAGGTTTGGACTTTGAGGAGACTTTTGCTCCTGTGGCTAGGCTAGAGTCAATTCGCATATTGTTAGCCTATGCTACTCACCATTCTTTCAGGTTGTTCCAAATGGATGTGAAGAGCGCTTTCCTCAACCGGCCAATCAAGGAGGAGGTGTACGTGGAGCAACCCCCTGGCTTTGAGGATGAACAGTACCCCGACCACGTGTGTAAGCTCTCTAAGGCGCTCTATGGACTTAAGCAAGCCCCAAGAGCATGGTATGAATGCCTTAGAGACTTTTTAATTGCTAATGCTTTCAAGGTTGGGAAAGCCGATCCAACTCTTTTCACTAAGACATGTGATGGCGATTTATTTGTGTGCCAAATTTATGTCGACGACATAATATTTGGTTCTACTAACCAAAAGTCTTGTGAAGAGTTTAGCAGGGTGATGACTCAAAAGTTTGAGATGTCGATGATGGGCGAGTTAAGCTATTTCCTTAGGTTCCAAGTGAAGCAACTCAAGGATGGGACCTTCATCTCCCAAACGAAGTACACGCAAGACTTGATCAAGCGGTTTGGGATGAAGGACGCCAAGCCCGCAAAGACTCCAATTGGAACCGACGGACACACCGACCTCAACAAAGGAGGTAAGTCCGTTGATCAAAAGGCATACCGGTCAATGATAGGGTCTTTACTTTATTTATGTGCTAGTAGACCGGATATTATGCTTAGCGTATGCATGTGTGCTAGATTTCAATCCGATCCACGAGAATGTCACTTAGTGGCTGTGAAGCGAATTCTTAGATATTTAGTCGCTACGCCTTGCTTCGGGATCTCGTATCCAAAGGGTCTACCTTTGACTTGATAGGATATTCAGACTCCGACTATGCTGGATGTAAGGTCGATAAGAAGAGTACATCAGGGACGTGTCAATTCTTAGGAAGGTCCCTGGTGTCGTGGAGTTCTAAGAAACAAACCTCCGTTGCCTTATCCACCGCTGAGGCCGAGTATGTTGCCGCAGGACAGTGTTGCGCGCAACTACTTTGGATGAGGCAAACCCTCAGGGACTTTGGCTACAATCTGAGCAAAGTCCCACTCCTATGTGATAATGAGAGTGCTATCCGCATGGCGGATAATCCTGTTGAGCACAGTCGCACAAAGCACATCGACATCCGACATCACTTTTTGAGAGATCACCAGCAAAAGAGAGATATCGAAGTGTTTTATGTTAGCACCGAGAACCAGCTAGCCGATATCTTTACCAAGCCTCTAGATGAGTCGACCTTTTGCAGGTTGCGTAGTGAGCTAAATGTCTTAGATTCGCGGAACCTGGATTGATTTATAGCATACATGTGTTTTATGCCTTGATCATGTTCCTTAATGCATTTTGTTGTTTATGGTGCTCAAGTTGTACAAGCACTCCCCGGACCTCACAAGTCCATTTGCAAGTGATGCACATATTAAGGGGGAGATGTGCTACAACTTGACCTTTTGAGACTAACTGTGTGCTTGAGTTTGCTTAATTTAGTCTCAAAGGAGGTTTGAAAGGGAAAAGGTAGACTTGGACCATGCAAGACTTCCACTGCACTCCGATGAGAGAGTAACTCACTCCAAGTTCATCTATGTACTCTTATTGCCTTTTTACTCTTAGTTGAAGATTTTGGTGAGGCAATAGGGTTAAAGGGCCAAGATTGATCCCGTTTTGGTGCTTGATGCCAAAGGGGGAGAAAATAAGGCCAAAGCAACAAATGGATCAGCTACCACTTGTGAATTTTGAAAATAGTAGAATAGAGCTTTTGGTTTGTCAAAAATCTCTTATTGTCTCTTTTGTCAAAAGTTGGCCTCTTATGGGGAGAATGGTTGATTATGGGAAAAAGGGGGAGTTTTTTGAATCTTTGATCAATTTCTCTTGGAATATCTCTCTTTATGTTTCAACAAGTGTGTTTGACTTAGAGATAGGAAATTGAGTTTGATTTGCAAAAACAAATCCAGTGGTGGCAAAGAATGATCCATATATGCCAAATTTGAATCAAAACAATTTTGAGTTCTCATTTGTATTGTTGTTGCACTTCCTTTGGTTGCTTTTTATTGTGTTGGCATAAATCACCAAAAAGGGGGAGATTGAAAGGGAAATGTGCCCTTGGGCCATTTCTAAGTATTTTGGTGATTGAGTGCCAACACAAGTGGACTTATGTTAATCTATGCAAAGTGATGGACAAAGTGCAAATCAAGTAAAAAGGTATGTTCCTAAGACTTAGTACATTGTTTTGGAGACTAATGAATTGTGCCTAAGTACTGGAAACAGGAGAAATCAAGTTGGAAAAGAGATGGCTTTGTTCAGCCAAAGACAGCTCGGTCTGGGTGCACCGGACTGTCCGGTGCGCTAGGCCGGCGTCTGTCAACTGGCTGCTCTCGGGAAGCAATTAACGGCGAACGACTATAAATCACCGGACTGTCTGGTGGTGCACCAGACTGTCCGGTTAGCCAACAGTCGGCCCGGCCAACGGTCGGCCGCGTAATCCGCGCGCGACGCGTGGCAAGAGCCAACGGTCAGAGGGGGCACCGGACTGTCTGGTGTGCACCAGACAGTGTCCGGTGCGCCAATGGCACCAAAGCGCCAACGGTCGGCTTCGCCAAAGAAGGAAAGAAATCCGCACCGGACAGTGTCCGGTGGTGCACCGGACTGTCCGGTGCGCCAGGCGACAGAAGGCAAGAATTGCCTTCTTGAAATGCTCTCAACGGCTCCAAGCTGCCTTGGGGCTATAAAAGGGACCCCTAGGCGCATGGAGGAGTACACCAAGCATTCCTTGAGCATTGTTGATCACTCACACTTCATTCTTGCGCACTTGTTCGACATTCTTAGTGATTTGAGCTCCGTTCTAGTGAGAACCTCGAGATATTGTCTTGAGCTCAAGTTTTGGTCTTGTGTGTGCGTATTTGCTATGGCTTTGAGTGTGTTGCTTCCCTCCCTTACTCTTGAGCTTCATATTGATTCTTATTGTAAGGGCGAGAGACTCCAAGTTGTGGAGATTCCTCGCAAACGGGAAAAGAGTAAAGTAAAGAAGAACACCGTGGTATTCAAGTTGATCATTGGATCACTTGAGAGGAGTTGAGTGCAACTCTCGTCCGTTGGGACGCCACAACGTGGAGTAGGCAAGTTTTGTACTTGGCCGAACCACGGGATAAATCCTCGTGTCTCTTGTGCTTGTCCTTACTGTGTCTATTGTGTTTCACAAGAGCTCTCCTATCTACTCACTTGATTCCATTGTTTCTAACTCTTGATCAAGTTTGTGGTGTTAAGTTTTAAGTTTTTACAGGATCACCTATTCACCCCCCTCTAGGTGCTCTCACCTTTATCTGTTCATAATAATTAAACATGGAACATGACTTTACCCTATGCTAAACGCGATGGCTAAATTAATACCGTTCTGTTTAGACGAGTATTTTAATTTATAATCGTGTGACGTGATCGCTCATCGGCCGTAGCCTCGACCGTTACTTTCCCTTCCTCGCTTAGTCGTAGGTGTGAGCCCTGCGTCGAACGTCTGTTTATTTACTATATTCTATTGTTTGGTGTACTGTTCTTTTGTATTAAATTTTTGGAATGTATGTTTGAAACTCGTATAGATAACAGTCAGTCGGTGGAGTCTGAAGGAGTTGCAGGTGCAGACCCTGAGCAGCAGTCGGTTGGTGAAGTGTCCCTCGACCCATATATGTCCTACTCATTCTTATAATTCACCCCCCGCATTTACACAGTTTATACCTAAGGATTGACTAGCTTTTGTTTATCTTGTCCTTGTTTACCTATTTCAGTTGGGTTATCTTGGTTTAACTTTATGCTAGCGCCTCACATTAATCAATGAACATGATGAGATTATCTATGATACGCTGTTTTCCCTTTTGATTATGATGATGGTTCTGTGACAATTAAGGGGACTCGAGCTATTTTTCGAGTGCCTCTCCGTAAGGACTAGTTCATTGGATGACCGCCCGGGAAAACAGCGCAACCATGAGGGTGGAATGGGACGCCCTTAGCTGAATAATTAGAGGAACTGGGGTGCAGTTCGCTTCGCCGTCGTGTCGTTATTGGGGCTCGGTGTATGCGGCTCGCTCTGCCAAGGTTGGTTTGCCCCTTACGGAGGAGTGCGGTGCATTTAGGAAACCTAACGGGCGACTACAGCCCCAGGAAATCTTTGTAAAAGCTACGTAGTGGAACCCTGCCTATTCACCTTGGTAGTGTTTAAGGGTTTGATCGGCCCGAGGCAAGAGGGAATCACGACTTGTGGGTAAAGTGCGCAACCTCTGCAGAGTGTTATGAAACTGATATATCAGCCGTGCTCGCAGTTATGAGCGGCCAAGGGAGCTCCATTGAATAGAGATACTTTGATCAGAGATGGTTGGTTTACATGTGGTGATGAGGATGATGTTTATGACTATGGTAATGGTAAGTGGTATTCTTTCTGTTTGGAAAGGGTACTTTTGGGTTAACAACTTGGGTTAATTCTAAAATCTAGCTCTCTCTACTAGTAATAATAATCTAACCAACTAAAAACAACTGCTTGACTTAACCCCACATAAAGCTAGTCCACTACAGCCAAACGAGACATTTGCTGAGTACGTTGATGTGTACTCACCCTTGCTTTCACAAAACACCAGGTTGCCTTTGGTGCAATCTATGCTCAGGTAAAGAAGAAGGTGTCAAGGCGGATCTCCAGGAGTTCTAGGACTTCGACGAGTTCGAGGATTAGGCTAGCGACCTTCCCTAGTCAGCTGCATGTGGTGGGTTGTTTACGTTGGCTACATTTCTATTCTCTGTACTTTGATTTATATTATGTAAATGGCTCTAGTCTGTAATATTATTACTTACTCTTTATTGTAATTCGAAGCATTGTGTTATGATGAGTCATTTATGTAATCGCTGTGTACGTGAATTACTGATCCTGGCACGTACATGGTTTGCATTCGGTTTACCTTCTAAAACCGGGTGTGACGCATGTCCATTGGGGATGTGTGTCCTAAGGAATCCGAAGAGCCTAGACAAGCATAAGATCTAACTGTCATCTTCCAATCAAGCATCTCCACCAACTCAAGATGAGGATCAGGCTCAAGACAATGAAGATGAAGAACAAGAGGATGAGCCACCTCAAGAGGAGGACTGTGGTGGAACCGCCCGAATTATTCCAACTTAAGTGCCCAAGTCCCGCCTTAGAGGCTAGACCACACTTAAATTGGAATAAACCGTTAGTCCCTCGGATCTAGTCCGACTAGGCCACTAATAGGATCAAGTACCACATACTCACTCGAAGGTGAGGCACAGAGCAAATACAATAAAGCATAAAACCATAATTTAAAGAAGTGCTTAAGGTTATTACAACAAAATCGGAGTTTTGCAAAAGTAGTAGTCATTGTTTGAGATGCAGCGGAAAATCAACTAACGATAAATAAAAGGGAGGATGGGGAAGCCTGGCCCATCACTCCTTATGCTCCTCTCCTGCTGAGGTAGGGTCCCGCTCGACTGTCCAATCCGGTGGCAAGGTAGACGGCCAAGTCACTCCTGCAACCATATCCTCCAGAGAACCTATAAAAATTATGCCACAAGCAAGGCTGAGTATACTAATACTCAGCTAGACTTACCCGGTGTGAGGAGTCTACTCCTCTACCTCTAGACATGCAGCTGTTTGGCTGAGGGGTCTGGTTTGCCAAAAGCACTAGCTGAGTCTAAACTCAAATTTTTAGCTTTTCAAGTTTTAGTATGATCCTTTTAAACTAGATGAGTACCTAGCTATTCACACATGGTATCAAACATTTTATCAATCAACATCTTTTGCCAGTCATCTCATTTCCACTTATTACTCAATGCAGTACAATGGATCAAGCAGTCTCATTAGTTACGAGAAGCAGACGATTCGAATTGAGTTTTAAACCTTGCAAGGTAAACCTAAACATATGACATGTAGGGGCACTCCGTCCCCACACACATCAACCTTCCCCATCGATTCCCTGGCAACACAATAGGGCTCGCGACCTTGGCGTACAATGCTCCAATTGTCCCCGGCTGCCACCGTGCAACGACCGCACTTGTACCCACCATAATCCGACATGGGAGACTCCGTCTCAGGTCCAGTGAGGAGTAAAGTCTGCGGGCAGGTTCAATCAGGTACTAGGCTTATCGTTTACCATATTTCCCGATATGTGTTTAGTACGTTCAAACGCTTGACACAGGTATCCACACGTTAATCCTTATTCCAATTTCTCATCTCGTAGACAGCGCATCCCCATGGATCGTTGTCCGCAGACCATCATCATTCTAATATAAAATGGATACAACCAATTCCTGACCTCGCGCAAGTGTTAGAAAATCACTCGACTTCTACCGAGATCCCTAATTAGCGAAGCAGCTACTCGACCTAGCATACTAGTATCCATCTCAAAAGGAATCCTGGGTTCATGCAACTAAGGTTTCAGTTAACTCCTATACTTAAGTGCACAGTACAAGCCTACAAACAATAAGTGCAGTAAAATAGTATATAATAATGGTTATGCATAAAACCGGGGCTTGCCTTCAAAAGATGGGACAGGCAGATCCTCGATGGCAGGCTCTGGTGCTGGCTCCTGGACTACCTCCTGAGCAACTCCTTGCTCTGGAATGATGACGTACTCTCCGTCAGCGAGATTACAATCTATTGAATGCAATGAATCTTTACTACTTATTAAGACTCTAATAGTAGTCTGCCTCCTTTGTTCTGCCGTTCTGCCATCGATCAATCTCCACCGTCTGTCATGTCCACGCCTCTGTCTTCATCGTCCGATGCACACGGCGTGCGTCGCCCCCCTCGCCCCTCGGTCGACCCCTGTCCGCGTGAGCGACCTAGCTTTCACTCCTCCTTCCACAACCGTCGGTGCCCTGCCTCCCGCCCCCTCTGTGCAAGCCGCCGCCGCCCTGCCTCCCGTGCCCACCTCCGCGCATCCGCATCCTTCTTGGTGGCCTCATTCCCGTCCACCTCTGCCTCCGCGGCGACGTCTTCAGCGCCGACCGCCCCGCCGCCGAAGCCTGTGCTGCAGGGATGGCAAGCAACCGCTCTCCCCACGACCTCCTCCCCCTGGGTCAACAGATTCCCCCTATCCCACCCCTGCGCTCCACTTACGCGACTCGAGCGCGACACAATCGAGGAATGCATTCTTCCTCTAGGTGCCCCTGTGGATAGCTGACGAGAGGAGACGACGCGCACGCCATGTCAGGTTCGCCCGCCGCTTCCCCTTCCCCCGCTCCCCTGCAGCGCTAGATCCCCAATCAGTGCACGATTTCTGTACAGGACTGCTCAATTCGGTCTGAAACCTGGCGCCCTCGAAGAATCCGACTGATTGGTACGACGACAGGCTCGATTAGGATCCTGATTTCGCGCGTAATTCAAATCTGCTTTCTGGTGGCTTCCTGTTCCACTCATGTGTGCTTGGCATTTTGCAGGGGAACAAAGGTGTCTGAACTCAGAGCTATGGCATGCATGCGCAGGGCCCCTTGTGTCCCTGCCTGTGGTTGGGAGCCGGTCGTCTACTTTCCTCAGGGCCATAGTGAGCAGGTCGGTCACTCAGCAGTATCTTTGAATAAAGTAGATACGCCCGAGTTTGTTGACTTGAGAGTTGAGACTATCAGTATCAGGTTTTTGCAGATGACGAACAAAAAAGAATCACTTGAGCTGCTACCCTTCTGATTCTTTACATTGCATATGTTAAATGGATCGACTAAGCATAACACTTACGGAAGATTCAACTGAAAAATCACTTTGCCCAACTATACACAAAGATTTTATGTGTTCAGATAATCAATCTTGTTCAGAGATTGTTATCACATGACAATCAGGTTCAAGAGGTGTCACGCATTCCCAATGGCTCCAACCCCGGCAACTGCATCTCCCTGCTAAGGGTGAGAAACCCATCAATCATTTCTTGTTCCTCTGTCATCCATTAAACGCGCATTGTGATGTTGAGTTAATTCCTCTAGACGTGTCTATCGTTGGCGATCTTGACAATGGTGATGATGAATTGATGGTGGCGTGCAACATCACAGGGCCTGAACGTGAACCAGAATAGCATGCTGATCCTTCAGGAGAGCTGACAAACTTCTACTGCACAAGGCTTCTGAAGTTCACATCAATAATGTTCTAAAAATGGTCATTTCATAGGAGCAATTGCAGAAGGTACTTGATGCTGGAATTAGTATTAAAGTATGGTCACAACAGATAGCAACATGAAAATTCTGCATTACACGTACTGCACCTATTGGTTTCCATGCTAACTTTTTCCCAATTTATGACTTCTCATAGTGCAGGTCCATCTCCGCATATGGCATTGGTTTTCTACTGTTATCTGGGCACTGTATTGCTATTGCTTTAGTGGACAAATTGAAGCTAAAGTAAGTGTTTTTCTTGCTGCAGTTACTAGAGTGATATGTAGCTCCTTTTGTTTCACTCTTTCTCCATAAACTGTAAATTTCATATAAACAAAGTTGAATTTGGCTATAAAAGTGGTTATCGTTAGCTTATAGTTATTTCAAGAGTGTTGTGTGACAGCACTGGGAGTTTAAAAGCTCAAATTTTATACTGGTTGCTTTGCTCCCAGCTTTTCAAGAGTGTCATTTTTTGAGCAGCTGTGGAGATATTATATGAGAACAGTCTACAGTTCTTGAAATTTACTTGGGATGTTTTTTGTTTCATATGACAAACATATATACAAGCATCCATGTGTGCGTGTACTACAAGTAAGCAAAATTTAGTTTACTTAGGTGCAAAATCATTTGGTTTTCAACTGAACAAGTGGCCTTATAGTGTTTTGAAGGTTGAGGTACTGGCAGAACATAATAATAACCATAATCTCGAAGGAAGTTTACCATGTAGGAGTGATCATGATGTACAACAGCACAATGAGGAGTCAGACTACATGGGTAAGTAGCATTATGCAATTTCCACATTATTGTGAGGCAAATGGTGTGTTTTTCGGTGGTTTTCATTATTTGCTTGTCTTATATTACAAGCAGCATGGATGTTCTTTCATCCCATCGTATTGTAGCACTGCCGAATTATTGATGATCAACATGCGGGTTCAGTAGTTTAATTCTGAATAACACACATTTATGCAGCAAAAAAACTATTGTAGTTTTGCTTTGTTTCTTTTTTGCAAGGATAGCTAAATTACTTGAACATGTGTATAGCTCACATCACATGTCTTGTTTTTCTTGTATGGTAGAAACATGGAGTTCTATTCTCCATGTTTTCCTTTTTCCCACATATCTCTACTACTTATTAAGAGTGCAAGGGTAGTCTGCCGTTCTGCCGTTCTGCCGTTCTGCCATTCTGTAATCTCGACTGTCCGTTTTACTGTTCTGCGATCGTAGCCGTCCGATCCTGCCCATACCCGACGCAGCCTCTCCCACCCTGTCTTCCGCCGCCAGCTCGCAACCGTCCGGCGCAAGCAAAGAGCCCCCGTTCCGCTCCCACGATCGCCGTCGCCGTCCCTCTGCCCTCATATCCCCTCCCACGACACCGAAACAATGACGACGCATACCGCGGAGGAGCTCGCCACCCAGATCGAGCAGCAGAAACTCGAGGAGCAGAAGACCGAGGTGAGATTTCGCACATACTTTTCCCGTTTCTGCAACCCTAGCTAGCTCTAGCGCAAGCACGCAGGCGGTGATGGTGGCCACGGGAGACAGCCGGCGCTCGGCGTGATTCCCACCCCGCCGCGAGCCAAGAGGTTCGAGGTCAAACTCGTGGACCCCCCCGCCGTGCCCCCCGCTCCCACACCCGCACAGGAATCTAGCCCCCATCCCCCTCCCGCTCGAGATCTCCGCCGATCTAGCCTATCGGGGGTCCGCGACGTGTGGAGGGGTGAGCATCGACGGTGGCGGTAGAAGAGGAGGAAGCCTTCGAGGGTGCGCTCACCGACGAGCAGCTGCGAGAGGTAGTGCCATGGCTGCCCCATATCCTTATTACATTTCCCCTGACGGTTGTTAACTGGGATACATGAATCTGGGGTTCGGTTGTTTGCTGAGTGGGATACACGAATCGTTGCTGCAACCTTCTCCCTCTCTAGCCTAGGAACAAAGCCCTTGCACTCTCAAAAGGAGTGGAACAAATATGGGGCATTGGTGTTGATTTGGGATGGGGAACGAAATGGAGGTTGGGGTTCGTGTTGATTTGCGTGGGAGTTGGTGTTGAACTGTTGATTATGATTGGGGAAGGAGAAAGCGTTTTGGGCTGGACATGTGAGTTTTCTTGTTTGAATTCAGTATTATCAGATACAGTAGTCCGATCCTAATTTTGATTCTTGCAGAACTCTGAGGTGGGTGGTGGAGGAGGAGAGCGAGGGAGGACGACGAGGCTGCCTGGCCGAGCCACGAGGGGAAGGTGAGCGTCACCTGCAAGGCCACAACCTTGGTGAGACCGCCACCATGAGTGTGCCCCACGGTCGCCGCCAGGATCTTGAGCTCGCCATCGATGACTTCGACGAGGAGTTGATCGACCATGAGCTACGCTACTCGTTCCAGCGCAACAGCAAGGTACAATCCTCCCCCTCCCCACCCAACCGACCATTCTTTAGGTCGCAACGGGTGTGTATGTTTTTTATTGTTACCCCGTAATTGGAATTGTAGTCCATTCAGCAAACCTTGGCGCTCCTCACCTATCGCAACCTCTTCGGCATTGCCATCAGACTTCCTGTCATGCTGCTCCGAGATAGGCGTGCCTGATTTTCCGACAGGTCAGTCGATCATCAATCCCCTACCAATACAACATACCGAACTACTCCATCATCCTGCACAAACTAAACTAGATTCATTTTCCGTTTCTGATATATACACATTCTGTGTTAACTTTGATCTTGGTTCATAAGAAAAGAACAAAAAATAAACACATATCTAATGACTATAATTATACATACATCATCTCTTGTGATTTTAGATACTTTTCAATTATACCTTTTTTTTCTAAAATCACACGAAAAGACCAATCTGTGTCCCGGTAGTGACTAATGTTTGTTGTCAACCTTGGTCGGAAACAGATGAATGGCCAGGAGAGGCGAGGGCCGCCTCACCGTAGATGGAGCCCACAGGGGGCGCAAGGAGTGGTGCGCCTTCTCTGGCTCCTTGCTTCGCTCCAATGGCGTCGAGGTCCACGTGCCACTTCATGGAGCGGATGCAGCACAGTTGGCTAGGTACCACATTCTTTCCAAGCATAGTATCTCTTTTGTTCTTGTCAAATCATTTTAGTTCACTTGGTGTTTTTTTGTTTAGAATATCTTGGAACAAAGTGCAACACTTGTGTGCAGCCTGGTTAGTGTGTCTCCCTGTTTTATGGGGCCTAATTTTAGACGCGATGTAGTGTTTACCAATGAGGTTTTCATTTTGCTCACTGGTTTCTACACAGCTAATAATTTGCATAAGTTACTAAATAGGAACTCGGCCATGAACAATTAATCTGAGTGCTACTTTAACCCTTCTATCAAGAAACATAACGTTTTGAGCAGAAACTAATTAGGTGGTGAACCCTCCCTGTCCTCGTGCTAAGCCCAGTTATGTAGCCAAAAGCTGGGATTAGATCCACTCAGCTAACCCCAATCGTTGTCGTCAGTTTTCCCCCTCTCTCCAAGGCTTCGAGTCGAGCTGCTAATGCGGTGCCCTGTCCTTTCTATCTCCCCCTCAAGTCCATGGCCACGATTCCCCTGACATATGATTATGATGGGGGGGGGGGGCAAGAACGATCGGCGTTGATGGTGCAGTGCATGCACCATCACCTTCATGAAACCTAAATATAGTTACCACCGTGCTTGTTTTGTCATGCCGTATGATATCGACCTTTCAGGGCACTGAAATATGTACTGCTTGCTGGCTGGCTCATCGCCATGCCTTGCTTTTATTATGTTAATGTTTTGTTTGGAACACGAAAAATATCCACACACAAAAAGAATATCAAGGGCTTGTTTAGGGGAATGAATGGCTAAAATCCTCTATTTTAGCCCCTCCTCCTCCGTTCTCCTTGCTCCTAAACATGCCCCGAGAGAAGTTTATCCTACAAAAGAAAGGAAAAATCAAGGGGGACCTTTGTTTGAAAATAAAGAAACAGAGAATATGGCCAGCTAAGCCATGTCTTTAGTAAACTGTGCAGGTGTTTGAGACGAATGTATGATTCTCTGGTAGGCAGCATAGAGACGAAGAGAACCCCACCCCACTTCTCTCAACTAGCAGTAGTAGCGGATACAACATCCCACCTAAAGTTAGGCTGGATCTGCTAACTAACTACAAGCCTCGGTTTCTGTTAGCATTTCATTTCACTGCTGGAAGCACAAGGTTCTAGCTCTACTTCACCTTTGTTTCTCTATATATAAAAACCTGCGATGACTTGTGGCCATGATACAATACAGCAAGTTGACAAGCTGCCCCAACTGCAGGAGAGGCTTGGTAGGTAGACAGGCAGGCAGTATGCCTGTCTAATTAACAAGGCATCGGCCATCCCTCGTCTGTCATTGCAGCCGTTGCTATCCCATCACTGCATGCCAACAAGGATATCCAGGTTAGGTTAGTGCGTGGTACGATGTACAGGTGGACAGATTAGGACGCGGATTAGAGCTCCCTCCCAATAACGAATCAGAAGACCTTTCGTTCGTGCATGATGATGGGTGTTCTATGCCAATAATTTTGAGCACAAGAGATGTCCGTAACATGGGTGGACCTGAGCTGAGAACAAGAAGCGAAGCAACCCACTGGATCTCATTCTCGGCAGTCCCCCAGTCCCCTCCTCCGTCTGATGGCCAGACCAGACCTGCTCTGCTCTGCCCTTTTTCCTCCACAAGCAACATGGAGAAGTGGCCTGTCACTGCCTCCCAACTCTCTAACAGCGACCTCTCGCCTGGGCACTAATTAGTGCTTAGGCTAATGTATGATCGGAGGATCCCCAACAAACATGCTCGCCTGGGCACTAATCAGTATCATAAATGTGGATGCTTTATAAGCATCCATAATAGGCTAGAAAAATTGTAAGCAGGGGCTGGCCCAGTATGGAAACAAAGGCATGCACAAGAACTCAACCTATGGACCAAAATTATGACATCATACACACAAACCCCTAAATTTGTGCAACTACAAAATTGAGCAAGCAGAACCAATTTAAAAATAGAACTAAATTGCATAATATAACCATGGATCCTCATGTCATGATAAAGTCTGTAAGAGGTCAAACAACACCTCCTTCACACACCAAGAATCGATCATAAAGGCATTGTTAAATTTCCATAGTTATACGCCAACTCTCACACCAATAATTAAGACAACTTCCACTATTGTTTAGCATGGACTTTGTAGAGCTCAGAGGGAGCATTTCTATGCAATTTAGAGTTCACAAGCTGCTCCTCCAGCGTCATCTTAATGTCCCTCACTGCCTGCACCAGTCTTGCTCCTCTGCAAACTCTTGCCAGGAACAAATTGATATATATGTAAATTGTATTCCTTTGGCTGAAAAAATCTCATGATTTCAAGCATGTTAGACCTTGTTGTAATTGCATAATTTGTTTATTTCGAATGGAAAAAGTTACTATTTATTTTGGTGTTTCAGGTGCTTCATGAATCAATATTTCTTGTTGATAGCTTGTCTGCAGCTATGGTCACTTATCACTCCTGTAAATCCTGCAAGTACCTGGGGCCCACTTATATTTATCTTTGCTGTTTCTGCAACCAAAGAGGCATGGGATGACTACAACAGGTATATTTCAGATAAACAAGCGAATGATAAGGAAGTGTGGATTGTTAAGAATGGTGCCCGGAAACACGTATGCTCCTATGTCATCCTCTATCATTTCGCAATGTGCACATCTTTGGTCTTTCAGATATGCATTTAACCATTTGATTTGAGATGAAAGAGAAAATCAGGAGTGTGTCTGTATCCAGAAAGCAAAGTGGAAAATATATCCATGTAACCTTCTTGTATCGGGCTTGCTACCTTTTGCTTCTTTGTAGTGCTACATCTTGAAATATTGTTTAGTGATATAGAAGACCATAAATGAAACTTAGTCTAATTCATAGTCTGAAAGGTTACTGGTCATAAAACTCATTAGATTGCATAATTTTATAGACACATGCTCTTGTTTAGTACCAGGAAAATGGTCTGGTCTCTTCAGCCAGCATTATGATAACGTTTGTGAATTATGAAACTGCTCTAATTTTATAGACTATGCAATATCTAAGCAGATAGGGTGGAGAGTGCTACTTGTTATGTGTTTCCACAAAAATCTACTGTCTCATTTTCTTTGTTTTTTGTTATGTGTCATGTCAATCCCCTCTTCAACATCTGCCTAACAAGGAAGCAAGTACTAAATCAGCACTAGGAATTACTATATACAAACAAAGCTGCTTAAATAGTTAATATATTGCTACAGCACATCAGGACCCAGAAATTAAAAACACAACAAGTATGCTGGTTGAAGATGCTTTGTTTTTGCATCCAGATTATCTTCTTTCATCCATCTATTTTTTGTCAGCCCGGTTGCAAGAAGGATAACTCGTGCAAGTTGTTTATTCCTACACTTTATCTAAAATTCTAGGCATAACCTGACTTCTGCTCTGATGACAGTGGTTGTACAAGTAACGAGTTTAAAGGTTAAGAGATTATCACAATTGTACTCTTCACATTGTATAAAAAATTAAAATCATACAGTTGAGACACTGATCCGGATCTAATGCTGCCCGCCCTTCCTGAATTTTCCTCTGCCGTGGTAGGTTGTGAAGAACGAGGGGTGGGAGCGCCTGTATGGCGGGCTTATGCTCTCTCTCGTCAGCACTGCTGCCTCCCAAGTTGGTTCATTCGCCAGCTTCGTTCCCCACTTTATGAAGGTTGAGACGCTTCTGAATCTTTGCTCGTTGTGTTACTGTTAGGGTGTCTACTACTACTTCTACCAAATATTCCGGAACAGGGCCGAGGCAAGGGCCCTTGAGCAATCCAGGAGAAGGCTTGGCGATGGGTCTGTCGGGATGCTCCAGTCTCTCACTATCGCTGCCCTGTCTGGGTAATTGGAATGTATCTCGGCACTTTTCTTTTGACTACTAGGAAGCAGTGGATTGTCATTGTCTGTTCCTGGAGATAGTTGCTATCACTCTTGATCTTATCGATTTTATGTGATCTTGCTGCCTCATTTATCTCGCGTGTTTTTGTAGTTGTGTCAATGTACTGCTCACAAACCCGATTTGGGTTGTTGTTACACGAATGCAAGTGAGCATATGTTTCTTCTCTGCTACCTACTTTTAGTGCTTCATTTTTTAAAAAATAATGTATATGTTTCTGATTCACCTTATTGTGTTGTTGTTTCTTCAGCATGAGGCAGGCAAGAAGAGAGCTGCTGAAAGTTCCGTGCATTAGATTTTGTTGGTTTGCTTTCGCTCCTGATCGTCTCCCTTCCCTAATGTTTTCCTCTGTGCAGAAATTCTCCATACATGCAGCTTGAGCTCGGGGGCATCATTTCTTCTAGCTTCAGGAAGCCGGACAAGCACAAGGCGCAGACTGCAGAGACTGTAAGATCGACTTGAACGCTTC
This sequence comes from Zea mays, assembly GCF_902167145.1. NCBI lineage: Eukaryota > Viridiplantae > Streptophyta > Magnoliopsida > Poales > Poaceae > Zea > Zea mays. Next base: position 85,986,161 of record NC_050100.1, on the reverse strand, counting down.
CTAGGACCGAATGTTTTCATCACCGTTTTTATTAGATGTAGTAGAAATGAAGCCTCTACTTGTATTTATGCAGAGAGTGTAGGCAATAATATTTATATTACTACTACCAACCGCATTGTCGTTTTCTTTTTGTGTGTGTTGCCTCTGCTTGTATTTATGCTGCTGCCTACTCATGGATGTGCATTCCTCCCTTTTCAGAGCTCTGTAGAACAGCTTGCATGACCCAATCCCTGTAAAGATCAAGAACTGCACCGAGCTCAGGGCAATGTAAGATTCCATTTTCATCTATCTCTTGTTTTCTTCTTACTATCAATATGCCAGGTAGTGTTAAAAAATTCAGTATGTGTGTAGATCTGCTCGTGCTTCTTATATGCATTTAGTTACACCATTTTGTCAATGTAAGATTCCATTTTCATCTGTCCACTATTTTTCTTCTTACTATCAGTGCGGTAGGTAATGTTAAACAAAAAATTCAGCATGTGTTAGAGATGTTCGTGCTTCTTATATATTTTGTTCTACATGCACTGTGATTATTTAAACAAGTTCATTTGGGGGGGTCAAGACAGCAAGCGTGAGGAGAAAATTGATGAGAATTCAGACAGTAATCCTATAGAGGTCCAAATGCAGTCTGGTTAGTGTTTTTTTGCTATGCAACATTGGTTAAATTGAAACCTTTATAGTATTTTGAATACACGACGATTATTTAAATGACATCATTTGGGGAAAATGGGTTTTAGGAGAGCAAACATGAAGAGCAAAATGATGAGAATTCAAGTAGCAATCCTGTCGAGGTTCACGAGCACGATCTTGTCAGTGTTTTTTTTTGCTATGCAACATAGGAAAACTGAAACCTCTTATGCTATTTATGCAATTGTTATCATAGCCTTATGTTCATTATTTCTTCTGGATTTGAGTTTCGAGAAAAAGAACATGTTGAAGAAGTTGACCAGTCAAGTAGCAACCATGTCGAGATCAGTGAATAAAAATTTCGGTATGTGTTAGATATGTTCGTACTTCTTATATATTTTATCCTACGTGCACTGCGATTATTTACACATACTTCTATGGATTGAGCCCTCTGGGTATCTTCTTGTCTGCTGTTTAATCGATGTGTCTCGTCAAAATTTTGGCACTTTTTTCTTGTTCATCACAATGAAGAAAAGTAATTTCGCCCTTGGTTTTGCATATGAGCTTTAATAATCTTTAATGTGTAATCTTAGGGGCTCTAAAGATCTCTTTTCATTGTGCCTTGTGAGACCAGGTCCATCGACTCGACAGAGAAAGCAATAGTTTGGTTTTGATGGGTAGAACAAAAGAAAGCTTTACTCGACTGTGGATGGTGTCTGCTAATCCTGCTCACTTTGCAACTAGAGTTACATATTTACATTCCTCACAGATGATTGCTAGGTTGCTACTTGGTTGAGAGCACAAGATCACTATGAATATAGGACATGCAAATGTTAAGACTTTTACTTGAAAAAATAGTGTTCTTCCTTATTGTTTGAACTTTATTCTCCTACATGTTATAAATGTCAATGTGGTCCTTGGAGTTACTTCATAAGCATTTTGTCAGTTTAAAGTCCATATTTATTTTCAGACAGGTTGTAAGTTGGAATGTATATTTTTTGTTAAGGTAATCCATATTTTGTGTTTAAACTGTCATAAATTTGTACAATAGACCATATATAATATGGGATCATGTGCTTCTAGGAGAACCATTTTTAGATGGCGCATGTGTGTAGCTAGATGCTCATCTTTCTCATGATTGTGCATAGTCTAATTTGGCACTTTGTAGCCTTTTCATTTGGTCAACACTAGCCTGGCTAGGGATGCTGTAGTCTTGAAACTCGAAAAGGCAAATGTATATCTAAATTAAAAATGATCTTGAAATGCTAGCCTCGCTAGGACTGCTGTAGTCAACACTAGCCTGATGAAAATGATTTTGTATTCAGTATGTATAACGATGATAATACAAAATCCAGTTTCAAAATGTATCAGTTTTTGGTGCAAAACACCAGCATATTTTCTCTTCTATGTCTACAATTCGATCTGCATCTGCTTGCGCCTACTGTTTCAAGCGAGATTTTAGGTGAGGATTTTGTTCTCATGCTCTTTTATTTGTGTTGTAGAAGAAGTTGATGAGGAATATGCTAAGAAGATGCCTGAGACAAGCCAAGTTAAAAACGAGTGTCCATATATATAGAGAGTACAAAGGAAAAATCCCTATATATTAAATGATTGGAACTAGCTAGGCATCTATTTATACACTATTGATTAGTTTATTTGAAATAATATCCAACACATTTGCACCCGTTTTTTGTGTGAATTTGCGTAACACTATTTTGCTGCCAATATAAGCTTCAGTGGAATTTTATTGTGCAAGAATTTATATCATCAATACAATATTAATGTTACGGTGATATTTTTCTACACAGATCTATATATCATAGTGATGTTTATCGTTCTGTATCTATATTTTATACTAACTTTTAACTTCCGTGGCAACTTGCGGGCTATGTTTTCAAGCAAAGTTGGAGCCTAGGACTCAAATTTCATTGGCTTCAAGAGAAAATTACTGATCTCACTAGGGAAACCCCTGTTGCTGTAAACCCTGCACTTGTGGGTCATCATCTGTTTTTGTTTTGGTCTTTCCGTCATTCAGGCAACACCGGTAATCAGCTTGGTCGTGGCTGATCACTCGTGCTGTGCATGTAGGAAGTAGTGAGCATGTTTAGTTTCAGTAGTGGGCCGGCCGCACAACCCAGACGTGGGGATGGACGCGTTAGTAGGCGGGTTATGTGGCTGGCATCTTGCATTCAGGTGCTGTTTGGTTCCTTGTGAGGAGCGGTAATGTTAATGTAAATGCAAAACCCCGCTAGCTGTTCCGGTTCAACGGGTACCAGGTTTTGTTTGGTAATTGCGTGTGGTTGCTTCTGGTAGAGATGGGACAGTAAGCAGGTGCATATGCGATGGGAAGACGCCAGGATGAGAGCGGTATCATCATTCTGAAGGTCTGTATCTGATAGCGCGTGAATTGATGCCGTTCGAACCAAACCAAACGAGAAGCAAGGTGATTGGGTCCCGCTGTGAACCGTTGACGGATGAAAATACGCGAACCAAACAACACCTCAGTTGTAACTAGGTAGGTGCCCGTGCGATGCCACATAACATAAATTGCGAACCTCCAATATACTTCATTTGAGACAAGTGATGCCCAAGAAAATGGGGGTAAACTGACACAGCTATCACTTGCATTACTTGCCCTATGCGTGGAAGAATCTGACACAGCTATCACCCATGAAGATTTCCGGTTAACTTGTGGAACCGGACTTCATTTGAGACAAGACAACAATACCAGTGTTGAGCTTGCCACTCGACCATGGCACACGCGAGAACACGGGATGATCAAGTAAGAACTGAACAGAATGCACTAATACAAAAGGATGGCTTGCGTTCGCTTCCTTGCTCCACAGGAAGCATAGCTGATATACAAATCGAGAACACTGGTAAATGTAAAACTTCTCGATTTGCCACATAGTTTATCGTGGTTTTATACGTTCCCGTTGCAACGCACGGGCACTCTCCTAGTAAGATATATGTATATTAATAATATGTCAATTTAGTAAATACTATGTATGGTGAAACAATATTAAACAGTGGTTAAACTAGGGTTTTTTTATCAGATGGTGCTCTTAGTGTTCTATACACACCTATCTTAGGGTCTTGAGTGATCTTAAAATTTTTAATCATCCCCTTTATGTTTTAATTGACTCTTAGAGGGATTTAGTTGTATAATATTAATTTCTTCCACAATTCCCCTTTTACTTTCTATTTATGCTTATTTTGAGTGCTCTTGAACTACCATGGTGATTTAGAATTTTCTAAAAATGTTGCAAAAATTACAGTGGGTAAACATTGGTATATGTAGCTTATTCTACAAATTTGAGGTTAGAATTAATTAAGATAAACCTTGGGAAAAATAACAAAAGTGAGGGTAGATGATCACTTTGCACTACAGCTCTGGTTTAGGTGAGGGTTCTGTACTAAAAATTATTTTTGTCAACATCTATGGGTATGATAGGTCTTTGTGCCAAAAATCACAAAAAGCGACTTAATGGTTATTTAGTTGTGATTTTCTAAAGTTTAATGTCAAAAAGGTGCTTATAACTAACTTGTCATTTGAAAAATATCAAACAACAGAACTTATATTTTTCCTAGATTCATACTAGCATATCAGTAGTTATCCCAAGGATTGGGGTGGTTTCTCCTTAGGGTTATTTTTCTAGGATTATTCTAAGTTCTTACTGTTTTTATGAAATAAAATGTGGTGCATTTCTTTTGTACTAACAGAGGGTTCAACAAAATGTTCTTATAAACTATGTTACTTAAGCAAACTAGGAAAAATGTGGTTGCCCTCTGGTTCATATTTTAAATTCCTTTTTTCATTTTCTTAAGGTTTGGGTCAATACAAATTTTAATGGTTAATCCCTCCTTAACCTAGTGTACTGAGGAGTTTAACATTTTTAAACAGGGTAGTTAGTAGTTAAGTATGCCTCTAATTTTTATTACCCTCAGTCCACAAGTATTTCTATTTTTCCTCTATTTACTTAGTTTTGGGCAGTACACTTATTTAAATTAAAACTCTAAAAAGTGTTGCAGTAATCAGGGTGTTTATTATTTTTCCTAAATAGCTCATGATATTTAGGACTTAGCAAAATTGGTTTGACCAAATTTGGTTGGATAAAACTTAAGTTATGTACCCATTTAAAAGAATAAATCTTAAAGGTTTAAGGAAAACAGGTTTGCATCGGGGTCCCTGGGGTTTTCTTTAACTCAATCATTTAAACGGTGCCCCTGTGAAACTATTCCACTGAGTCACTGACATTGCGAATACCCCCCTATCTTTTCTCTCTCTCAACCCGAGCTCCTTCCTCGCCGGAACAGTGACCGCAGAGGGGAAAAAGGGTGGCGCGGCTTACCGGCGGCGGGAGAGGTCCGGTGGATGGCCGGGTGAGGTCCGGGAGGTCCTGGCGGTCACGTCGAGGGGCGGATTGCCGGTGGTGATGGTCGGAGTAGGGCTGGCTGCATGCGTAGACGGTCGGGCTCATCGGCGGCGTGTGCTCCGACCTGCTCACTGTGGTATAGCTCAATTAAATGGCACGGGGAGCTTCACTGGAGTTCAAGGATGCCATAGGCACAAGGAATCGACGAATGGCTTACCGTGTGGCTCGGTCTATGTGCGACGGCGGCTGGTTGAAGTCCGGCGACGTCGATCTAGTGTCTCCGGTGAGGTGGTGTCTAATCCGTGGCTCGGGAAGCCTCACTGAGCTCCGAGGAAGCTAGCCAAAGGGTCAGACGGGGTGGAGGAGGGCTAGAGTGGCCGATCTGCGGTGGCCGGGGCTTACATGGCCGCTGGCATGCCGTTATCTGGGCAAACGCCGGTGAACTCGTGCTCGGGCAGGGTTAGAAGTGAGCAGGGGCGTACAGTCGAGACTGAGGTGGGCTTTATAGCCGCGGACGCGGTGTTGTCGCAGCGCGGCGTGGCGCGTGCGGCGCGGCGCGCGCGGCGCCGAGCGCCGGGGCGTGCTCTGGCGTTGCCAGGGCGCGTCGAACACGTGGCCGTGTTAAACTGCCTGAGTTCTTGCGCATGCAGAGCTCCCAAACGTGCGAATCTTGCCATATGTCTTGTGTAAGGTTTCTTCCCTACACCTAGAGCTATCTAGTTCATGTGAGTTCCAAGGGGAGATCTGGCCTAGCTTGGAAGATATGGTTGCGCCAAGTCTTGTTTGTCTGCACTGTTTACCCCGCGACAAAATAGATGTCAAACCATGTCAAACGACCCTGGTTTGGTTTCAGGGATGTGCCTTGGGTAGTTTGGCTACTTTTTGTTATTTGGACCATGCAGTTTTGGCGCCAGCAAAAGGGTGAACACTTTTGATCTTTAGACTAGGGCTGATTTTTGACTTAGAGAAAAATGGCTTGCTCTAGGGTGCTCTCCACTTAGGGTTTAATTTTGCGGTTTTTGTAGGACCTTTTTGTAATACCTTCCTTACTATATTTTGTAGGTATATTAATGTACTTCAACTTTGGTAAAGGGTTCAATCCATGAATTGGCCATTTGCATAGTTTTCCCTTTAATCCAATGTTTGGGGGTTTAATGGCCCAAGAGGGGAAATTAGGGTTTTAGAACCTTTTTAATAGGTGAAGATACATGAAGGCTAGGGTATCCTCCCATCATGATCACTACTTAGGTTAGCCATGGTTCTAAATCTTTGGGTGCCTTTACTTTCCACTTAACACATGCGATAATAGGCCATAGGTGTATGCATTGAGCCAGGGCCTTGGGTAACACCTAGGGTGTTACAAGGACAATGATCAAGGGGGAGATGAAGTTGATCAAGACAAGGAAGATGATCAAGAAATACAGGGTCAAAGACCGCAACACCCAAGAGTCCACCAAGCGATTCAAAGACATCACCCCATGAACTCAATTCTCGGTGACATTCATAAGAGGGTAACCACTAGATCTCGAGTTGCTCATTTTTGTGAACATTACTCTTTTGTCTCCTCTATTGAGCCATACAGGGTAGAGTATGCACTAAGAGACTCGGATTGGGTGTTGGCAATGCAAGAGGAGCTCAACAACTTCACGAGGAATGAGGTATGGCATTTAGTTCCACGTCCTAATCAAAATGTTGTGGGTACCAAATGGATATTTTGCAACAAGCAAGATGAGCATGGTGTGGTGACAAGGAACAAAGCCCGACTTGTGGCCAAGGGATATTCACAAGTCGAAGGTTTGGATTTCGGTGAAACCTATGCACCCGTAGATAGGCTTGAGTCAATTCGTATATTACTTGCCTATGCTACTTACCATGGCTTTAAGCTTTATCAAATGGACGTGAAGAGTGCTTTCCTCAATTGACCAATCAAGGAAGAGGTCTATGTTGAGCAACCTCCCGGCTTTGAAGATAGTGAGTACCCTAATCACATTTACAAACTCTCAAAGGCGCTTTATGGGCTCAAGCAAGCCCTAAGAGCATGATATGAATGCCTGCGAGATTTCCTTATCACTAATGGCTTCAAAGTCGGAAAAGTTGATCCTACACTCTTTACTAAAACCATTGCAAAAGATTTGTTTGTACGCCAAATTTATGTTGATGATATCATATTTGGGTCTACTAACAAATCTACTTGTGAAGAGTTTAGTAGGATCATGATCCAAAAATTCGAGATGTCTATGATGGGGGAGTTGAAGTATTTCCTAGGATTTCAAGTCAAGCAACTCCAAGAGGGCACCTTCATCAGCCAAACAAAGTACATTCAAGACATACTTACCAAGTTTGGAATGAAGGATGCCAAGCCTATTAAGACACCCATGGGAACAAATGGGCATCTCGACCTCGACACGAGAGGTAAATTCGTAGATCAAAAGGTATACCAATTGATGATAGGATCTTTACTCTATTTATGTGCATCTCGACCAGATATTATGCTTTCTGTATGCATGTGTGCAAGGTTCCAAGCCGATCCTAAGGAAGTTCACCTTAGGGCCGTGAAAAGAATCATGAGATATTTAGTTTACACTCCTAAGTTTGGACTTTGGTACCCCAAGGGATCCACTTTTGCTTTAATAGGTTATTCAGATGCCGATTGGGCAAGGTGTAAAATTGATAGGAAGAGCACATCAGGGACTTGTCAGTTCTTGGGAAGATCCCTGGTGTCTTGGGCTTCAAAGAAACAAAACTCAGTAGCTCTTTCTACCGCCGAAGCCGAGTACATTGCCGCAGGCCATTGCTGTGTGCAATTACTTTGGATGAGGCAAACCCTCAGGGACTATGGCTACAAATTGAGCAAAGTCCCTCTCCTATGTGATAATGAGAGTGCAATCTAGATAATCCCGTTGAACACAGCCGCACTAAGCACCTAAGAACAATTAGCCGATATCTTTACCAAGCCATCAGATGAGAAAACCTTTAGCAAACTTAAAAATGAGCTAAATATACTTGATTCTTGAAATTTTGATTGAAACATTGCACACATAGCTCATTTACATACCTTTGATCATATCTCTTTCATGGCTACGACTAATGTGTGGTCAAGTGTATTTTCATGCTAAGTCGTAGATTGAAAGGGAAATGGAGTACTGGACGAAGACAAGGCTTCCACTCTACTCTATCGGTATCATTTACCCTTCGCCATCACTCCACATCACTCTCAAATTGGTATAATCTTCCACTCATATTTACTTGTACCAATGAGGGAGAAAGTAAGGAGGGCTCTCAAAGTCTCCGTTTTTGGCGATTAATGCCAAAGGGGAGAAAGTATTAGCCCAAAGCAAAAGGACCGCACCACCACCTTTCGAAAATTTTTAATTGATATATTTTGGTATGTTTACTTTCAAAATTGGTATCTATTAAAACCCTCTTAAAAACTAAGAGGGGAATTTCATTCAGGGGAGTTTTGTTTAGTCAAAGGAAAAGTATTTGAAATAGGGGGAGAAAATTTCAAATCTTGAAAATGCTTCTCGAAATCTTATTCATATACCTTTGACTATTTGGAAAAAGACTTTGAAAAGATTTTCAAAAAGAATTTGCAAAAACAAAACAAGTGGTGCAAGCGTGGTCCAAAATGTTAAATAAAAGTAAGCAACCATGCGTATCTAGTAAAATTATAAATTGGTTTAATTCCAAGCAACCTATGCACTTACCTTATGAAAACTAGTACAATTCTACACTTATATATTTGCTTTGATTTGTGTTGGCTTCAATCACCAAAAAGGGGAGATTGAAAGGGAAATAGGGTTTAACCTTTTCCTACAAATAATTTTGGTGGTTGAATGCCCAACACAAATATTGGACTAATTAGTTTGCTCTAGATAATATATTCCACATGTGCATAAAGGTTCACACAAACCAATAAAAGATCAATGTTAGGGTTCAAAAAGAAAGGAGCAAAGAAACCAAAGTGTGCCCTGGTCTCACGCACCGAACTGTCCGGTGTGCCACAGGACAGTGTCCGATGCACCAGGACCGTACAACTCCGAATTCTTCACCTTCGGATTTCTCAGGCGTCGCTCCGCTATAATTCACCGGACTGTCCGGTGTAGCACCGGACTGTCCGGTGCACCAAGCGGAGCAACGGCTACCAGTGCAACGGTCAACTGCAACGGACACCTACAAACGCTACAGTGCGCTGACAGTTTGCGCAGAAGTCAGAGCAGCCGCCAGAGGCGCACCGGACAGTGAACAGTACCTATCCGGTGCGGCACCGGATTGTCTGGTGCCACTAGAATACAAAGCTCCAACGGTCTTCTACGTCCGAACCCTAACGGTTGGGTGACATGGCTGGCGCACCGGACTGTCCGGTGTGCCCATCGACAGCAGCCACCCCCAACGGTTGTTTTGGTGGTTGAGGGCTATAAATACCCCCCAACCACCCCACTCCAACCATCCAAGCATTCATCACTCTCCTTTCAATACAAGAACAAAGTGCAACACTCCAAGACACAAATCAAAGCATCCGATCCGATCAAAGTTCCCAATTCAATTCTAGTGCATTAGGACTTGTGAGAGGATCACTTGTGTTTCTATATTGCTCTTGTTTGCTTGGCTTGGCTTGGCTTTCTTTTCTTTCTCACTTCTTACTCTCAAGTGCTTTGTAAGCAAGGCAAGAGACACCAATTGTGTGGTGATCCTTGCGGGGTCTAAGTGACCCGCGAGATTAAGGAAGAAGCCTCACTCGGTCTAAGTGACCGTTTGAGAGAGGGAAAGGGTTGAAAGAGACCTGGTCTTTGTGACCACCTCAACGGGGACTAGGTTCTTTAGAACCGAACCTCGGTAAAACAAATCACCGTGTCATCCGCTTTATTTTCTTGGTTGATTTGTTTTCCCCCTCTCTCGGACTCGGATTTTATCCTAACGATAACCCGGCTTGTAGTGTGATTAAAGTTGTAAATTTCAGTTTCCGTCTATCCACCCCCTTCAGACGTCTTTCAACGAGTCAGTCTGCAGCCGAGAGCGGGATCCACTCGAGTGGTTTCCTTCTGATACACCCGACCTCCCTTGTTAGGTTTCGCCACGCCCAACCTTGAACTCGTTGCCGCAAGGTTCGACCGTGGGCGGATCCTTTTAGGGTTGACGTATCTGTCTCTCCCAATTGACTAACGAGCCCCATTGATCAGGGGCTCCTTTTCTTAGCGTAGTCTCTGACTGATCGTTCCCAGGGACCGTGGGTCATTTCCTAGCCATAAAACGATTTATTAAAAATTTGGTGCTTTCAAATATATGCTTTTACTTTAGTTGTGTTGATTATAAGGACTTAAGCGTTTAAGCAATTATGCTCCCGTTTTAAAATGAAAATGATGGATGATTTTGACCTCGCACAAGTAGAGGCGGCCGGCCGGATCTTTAAATCTTTTGTGTAGCAGCGTGTGGTCTGTGGTGCAACATCACGAGAAGGTAGCCAGCGCAGCTTGACCGTCACACGCGGACACGCCACGTGACGATGCCCAACTTGAACACACGGGTCTCTCCGAAATATTTAAAGACAGATGATGCGTGGAAGCATGCATGTGCGCCGTACGTACGTACTACGCAATTAAGTGTATACTAACTTCGTTCTCAGAGTTATCAAATATTTGTTGTTCGCTTATTTATTTTTAAACTAAAATATAACAAATAAAAAAAATAAAAAAAATTTAATAATAAAAACAATAGTTCCGACTTTTACCGTTTATTGCGTACAACTATTACAATATTGACTCATTCAACAGTTATTTGAATAATGAATCTAACTCGATGAAACCAGGTAACAAAGCTATGAGTATGATATGGATGACACTAGCAACCCTCAAGTCTCATATTTGATCGTCATTCGCAAAGACTCCTATCGCCACCACTGCCAAAGTTTGGCACACGTCTAGAATTTGTTCATGTGTCTCCTCCTTCCGCCCGTTTCCATGAGAGCAATGAAGTAGAGTCTATGTTCTCTAGAGAGGTGGGATAGGTAATTATGTTTAGCCAAATCCCTCGTGCCTCTACGTAGCGGTGGGTATTTCAAAACCGAAAACCAAATCCGAACCGAACCCGAATAGACCAAATTGTCGGTCTATTCGCGTTTTCGGGTTTGGGTTCGGTTTCTATATGTGCTATATTTCGGAATATGAGTTCGGGTTCGGTCATGACCTTTAAAACCCGAATAGACCGAATAACCAGAAATATAAAAAGCTCTGGTATTATTGTATGATTTATGAACTTATTAGCTAAAAATAATGATATCATCTTAACAATAGTATATATATCTCTGTATGCTATTTTTTATAGTCACTTGTTGTAATAATAGTACTTCCAACTAATTATTAATTGTATATATTTTAATAAAAGATACTAGTCTCTACTATTCGGGTCTATTCGATGGACCGAATAGACCGAACCGAAATTGTGAGTCTATTTGGATTCGGTTCCTAAAATTATTTTAAAAATTTTGGTTCTCATTTTTTACAACCTGAAATTTCACAAACCCAAATAAACCGAACCGAATTATCCTAATAAACCGAATGGCTAGCCCTACCTCTAGAATTCCAAAAAATCACTTCATTTTAAACTAATTTTAGAGGGTGTGATAGGATTTTTGGAAGGCCGATTAATCTTCCCATTTAGGCTTTGTTTGGGTACAGAGGGATTGAAGTGTATTGAGGTGTATTGAAGGGGATTGAAAAAAAATTAGTTCATATTACACTTCAATACACCACATACCACCTCAATCCATTTCAATCCGAGATTATCCAAACAAACCCTTAAGAAATCCCTATTTGCCTTCTTTCTTCGCGGCGCGCAACGGTAAGCTTGCAACATCGATCTAAACCACACAACCCAGCATCATTATCCCACCTTTCAGTAACCTGCCGGGATAATTCAGCATCTAACTCTCCTTCCTCGTCATACCTAAAAGCATTCACGCTATAGGGAGATGGGGATTTTGCAGCAACCGTGAACCTATCGATCTCAATATTTTTAATAGAAACCACAGAACGAGAAGCAGTTCATTTTCAGTACTACCAATAGTAATCACAATCTTTTTCACAATTTGTAGTAATGATTTTCGGATCGAAATGAATAAAGGATAACTCACTGTTTCCAAATTTACGCTCTGCTGCCAAGCAATGTGCTCTGTATTAGTCCCTTAGACCGACTCCAGCAGTTCACCTAAAGTTTATCCATAAGTATTATTTTGTATTGTAGACTCTACTATTTGTAGAGCGTAGATATCGATAGTCCTAGAACTTATGAGCTTTCCAAAATAAGGCTTCTACGTGTGTGTGTATGTAGAGACAGACAGACAGACTAAACAATGCACGCTCTCATGTCAACATGATCTAACATACGACAAACATGTGAGGGGTGGTTGGTACATGCATGGTACCCGTCACTACGTACTAATCAACCAGCAGTTTAAACTAACCCTAGCTGCTGCTGCTGCTGCTACGTACGCGATCGATCGAGTTCATTCGTCCTTGTGAAGCTATACCACAGGTAGCTCACGGCCAAGCAGCAAGCAGACAAGAGGGCTAGCTAGCTATAGCTCTTGCGTCGCGGTTTCGCAGACCAATGTGCCTACTCTACTACTCGACGACCAGCATGTCCACGCACTCGACACTGCTAGTGCTAGCTGCAGTGCTGCACGCGGCCTGCAGGCGGTTCGAGCTGCCACTGGACTCGAAGCCATGTTGCTATGTGTTTGTTGCCACGTCCAGCGACTTGTCTGCTTGCTTTGCTTTGCATTAAGTTGAGCAGGATTATTAGTACTCCAGCATGCAGCAGGACACAAAACATACACCTCGATCGGGTCCAGCAGCAGCTAGCTGCAGGCATTCTTTTGTTCCACTTGTGGAGCAACTAGTAGTAATAATAACTAGAGGTGTCTACAGCGATGGATTCAAACATTTGAATGCACTTCCCGCATGGAAACCAGGTTACATCGTTGTCGTTTTTGCCTATAATTTGAGCCGGTCGAGTACCTCAGGAAAGTGTTAAAAAAGATGAGTTGAACCAGGCTACGTCGTTGTCATTTTAGTTCTTCCGTTGAAGGTGTTAAAAAATGAGTCTTCATAATGTCGCTTGTTGGAATATGCCTCTAATTCCTTTTATATATTTGGAATATGCCTTGAAATATGTTTTTCTATATGCCTATAAATATAGACACTCTCTGTAACTTGTACTCTGCAATTAATAATGAATCTGTTTCCTCGTGTTTGCTCCTTCATTTTGGAGCTGATTTTTCCACGTAAATGTTTCTGTCTATTTTATTTTCTAACAAGTGGTATCAGAGTTAGAGTTAGACACATTGTTGTTATCCACATTGTGGCCGCCACCGCCGGGTTTTGCCTTCGTCGATCTACAGTAGTTGTCGCTCCGTACTTCCACAAATCAGTTTGTGTCGCACCGCTGTGATCTGTGTTCTGATCTGCGTCGTCGCTGGATTCTTCCCCAGGCTCATTAGTGGATGCGCTCGTCCATCGTTGACACGCGTGCTGTCTCTGTCGGTGAGGAATCCTGTTGAATCACTAGCGCGTTCGCATCCGTGTGCAGGCGGCGTGTACTGGTTTTGTGTGGTAGGTGCTTGATCGATCTGCAACAGCTCTCAATGAGGGAGTCACACCCACGTGCATCTGATGTGGTGGATCCTTGGTGGATTCTCTCACCGAAGAACAAAGACGTTATCTATTCTCTTGTTTCCAAGCACCTTGGCATTAAGCCACGTGAATTAAGCCATTATTATCAATCAGTTTGGTTTTTTGCTAGGTGCACCAAGGAGACAAGATATCTAGCTAACTCATCAGATTGATCACGGTTTTTTGTTCTTCGATTTCGTTGACTTCGGAATTTTTTTATCTTGCATTATGTCGACTAAATTTGATACTTCGAAGTTTGATGGCAAAATTAGTTTTGCTATTTGCCAGATTCAGAAGAAGGTTGTTCTTATCTAGTTGGTTGTTCAAAAGGCGTTGCACACGCGACCTGCTGACATGACTGATGATAAGTGACAAGATATTGATGAGAGAGCTTTGTCCGCCATACAACTCAGTTTATCTTTTGATATTCTGCGTGAAGTAATGCATGAAAAATCCGTAGCAACATTGTAGAAGAAATGGGAGGAGTTGTATATGACCAAAAGTCTTGTGAACAAGCTACGTCTCAAGGAGCGTCTTTACACTATTCGTATGTCAGAAGGTACATCTATGCAGTCACATCTTAATAAATTTAATTCAATTATTGTGGACCTTGAGAGTCTTGATGTAAAGATAAGACAATTTTGTTGGTAGTCTTATTGCCCCCTTCTTTTAAGCAATTTAAGGAAATTATGCTTTATGGTAATCATACTTCACTGTCCTTTGAGAATGTTAAGTCAAATTTGTTGTCCAAGGAAAAATTTGATGTTGATTCTCGTTCTGAACCGAAAGGTGAAAGTTTAATTGTTCGGGGATCTGGAGATCTTAAATTCAACCTTTATTGCCGTTATTGCAGCAAAAAATACTCATCATATTTCTTAGTGCCCCAAAGTGAGAAATAAAGAGGAGAGAAAGAAAAAAGAATTGGATAAGTCTTCTGCTGAAGCCAATTTCGTTGAAACTTTGGATAGTGGAGAAGCTCTGTTTGTTGCCTCTTGAAAGGGAAATGTGCCTTTGGGCCATTTCGATAAATGTTTTGGTGATTAGATGTCCAACACATGTTATTGTGATTAATATGCACTAATTGGTTGAGAGATGCAAATCAAAGAATCAAGGTATGACTCTGGCCTTATTGATTTTTTTTTGTACTAACACATTTCTCTAAGTGCTAGGATGCTCGTCAAATCAAATGAAATTGGAATGAAGAAGTTTGGCTAAAGTCCAGGCAAACTTGCACCAGCCTGAGGTGCACCGGATTGTCCGGTGTGCACCGGATAGAGTCTGGTGCCCAGGCTGGTCCGACGATGAACTCGTCGCTCTCAAGAAAAACCAAGGGCGCCGCGGCTAAAATTCATCGGACTGTCCGGTGCTGCACCGGACTGTCTGATGAGCCAACAGCGCCCATGCCAACGGTCGGCAGCGCAATCAGTGGGCGACGCGTGGCCCGAGCCAACAGTCACCAGGCCGCACCGGACTGTCCGGTGCGCCAAGGGGACCGAAGGCTCAATGGTCGGCTTCGCCAGAAAAGGAAAGGAATCAGACACTATTCATGTCCGGTGGTGCATGTAACACCCTGAATTTGGGGGTATAAAATTTCTTTTCTAATATTCACCAAATTCAGGTGTTACCCTCTCTTTTCCTTGCTTTTCTTTTCTTTTTCCTAAATAGTGAAGAGTTATTTTGTTTTATATCTATGCGTAAGCCTAGTAAAATAAAATCTTAGAGGATCTTTGATTGTTGCATTGATGCCGATGCATAGTGTTTATGAGTGCAAAATGTTATTGTAACAGATTAAGATATTTCGAGGATGTTCCCAAGAGTTTTTAGTATCTTTAGAACGTTTCTTCGAGTATTAAATATGAATTTTAGTTTTTCTAATATTAATTGAATACCTAAAATTTAGTATTTGCGAAAACTATAAAATTCTAGAAACCCGATACTATATGTATATATATATGTTCCTCTCGTCGAGACCGTTCTAGATCTCGTGTCATTTTCACGGGATCATTGAAATGTCTTTCGTCGCAAACGCCGTGCTGTGCGCGCAACCATTTTTCCCTCGCTTATTCCTCTCGTTGTTATTCCGAGCTCGTGTGTCAGCTTCATATTCCCAAACCGTTGTCCTTTTCTCGCGTGCTAGTTTCACTCAGAGGCAGCCGTAAGTACCTCGCCTTTGCGCCCGAATACCTCACCTCCATTCGCCCACAGGACCATTTATTGCGCGCCCGACCCATCAGCCACACTCGTGCTCGCGGACGCGCATGCAGGGCCTGCACGTCGGCTCCTCCCCTCTCCTCCCATAACTGCTCCTCCACTCGCGCCCACAACATGTGGACTCCGGCAACTGTTGCTCGCCCTTGATGCCTTAGCAAACCCCTCCAGAACGCCCACTACTCTCCAAACCGTGCTCCGCTTTCTCTCGGCGCTCCTGCTCGCACTGCTATGTGCAACCGCTCGACGATCGTCTCGGAGCTTCCCCTCGCTGTGTGTCGTGAGGTCCCTCGACGAAGAGCCTAGGAGCCCCTGCGGTGGCCTGTCCTCATGCGCAGGTAAGATTCCACTCCTCTCTCCCTCTCTCCTGTCCCGTGCGTCCTCCCTCTGTTCCCCCGGCCAAGCGGCATCCGGGCGTGTGCGCTCTGCGTGGTCGTTCGAAGCCTCTGCACGCAACCCCTACGCATGCCCTTTTGGCGTGTTTGGACATGCTGCATTCTCCGTGGGGCTGCTCACCGCGCCGTGCTGGCCCCTGCGGTGTTGCCTCTCCTGGTGGCGCGGCCTTTGCGCGGTCCGGCCAGCCGCGACCGACTTTCTCCTCCCCTGGCCACGGTCCTCTTTCCCCTCGCGCCTGCGTCCCGGCAGCCGCTGATCGATGAAGCCCGTCCGCGGCGCGCGCCCTCAGGGCCTCTCATCCCCTGCTCCTCCCTTGATCCACGCGCAACTCGCTGACCGAGCGTGGCTAGCAAGCCCATCAGTCGCGGCTCCCTTCCCCTCGATTCTCGGAACGGTGGTCCGGTGGCCCGGCGGTCCAGCGCGGTGGCATAGCGGTGAGCCCTAACCAGGCCAGCCCAGCCCCTCCCCAGGCATGGAGACTGCCATGGCCGATCCCCTCTTCCCCCTTCTCTCCCCTAGCTGATCCCCTCTTCTCTCTTCTCTCCCATGGACGATTCTCTCTCCTTCCTTCTCCCCATGACGTTCTCTATTTTTTCCCAAGGTGGAAGAAGGCAGAAGGAACTGAAAGTCGCCTAGAGGGGGTGAATAGGCAAATCTGAAATTTATAAACTTTAAGCACAATCTACAAGCCGGGTTAGCGTTAGAAATAAAGTCGAGTCCGAAAGAGAGGGCGAAAACAAATCACAAGCAAATGAAGAGTGTGACACGGTGATTTGTTTTACCGAGGTTCGGTTCTTGCAAACCTACTCCCCGTTGAGGTGGTCACAAAGACCGGGTCTCTTTCAACCCTTTCCCTCTCTCAAACGGTCACCTAGACCGAGTGAGCTTTTCTCCTTAATCAACGGATCACTTAGACCCCTCACAAGGACCACCACAACTTGGTGTCTCTTGCGTTGATTACAAGTTGCTTGAGAACAAGAATGGAGGAAGAAGAAAAGCGATCCAAGAACAAGAGCTCAAAGAACACGAGCAAAACTCTCTCTCTAGTTACTATTTGCTTGGAGTGGAAATGGGACTTGGAGAGGCTTTGATTCTATTGGATTTGTGTCTTGTATTGATTGCACTAGCTCTTGTATTGAATGTGAAGTCTGAAAAACTTGGATACCTTGAAGTGTGGTGGTTGGGGGGTATTTATAGCCCCACCCACAAAAATGGTCGTTGCCCGTTGGGGAGGCTGTCTGTCGATGGGCGCACCGGACAGTCCGGTGCGCCACCGGACACTGTCCAGTGCGCCAGCCACGTCACCCAACCATTAGGGTTCGACCGTTAGAGCTCTGACAAACTGGCTCGCCGGACAGTCCGGTGGTGCACCGAACAGTCACTGTTCACTGTCCGGTGCGCCTTCTGGCAATGCTATGACTTCTGTGCGAACTGTCCGCGCACTGTTCACACACTGTTCACCTTTTGCAGACGACCGTTGGCGCAGTAGCCGTTGCTCTGCATGGCACACCGGATAGTCCGGTGGCCCACCGGATAGTCCGGTGGCCCACCAGACAGTCTGGTGAATTATAGCGGAGTGGCTCTCCAAAAACCCGAAGCTGAGCAGTTCAGAGTTGATCTCCCTGGTGCACCGGACACTGTCCGGTGGTGCACCGGACAGTCCGGTGCGCCAGACTAGGGCAGCCTTCGGTTGGTTTTGCTCCTTTCCATTTGAACCCTTTCTTAGACTTTTTATTGGTTTGTGTTGAACCTTTGGCACCTGTAGAACTTATAATCTAGAGCAAACTAGTTAGTCCAATTATTTGTGTTGGGCAATTCAACCACCAAAATCATTTAGGAAAAGGTTTGACCCTATTTCCCTTTCAATCTCCCCCTTTTTGGTGATTGATGCCAACACAAACCAAAGCAAATATATAAGTGCAGAATTGAACTAGTTTGCATAAGGTAAGTGCAAAGGTTGCTTGGAATTTAAACCAATATAAACTTTCATAAGATATGCATGGATTGCTTTCTTCTTATTAACATTTTGGACCACATTTGCACCACATGTTTTGTTTTTGCAAATTCTTTTGGAAATTCTTTTCAAAGTCTTTTTGCAAGTAGTCAAAGGTAAATGGATAAGATTTTGCGAAGCATTTTCAAGATTTGAAATTTTCTCCCCCTATTTCAAATGGTTTTCCTTTGACTAAACAAAACTCCCCCTCAATGAAATTCTCCTCTTAGTGTTCAAGATGGTTTTACCGATTGAGATAGAATTTCTTAGAGGAATACTAATTTCAAAGATACTAATTGAAAAACATTTAAAACTTAAACTTGTTTCGAAAAATTTTGAAATTGGCGTGGTGGTGCGGTCCTTTTGCTTTGGGCTAATACTTTCTCCCCCTTTGGCATGAATCGCCAAAAACGGATATTTTGAGTGAAATATAGGCCCTTATGAAGTTCTCCCCCCCTTTGGCAAACAATATATGAGTGAAGATTATACCAAAGTTGGAGAGTGGTGCGGAGAGACGGCGAAGGGTATATAATACCGATAGAGTAAAGTGGAAGCCTTGTCTTCGCCGAAGACTCCATTTCCCTTTCAATCTATGACTTGGCATAAGAATTTACTTGAAAACACATTAGTCATAGCACATGAAAGAGATATGATCAAAGGTATATAAATGAGCTATGTGTGCAAAATATCAATCAAAGTTCCGAGAATCAAGAATGTTTAGCTCATTCCTAAGTTTGGTAAAGGTTTTCTCATCTAGTGGTTTGGTAAAGATATTGGCTAATTGTTCTATGGTGCTAACATAAGCAATCTCGATATCCCTCTTTGTTGGTGATCCCTCAAAAATTGATACCGAATGGCTATGTGCTTAGTGCGGTCGTGCTCAACGGGATTATCCGCCATGCGGATTGCACTCTCATTATCACATAGGAGAGGGTCTTTGGTTAATTTGTAGCTATAGTCCCTAAGGGTTTGCCTCATCCAAAGCAATTGCGCGCAACAATGGCCTGCGGCAATGTACTCGGCTTCGGCGGTAGAAAGAGCTACTGAATTTTGTTTCTTTGAAGCCCAAGACACCAGGGATCTTCCCAAGAACTGACAAGTCCCTCATGTGCTCTTTCTATCAATTTTACACCCTGCCCAAACAGGATCAGAATAACCTCTTAAATCAAAAGTGGATCCCTTGGGGTACCAAAGACCAAACTTAGGTGTTCGAACTAAATATCTCAAGATTCTTTTCATGACCCTAAGGTGAACTTCCTTAGGATCGGCTTGGAATCTTGCACACATGCATATGGAAAGCATAATATCCGGTCGAGATGCACATAAATAGAGTAATGATCCTATCATCGACCGGTATACCTTTTGATCTACAGATTTACCTCCCGGGTCGAGGTCGAGATGCCCATTGGTTCCCATGGGTGTCTTGATGGGCTTGGCATCCTTCATTCCAAACTTGGTTAGTATGTCTTTAATGTACTTCGTTTGTCTGATGAAGGTGCCCTCTTGGAGTTGCTTGACTTGAAATCCTAGAAAATACTTCAACTCCCCCATCCTAGATATCTCAAACTTTTGAACCATAATCCTACTAAACTCTTCACAAGTAGATTTGTTAGTAGATCCAAATATGATATCATCAACATAAATATGACATACAAACAAATCATTTGCAATGGTTTTAGTAAAGAGAGTAGGATCGGCTTTGCCGACTTTGAAGCTATTAGCGATAAGAAAATCTCTTAGGCATTCATACCATGCTCTTGGGGCTTGCTTGAGCCCATAAAGCGCCTTAGAGAGTTTATAGACATGGTTAGGGTACTCACTATCTTCAAAGCCGGGAGGTTGCTCAACATAGACCTCTTCCTTGATTGGTCCATTGAGGAAGGCACTTTTCACGTCGATTTGATAAAGCTTAAAGCCATGGTAAGTACCATAGGCAAGTAATATGCGAATTGACTCAAGCCTAGCTACGGGTGCATAGGTTTCACCAAAATCCAAACCTTCGACTTATGAATATCCCTTGGCTACAAGTCGTGCTTTGTTCCTTATCACCACACCATGCTCATCTTGCTTGTTGCGGAAGACCCACTTGGTTCCTACAACATTTTGATTAGGACGTGGAACTAAATGCCATACCTCATTCCTCGTGAAGTTGTTGAGTTCCTCTTGCATTGCCAACACCCAATACGAATCTCTTAATGCGTCTTCCACCCTGTATGGCTCAATAGAAGACACAAAAGAGTTATGTTCACAAAAATGAGCGACACGAGATCGAGTGGTTACTCCCTTATGAATATCGCCGAGGATGGAGTTCACGGGGTGATCTCGTTGTATCGCTTAGTGGACTCTTGGGTGTGGCGGTCTTGGACCCTGATCATCTTCCTTGTCTTGATCATTGGCATCTCCCCCTTGATCATTGTCCTCCTCTTGAGGTGGCTCTTCTTGATCTTCATTTTCATCATCTTGAGCTTGATCCTCATCTTGAGTTGGTGGAGATGCTTGATTTGAAGATGATGGTTGATCTTGTGCTTGTGGAGGCTCTTCGGATTCCTTAGGACACACATCCCCGATTGACATGTTCCTTAGTGCGATGCATGGAGCCTCTTCATCATCTAATTCATCAAGATCAACTTGCTCTACTTGAGAGCCGTTAGTCTCATCAAACACAATATCACAAGAAACTTCAACTAGTCCAGTGGACTTGTTAAAGACTCTATATGCCCTTGTGTTTGAGTCATAACCAAGTAAAAAGCCTTCTACAGCCTTAGGAGCAAACTTAGATTTTCTACCTCTTTTAACAAGAATAAAACATTTGCTACCAAAGACTCTAAAATATGAAACATTGGGCTTTTTACCGGTAAGGAGTTAATATGATGTCTTCTTGAGGATTCGGTGAAGGTAGAGACGGTTGATGGTGTAGCAAGCGGTGTTGATTGCTTCCGCCCAAAACCAGTTCGAAGTCTTCTACTCATCAAGCATGGTCCTCGCCATGTCAAGTAGAGTTCTATTCTTCCTCTCCACTACACCATTTTGTTGAGGTGTGTATGGAGAAGAGAACTCATGCTTCATGCCCTCGTCCTCAAGAAAGCCTTCTATTTGATAGTTCTTGAACTCCGTTCCATTGTCGCTTCTAATCTTTTTGATCCTTAAGCTGAACTCATTTTGAGCCCATCTTAAGAATCCCTTTAATGTCTCTTGGGTTTGAGATTTATCCTGCAAGAAGAACACCCAAGTGAAGCGAGAATAATCATCCACAATTACAAGACAATACTTACTCCCGCCGATGCTTATGTAAGCGATCGGGCCGAATAGATCCATGTGGAGTAGCTCAAGCGACCTGTCGGTCGTCATGATGTTCTTGTGTGGATGATGAACACCAAATTACTTTCCTGCTTGACATGCGCTACAAACCCTGTCTTTCTCAAAATGAACATTTGTTAGTCCCAAAATGTGTTCTCCCTTTAGAAGCTTGTGAAGATTCTTCAATTTAACATGGGATAGTCGGCAGCGCCAGAGCCAACCCATATTAGTCTTAGCAATTAAGCAAGTATCGAGTTCAGCTCTATTAAAATCAATTAAGTATAGCTAACCCTCTAATACTCCCTTAAATGCTATTGAATCATCACTTCTTCTAAAGACAGTAACACCTATATCCGTAAAAAGATAATTGTAGCCCATTTTGCATAATTGAGAAACTAAAAGCAAGTTGTAATCTAAAGAATCTACAAGAAAAACATTAGAAATAGAATGGTCAGGTGATATAGCAATTTTACCAAGTCCTTTGACCAAACCTTGATTTCCATTCCCGAATGTGATAGCTCTTTGGGAATCATGGTTTTTCTCATAGGAGGAGAACATCCTTTTCTCCCCAGTCATGTGGTTTGTGCACCCGCTATCAATGATCCAACTTGATCCCTCGGATGCATAAACCTACAAAACAAGTTTAGGCCTTGTTCTTAGGTACCCAAACGGTCTTGGGTCCTTTCACATTAGAAACAAGCACCTTGGGTACCCAAACACAAGTCTTGGAGCCCTTGTGTTTGCCCCCAACATATTTGACAACTACTTTGCCTGATTTGTTAGTTAAAACATATGATGCATCAAAAGTATTAAATGAAATATTGGGTTCATTTGATGCAATAGGAGATTTCTTTTTAGGCAATTTAACATGAGTGGATTGCCTAGAATTAGATGCCTCACTCTTATACATAAAAGCATGATGAGAGCCAGAGTGAGACTTCCTAGAATGAATTCTCCTAATCTTGTGTTCGGGATAACCAGTAGGATATAAAATATAGCCCTCGTTATCCTGAACCATGGGAGCTTTGCCCTTAACAAAGTTAGACAATTTCTTAGGGGCATTAAGCTTGACATTGTCTCCCTGTTGGAAGCCAATGCCATCCTTAATGCCAGGGCGTCTCCCACTATAGAGCATGCTTCTAGCAAATTTAAATTTTTCATTTTCTAAGTCATGCTCATTAATTTTAGCACTAAGTTGAGCTATGTGATCATTTTGTTGTTTAATTAAAGCTAGGTGATCATGGATGGCATCAACATTAATGTCTCTACATCTAGTACAAATAGTAACATGATCAACACTAGATGTAGATGGTTTGCAAGCATTTAATTCATCAATCTTAGCATGTAACATGGCATTCTCATTTCTAAGATTGGAAATAGAAACATTGCAAACATTTAAATCTTTAGCCTTAGAAATTAATTTATCATTCTCAATTTTAAGGCTAGAAAGTGATTCATTCAACTTGTCAATTTTAGCAATCAAACTAGCATTATCATTTTTGAGTTTGACAAGAGAGTCATCACAAACATTTAATTTCTCAACCTTAGCAATTAATTTGGCATTTTCAATTCTAAGGTTAGAGATAGTGTCATGGCAAATGCTAAGCTCACTACTTAATTTTTCACATTTTTCTACTTCCTGGGCATAAGCATTTTTAACCTTAACATGCTTCTTGTTTTCCTTAATAAGGAAGTCCTCTTGGATATCCAAAAGTTCATCCTTCTCATGAATGACACTAATTAATTCATTCAATTTTTCTTTTTGTTGCATGTTTAGGTTGGCAAAAAGTGTAAGCAAATCATCCTCATCATCACTAGAGCTAGCCTCATCACTAGATGTTGCATATTTAGTGGAAGCTCTAGATTTTACCTTCTTCTTCTTGCCGTCCTTTGCCATGAGGCACTTGTGGCTGACGTTGGGGAAGAGGAGGCCCTTGTTGACGACGATGTTGGCGGCGTCCTCGTCGGAGGAGGAGTCGGTGGAGCTCTCATCAGAGTCCCACTCCCGACAAACATAGGCATCGCCGCCCTTCTTCTTGTAGTACTTCTTCTTTTCCTTCCTTCTCCCCTTCTTGTCGTCGCCCCTGTCACTATCACTTGACATAGGACATTTTGCAATAAAATGACCGGGCTTACCACACTTGTAGCAAACTTTCTTGGAGCGGGGCTTGTAATCCTTCCGCCTCCTTTGCTTGAGGATTTGGCGAAAGCTTTTGATGATTAGCACCATCTCCTCATTGTCGAGATTGGAGGCGTCGATGGGGAGCCTACTTGACGTAGACTCTTCTTTATTTTCCTCCGTTGCTTTGAATGTGACGGGTTGCACCTCGGGTGTGGAGGTGCCGCCTCGCTCGATGATTTGTTTGGAGCCTTTGATCATCAACTCAAAGCTCACAAACTTCCCTATAACCTCCTCGGGAGACATTAGCTTATATCTAGGATCACCACGAATTAATTGTACTTGTGTAGGATTAAGAAAAACAAGTGATCTTAGAATAACCTTGACCATTTCATGGTCATCCCATTTTGTGCTCCCGAGGTTGCGCACTTGATTCACCAAGGTCTTGAGCCGGTTGTACATGGCTTGTGGCTCCTCCCCTTGGTTGAGCATGAATCGACCGAGCTCCCCCTCGATCGTTTCCCGCTTGGTGATCTTGGTCACCTCATCTCCTTCGTGCGTGGTCTTGAGCACGTCCCAAATCTCTTTGGCACTTTTCAACCCTTGCACCTTATTATACTCCTCTCGACTTAGAGAGGCGAGGAGTATAGTTGTGGCTTGGGAGTTGAAGTGCTGGATTTGGGCAACTTCATCCGAATCATATCCTTTATCCCCTACGGATGGTACCTGTGCTCCAAACTCAACAACATCCCAAATACTAGTGTGGAGTGAGGTTAGGTGATGCCTCATTTTATCACTCCACATACAATAATCTTCACCGTCAAAAATCGGTGGTTTGCCTAATGGGACGGAAAGTAATGGAGTACGTTTAGAAATGCGAGGGTAGCGTAAGGGGATCTTACTAAACTTCTTGCGCTCTTGGCGCTTAGAAGTGAGGACGACGCGTCGGAGCCGGAGGTGGATGGCGACGAAGAGTCGGTCTCGTAGCAGACCACTTTCTTCATCTTCTTCTTCTTGTCGCCACTCCGATGCGACTTGACGTGGGGAGGTGCTTCCTCCCTTCCTTTGGCGCCGAACTCCTTTAATGGAGCTTTCCCACGGCTTGTGTCGGTCTCCATCTCCCTCTTGGCGGATGCTCCCGACATCACTTTGAGTGGTTAGACTCTAATGAAGTACCGGTTCCGATACCAATTGAAAGTCGCCTAGAGGGGGGTGAATAGGCAAATCTGAAATTTATAAAATTTAAGCACAATCTACAAGCCGGGTTAGCGTTAGAAATAAAGTCGAGTCTGAAAGAGAGGGCGAAAACAAATCACAAGCAAATGAAGAGTGTGACACGGTGATTTGTTTTACCGAGGTTCGGTTCTTGCAAACCTACTCCCCGTTGAGGTGGTCACAAAGACCGGGTCTCTTTCAACCCTTTCCCTCTCTCAAACGGTCACCTAGACCGAGTGAGCTTTTCTCCTTAATCAACGGGTCACTTAGACCCCTCACAAGGACCACCACAACTTGGTGTCTCTTGTGTTGATTACAAGTTGTTGAGAACAAGAATAGAGGAAGAAGAAAAGTGATCCAAGAACAAGAGCTCAAAGAACACGAGCAAAACTCTCTCTCTAGTCACTATTTGCTTGGAGTGGAAATGGGACTTGGAGAGGCTTTAATTCTATTGGATTTGTGTCTTGTATTGATTGCACTAGCTCTTGTATTGAATGTGAAGTCTGAAAAACTTGGATACCTTGAAGTGTGGTGGTTGCGGGGTATTTATAGCCCCACCCACCAAAATGGCCGTTGGGGAGGCTGTCTGTCGATGGGTGCACCGGACAGTCCGGTGTGCCACCGGACACTGTCCGGAGCGCCAGCGACGTCACTCAACCGTTAGGGTTCTACCGTTGGAGCTCTAACAAACTGGCTCACCGGACAGTCCGGTGGTGCACCGGACAGTCACTATTCACTGTCCGGTGCGCCTTCTGGCGCTGCTCTGACTTCTGCGCGAACTGTCCGTGCACTGTTCACGCACTGTTCACCTTTTGCAGACGACCGTTGGCGCAGTAGCCGTTGCTCCGCATGGCACACCGGACAGTCCGGTGGCCCACCGGACAGTCCGATGAATTATAGCGGAGTGGCTCTCCAAAAACCCGAAGCTGAGCAGTTCAGAGTTGATCTCCCTGGTGCACCGGGCACTGTCTTGTCCGGTGCGCCAGACCAGGGCAGCCTTCGGTTGGTTTTGCTCCTTTCCATTTGAACCCTTTCTTGGACTTTTTATTGGTTTGTGTTGAACCTTTGGCACCTGTAGAACTTATAATCTAGAGCAAACTAGTTAGTCCAATTATTTGTGTTGGTCAATTCAACCACCAAAATCATTTAGGAAAAGGTTTGATCCTATTTCCCTTTTAGGAACCGTTCCCCTGTGTGCGTGCGTGGTGAGAGGAAAGGGAGCAGCCACACTAGATCCCACTTCCTTTCATCCTATGTGGTTGTGTCCCATGTGGCCCTTCGTGTGGCTTCGGTTTAACCAACCAGATCGTGCCACGTCAGCTATAATCCTCGAAATATTATTTATTCAGTATATGTTGCGTGATAAATACGTTTTGGACCATTCTAGTTACGCTAATTCGATAACAACGTCGTGTGCATATTAAAATATTATTTTGTCATATCGCATATTCTAATTAGTTATTTAATCTCCTGTCTATTCAATGATTATTAAAGTAGCGTTGCAATTAAAATTAATCTATACTCTTACTTTGCGATTTTAAAATATATGTTAATATTATTATATCAATTCAAATGTTTCTGAATAAGTACTTACTTAGTATAGACGCGATATCTGCAATGCTCGCGTGTCGCGTGTGTCCACACGATGTTCGTACGTGCGGTTCACGTGTCGTTGTTCACGCGATTTGCGATTCGTGCGCTTTAATAAAATTGTTTATTAGCTGTGAATTGATAGCTATTGCATATATAATGCGCCATAAGCCTGTTTCTATTCGTTTCAGTCGCTTTAACTTCGTAACCTCGTCGCCAAACTGGTCATAACATTATTTCGTCACGAGACGTGTTCTAATTAATTAGTTGATTATTTATTTATCCGAGTTATTAAAGTAGTAGTTTACTTAAACTAATTTATAGTTTTAGACACGCTTTATTTATATCTATTAATAGGATTATATCTACACAAATGTTTTTGAATTAATGCTTATTTAGTATAAAACACAATATCTGATAGCGATTCTCGCGTGTTGCCGCGCGCTGAATCGCGTGTCTTTCGCGCGTCGCGCTGTTTTGTGTGTAGTTCGTGCGATGTTGTGTGTGCCTTTTCACACGCGTCGTCTGGGCACTAAGTCTCATTTGGCGCGCGTCGTCACACATCATTCGCGTGTGTCGCGCACGTTGTTTTCGCGTGTCGCGCGCAATGCCGTGTGTCGTTCGCGTGTATCGCACGCCGTCCGCGCATATTGGTTAATCATTTCATTATAATCGTTCACTTATAATCACTCTGGTCAGTTAATTAATTATTAGTTTAATCGTCCACCATTAAAACAGTAATTTAGCCAAAACTAAACTGTAGTTGTTAATTTACATTTGATAAATGTCTATTAATATAATTATGCCAAACTAATGTTCTAACAATACTTGTTTAGTGTAATCACGTTATTGGTTAGTGATCATCGCGCGTCGTCGCACTGTCTGCGCGCTATTCGCGCGTGATGTACTCATGGTGGCGTGCTGATTCGCATGTCATTTGCGCCGGTCGCGCGCACTGTTTCGTGTGTCGTCACCATACTATGTCGCGCGTCCACGCGTCGGTTGCATGTTGTCGTGTCGTTTCGCGCATCGTAAATTCACCTCGCTTAGAACCTCTTCTGTTAATTAAATTACTTATTTATTTGACAACTTTTAGTGTTGCAGATTAATCAAAACTAAATAGTAGATATTATTTATATTTGATAACGTTGAATTAAATGTTTTAGTTAATATTTATTTAGCATAAACACAATATCTTTCCGATCGTCGCTTCGAGTTCGACATTTCTTTTTCCTTGCGTGACCGTAGTAACGCGCTCTATTTTGTTTTGCATGTTTATTTATGTTTTAATTTTAATGATGTAATGTTCTTATGTATATATATTTGCTGTGCGTCGCGCTCTATTGTGTCGGTTTGTATTCGTTGTGCGTCGTGAATAGATTGCGATCCATTTCCGAGCTTCGAGGGATCGAAGGTCAAGCTTTGGCGACCAAGTGATCAAGTTCCTCGAGTTCTACGAGATTGAAGACCCTGAGCATCTGTTTGGTGAAGGCAAGTGTCCACTGACCCATTATATCCCATTTACTTTATAATTCACTGCCCCGTATACCATGATCAACCTAAGGATTGACTAGCTTTCTATTTACCTTGTCCTTGATTACCTTTTGGGTTATTATGGTTAGCTTCATGCTATTGCTTTAACTTAATCAATGAACATGATGTGAATATTTATGATACAATGATGTTATCCCAATGATGATATTGTGATACTCTAGGGGACTCAGGCCATTTTTTTGAGTACCTCTCCGTAAGGACCTGTTTATGGAGTGACCACCCGGGATAACAGTGCAACCATGAGGGTGGAATGGGATGCCCTTAGCTGATTAATTAGATGAACCTGGGGGTATAATTGGCTTCGCCAGAGGGCCGTCAATGGGGGTCAGGGCGTAGTGCTCGCTCTGCCAAGGCTGGGGTGCAGAGGTTCATTCGATTTGGTTTTGTTAGTCACCCACCTTGGGGAGGTGTACTGCATTTGTACGACTGGCAAAACCTAACGAGCAGTTATGCACCAGGGGAGTCTTTGTAAAGGCTATGTAGTGATACCCTTCCAGGCCACCTAGGTAGTGGTCAATGGGGATTAGCTCTCCCCGGGCAAAAAGGGAATCATGACTCGTGGGTAAAGTGTGCAACCTCTGCAGAGAGTTAGAAACTGATATATCAGTCGTGCTCACGGTTATGAGCGGCCTTGGGATCCTCTTTGATTAGAGATACAGATGGTTCGAGATACAATGGTTCTATTTATGGTTTTGGTTCGATGATCATAATGATTTTCCTCGATGAGGAAATGGTTCACGGGTTGGTTATATTATAAAACTTGGCTTCCACTAATAATAAATACCTGACCAACTAAAAGCAACTGCTTTGACCTTAACCCCACATAAAGCTAGTCCACTTCAGCCAAACGGGACATTTGCTGAGTATGTTGATGTGTACTCACCCTTGCTTTCACAAAACACCAGGTTGCCTTTGGTGCAATCTATGCTCAGGTAAAGAAGAAGGCGTCAAGGCAGTTCTCCAGGAGTTCTAGGACTTCGACGAGTTCGAGGATTAGGCTAGCGACCTCCCCCAGTCAGCTGCATGTGGTGGGTTAATTTATGTTGGCTACGTTTCTATTCTTTGTACTTTGATTATATTATGTAAATGACTCTAGTCTTTCATATTATTACTTACTCTTCATTGTTATTTGAAGCATTGCGCTATGGTGAGTCATTTATGTAATCGTTGTGTACGTGAATTTCTGATCCTGGCACGTACATGGTTCACATTCGGTTTACCTTCCAAAACCGGGTGTGACAGTGCACCGGACTGTCCGGTGCGCCAGTCGGCAGAAGGCAACAATTGCCTTCTAAATGGGATTCCAATGGCTCCTAGCTGCCTTGGGGCTATAAAAGGGACCCCTAGGCACATGGAGCACTACACCAAGCCTCCAGATCTTCGTGTTTGAGATTTGAGCACTTCTTGAGTTGTAAACTCCCTTTGTTTGTGTCTGTGTGCTCTTTTCTTGACTGGTGTGTGTGTCGTTGTTGCGACTCTAGTTCTTGTGTGTGTTTCTCTCCCTTACTCTTGTGGTTTTCATTGTGATCAACATTGTAAGGGTGAGATGCTCCAACTTGTGGAGATTCCTCACGAACGAGAAACAACTCTAATGAAGAAAACCGTGGTACTCAAGGTTGATCATTGGATCACTTGAGAGGGATTGAGTGCAATCCTTGACCGAAGGAGGTCACCACAACGTGGAGTAGGCATTGGCCGAACCACAGGATAAAAGCACAGTGTATCTTGTGTTACTTTTCATTTGATTGGTTTCTGTCTTTCGGTTCTCACTTAATCACTTGTGCTATTGTTCCTAAGATCAATACTCATTCTAAAGGAACAATCAAGTGAAGAGTTCTCTCTATAACATCTTGGTTTGAATCTTGCTAACATATCATCAACCAAGTTTGTGATATTTAGTGTTGTTTTCACAGGATCACCTATTCACCCCCCTCTAGGTGCTCTCAATTGGTATCAGAGTCGTACTCTTCATTAAGGGACTAACCGCCCAAAGAGATGGATCCTAAGGGCAAGGGGATGATGATCAACGATAAAGAGAAGGAGACCCTCTTCAATGAGCCAAGAGATGACAAACCCACTGACTCAGGATCAAGTCACAAGAAGAGGGATGGAAAGAAGAAGAGGTGCATAAAGAAGATCGTCTACTACGACAGTGATGCCTCCTCTTTTTCACCAAGGGATGACGACGACGAAGACTCTTCATCGAAAAAGAAAAACGGTTAATCAAAACTATTCCTTTGATTACTCTCGCATCCCTTACAATTCGAATGCCCATTTGCTATCTATTCCTCTTGGAAAACCCCCACACTTTGATGGAGAGGATTATTCATTTTGGAGTCATAAAATGCGTAGTCACTTATTTTCCCTCCATCCTAGTATTTGGGAAATTGTCGAAAATGGAATGTATTTCGATAGTACTAATAACCCTGCATTTATCAATGAGCAAATACATAAAAATGCCCAAGCCACCACTATTTTGCTAGCATCTCTATGCAAGGATGAATATAACAAAGTCAGCGGCTTGGACAATGCCAAGCAAATATGGGACACCCTCAAGATCTCTCACGAGGGTAATGACGCCACCATGATTACTAATATGGAACTGGAGGAAGGCGAGCTGGGAAGATTCACCATGATAAGGGGAGAAGAGCCATCTCAAACGTACAACAGGCTCAAGACCCTTGTTAACAAAATTTGAAGCTATGGAAGCACAAGATGGACGGATCATGACGTCGTCCGACTCATGCTAAGGTCATTTACTGTTATTGATCCCCATTTTGTAAATCTTATTCGTGAGAACTCCAGGTACACCAAGATGACGCCCGAAGAAATTTTTGGAAAATTTGTGAGCGGGCGCATGATGGTGAAAGAAGCAAGGTATGTGGATGATGCCTTAAATGGACCACTTCCTGTCTACGAGCCGCAGCCCGTTGCTCTCAAAGCAACTAGCAGCAAGGAAGTGCTACCTAGCAAGGTAGCACAAGTGGAGGTTGTCGGGCTCAACGAGGACAAAATGGTGCTCATCATCAAGCGCTTCAAGACTACCTTGAAGGGACGCAAGGAGTACCCTAACAAGAACAAATCAAGGGGAAAACGCTCCTGCTTCAAATATGGTAAGTCTTGTCATTTCATAGCACAATGTCCCGACAATAACAATGACCAGGCACAAGAAAAGTATGGGAAGAAGGAATAGAAGAAAAACTAAAGGAAGGCGAAAGGCGAGGCGCACATTGAAAAAGAGTGGGACTCTGACTGTTCTTTTTCAGACTTCGATGATCGAGGACTAGCTGCCTTGGCCTTCAACAAGTCTTCTCTCTTCCCCAACGAACGACACACGTGCCTCATGGCTAAGGAGAAGAAGGTACATATACGAGATACACCTAAGTACACTTCTTCTAGTGATGAGGAATTTTCTGATGACGATGAAATAGACTATAGTGATCTTTTTAAAGGTTTAGATAGATCTAAGGTAGACAATATAAATGAATTGGTTGATGCTCTAAATGAAAAAGACAAGCTACTAGAAAAGCAAGAAGATATTCTCTATGAGGAACCTGATAAGTTTATTAGTGTTCAAAAATCTCTTGCACTAGAAGTTAAGAAAAATGAACTACTGTCTTCTAAATTGTCTACCTGTCATGATTCTATTTCTAGTCTAAAAGATTTGAATGTTGATTTAAATACTAAGCTAGAAAAAGTTAATGTGGCTAGTTCATGTGTAGAGCAAGTTGTAATATGCAATAGGTGTAAAGATTTTGATATTGATGCTTGTAATGAACATGCCTCTACTATTCTTAAATTAAACAATGATGTTGCAAGTCTTAATGCTCAACTTAAGACTTGCCAGGACAACTATGAGAAACTAAAATTTGCTAGGGATGCCTACACCATTGGTAGACACCCCTCAATTAAGGATGGACTTGGTTTCCAAAAGGAGACCAAGAACTTTACAAGCCATAGGACTTCCAATCTCAACAAGGAGAAAGGGAAGGCTCCTATGGCTAGTAGTTCTCAAAAGAACCATGCCTATCTTTATAAGAAAATTCCAAATGTTGCTCATCATGATAAGTGTCATAATCACTCTGTATGCTATGATGATGTATTTAGTACTCATGCCATGTTTGCAACTAGCTCCTCTTATGCTCATGATAGAAATAGGCCTAGGCGTAATCATGATGTCTCTCATGTGCCTAGGAAAGTATCCACTGGTCCAACTGCTATTTATCATGCATGCGACGCTACATTTGAACTATCATGTAAAAATGCTAAAGTAGTTGCTAGAAAGTTGAGATCTAAATGCAAGAGAGACAAAACTTGCATTTGGGTTCCAAAATCTATTGTAACTAACCTTGTAGGACCCAACAAGAGTTGGGTACCTAAAACCCAAGCTTAATTACCTTGCAGGTTTATGCATCCAGGGGCTCAAGCTGGATTATTGATAGCTGAAAGGGAATTAGGCTTACACCTAGTTCCCAAATAATTTTGGTGGTTGAATTGCCCAACACAAACAATCGGACTAACTAGTTTGCCCCAGTGTATAGAGTATACAGGTGTAAAGATTCACATTCAGTCAATAAAAAGACCAAGTGTTGGATTCAACAAAGGAGCAATGAGGCAACCGAGGGCACCTCTGGCTGGAGGCACCGGACTGTCCGGTGTGCACCGGACAGTGTCCGGTGCGCCCAGAGGACACCAACTCAAACTCTTCGCCCTCGGGAATTCTCGGAAGCCGGCGCGCTATAATTCACCGGACTGTCCGGTGTGCACCGGACATGTCCGGTGCTCCAAGGAAGCGCGGTCTCCAGAACTCGCCAGCCTCGGGTTCGCGCGGCAGCCGCTCCGCTAAAATTCACCGGGCTGTCCGGTGTGCACCGGACTGTCCGGTGTGCCAGCGAAGCAACGGCTCCCTGCGGCGCCAACGGCTCCCTGCGGTGCATTTAATGCGCGCGCAGCGCGCGCAGACGTCAGGCACGCCCATACCGGTGCACCGGACATCAAACAGTACATGTCCGGTGTGCACCGGACACCCAGGCGGGCCCACAAGTCAGAAGCTCCAACGGCTAGAATCCAACGGCAGTGATGACGTGGCAGGGGCACCGGACTGTCCGGTGTGCACCGGACTGTCCGGTGCGCCATCGAACAGGCAGGTTCCCAACGGCCACATTTGGTGGTTGGGGCTATAAATACCCCAACCACCCCTCCATTCATTGCATCCAAGTTTTCCCACTTCTCAACCACTTACAAGAGCTAGGCATTCAATTCTAGACACATTCAAAGAGATCAAATCCTCTCCAATTCCACACAAAACCCTAGTGACTAGTGAGAGTGATTTGCCGTGTTCATTTGAGCTCTTGCGCTTGGATTGCTTCTTTTCTTTCTCACTTGTTCTTGTGATCAAAACTCCATTGTAATCAAGGCAAGAGGCACCAATTGTGTGGTGGCCCTTGCGGGGAAGTTTTGTTCCCGGCTTTGATTTGAGAAGAGAAGCTCACTCGGTCCGAGGGACCGTTTGAGAGAGGGAAGGGTTGAAAGAGACCCGGCCTTTGTGGCCTCCTCAACGGGGAGTAGGTTTGAGAGAACCGAACCTCGGTAAAACAAATCCGTGTGTCACACTTCATTATTTGCTCGCGATTTGTTTTGCGCCCTCTCTCGCGGACTCGTTTATATTTCTAACGCTAACCCGTCTTGTAGTTGTGTTTATATTTGTAAATTTCAGTTTCGCCCTATTCACCCCCCCTCTAGGCGACTATCAATTGGTATCAGAGCCCGGTGCTTCATTAGAGCCTAACCGCTCGAAGTGATGTCGGGAGATCACGCCAAGAAGGAGATGGAGACCGGCGAAAAGCCCACTACAAGCCACGGGAGCACTTCATCGGAAGAGTCCCGCACCAAGAGGAAGGAGAAGAAGAAGGACTCCTCCAAACGGAAGGAGAAAAAGGCTTCCTCTTCTCACCACCAAGAGAAGAAGGAAAAATCTTCTTCCCACAAGCCGCATCGGAAAGGCGACAAGCATAAGAGGATGAGGAAGGTGGTCTACTACGAGACCGACACTTCATCAACATCGACCTCCGACTCCGATGCGCCCTCCGTCACTTCTAAGCGCCAAGAGCGCAAGAAGTATAGTAAGATCCCCCTACGCTACCCTCGCATTTCCAAACATACACCTTTACTTTCCGTCCCATTAGGCAAACCACCAACTTTTGATGGTGAAGATTACGCTAGGTGGAGCGATTTAATGCGATTTCATCTAACCTCGCTCCACAAAGGTATATGGGATGTTGTTGAGTTTGGTGTACAGGTACCGTCGATAGGGGATGAAAACTATGATGAGGATGAGGTGGCCCAAATCGAGCACTTCAACTCTCAAGCAACAACAATACTCCTAGCCTCTTTAAGTAGAGAGGAGTATAACAAAGTTCAAGGGTTGAAGAACGCAAAGGAGATTTGGGATTTACTCAAGACCGCGCATGAAGGTGATGAGCTCACCAAGATCACCAAGCGGGAAACGATTGAGGGGGAGCTCGGTCGGCTCCGGCTTCGAAAAGGGGAGGAGCCACAACACATGTACAATCGGCTCAAGACCTTGGTGAACCAAGCACGCAACCTCGGGAGCGTAAAATGGGATGACCACGAGGTGGTTAAGGTTATTCTAAGATCACTTATTTTCCTTAACCCTACTCAAGTTCAATTAATTCGTGGTAATCCTAGATATACTAAAATGACCCCCGAGGAAGTTATTGGAAATTTTGTAAGTTTTGAGTGCATGATCGAAGGCTCGAGGAAGATCAACGAGCTTGATGATGCCACCACATCCGAAGCTCAACCCGTTGCATTCAAGGCAACGGAGGAAAAGAAGGAGGAGGCTACACCAAGTCGACAACCAATCGACGCCTCCATGCTCGACAATGAGGAAATGGCGCTCGTCATCAAGAGCTTCCGCCAAATCCTCAAACAAAGGAGGGGGAAAGACTACAAGTCCCGCTCCAAGAAGGTGTGCTACAAATGTGGTAAGCCCGGTCATTTTATTGCTAAATGTCCTATATCTAGTGACAGTGACCGAGGCGACGACAAGAAGGGGAGAAGAAAGGAGAAGAAGAGGTACTACAAGAAGAAGGGCGGCGATGCCCATGTTTGTCGCGAGTGGGACTCCGACGAGAGCTCAAGCGACTCCTCCGACGACGAGGACGCCGCCAACATCGCCGTCACCAAGGGACTCCTCTTCCCCAACGTCGGCCACAAGTGCCTCATGGCAAAGGACGGCAAAAAGAAGGTTAAATCTAAATCCTCCACTAAATATGAATCCTCTAGTGATGACAATGCTAGTGATGAGGAAGATAATTTGCGTTCCCTTTTTGCCAACCTTAACATAGCTCAAAAGGAAAAATTAAATGAATTGGTTAGTGCTATTCATGAAAAGGATGACCTTTTGGATTCCCAAGAGGATTGTCTAATTAAAGAAAACAAAAAACATGTTAAGGTTAAAAAGGCTTATGCTCTTGAAATTGAAAAATGTGAAAAGTTATCTAGTGAGCTAAGCACTTGCCGTGAGATGATTGACAACCTTAGGAATGAAAATGCTAGTTTAAATGCTAAGGTTGATTCACATGTTTGTAATGTTTCAATTCCCAATCCTAGAGATAATAATGATGATTTGCTTGCTAGGATTGAAGAATTAAATATTTCTCTTGCTAGCCTTAGATTAGAGAATGAAAATTTGATTGCTAAGGCTAAAGATTTTGATGTTTGCAAAGTTACAATTGCCGATCTTAGAGATAAGAATGATATACTTCGTGCTAAGATTGTGGAACTTAATTCTTGCAAACCATCTACATCTACCATTGAGCATGTCACTATTTGTACTAGATGTAGAGATGTTGATATTAATGCTATTCATGATCATATGACTCTAATTAAACAACAAAATGATCATATAGCAAAACTAGATGCTAAAATTGCCGAGCACAACTTAGAAAATGAGAAATTTAAATTTGCTCGTAGCATGCTTTACAATGGGAGACGCCCGGGCATTAAGGATGGCATTGGCTTCCAAAGGGGAGACAATGTCAAAATTAGTGCCCCTCCTAAGAGATTGTCCAACTTTGTTAAGGGCAAAGCTCCCATGCCTCAGGATAACGAGGGTTACATTTTATACCCTGCCGGCTATCCTGAGAGCAAAATTAGGAAGATTCATTCTAGGAAGTCTCACTCTGGCCCTAATCATGCTTTTATGTATAAGGGTGAGACATCTAGTTCTAGGCAACCAACCCATGCTAAGTTGCCTAAGAAGAAAATTCCTAATGCATCAAATGATCATGCCATTTCATTTAAAACTTTTGATGCATCTTATGTGCTTACTAGCAAATCCGGCAAGGTAGTTGCCAAATTTGTTGGGGGCAAACACAAGGGCTCCAAGACTTGTGTTTGGGTACCCAAAGTTCTTGTTTCTAATGCCAAAGGACCCAAAACAGTTTGGGTACCTAAAGTCAAGAACTAAAATTGTTTTGTAGGTTTATGCATCCGGGGGCTCAAGTTGGATACTCGACAGCGGGTGCACAAACCACATGACAGGGGAGAAAAGAATGTTCTCCTCATATGAGAAAAACCAAGATCCCCAACGAGCTATCACATTCGGTGATGGAAATCAAGGTTTGGTCAAAGGACTTGGTAAAATTGCTATATCTCCTGAACATTCTATTTCCAATGTCTTTCTTGTTGATTCTTTAGATTACAACTTGCTTTCTGTTTCCCAATTATGTCAAATGGGCTACAACTGTCTTTTTACTGATACAGGTGTCACTGTCTTTAGAAGAAGTGATGATTCAATAGCATTCAAGGGTGTGTTAGAGGGTCAGCTATACTTAGTAGATTTTGATAAAGCTGAACTTGACACATGCTTAATTGCTAAGACTAACATGGGTTGGCTCTGGCACCGCCGACTAGCCCATGTTGGGATGAAGAATCTTCATAAGCTTCTAAAGGGAGAGCACATTTTAGGATTAACAAATGTTCATTTTGAGAAAGACAGGATTTGTAGCGCATGCCAGGCGGGGAAGCAAGTTGGAGTCCATCATCCACACAAGAACATCATAACGACCGACAGGCCGCTTGAGCTACTCCACATGGATCTTTTCGGCCCGATTGCTTACATAAGCATCGGCGGGAGTAAGTATTGTCTTGTAATAGTGGATGATTATTCTCGCTTCACTTGGGTATTCTTTTTACAGGAAAAATCTCAAACCCAAGAGACCTTAAAGGGATTCTTGAGACGGGCTCAAAATGAGTTCGGCTTAAGGATCAAGAAAATAAGAAGCGACAACGGGACGGAGTTCAAGAACTCACAAATTGAAGGCTTCCTTGAGGAGGAGGGCATCAAGCATGAATTCTCTTCTCCCTACACACCTCAACAAAATGGTGTAGTGGAGAGGAAGAATCGAACTCTATTGGACATGGCAAGAACCATGCTTGATGAGTACAAGACACCGGACCAGTTTTGGGCCGAAGCGGTCAACACCGCCTGCTACGCCATCAACCGGTTATATCTTCACCGAATCCTCAAGAAGACATCATATGAACTCCTAACCGGTAAAAAGCCCAACATTTCATATTTTAGAGTTTTTGGTAGCAAATGCTTTATTCTTATTAAAAGAGGTAGAAAATCTAAATTTGCTCCTAAAACTGTAGAAGGCTTTTTACTTGGTTATGACTCAAACACAAGGGCATATAGGGTCTTTAACAAGTCCACTGGACTAGTTGAAGTCTCATGTGACGTTGTGTTTGATGAAACTAACGGCTCTCAAGTAGAGCAAGTTGATCTTGATGAGATAGGTAATGAAGATGCTCCATGCATCGCGCTAAGGAACATGTCCATTGGGGATGTGTGTCCTTAGGAATCCAAAGAGCCTCCAAATGCACAAGATCAACCATCCTCCTCCACGCAAGCATCTCCACCGACTCAAAATGAGGATGAAGCTCAAGTTGATGAAGTAGAAGATCAAGCAAATGAGCCACCTCAAGATGACGGCAATGATCAAGGGGGAGATGAAAATAATCAAGAAAAGGAGGATGAGGAAGAACCAAGGCCGCCACACCCAAGAGTCCACCAAGCAATCCAACGAGATCACCCCGTCGACACCATCCTCGGCGACATTCATAAGGGGGTAACTACTCGATCTCGGGTTGCACATTTTTGTGAGCATTACTCTTTTGTTTCCTCTATTGAGCCACACAGGGTGGAGGAAGCACTTCAAGATTCGGATTGGGTGATGGCGATGCAAGAGGAGCTCAACAATTTCACGAGGAACGAGGTATGGCATTTAGTTCCACGTCCTAACCAAAATGTTGTAGGAACCAAATGGGTCTTCCGCAACAAGCAAGATGAGCATGGTGTGGTGACAAGGAACAAAGCTCGACTCGTGGCCAAAGGGTATTCACAAGTCGAAGGTTTGGATTTCGGTGAAACCTATGCACCCGTAGCTAGGCTTGAGTCAATTCGCATATTATTGGCCTATGCTACTTACCATGGCTTTAAGCTCTATCAAATGGACGTGAAAAGTGCCTTCCTCAACGGACCGATCAAGGAAGAGGTCTATGTTGAGCAACCTCCCGGCTTTGAAGACAGTGAGTATCCTAACCATGTTTATAGGCTCTCTAAGGCGCTTTATGGGCTCAAGCAAGCCCCAAGAGCATGGTATGAATGCCTTAGAGATTTCCTTATTGCTAATGGCTTCAAAGTCGGCAAGGCCGATCCTACACTCTTTACTAAAACTCTTGAAAATGACTTGTTTGTATGCCAAATTTATGTTGATGATATTATATTTGGGTCTACTAACGAGTCTACATGTGAAGAGTTTAGTAGGATCATGACACAGAAATTCGAGATGTCGATGATGGGGGAGTTGAAGTATTTTCTAGGATTCCAAGTCAAGCAACTCCAAGAGGGCACCTTCATTAGCCAAACGAAGTACACTCAAGACATTCTAACCAAGTTTGGGATGAAGGATGCCAAGCCCATCAAGACACCCATGGGAACTAATGGGCATCTCGACCTCGACACGGGAGGTAAGTCCGTGGATCAAAAGGTATATCGGTCGATGATTGGTTCATTGCTTTATTTATGTGCATCTCGACCGGACATTATGCTTTCCGTATGCATGTGTGCAAGATTCCAATCCGACCCTAAGGAATCCCACCTTACGGCCGTAAAACGAATCTTGAGATATTTGGCTTACACACCTAAGTTTGGGCTTTGGTACCCTCGGGGATCCACTTTTGATTTGATTGGTTATTCGGATGCCGACTGGGCGGGGTGTAAGATTAATAGGAAGAGCACATCGGGGACTTGCCAGTTCTTGGGAAGATCCTTGGTGTCATGGGCTTCAAAGAAGCAAAATTCAGTCGCTCTTTCCACCGCCGAAGCCGAGTACATTGCCGCAGGTCATTGTTGCGCGCAATTGCTTTGGATGAGGCAAACCCTGCGGGACTACGGTTACAAATTAACCAAAGTCCCTTTGCTATGTGATAATGAGAGTGCAATCAAAATGGCCGACAATCCCGTCGAGCATAGCCGCACTAAGCACATAGCCATTCGGTATCATTTTCTTAGGGATCACCAACAAAAGGAGGATATCGAGATTTCTTACATTAATACTAAAGATCAATTAGCCGATATCTTTACCAAGCCACTTGATGAACAATCTTTTACCAGACTTAGGCATGAGCTCAATATTCTTGATTCTAGAAATTTCTTTTGCTAGCTTGCACACATAGCTCATTTGAATACCTTTGATCATATCTCTTTTATATGCTATGACTAATGTGTTTTCAAGTCTATTTCAAA
The DNA here is from genome assembly GCF_902167145.1 of Zea mays. Lineage (NCBI taxonomy): Eukaryota > Viridiplantae > Streptophyta > Magnoliopsida > Poales > Poaceae > Zea > Zea mays. The sequence continues at coordinate 85,946,281 of NC_050100.1, read as the reverse complement.
CCAAGTCATAGGTATATTGAAAGGGAATTGGAGTCTTCGGCGAAGACAAAGGCTTCCACTCCGTAACTCATCCTTCGCCATCACTCCAAGCAACTCTCTATTCTTTGGGAAGAAATGAGCATCAAAGAAAAGGACTTCGTCTTTGGTATAATCCTAACTCATTTACTTATGACCAAAGGGGAAGATAGTACTCGAGGGCTCTAATGATTCCGTTTTTGGCGATTCATGCCAAAAAGGGGGAGAAATGAGCCCAAAGCAAAAGGACCGCACCACCACCAATTTCAAAAAACTTAGTGCTTTCCAAAAGTATTTATCAATGGGTATCCTATTGTGTTCAAAAGGGGGAGAAAGTAGTATTTCAAAAATGGTATATCAAAACCCTCTTGAACACTAAGAGGTGGATCTCTTTTAGGGGGAGTTTTGTTTAGTCAAAGGAAAAGCATTTGAAACAGGGGGAGAAAATTTCAAATCTTGAAAATGCTTTTGCAAACTCTTATTCATTTACCTTTGACTATTTGCAAAAGATCTTTGAATTGGATTTACAAAAGGATTTGCAAAAACAAAACATGTGGTGCAAACGTGGTCCAAAATGCTAAATAAGAAAGAAACATTCCATGCATATCTCGTAAGTAGTTTTATTGGCTCAATTCCAAGCAACCTTTACACTTACATTATGCAAATTAGTTCAATTATGCACTTCTATATTTGCTTTGGTTTGTGTTGGCATCAATCACCAAAAAGGGGGAGATTGAAAGGGAATTAGGCTTACACCTAGTTCCCAAATAATTTTGGTGGTTGAATTGCCCAACACAAACAATCGGACTAACTAGTTTGCCCCAGTGTATAGAGTATACAGGTGTAAAGATTCACATTCAGTCAATAAAAAGACCAAGTGTTGGATTCAACAAAGGAGCAATGAGGCAACCGAGGGCACCTCTGGCTGGAGGCACCGGACTGTCCGGTGTGCACCGGACAGTGTCCGGTGCGCCCAGAGGACACCAACTCAAACTCTTCGCCCTCGGGAATTCTCGGAAGCCGGCGCGCTATAATTCACCGGACTGTCCGGTGTGCACCGGACATGTCCGGTGCTCCAAGGAAGCGCGGTCTCCAGAACTCGCCAGCCTCGGGTTCGCGCGGCAGCCGCTCCGCTAAAATTCACCGGACTGTCCGGTGTGCACCGAACTGTCCGGTGTGCCAGCGAAGCAACGGCTCCCTGCGGCGCCAACGGCTCCCTGCGGTGCATTTAATGCGCGCGCAGCGCGCGCAGACGTCAGGCACGCCCATACCGGTGCACCGGACATCAAACAGTACATGTCCGGTGTGCACCGGACACCCAGGCGGGCCCACAAGTCAGAAGCTCCAACGGCTAGAATCCAACGGCAGTGATGACGTGGCAGGGGCACCGGACTGTCCGGTGTGCACCGGACTGTCCGGTGTGCACCGGATTGTCCGGTGCGCCATCAAACAGGCAGGTTCCCAACAGCCACATTTGGTGGTTGGGGCTATAAATACCCCAACCACCCCTCCATTCATTGCATCCAAGTTTTCCCACTTCTCAACCACTTACAAGAGCTAGGCATTCAATTCTAGACACATTCAAAGAGATCAAATCCTCTCCAATTCCACACAAAACCCTAGTGACTAGTGAGAGTGATTTGCCGTGTTCATTTGAGCTCTTGCGCTTGGATTGCTTCTTTTCTTTCTCACTTGTTCTTGTGATCAAAACTCCATTGTAATCAAGGCAAGAGGCACCAATTGTGTGGTGGCCCTTGCGGGGAAGTTTTGTTCCCGGCTTTGATTTGAGAAGAGAAGCTCACTCGGTCCGAGGGACCGTTTGAGAGAGGGAAGGGTTGAAAGAGACCCGGCCTTTGTGGCCTCCTCAACGGGGAGTAGGTTTGAGAGAACCGAACCTCGGTAAAACAAATCCGTGTGTCACACTTCATTATTTGCTCGCGATTTGTTTTGCGCCCTCTCTCGCGGACTCGTTTATATTTCTAACGCTAACCCGTCTTGTAGTTGTGTTTATATTTGTAAATTTCAGTTTCGCCCTATTCACCCCCCCTCTAGGCGACTATCAATAGCGGATGCACAAACCACATGACGGGGGAGAAGAAAATGTTCACCTCCTACGTCAAGAACAGGGATTCCCAAGACAATATCATCTTTGGAGATGGGAACCAAGGCAAGGTCAAAGGCTTAGGCAATATAGCCATCACAACCGAGCGTTCGACCTCTAATGTGTTTTTAGTAGAATCGCTCGGGTACAATTTGTTGTCTGTAAGCCAATTATGTCATATGTGTTATAATTCTTTATTTACAAATATTGATGTATCTATCTTTAGAAGAAGTGATGGTTCATTAGCTTTTAAGGGTGTATTAGACGGCAAGCTCTACTTAGTTGATTTCTCAAAAGAGAATGCCAATCTAGATGCATGGCTAATTGCTAAGACTAATATGGGCTGGCTCTGGCACCGCCGTCTAGCACATGTTGGAATGAAGAACCTTCATAATCTTCTAAAGGGAGAACATGTGTTAGGACTAACCGATGTCTGTTTTAAGAAAGACAGACATTGTGCAGCGTGCCAAGCAGGGAAGCAGGTGGGAAGTACTCATCAAAGCTAGAATGTGATGACAACATCAAGACCACTGAAACTCCTACACATGGATCTCTTCGGTCCCTTTGCCTGTCTCAGCATCGGGGGAAGTAAGTATGGTCTTGTTATTGTAGATGATTTTTCTCGCTTCACTTGGGTTTTCTTTCTGTAGGATAAATCTAAGACCCAAGGAACCCTAAAGCGCTTCTTAAGGAGAGCTCAAAATGAATTTGAGCCAAAGGTGAAAAAGATAAGGAGCTACAATGGATCGAAATTCAAGGACCTTCAAGTCGAAGATTATCTTGAGGAGGAAGGCATCAAGAACGAGTTCTCCGCTCCATACACACCACAACAAAATGGTGTAGTAGAGAGGAAGAACATGACGCTAATTGACATGGCGAGAACTATGCTTGGCGAATACAAGACGCCTGAGCGGTTTTGGTCGGAAACTGTGAATACAGCCTGCCATGCCATAAATCGGCTCTATCTGCATCGCCTCTTCAGGAAGACGTCTTACAAACTCCTAACCGGTAACAAACCCAATGTTTCATATTTTCGTGTATTTGGGAGCAAATGTTACATTTTGGTAAAGAAAGGTAGACATTCGAAGTTTGCTCCAAAAGTTGTTTAAGGGTTTTTACTAGGGTATGCCTCAAATACAAAGGCGTATAGGGTCTTCAACAAATCATCAGGATTAGTTGAAGTCTCTAGCGACGTTGTATTTGATGAAACTAATGGCTCTCCAAGAGAGCATGTTGATTTTGATGATATAGATGAGGATGAGGTTCCAACGGCCGTGATGCAAACAATGGCGATAAGTGATCTGCGACCACTGGAACCAGAAGAGCAAGATCAAACATCTTCCTCTACATTGGTGCATCATCCAACTCAAAATGAGGAACAGGTTCATCAAGATGAAGGACTGGATCAAGGGGGAGCACATGAAGAACAAGATAAGGAGGAAGAAGCTTCACAAATTCCTTCAATTCAAGTCCGGACGACAATTCAAAGGAATCATCCAGTGGATCAGATTCTGGGTGATATCAGCAAGGGAGTAACAACTCGCTCATGTTTAGCTAATTTTTGTGAGCATTACTCGTTTGTTTCTTCTATTGAGCCTTTCAGGGTAGAAGAAGCCTTTTAGGATCCGGACTGGGTGTTGGCCATGCAGGAAGAGCTCAACAACTTCAAAAGAAATGAAGTTTTGAGCCTCGTGCCACGTCCAAAGCAAAATGTTGTGGGAACCAAGTGGGTGTTCTGCAACAAGCAAGACGAACATGGTGTGGTGAAAAGAAACAAGGCTCGACTTGTGGTAAAAGGTTATGCCCAAGTCGCAGGTTTGGATTTTGAGGAGACTTTTGCTCCTATAGCTAGGCTAGAATCAATTCGGATTTTATTGGCCTATGCTGCTCACTACTCTTTTAAGCTTTTTCAAATGGACGTAAAGAGCGCTTTCCTCAATGGACCAATCAAGGAGGAGGTATACGTGGAACAACCCCCTGGCTTTGAGGATGACAGGTATCCCGACCACGTCTACAAGCTCTCTAAGGTGCTCTATGGACTTAAGCAAGCCCCAAGAGCATGGTATGAATGCCTTAGAGATTTTCTCATTTCTAATGCTTTCAAGGTTGGGAAAGCTGATCCTACTCTCTTTACGAAGACTTGCAATTGTGATCTTTTTGTATGCCAAATATATGTCAATGACATCATATTTGGTTCTACTAATCAAAAGTCTTGTGAGGAGTTCAGCAGGGTGATGATGCAAAAGTTCGATATGTCTATGATGGGCGAGTTAAACTACTTCCTTGGTTTTCAAGTGAAGCAACTCAAGGAAGGAACCTTCATCTTCCAAATGAAGTACACTCAAGATTTGCTCAAGAGGTTTAGGATGAAGGATGCAAAGCCGCAAAGACACCGATGGGAACGAACGGACATCTTGACCTCAATAAAGGAGGTAAGTCCGTTGATCAAAAGGCATACCAGTCTATGATAGGATCTTTGCTTTATCTTTGCGCTAGTATACCGGATATTATGCTAAGTGTATGTGAAAGGGAATTAGGCTTACACCTATTTCCTAATTGATTTTGATGGTTGAATTGCCCAACACAAATAATTGGACTAACTAGTTTTGCTCTAGTATATAAGTTATACATGTGCCAAAGGTTCACACTTAGCCAATAAAAAGACCAAGTATTGGGTTCTACAAAAAGAGCAAGGGATAACCGAAGTGTGCCCTGGTCTGGCGCACTAGACTGTTCGGTGTGCCACCGGACAGTGTCCGGTGCACCAGGGGACTTCACGCTGAACTCTTCACCTTCGGGAAAATCCAGAGGCGCTCCGCTATAATTCACCGGACTGTCCGGTGTACACCGGATAGTGTCCGGTGCTCCAAGGAAGGGCGTCTCAAGAACTCGCCAGCTTCGGGAATTCGCTCCGCTATAATTCACCGGACATGTCCGGCGTGCACCGGACTGTCCGGTGAGCCAGCAGAGCAACGGCTATCTCGCGCCAACAGTCACCTGCAGAAGCATTAAATGCGCGCCAGTGCGCGCTGAAGTCAGGCACGCGCGAAGTGGTGCACCGGACACTCTACAGTACATGTCCGGTGTGCCACCGGACATCAAGGCGGGCCCAGAAGTCAGAGCTCCAACGGTCGGAACCCAACGGCCTAGTGACGTGGCTGGCGCATCGGACACTGTCCGGTGTGCACCGGACTGGTGCACCATGCGACAGACAGCCCCACCAAACGGCTAGTTTGGTGGTTGGGGTTATAAATACCCCCAACCACCCCACATTCAAGTCATCCAAGTTTTCCACCTTCCAACTACTTACAAGAGCTCTAGCATTCAATTCTAGACACACTCAAAGTGATCAAATCCTCTCCCAATTCCACCCAAGGCTTTAGTGACTAGTGAGAGAGATTTGTTGTGTTCTTTTGAGCTCTTGCGCTTGGATTGCTTCTTTTCTTTCTCAATCTTTCTTGAGATCAAATTCACTTGTAATTGAGGCAAGAGACATCAATTGTGTGGTGGTCCTTGCGGGAACTTTGTGTTCCAAGTGTTTGAGAAGAAGAAGCTCACTCGGTCCGAGGGACCGTTTGAGAGAGGGAAAGGGTTGAAAGAGATCCGGTCTTTGTGACCACCTCAACGGGGAGTAGGTTTGCTAAAACCGAACCTCGGTAAAACAAATCCGCGTGTCATACTCTTTATTCGCTTGCAATTTGTTTTGCACCCTCTCTCGCTGACTTGATTATATTTCTAACGCTAACTCGGTTTGTAGTTGTGATTAACTTTGTAAATTTCAGTTTCGCCCTATTCACCCCCCTCTAGGCGACTTTCAATTGGTATCAGAGCCCGGTGCTTCATTAGAGCCTAACCGCTCGAAGTAATGTCGGGAGATAACACCAAGAAGGAGATGGAGACCGGCGAAAAGCCCACTACAAGCCACGGGAAGGCTTCATCGGAAGAGTCCCGCAAGAAGGGAAAGGGGAAGGAGAAGAAAGTTTCTTCCCACAAGTCGCATCGGAGTGGCGACAAGATAAAGAAGATGAGGAAGGTGGTCTACTACGAGACCGACACTTCATCACCTTCCACCTCCGACTCCGACGCGCCCTCCGTAACTTCTAAGCGCCATGAGCGCAAGAAGTTTAGTAAGATTCCCCTACGCTACCCTCGCATTCCTAAACATACACCTTTACTTTCCGTCCCATTAGGTAAACCACCAACTTTTGATGGTGAAGACTATGCTAGGTGGAGTGATTTAATGCGATTTCATCTAACCTCACTCCACAAAAGTATATGGGATGTTGTTGAGTTTGGTGTACAGGTACCATCCGTAGGGGATGAAGACTATGATGTGGATGAAGTGGCCCAAATCGAGCACTTCAACTCCCAAGCCACAACCATACTCCTCGCCTCTCTAAGTAGGGAGGAGTACAACAAGGTGCAAGGATTAAAGAGCGCCAGGGAAGTTTGGGACGTGCTCAAGACCGCGCACGAGGGTGATGAACTCACCAAGATCACCAAGCGGGAAACGATCGAGGGGGAGCTCGGTCGCTTTCGTCTTCGCCAAGGGGAGGAGCCACAAGATATGTACAACCGGCTCAAAACCTTGGTGAACCAAGTGCGCAACCTCGGGAGCAAGAAATGGGATGATCACGAGGTGGTTAAGGTTATTCTAAGATCACTCATTTTCCTTAACCCTACTAAAGTACAATTAATTCGTGGTAATCCTAGATATACACTAATGACTCCCGAGGAAGTAATCGGGAATTTTGTGAGCTTTGAATTTATGATCAAGGGCTCACGGAAAATCAACGAGCTTGACGGTCCCTCCACGTCCGAAGCACAATCGGTCGCATTCGAGGCGACATAGGAGAAGAGGGAGGAGTCTACACCGAGTAGAACACCCATCGACGCATCCAAGCTCGACAACGAGGAAATGGCGCTTGTCATCAAAAGCTTTCGCCAAATCCTCAAGCAAAGGAGGGGGAAAGATTACAAGCCCCGCTCCAAGAAGGTTTGCTACAAATGTGGTAAGCCCGGTCATTTTATTGCAAAATGTCCCATATCTAGTGACAGTAACAGGGGCGACGACAAGAAGGGGAGAAGAAGAGGTACTACAAAAAGAAGGGCGGCGATGCCCATGTTTGTCGCGAGTGGGACCCCGACGAAAGCTCTAGCAACTCCTCCGATGACGAGGACGCCTCCAACATCGCCGTCACCAAGGGACTTCTCTTCCCCAACGTCGGCCACAAGTGCCTCATGGCAAAGGACGGCAAAAGGAAGAAGGTTAAAACTAAATCCTCCACTAGATATGAGTCCTCTAGTGATGATAATGCTAGTGATGAGGAAGATAATTTGCGTACCCTTTTTGCCAACTTAAACATGCAACAAAAAGAGAAATTAAATGAACTAATTAGTGTCATCCATGAAAAGGATGACCTCTTGGACTCCCAAGAGGACTTCCTAATCAAGGAAAACAAAAAGCATGTTAAAGTTAAAAATGCTTATTCTCTAGAAGTTGAAAAATGTGAAAAACTATCTAGTGAGCTAAGCACATGCCATGAGACTATAGACAACCTTAGAAATGAAAATGTTAATTTGTTAGCTAAGGTTGATTCTATTGCTTGTAATGTTTCAATTCCCAATCTTAGAAATGATAATGATGATTTGCTTGCTAAGATTGAAGAATTAAACATGTCTCTTGCTAGCCTTAGGATTGAAAATGAAAAATTGCTTGCTAAGGCTAAAGAACTAGATGTTTGCAATGTTACAATTTCCGACCTTAGAACTAAAAATTATATATTGCATGCTAAGGTTGTAGAATTGAAATCTTGCAAACCTTCTACATCTACCGTTGAGCACACTTCTATTTGTACTAGATGTAGAGATGTTGATATTAATGCTATTCATGATCACATAGCTTTAATTAAACAACAAAATGATCATATAGCAAAGTTAGATGCTAGAATTGCCGAGCATGAACTTGAGAATGAAAATTTTAAATTTGCTCGTAGTATGCTTTATAGTGGGAGACGCCCTGGCATCAAGGATGGCATTGGCTTCCAAAAGGGGGACAATGTCAAACTTAATGCTCCTCCTAAGAAATTGTCCAACTTTGTTAAGGGCAAGGCTCCCATGCCTCAGGATAACGAGGGTTACATTTTGTACCCTGTCGGTTATCCTGAGAGCAAAATTAGGAGAATTCATTCTAGGAAGTCTCACTCTGGCCCTAACCATGCTTTTATGTATAAGGGTGAGACATCTAGTCCTAGGCAACCAACCTGTGCTAAGTTGCCTAAGAAGAAAACTCCTAGTGCATCAAATGATCATGACATTTCATTTAAAACTTTTGATGCATCCTATGTTTTAACTAACAAATCTGGCAAGGTAGTTGCCAAGTATGTTGGGGGCAAGCACAAGGGGTCAAAGACTTGTGTTTGGGTACCCAAAGTTCTTGTATCTAATGCCAAAGGACCCAAAACCATTTGGGTACCTAAAGTCAAGAACTAAACATGTTTTGTAGGTTTATGCATCTGGGGGCTCAAGTTGGATCATCGACAGCGGGTGCACAAACCACATGACAGGGGAGAAGAAAATGTTCTCCTCCTATGAGAAAAACCAAGATCCCCAACGAGCTATCACATTCGGGGATGGAAATCAAGGTTTGGTCAAAGGATTGGGTAAAATTGCTATATCTCCTAACCATTCTATTTCCAATGTTTTTCTTGTAGATTCATTAGATTACAATTTGCTTTCCGTTTCTCAATTATGCAAAATGGGCTACAACTGTCTTTTTACTGATGTAGGTGTCACTGTCTTTAGAAGAAGTGATGATTCAATAGCATTTAAGGGTGTGTTAGAGGGTTAGCTATACTTAGTAGATTTTGATAGAGCTGAACTCGACACATGCTTAATTGCTAAGACTAACATGGGTTGGCTCTGGCACCGCCGACTAGCCCATGTTGGGATGAAGAATCTTCATAAGCTTCTAAAGGGAGAGCACATTTTAGGATTAACAAATGTTCATTTTGAGAAGGACAGGATTTGTAGCGCATGCCAAGCAGGGAAGCAAGTTGGTGCTCATCATCCACATAAAAACATCATGACGACTGACAGGCCACTGGAGCTCCTACACATGGATCTATTCGGCCCGATTGCTTACTTGCATCGGCGGGAGTAAGTAATGTCTAGTTATTGTGGATGATTATTCTCGCTTCACTTGGGTATTCTTTTTGCAGGAAAAATCCCATACCCAAGAGACCTTAAAGGGATTCTAGAGACGGGCTCAAAATGAGTTTGGCTTAAGGATCAAAAAGATTAGAAGCGACAATGGGACGGAGTTCAAGAACTCACAAATCGAAGGCTTCCTTGAGGAGGAGGGCATCAAGCATGAGTTCTCTTCTCCCTACACCTCTCAACAAAATGGTGTAGTGGAGAGGAATAATAGAACTCTATTGGACATGGAAAGAACCATGCTTGATGAGTACAAGACTTCGGATCGGTTTTGGGCCGAGGCGCTCAACACCGCCTGCTACGCCATCAACCGGTTATATCTACACCGAATCCTCAAGAAGACATCATACGAACTCCTAACCAGTAAAAAGCCCAATATTTCATATTTTAGAGTCTTTGGTAGCAAATGCTTTATACTTATTAAAAGAGGTAGAAAATCTAAATTTGCTCCTAAGACTGTAGAAGGCTTTTTACTAGGATATGATTCAAACACAAGGGCATATAGAGTCTTTAACAAGTCTTCTGGACAAGTTGAAGTTTCTTGTGACGTTGTGTTTGATGAGACTAACGGCTCTCAAGTAGAGCAAGTTGATCTTGATGAGATAGGTATTGAAGAGGCTCCATGCATCGCGCTAAGGAACATGTCCATTGGGGATGTGTGTCCTAAGGAATCCGAAGAGCCCCCACATGCACAAGATCAACCATCCTCCTCCACGCAAGCATCTCCACCAACTCAAATTGAGGATGAAGCTCAAGTTGATGAAGTACAAGATCAAGCAAATGAGCCACCTCAAGATGACGACAATGATCAAGGGGGAGATGCAAATTGAAAGGGAATTAGGCTTACACCTAGTTCCTAAATAATTTTGGTGGTTGAATTGTCCAACACAAATAATTGGACTAACTAGTTTACTCTAGTGCATAAGTTATACAGGTGCAAAAGGTTCACATTCAGTCAATAAAAAGACCAAGTGTTGGATTCAACAAAGGAGCAATGAGGCAACCGAGGGCACCTCTGGCTGGAGGCACCGGACTGTCCGGTGTGCACCGGACAGTGTCCGGTGCGCCCAGAGGACACCAACTCAAACTCTTCGCCCTCGGGAATTCTCGGAAGCCGGCGCGCTATAATTCACCGGACTGTCCGGTGTGCACCGGACATGTCCGGTGCTCCAAGGAAGCGCGGTCTCCGGAACTCGCCAGCCTCGGGTTCGCGCGGCAGCCGCTCCGCTAAAATTCACCGGACTGTCCGGTGTGCACCGGATTGTCCGGTGTGCCAGCGAAGCAACGGCTCCCTGCGGCGCCAACGGCTCCCTGCGGTGCATTTAATGCACGCGCAGCGCGCGCAGACGTCAGGCACGCCCATACTGGTGCACCGGACATCAAACAGTACATGTCCGGTGTGCACCGGACACCCAGGCGGGCCCACAAGTCAGAAGCTCCAACGGCTAGAATCCAACGGCAGTGATGACGTGGCAGGGGGCACCGGACTGTCCGGTGTGCACCGGACTGTCTGGTGCGCCATCGAACAGACAGGTTCCCAACGGCCACATTTGGTGGTTGGGGCTATAAATACCCCAACCACCCCTCCATTCATTGCATCCAAGTTTTCCACTTCTCAACTACTACAAGAGCTCTAGCATTCAATTCTAAGACACACCAAAGAGATCAAATCCTCTCCAATTCCACACAAAGCCCTAGTGACTAGTGAGAGTGATTTGTCGTGTTCATTTGAGCTCTTGCGCTTGGATTGCTTTCTCTCTTTCATTCTTTCTTGTGATCAATACTCACTTGTAACCAAGGCAAGAGACACCAATTGTGTGGTGGTCCTTGCGGGAGGTTTTGCTCCCGGTTAATTTGAGAAGAGAAAAGCTCACTCGGTCCGAGGGACCGTTTGAGAGAGGGAAAGGGTTGAAAGAGACCCGGCCTTTGTGGCCTCCTCAACGGGGAGTAGGTTTGCAAGAACCGAACCTCGGTAAAACAAATCTCCGTGTCTCACTCGCTCTTTCGCTTGGGATTTGTTTTGCACCCACTCTTGCGGACTCGTTTCTTATTACTAACGCTAACCCCGGCTTGTAGTTGTGTTTATATTTGTAATTTCAGTTTCGCCCTATTCACCCCCCCCCCCTCTAGGCGACTATCAATTGGTATCAAAGCCCGGTGCTTCATTAGAGCCTAACCGCTCGAAGTGATGTCGGGAGATCACGCCAAGAAGGAGATGGAGACCGGCGAAAAGCCAACTACAAGCCACGGGAGCACTTCATCGGAAGAGTCCCGCACCAAAAGGAGGGAGAAGAAGAAGAGCTCCTCCAACAAAGGGAAGGAGAAGAAATCTTCTTCTCACCACAAAGAGAAGAAGGAAAAATCTTCTTCCCACAAGCCGCATCGGAAAGGCGACAAGCACAAGAGGATGAGGAAGGTGGTCTACTACGAGACCGACACTTCATCAACATCGACCTCCGACTGCGATGCGCCCTCCGTCACTTCTAAGCGCCAAGAGCGCAAGAAGTATAGTAAGATCCCCCTACGCTACCCTCGCATTTCCAAACATACACCTTTACTTTCCGTCCCATTAGGCAAACCACCAACTTTTGATGGTGAAGATTACGCTAGGTGGAGCGATTTAATGCGATTTCATCTAACCTCGCTCCACAAAAGCATATGGGATGTCGTTGAGTTTGGCGCGCAGGTACCATCCGTAGGGGATGAGGACTATGATGAGGATGAGGTGGCCCAAATCGAGCACTTCAACTCTCAAGCAACAACAATACTCCTCGCCTCTCTAAGTAGAGAGGAGTATAACAAAGTACAAGGGTTGAAGAGCGCCAAGGAGATTTGGGATTTACTCAAGACCGCGCATGAAGGTGATGAGCTCACCAAGATCACCAAGCGGGAAACGATTGAGGGGGAGCTCGGTCGGTTCCGGCTTCGCAAAGGGGAAGAGCCACAACACATGTACAATCGGCTCAAGACCTTGGTGAACCAAGCGCGCAACCTCGGGAGCGTAAAGTGGGATGACCACGAGGTGGTTAAGGTTATTCTAAGATCACTCATTTTCCTTAACCCTACTCAAGTTCAATTAATTCGTGGTAATCCTAGATATACTAAAATGACCCCCGAGGAAGTTATCGGGAATTTTGTGAGTTTTGAGTGCATGATCGAAGGCTCGAGGAAGATCAACGAGCTTGATGATGCCACCACATCCGAAGCTCAACCCGTTGCATTTAAGGCAACGGAGGAGAAGAAGGAGGAGTCTACACCAAGTCGTCAACCAATAGACGCCTCCAAACTCGACAATGAGGAAATGGCGCTCGTCATCAAGAGCTTCCGCCAAATCCTCAAGCAAAGGAGGGGGAAGGATTACAAGTCCCGCTCCAAGAAAGTTTGCTACAAGTGTGGTAAGCCCGGTCATTTTATTGCTAAATGTCCTATATCTAGTGACAGTGACCGAGGCGACGACAAGAAGGGGAGAAGAAAGGAGAAGAAGAGGTACTACAAGAAGAAGGGTGGCGATGCCCATGTTTGTCGCGAGTGGGACTCCGACGAGAGCTCAAGCGACTCCTCCGACAACGAGGACGCCGCCAACATTGCCGTCACCAAGGGACTCCTCTTCCCCAACGTCGGCCACAAGTGTCTCATGGCAAAGGACGGCAAACGGAAGAAGGTTAAATCCAACTCCTCCACTAAATATGAGTCTTCTAGTGATGATAATGCTAGTGATGAGGAGGATAATTTGCGTTCCCTTTTTGCCAACCTTAACATAGCTCAAAAGGAAAAATTAAATGAATTGGTTAGTGCTATTCATGAAAAGGATGACCTTTTGGATTCCCAAGAGGAATGTCTAATTAAAGAAAACAAGAAACATGTTAAGGTTAAAAAGGCTTATGCTCTAGAAATTGAGAAATGTGAAAAATTATCTAGTGAGCTAAGCACTTGCCGTGAGATGATTGACAACCTTAGACATGAAAATGCTAGCTTAAATGCTAAGGTTGATTCACATGTTTGTAATGTTTCAATTCCCAATCCTAGATATAATAATGATGATTTGCTTGCTAGGATTGAAGAATTAAACATTTCTCTTGCTAACCTTAGAATAGAAAATGAAAATTTAATTGCTAAGGCTAAAGATTTTGATGTTTGCAAAACTACAATTTCCGATCTTAGGGATAAAAATGATATTCTTCATGCTAAGATTGTTGAACTTAATTCTTGCAAACCCTCTACATCTATTGTTGAGCATGTATCTATTTGTACTAGATGTAGAGATGTTGATGTTAATGCTATTCATGATCATATGGCTTTAATTAAACAACAAAATGATCATATAGCAAAACTAGATGCTAAAATTGCCGAGCACAACCTAGAGAATGAGAAATTTAAATTTGCTCGTAGCATGCTTTATAATGGGAGACGCCCTGGCATTAAGGATGGCATTGGCTACCAAAGGGGAGACAATATCAAACTTAGTGCCCCTCCTAAAAGATTGTCAAATTTTGTTAAGGGCAAGGCTCCCATGCCTCAGGATAACGAGGGTTACATTTTATACCCTGTCGGTTATCCCAAGGACAAAATTAAGAAAATTCATTCTAGGAAGTCTCACTCTGGCCCTAATCATGCTTTTATGTATAAGGGTGAGACATCTAGTTCTAGGCAATCCACCCATGCTAAGTTGCCTAAGAAGAAAATTCCTAATGCATCAAATGACCATGCTATTTCATTTAAAACTTTTGATGCTTCTTATGTGTTGACTAACAAATCCGGCAAAGTAGTTGCCAAATATGTTGGGGGCAAGCACAAGGGGTCAAAAACTTGTGTTTGGATACCCAAAGTTCTCGTGTCTAATGCCAAAGGACCCGAAACCATTTGGGTACCTAAAGTCAAGAACTAAAATTGTTTTGTAGGTTTATGCATCCGGGGGCTCAAGTTGGATACTCGACAGCGGGTGCACAAACCACATGACTGGGGAGAAAAGGATGTTCTCCTCCTACGAGAAAAACCAAGATCCCCAACGAGCTATCACATTCGGGGATGGAAATCAAGGTTTGGTCAAAGGTCTTGGTAAAATTGCTATATCTTCTGACCATTCTATTTCCAATGTTTTTCTTGTAGATTCTTTAGATTACAATTTGCTTTCCGTTTCTCAATTATGTCAAATGGGCTACAACTGTCTATTCACTGATGTAGGTGTCACTGTCTTTAGAAGAAGTGATGATTCAATAGCATTTAAGGGAGTGTTAGAGGGTCAGCTATACTTGGTAGATTTTGATAAAGCTGAACTCGACACTTGCTTAATTGCTAAGACTAACATGGGTTGGCTCTGGCACCGCCGACTAGCCCATGTTGGGATGAAGAATCTTCACAAGCTTCTAAAGGGAGAACACATTTTAGGATTAACAAATGTTCATTTTGAGAAAGACAGGGTTTGTAGCGCATGCCAGGCGGGAAAGCAAGTTGGAACCCATCATCCACACAAGAACATCATGACGACCGACAGGCCACTGGAGCTCCTACACATGGATCTATTCGGCCCGATTGCTTACATAAGCATCGGCGGGAGTAAGTACTGTCTAGTTATTGTGGATGATTATTCTCGCTTCACTTGGGTATTCTTTTTACAGGAAAAATCTCAAACCCAAGAGACCTTAAAGGGATTCTTGAGACGGGCTCAAAATGAGTTCGGCTTAAGGATCAAGAAAATAAGAAGCGACAACGGGACGGAGTTCAAGAACTCTCAAATCGAAGGCTTCCTTGAGGAGGAGGGCATCAAGCATGAATTTTCCTCTCCCTACACGCCACAACAAAATGGTGTAGTAGAGAGAAAGAATCGAACTCTATTGGACATGACAAGAACCATGCTTGATGAATTCAAGACACCGGACCGGTTTTGGGCCGAAGCAGTCAACACTGCCTGCTACGCCATCAACCGGTTATATCTTCACCGAATCCTCAAGAAGACATCATATGAACTCCTAACCGGTAAAAAGCCAAACATTTCATATTTTAGAGTCTTTGGTAGCAAATGCTTTATTCTTGTTAAAAGAGGTAGAAAATCTAAATTTGCTCCCAAGACTGTAAAAGGCTTTTTACTTGGTTATGACTCAAACACAAGGGCATATAGGGTCTTTAACAAGTCCACTAGACTAGTTGAAGTCTCATGTGACGTTGTGTTTGATGAAACTAATGGCTCTCAAGTAGAGCAAGTTGATCTTGATGAGATAGGTGAAGAACAGGCTCCGTACATCGCACTAAGGAACATGTCCATTGGGGACGTGTGTCCTAAGGAATCCGAAGAGCCTCCACATGCACAAGATCAACCATCCTCCTCCACGCAAGCATCTCCACCAACTCAAAATGAGGATGAGGCTCAAGTTGATGAAGGACAAAATCAAGAAGATGAGCCACCTCAAGATAATGGCAATAATCAAGGGGAAGATACAAATGATCAAGAGAAGGAGGATGAGGAAGAACCAAGGCCGCCACACCCAAGAGTCCACCAAGCAATACAACGAGATCACCCCGTCGACACCATCCTCGGCGACATTCATAAGGGGGTAACCACTCGATCTCGTGTTGCACATTTTTGTGAACATTACTCTTTTGTTTCCTCTATTGAGCCACACAGGGTAGAGGAAGCACTACAAGATTCGGATTGGGTGGTGGCGATGCAAGAGGAGCTCAACAACTTCACGAGGAATGAGGTATGGCACTTGGTTCCACGTCCTAACCAAAATGTTGTAGGAACCAAATGGGTCTTCCGCAACAAGCAAGATGAGCATGGTGTGGTGACAAGGAACAAAGCTCGACTTGTGGCCAAGGGATACTCCCAAGTCGAAGGTTTGGATTTCGGTGAAACCTATGCACCCGTAGCTAGGCTTGAGTCAATTCGCATATTATTGGCCTATGCTACTTACCATGGCTTTAAGCTTTATCAAATGGACGTGAAAAGTGCCTTCCTCAACGGACCAATCAAGGAAGAGGTCTATGTTGAGCAACCTCCCGGCTTTGAAGACAGTGAGTACCCTAACCATGTCTATAGGCTCTCTAAGGCGCTTTATGGGCTCAAGCAAGCCCCAAGAGCATGGTATGAATGCCTAAGAGATTTCCTTATTACTAATGGCTTCAAAGTCGGCAAGGCCGATCCTACTTTATTCACTAAAACTCTTGACAATGATTTGTTTGTATGCCAAATTTATGTTGATGATATTATATTTGGGTCTACTAACGAATCTACATGTGAAGAATTTAGTAGGATCATGACAAAGAAATTCGAGATGTCTATGATGGGGGAGTTGAAGTATTTTCTAGGATTTCAAGTGAAGCAACTCCAAGAGGGCACCTTCATCAGCCAAACGAAGTACACTCAAGACATCCTAAGCAAGTTTGGAATGAAGGATGCCAAGCCCATCAAAACACCCATGGGAACAAATGGGCATCTCGACCTCGACACGGGAGGTAAGTCCGTGGATCAAAAGGTATACCGGTCGATGATAGGATCATTACTCTATTTATGTGCATCTCGACCGGACATTATGCTTTCCGTTTGCATGTGTGCAAGATTCCAATCCGACCCTAAGGAATCCCACCTTACGGCCGTAAAACGAATCTTGAGATATTTGGCTTATACACCTAAGTTTGGGCTTTGGTACCCTCGGGGATCCACTTTTGATTTGATTGGTTATTCGGATGCCGATTGGGCGGGGTGTAAGATTAATAGGAAGAGCACATCGGGGACTTGCCAGTTCTTGGGAAGATCCTTGGTGTCATGGGCTTCAAAGAAGCAAAATTCGGTCGCTCTTTCCACCGCCGAAGCCGAGTATATTGCCGCAGGTCATTGTTGCGCGCAATTGCTTTGGATGAGACAAACCCTGCGGGACTACGGTTACAAATTAACCAAAGTTCCTTTGCTATGTGATAATGAGAGTGCAATCAAAATGGCCGACAATCCCGTCGAGCATAGCCGCACTAAGCACATAGCCATTCGGTATCATTTTCTTAGGGATCACCAACAAAAGGGAGATATCGAGATTTCTTATATTAACACTAAAGATCAATTAGCCGATATCTTTACCAAGCCACTTGATGAACAATCTTTTACCAAACTTAGGCATGAGCTCAATATTCTTGATTCTAGAAATTTCTTTTGCTAACTTGCACACATAGCCCATTTATATACCTTTGATCATATCTCTTTCATATGCTATGACTAATGTGTTTTTCAAGTGTATTTCAAACCAAGTCATAGGTGTATTGAAAGGAAATTGGAGTCTTCGGCGAAGACAAAGGCTTCCACTCCGTAACTCATCCTTCGCCATCGCTCCAAGAAAAGGACTTCGTCTTTGGTATAATCTTAACTCATTTACTTATGACCAAAGGGGAAGAAATTACTTAAGGGCTCTAATGATTCCGTTTTTGGCGATTCATGCCAAAAAGGGGGAGAAATGAGCCCAAAGCAAAAGGACCGCACCACCACAAATTTCAAAAACTTAGTACTTTCCAAAAGTATTTTTCAATTGGTATATCAAAAGGGGGAGAAAGCAGTATTTCAAAAATGATATATCAAAACCCTCTTGAACACTAAGAGGTGGATCTTATTTAGGGGGAGTCTTGATTAGTCAAAGGAAAAGCATTTGAAACAGGGGGAGAAAATTTCAAATCTTGAAAATGCTTTGCAAAACTCTTATTCATTTAACTTTGACTATTTGCAAAAGATCTTTGAAATGGATTTACAAAAGAATTTGCAAAAACAAAACATGTGGTGCAAAAGTGGTCCAAAATGTTAAAAATGAAAGAAACAATCCATGCATATCTTGTAAGTATTTATATTGGCTCAACTCCAAGCAACCTCTGCACTTACATTATGTAAACTAGTTCAATTATGCACTTCTATATTTGCTTTGGTTTGTGTTGGCATCAATCACCAAAAAGGGGGAGATTGAAAGGGAATTAGGCTTACACCTAGTTCCTAAATAATTTTGGTGGTTGAATTGTCCAACACAAATAATTGGACTAACTAGTTTACTCTAGTGCATAAGTTATACAGGTGCAAAAGGTTCACATTCAGTCAATAAAAAGACCAAGTGTTGGATTCAACAAAGGAGCAATGAGGCAACCGAGGGCACCTCTGGCTGGAGGCACCGGACTGTCCGGTGTGCACCGGACAGTGTCCGGTGCGCCCAGAGGACACCAACTCAAACTCTTCGCCCTCGGGAATTCTCGGAAGCCGGCGCGCTATAATTCACCGGACTGTCCGGTGTGCACCGGACATGTCCGGTGCTCCAAGGAAGCTCGGTCTCCGGAACTCTCCAGCCTCGGGTTCGCGCGGCAGCCGCTCCGCTAAAATTCACCGGACTGTCCGGTGTGCACCGGACTGTCCGGTGTGCCAGCGAAGCAACGGCTCCCTGCGGCGCCAACGGCTCCCTGCGGCGCCAACGGCTCCCTGCGGTGCATTTAATGCACGCGCAGCGCGCGCAGACGTCAGGCACGCCCATACTGGTGCACCGGACATCAAACAGTACATGTCCGGTGTGCACCGGACACCCAGGCGGGCCCACAAGTCAGAAGCTCCAACGGCTAGAATCCAACGGCAGTGATGACGTGGCAGGGGGCACCGGACTGTCCGGTGTGCACCGGACTGTCCGGTGCGCCATCGAACAGACAGGTTCCCAACGGCCACATTTGGTGGTTGGGGCTATAAATACCCCAACCACCCCTCCATTCATTGCATCCAAGTTTTCCACTTCTCAACTACTACAAGAGCTCTAGCATTCAATTCTAAGACACACCAAAGAGATCAAATCCTCTCCAATTCCACACAAAGCCCTAGTGACTAGTGAGAGTGATTTGTCGTGTTCATTTGAGCTCTTGCGCTTGGATTGCTTTCTCTCTTTCATTCTTTCTTGTGATCAATACTCACTTGTAACCAAGGCAAGAGACACCAATTGTGTGGTGGTCCTTGCGGGAGGTTTTGCTCCCGGTTAATTTGAGAAGAGAAAAGCTCACTCGGTCCGAGGGACCGTTTGAGAGAGGGAAAGGGTTGAAAGAGACCCGGCCTTTGTGGCCTCCTCAACGGGGAGTAGGTTTGCAAGAACCGAACCTCGGTAAAACAAATCTCCGTGTCTCACTCGCTCTTTCGCTTGGGATTTGTTTTGCACCCACTCTTGCGGACTCGTTTCTTATTACTAACGCTAACCCCGGCTTGTAGTTGTGTTTATATTTGTAATTTCAGTTTCGCCCTATTCACCCCCCCCCCCCTCTAGGCGACTATCACAAATGATCAAGACAAGGAGGATGAAGAACCAAGGCCGCCACACCCAAGAGTCCACCAAGCAATCCAACGAGATCACCCTGTCGACACCATCCTCGGCGACATTCATAAGGGGGTAACTACTAGATCTCGTGTTGCACATTTTTGTGAGCATTACTCTTTTGTTTCCTCTATTGAGCCACACAGGGTAGAGGAAGCACTCCAAGATTCGGATTGGGTGGTGGCAATGCAAGAGGAGCTCAACAACTTCACTAGGAATGAGGTATGGCATTTAGTTCCACGTCCTAATCAAAATGTTGTAGGAACCAAATGGGTCTTCCGCAACAAGCAAGACGAGCATGGTGTGGTGACAAGGAACAAAGCTCGACTTGTGGCCAAGGGATACTCCCAAGTCGAAGGTTTGGATTTTGGTGAAACCTATGCACCCGTAGCTAGGCTTGAGTCAATTCATATATTATTGGCCTATGCTACTTACCATGGCTTCAAGCTTTATCAAATGGACGTGAAGAGTGCCTTCCTCAATGGACCTATCAAAGAAGAAGTCTATGTTGAGCAACCTCCCGGCTTTGAAGATAGTGAGTACCCTAACCATGTTTATAAACTCTCTAAGGCGCTTTATGGGCTCAAGCAAGCCCCAAGAGCATGGTATGAATGCCTTAGAGATTTCCTTATTGCAAATGGCTTCAAAGTTGGAAAGGCCGATCCTACTTTATTCACTAAAACTCTTGAAAATGACTTGTTTGTATGCCAAATTTATGTTGATGATATTATATTTGGATCTACTAACGAGTCTACATGTGAAGAATTTAGTCGGATCATGACACAAAAATTCGAGATGTCTATGATGGGGGAGTTGAAGTATTTCTTAGGATTTCAAGTGAAGCAACTCCAAGAGGGCACCTTCATTAGCCAAACGAAGTATACTCAAGATATTCTAAGCAAGTTTGGGATGAAGGATGCCAAACCCATCAAGACACCCATGGGAACCAATGGGCATCTCGACCTCGACGAAGGAGGTAAATCCGTCGATCAAAAGGTATACCGGTCGATGATAGGCTCTTTGCTATATTTATGTGCATCGCGACCGGATATAATGCTTTCCGTATGCATGTGTGCAAGATTCCAAGCCGACCCTAAGGAAGCTCACCTTACGGCCTGTTGGGGACTTGTTCTCAAGTGCTATGAGTTAAGAACAAGGCAACATAGAAAATGTTAATCGTTAAAGTCCTTCGTCCTTCGAAGTATTATTCCCCTCAGGATATAATAATTTACGGACGAAGGTTATGAAGGACGTACCTTCATAAATTCATTAAACAATGACGAAGGGTGAAATATAAAAAATATAAAAAACAACATGAACAATTATATATTATTATCAGGCATAAACAGAAATATCATTGAATTACAAGTGTACCTTCAATTGGAAGGAAATGACAGTACAAGCGTAACGCAAAAAGTGAATGCCAAGTCAGCGTGAACAGTACGGGGGTACTGTTCTTCTATTTATAGGCATGGGAAACAACCCATACAAAATTACATTCATGCCCTTTACACTTGATAATAATTCTATAGTAATATGTCGAGGTTTAAATAGCCTTTTCATCTTTAAGTCGGTTTCGCTTGTTGCCGCCGCGCCGAAGCTTTCCTGCTCACACCTTCGGCCCTGTATCAACCTTCGTATTACTCTGGTCTACTGCAATGCTGACTCGAATCCGAAGATACCTGTTCACACATTATACTCCAGAAATACTGTTAAATCCTGTTTTTGAGGACCTTCGGATGCCGAAGGTCCCCAACAGTAGCCCCTCGCAATATTAATTTGTTTAAAATAATAAATTTAGATTGCGACATGGATGAAGGCTTTACGCCGAAGGTCCGAAAAAACACCTTCCCTTTGCTAGAATAGCAACATTCACTGACAAGCGGGGTCTTTCAATTTTCAACGCTCTTGGCGTATAAATACGGCCATACCGCAAACTCATTTGATACGCTCTCTGGCCAACTGCTCCCACTCACTCAATTTTTAGCTCTTGCGCGCTAAGATTTGCTAAGCTTTTAGTTTTGGAGCTTCGGCTTTGAAAATAGTTTTTTAGCATCTCCGAAGATGTCCGAAGATAAGAAGACTGCTGCTGAGACGAAGCTGAGCCTCGACGAAGAGAAGAATTTGGGGTTTCTCATAGCGATGTCAAAGACCAACACAGAAAAAATCACCAAAGAGATTCTGGAAGGCCTGTCTGAGGATACTGGTGACAGTGACAGCTATGATGTGGACAGTGGTGGTGAAGACTCCGAAGATCGTCCCTGGCGACCAAGCCATTCAGTTTATGGTAAATCAACTATCAAAGAAAATCACCTTGTCAATATGAGAGGAAGGTATTTCCGAGATTTGTCCATTGTGAGGGCGGACGAAGGGGAAAAAACTTGCCCCCATCCCGAAGAAAATGAAGTCGTAGTGTACCGAAGCTTTTTGAAAGCTGGACTGCAATTTCCCTTGAGCAGCTTCGTTGTGGAGGTGCTGAAAATATTCGAAATCTATCTCCATCAACTTACCCCCGAGGCAATTATAAAGCTGAATATCTTCGTGTGGGCCGTGAGAAGCCAAGGTCTGAAGCCTGATGCAAAAAGCTTCTGTAATATACACGAATTATCATATGAGACAAAACCTTGGGGTAAGGAACAGTATCACAATAATTTTGGATGCTACAGTTTTGTTTCTCGGTCCGGGTCAAGCTGCCCCGTGCCAACCTTTCGGAAGAGATGGCCCGGCGACTGGATGACAGAATGGTTTTATGTGAAGAATGATCTGACAATACGAGAAGATATCAAAGGTATAATTATGCGCCCTATCTGGCAAAGCTTCGGCCTTCGGAGGCCGAAGATTGAAATGAATGAAGCTGCCGAAGAATGCCAGAGGGCCTTCGGCGCAGTCTGCTCTTTCATTGGAACGAGAGACTTAGTACAAGAGCATATTGCCTTCAGGGTATGGCCGCTCGCGGAGAAATGGGAAATGCCACAAGAAACCGTAAAAGAGGCCGACGAAGGTGGACTTATCAGGTTGAAATACACTTTTAAATTTGGAGATAAATTCGTTGAGCCAGATGATGACTGGTTAAAAAGTATTGAAAATTTAAGTGATGAACTGCTTGGGGCCTATTCGAAGGCCGAAGACACTGCAATGTCAGCGGCCTTCGGAGGCCGAAAAAAGAAGAGGCTGAATCGGGTATTTGATGCAATCGGGTTTGTCTACCCTGACTATTGCTATCCCATTCGAAGGCAGAAGAGAAAAAACACAACCTCTGCAAAAGAAGAAACTGCAACTGCTCCTAGCGAGCCAGAACCGAAAAGAAAGAAGATAAAGATCCTTACACATCGGCCGCGCTATATTGAACCAGCTTCGGTGCCTGAGTTTACCGGAGAAACTTCTTCGGCCACCGAAGCTGAAAAACCAGCCGAGCCAACCTTGCTGCCAGAAGTCGCAGAAACGGCCGAAGTGCCAACAAAGATAGAATTGGAACAATCAAAGATTTTGTTGTCAGAAACGAAAGAGAAGGCCGAAGCGCTGTCCACAGAAAAAATGGAAGAGGTAAAAGAAATAACTGAGGGATCCAAAACATCAGAAGTTTCGAGTCCTGCAGCAAACATTGAGACAGTAAAAAATCAAAAAGTGCCAGCAGTGACTCCGAAAAGAAAGAGAATGGCTAATGTGCTAGATGTACTGGAAACGATCAAATCTTCAAGCACACCTCCGAAGAGGGCTGCTGTCATTCCTGAAACAACAACTAAAATTTCTGATTCTAAAGCTCCAGGGCAAGAGACTGAAGCCGAAACTGGGCCCTCAGAGCCTGCAAAGATAAAATCCTTGGAAAGTGAGGCAGAAAAAATAACAAAGCCAACTTTTGTTGAAGAAACCGGTGTCATTGCCCCCGAAGCATCCCCCAAAGTTCGTGATTATATTGTTCGTCATGCTTCGGGGAAAAAACTATCGGAAAAAGAAGAGCAAGAGGCCCAGCACTACGCCCAAAAACTGAAATATCCAAAGGGGGCGTTAATATTCAATGGCAGTGGAGAAGAAGACTTCTTGTATTGTCTCCCCGACAGCAAGGAAATTTCTGTCTGTCGGGAGATGAGCAGGAGCTTCGGATTCCCAACTTTAGAAGACGGGCTCTCGGTGCTGTCGAAGAATGATCTGGCCGACAGCCTAGCTTACAATAGCTTAAAGGTGCGACAAATGAAACCCTTGTATTTTTGTTGAGTCCAAAATTTTTCGCTTGTTTAAATCTATTGACGCAGACATATTTCTCTTTGCAGGGCCTGATACTTAGCAATGCCCTCAGGGCACAGAAAGATGCTGAAGACGAAGGGTGTTCTATAGCCCTAAGCAACCTTCGCTCCGAAGTTATTGAACTGAGGAACGAAGGTCTTGAAAAAGATAAAATGTTGTACTCATTGATAAATAAAATAAAGGAGGACGAAGCTGCTTTTAAAGGTCAAGCTGAAGCTCAGAAGCAGGAAATTGAAGATCTTCGGAAACAACTGGCCAGAGCCAAGGAAGAACGCATACTTGAAGAAACAAAGCGAGAACTCAGCGACCAATGGGCCGATCACCTAGAAATAACTGTTGAAGAGCTTCGTTCGTCCAGAAAGAGATGCTATAACAAATCTATAGAGTGTGTTAAGAAGTTAAAAGCTAGCTTCGCCAGGGTTGGCGCCTTCTCAAGCGAAGAAAACTTTACGAAAGGCAATCCCGAAGGTCCCATCGAATGGATCGACCACGAAGCTGAGGCCTTCGAAGAAATTTTAAATAGCCGAGGAGATATATGTGCCTTCTCTGGTGCCAGAGGGATTGCCACCATCTTAGAGAAGAAGGGCTGCGAGCATGTAAAAATTTTAGCACAGTCCGAAGCTGCTTTGTCCTTTGAAGATGCAAGAGATCCTTCGGCCGAAGCTAGTATAATTGGTGGAAAATTTTTTACCGATATCTGGGATAATGGTGGCCGAGAAATGGCCGGAGAAATTATTCGAAGAAGTGAAAAGGGCATTCACGATGCTAGAGAAGTAGCTGAGGCTGCTGAAAAGAGCGCAGAGGCCGAAGGTCAATTAGGTATTAACTAATAGTTTTTATTGTGTTGTAATCTTTAGGCTTTAAGATTTGTTTGCGATTTGTAATAGCAATGTAGCCGTATCCTGTCTTACTTCAGATCCTGCTAAAACGTCTTCGGGCCCTCAGCCGAAAGGAGACGACGAAATTAAAAAGATGGCTGAAGATATTATGGACGAAGTCGTCAATCGGCTCCTGAACGAAGCTGCAGAAGTCGTTCTGAGAGAAGATTAAATATTTTTGTGAAAACTTCTGAAATGTAATATACTGTAACATTTTGTAACCCCAAATGTAATATACCTATTTTTGTTAGTCAATTCTTTACGATGCATGAAACTTTACACGTACCGCTTTTGAGTCTTTGACGAAAAAACACCTTCCCTTCTTTTCATGCTTCGTGAAGAAGAATTTTTCTTTATCACAACAATATCCAATATTCTGATGAATAATATCCAGGCTTCGTGAAAATATTTTCCGAAGCTACACTTCCGAAGATCAATGATGTATCTTTTTGTGACTATGATTTCTCCCTTTTTTCAAAGCGTTCTTCTGTAGATTGATAATGTGACCACTTCTTATGCCATGTGCAAAATGATGTATGATGCTTATGCTATGCGAAATGATGCGATGATGTTATGTCATGTGAGATGATGTTTATTCCGAAGATATCCCTGCAATAAAACACAATCTTTTATAAGCCTCCCTTAGGAGCTTCTTCGCCTTTTACTTCAGCGGAATCAGCGTTTATTTTTCGCTGTAAGCTCTGCATTCCCTTAGGAACGACTTTGGAGCTTCTTCGCCTTTACTTTTGGCGGAATCAGCGTTGACTTTTCGCTGTAAGCTCTGCATTCCCTTAGGAACGACTTTGGAGCTTCTTCGCCTTTACTTTTGGCAGAATCAGCGTTGACTTTTCGCTGTATGCTCTGCATTCCCTTTGGAACGACTTTGGAGCAGAAAACTTACACTGCGCTCCCTTTGGAACGACTTTTTTGTGACTTCGGCAAACTTACTCTGCGTTCCTTAGAACGACTTTTTGTTGCTTCGAAGAATTTTCGATAGTTCGAAGGTCCTCTTTGCTATCACAAGTCTTTAAACTTTAATCAATATAAGCCTGTGAAGAAAATATATTTTCCTTGTAGGATTCAACGAAACTAATTACATGAAATCTAAACGATGTCCTTTATTACAGAAAATAAAACTGAATGAAAAAGATTGCTATTAAGGTAGGATATTTGTCAATAGATGTGCTTTGACTCTGGCACAGTGCTGTTGACTGTACGAGCTTCGGACTGTTCTCTGAAGTCCCTCTGGTGTGGAGCATACTGGCTCCCTTCTGGCTGCTGGCCTTGTTGCAACGGAGGTGGAGGCGGAGGCTGTTGCCAAGAAGCTTGAGGCTGACTCGCCGAAGCAACAGAAACTGCAGGATGATTGCCCACATATTCTGGAATGTAGGGCGAATGATACGAAGCTGTATGCATGACCTGCTTCGGCTGAGCTTGTTGTGCTGCTGCTTCAGCTATTTCCTTTTGTTTCTGAATAGTAACATGGCACATCCTGGTAGTATGGCCTTTGTTCTCACCGCAGAATAAGCAAAAGATTCTTCTCGGTTGATCGCAAAATCTTCCTCCAAAGCCCCTGGCGCCTCTGCCTCTTGGAGCCGGTGGTCGGAAGAAGCTTTGTTGTTGCCCCGAAGCCTGTGAGGAGCATTGTGGCCTTTGCTGTTGGCTTCCTTTATCATCATTTTGTGTAGAGTTATGAATTGATCTCACGTGCCTCGGGTAGAACCTCCCTCCGAAGCCCCTGGTCATTTCAGAAAACCTGAAAGCCTCCTCCCTTCTTTGGCGAAAATCATTATCGACCCGAATGTACTCGTCCATCTTCTGGAGCAGCTTCTCCAAAGTTTGAGGAGGCTTCCTGGCGAAGTACTGAGCTGACCGTCCTGGCCGAAGCCCCTTGATCATGGCCTCGATGACAATTTCATTGGGCACCATTGGTGCCTGTGCCCTCAAACGCAAGAACCTTCGGACATACGCCTGAAGGTATTCTTCGTGATCCTGGGTGCACTGGAACAGAGCCTGAGCAGTGACCGGCTTCGTCTGAAATCCTTGAAAGCTAGTTAACAACAAGTCCTTCAGCTTCTGCCATGAAGTGATCGTTCCTGGTCGAAGGGAGGAATACCAGGTTTGAGCAACACTTCTGACAGCCATAACGAAAGATTTGGCCATGACTGAAGCATTGCCACCATACGAAGATACTGTTGCTTCGTAGCTCATCAAAAACTGCTTCGGGTCTGAGTGGCCATCGAATACGGGAAGCTGAGGCGGCTTGTAGGATGGAGGCCAAGGTGTAGCCTGCAGCTCAGCGGACAGAGGAGAAGCATCATCAAAAACAAAATTCCCATGATGGAAATTGTCATACCAGTCATCTTCGTTGTGAAAACCCTCCTGATGAAGGTCTTGGTGCTGAGGCCTTCGGTGTTGCTCATCCTGAGCAAGATGACGAACTTCTTCAGAGGCTTCGTCTATCTGCCTCTGCAGTTCAGCTAGCCTGGCCATCTTTTCTTTCTTCCTCTGTACTTGTTGATGAAGCATCTCCATATCTCTGATTTCTTGATCTATCTCGTCCTCTGGTGGTGTCGGGCTGACAGCCTTCCTTTTCTGGCTTCGGGCCTCCCGCAGGGAGACTGTCTCCTGATTGTGGTCCAGTGGTTGCAGAGCTGCAGCCCCAGTCGCTGAAGCCTTCTTCGGCGCCATAACGATGGTTTATGATCGCCGAAGGTGTTCAAAAAACTCAGAGTGGAAGTGAGTTCACCGGAGGTGGGCGCCAATGTTGGGGACTTGTTCTCAAGTGCTATGAGTTAAGAACAAGGCAACATAGAAAATGTTAATCGTTAAAGTCCTTCGTCCTTCGAAGTATTATTCCCCTCAGGATATAATAATTTACGGACGAAGGTTATGAAGGACGTACCTTCATAAATTCATTAAACAATGACGAAGGGTGAAATATAAAAAATATAAAAAACAACATGAACAATTATATATTATTATCAGGCATAAACAGAAATATCATTGAATTACAAGTGTACCTTCAATTGGAAGGAAATGACAGTACAAGCGTAACGCAAAAAGTGAATGCCAAGTCAGCGTGAACAGTACGAGGGTACTGTTCTTCTATTTATAGGCACGGGAAACAACCCATACAAAATTACATTCATGCCCTTTACACTTGATAATAATTCTATAGTAATCTGTCGAGGTTTAAATAGCCTTTTCATCTTTAAGTCGGTTTCGCTTGTTGCCGCCGCGCCGAAGCTTTCCTGCTCACACCTTCGGCCCTGTATCAACCTTCGTATTACTCTGGTCTACTGCAATGCTGACTCGAATCCGAAGATACCTGTTCACACATTATACTCCAAAAATACTGTTAAATCCTGTTTTTGAGGACCTTCGGATGCCGAAGGTCCCCAACACGGCCGCAAAACGAATCTTGAGATATTTAGTTTATACTCCTAAGTTTGGGCTTTGGTATCCTAGGGGATCCACTTTTGATTTGATTGGTTACTCCGATGCCGATTGGGCAGGGTGTAAAATAAATAGAAAGAGCACATCAGGGACTTGCCAGTTCTTGGGAAGATCCTTGGTGTCTTGGGATTCAAAGAAGCAAAATTCGGTCGCTCTTTCTACCGCCGAAGCCGAGCACATTGCCGCAGGCCATTGTTGCGCGCAACTACTTTGGATGAGGCAAACCCTTAGGGACTATGGATATAAATTAACCAAAGTTCCTCTTCTATGTGATAATGAGAGTGCAATCCGCATGGCGGATAATCCCGTTGAGCATAGCCGCACTAAACACATAGCCATTCGGTATCACTTTTTAAGGGATCACCAACAAAAGGGAGATATCGAGATTTCATACATTAATACTAAGGATCAATTAGCCGATATATTTACCAAGCCACTTGATGAACAAACTTTTAACAAACTTAGGCATGAGCTAAATATTCTTGATTCTAGGAACTTCTTTTGTTGATTTGCACACATCACTCATTAATATACCTTGATCATGTCTCTTTTATATATGCTATGACTAATGTGTTTTCAAGTCTATTTTAAACCAAGTCATAGGTATATTGAAAGGGAATTGGAGTCTTCGGCGAAGACAAAGGCTTCCACTCCGTAACTCATCCTTCGTCGTCGCTCCGAGCCTCTCTCCATCTTTGGGGGAGAGAAAGGACTCCGTCTTTGGTATAATCTTCACTCATTTATTTATGACCAAAGGGGGAGAAAAGTAATTCTAAGGGCTCTAATGACTCCGTTTTTGGCGATTCATGCCAAAGGGGGAGAAAGTATTAGCCCAAAGCAAAAGGACCGCACCACCACCTAAATTTTAAAATGATTTTCAATTGGAAATTTCAAATTGGTATCCTATTATGTTCAAAAAGGGGGAAAGAATAGTATTTCAAAATTGATATCTCAAAACCCTCTTGAACACTAAGAGGAGAATTTCATTTAGGGGGAGTTTTGTTTAGTCAAAGGAAAAGCATTTGAAACAAGGGGAGAAAATTTCAAATCTTGAAAATGCTTCACAAACTCTTATTTCATTTACCTTTGACTATTTGCAAAAAGACTTTGAAAAGGATTTACAAAAGAGTTTGCAAAAACAAAACATGTGGTGCAAGCGTGGTCCAAAATGTTAAAAATGATGAAACAATCCATGCGCATCTTATAAGTATTTATATTAGCTCAATTCCAAGCAACCTTTGCACTTACATTATGCAAACTAGCTCAGTTATGCACTTCTATACTTGCTTTAGTTTGTGTTGGCATCAATCACCAAAAAGGGGGAGATTGAAAGGGAATTAGGCTTACACCTATTTCCTAATTGATTTTGGTGGTTGAATTACCCAACACAAATAATTGGACTAACTAGTTTTGCTCTAGTATATAAGTTATACAGGTGCCAAAGGTTCACACTTAGCCAATAAAAAGACCAAGTATTGGGTTCAACAAAAAGAGCAAGGGATAACCGAAGTGTGCCCTGGTCTGGCGCACCGGACAGTGTCCGGTGTACCAGGGGACTTCACGCTGAACTCTTCACCTTGGGAAAATCTAGAGGCGCTCCGCTATAATTCACCGGACTGTCCGGTGTACACCGGACAGTGTCCGGTGCTCCAAGGAAGGGCGTCTCAGGAACTCGCCAGCTTCGGGAATTCGCTCCGCTATAATTCACCGGACATGTCCGGTGTGCACCGGACTGTCCGGTGAGCCAACAGAGCAACGGCTATCTCGCGTCAACGGTCACCTGCAGAAGCATTAAATGCGTGCCAGTGCACGTAGAAGTCAGGCACGCGCGAAGTGGCGCACCGGACACTCTACAGTACATGTCCGGTGTGCCACCGAACATCAAGGCGGGCCCAGAAGTCAGAGCTCCAACGGTCAGAACCCAATGGCCTGGTGACGTGGCTGGCGCACCGGACACTGTCCGGTGTGCACCGGACTGTCCGGTGCACCATGCGACAGACAGCCCCACCAAACGGCTAGTTTGGTGGTTGGGGTTATAAATACCCCCAACCACCCCAAATTCAAGTCATCCAAGTTTTCCACCTTCCAACTACTTACAAGAGCTCTAGCATTCAATTCTAGACACACTCAAAGTGATCAAATCCTCTCCCAATTCCACCAAAGGCTTTAGTGACTAGTGAGAGAGATTTGTTGTGTTCTTTTGAGCTCTTGCGCTTGGATTGCTTCTTTTCTTTCTCAATCTTTCTTGAGATCAAATTCACTTGTAATTGAGGCAAGAGACACCAATTGTGTGGTGGTCCTTGCGGGAACTTTGTGTTCCAAGTGTTTGAGAAGAAGAAGCTCACTCGGTCCGAGGGACCGTTTGAGAGAGGGAAAGGGTTGAAAGAGACCCGGTCTTTGTGAACACCTCAACGGGGAGTAGGTTTGCTAAAACTAAACCTCGGTAAAACAAATCCGCGTGTCATACTCTTTATTCGCTTGCAATTTGTTTTGCACCCTCTCTCGCGGACTTGATTATATTTCTAACGCTAACTCGGCTTGTAGTTGTGATTAACTTTGTAAATTTCAGTTTCGCCCTCACCCCCCCCCTCTAGGCGACTTTCAGTATGCATGTGTGCTAGATTTTAATCCGACCCCAAGGAGTGTCACCTTGTGGCCGTTAAGCGAATCCTTAAATATTTAGTTTCTACGCCTTGCTTCGGGATCTGGTATCCAAAGAGGTCTACCTTTGACTTAATCGGATACTCAGATTCCGACTATGCAGGGTGCAAGGTTGATAGGAAGAGCACATCAGAGACTTGTTAGTTTATAGGAAGGTTCCTGGTGTCTTGGAGCTCTAAGAAACAAACTTCCGTTGCCCTATCCACCGCTGAGGCCGAGTACGTTACCGCAGGACAGTGTTGTGCGCAACTACTTTGGATGAGGCAAACCCTCCGGGACTTTGGCTACAATCTGAGAAAAGTCCCACTCCTATGTGACAATGAGAGTGCAATTCACTTGGCGGATAATCTTGTTGAATACAGCCACACTAAGCACATAGACATCCGGCATCACTTCTTGAGAGACCACCAGCAAAGGGGAGATATTGATATTTATCATATTAGCACCGAGAACCAGCTAGCCGATATCTTCACCAAGCCTTTAGATGAGAAAAGGTTTTGTAGGTTGCGTAGTGAGCTAAATGTCTTAGATTCACGTAACTTGGATTGATCTGAAGCATACATATGTTCTATGCCCTTGATCATGTTACTTTAAGAATTCATGTCTTTTATTGCTTATCTTCGGTGCTCAAGTTGTACAAGTCATCCCCGGACCTCACAAGTCCCTATGCAAATGATGCACATGTTAAGGGGGAGGATGTGCTACAACTTGACTCCCTTGAGACTAACTTATTTGTTGAGTACTCTTGAAATAGTCTCAAAGGTGTATTGAAAATGAACTTGGACAAAGAAACGACTTCCACTGCACTCCGGTATAAGTGTATCTTGTCCCAAGTTCATACTAATGTTCTCATTGCTTTTTTACTCGTATTTGACACTTTGGTGAGGCAATGGGGTTAAAAGGCCAAAAGTTCTCCCGTTTTGGTGCTTAATGCCAAAGGGGGAGAAATTAAGGCCAAAGCAAATGGATCAGCCAACCACTTGTGAATTTCAAAAATGAGTTAGAATCTTGTGTTTGATCAAAACCCTCTTATTGCAAAAATTTGTTCTCTTACGGGGGAGAATTTTGATTATGGGAAAACGGGGGAGTTTGTGACATTTGATCAAATTTACTCTTGAAAGATCTCTTAATTTGCCAAAACAAGTGTTTTGATATAGAGATAGGAAAAAGAATTTGTTTTGTGAAAATAAACCAAGTGGTGGCAAAAGTGATCCAAATATGCCAAATTCTAAGTGAGAAAATTTGGTCTTCAATTTGCACTTTTTTAGAATGATATTGCACTTCTAGTTGATTTTTGATGTGTTGGCATAAATCACCAAAAAGGAGGAGATTGAAAGGGAAATGTGTCTTTGGGCCATTTCTGTAAATGTTTTGGTGATTAGATGTCCAACACATGATATTGTGATTAATATGCACTAATTGGTTGAGAGATGCGAATCAAAGAATCAAGGTACAACTCTAGCCTTATTGAATTGTTTTTGGTACTAACACATTTCTCTAAGTGCTAGGATGCTCGTCAAATCAAATGAAATTGGAATGAAGAAGTTTGGCTAAAGTCTAGCCAAACTTGCACCAGCCTGAGGTGCACCGGACAATGTCCGGTGCCTAGACTGGCCCGGCGACGAACTTGTCGCTCTCGGGAAAAATCGAGGGCACCGCGGCTAAAATTCACCGGACTGTCCGGTGGTGCACCGGACTGTCCGGTGAGCCAACAGTGCCCACACCAACGGTCGGCAGCGCAATTAGCGGGCGACGCGTGGCCCGAGCCAACGGTCACCAGGCCGCACCGGACTGTCCGGTGCGCCAAGGGGACCGCAGGCTCAACGGTCGGCTTCGCTAGAAAAGGAAAGGAATTGGGCACTGTTCATGTCCGGTGCGCCAGTCAGCAGAAGGCAACAATTGCCTTCCAAATGGGATTCCAATGGCTCCTAGCTGTCTTCGGGCTATAAAAGGGACCCCTAGGCTCATGGAGCACTACACCAAGCCTCCATTGAACATCCTAAGACGCCTAGACTCCGCAACCACGCATCTGGATCTTCGTGTTTGAGATTTGAGCACTTCTTGAGTTGTAAACTCCCTGCGCTGTGTTTGTGTGCTCTTTTCTTGACTGGTGTGTGTGTCGTTGCTGCGACTCTAGTTCTTGTGTGTGTTTCTCTCCCCCCTTACTCTTGTGGTTTTCATTGTGATCAACATTTTAAGGGTGAGAGGCTCCAACTTGTGGAGATTCCTCACGAATGAGAAACAACTCTTAAGGAAGAAAACTGTGGTACTCAAGGTTGATCATTGGATCACTTGAGAGGGATTGAGTGCAATCCTTGACTGAAGGAGGTCACCACAATGTGGAGTAGGCATTGGCCAAACCACGGGATAAAATCACCGTGTCTCTTGTGTTACTTTTCATTGTGATCGGTTTCTCTCTTTCGGTTCTCAGTTAATCACTTGTGCTATTTGTCGGGGACCATAATTAGGGGTACCCTCAAGACTCCTAATTCTCAGCTGGTAACCCCCATCAGCACAAAGCTGCAAAGGCCTGATGGGTGCGACTAAGTCAAGGATCGGTCCATTCGAGGGACTCGATCACGCCTCGCCCGAGCCCAGCCTCGGGCAAGGGCAGCCGACCCCGGAGGCTCTACGTCTCGCCCGAGCCCCCCCCTCTAGCAACGGACATACTTTCGGCTCGCCCGAGGCCTAGTCTTCACCAAGAAGCAACCTTGGCCCAATCGCCACGCCAACCGACCAAATCGCAGGGGCATTTAATGCAAAGGTGGCCTGACACCTTTATCCTGACGCACGCCCTCCAGTCGACAGAGCCGAAGTGACCGTAGTCACTTCGCCACTCCACTGACCGGTCTGACAAGAGGACAGCGCTGCCTGCGCCGCTCCGACTGTTGTGCCACTCGACAGAGTGAGGCTGACAGCAGCCAAATCCGGCCCTAGGCGCCATGGGAAACTCCGCTTCGCCCAACCCCAGGGCTCGGACTCGGGCTCAGCCCCGGAAGACGACGAACTCCGCTTCGCTCGACCCCAGGGCTCGGACTCGGGCTCAGCCCCGGAAGACGACGAACTCCGCTTCGCCCGACCCTAGGGCTCGGACTCGGGCTCAGCCCCGGAAGACGACGAACTCCGCTTCGCCCGACCCCAGGGCTCGGACTCGGGCTCAGCCCCGGAAGACGAAAAACTCCGCTTCGCCCGACCCTAGGGCTCGGACTCGGGCTCAGCCCCGGAAGACGACGAACTCCGCTTCGCCCACCCCAGGGCTCGGACTCGGGCTCAGCCCCGGAAGACGACGAACTCCGCTTCGCCCGACCCCAGGGCTCGGACTCGGGCTCAGCCCCAGAAGACGACGGACTCCGCTTCGCCCGACCCCAGGGCTCGGACTCGGGCTCAGCCCCGGAAGACGACGAACTCCGCTTCGCCCGACCCCAGGGCTCGGACTCAGCCCTGGCCTCAGCCGACGGTCTCCGCCTCGCCCGACCCAGGGGCTCGGACTCGACCTCGGCCTCGGAAGACAGACTCGACCTCGACCTCGGAGGAGCCTCCACATCGCCCAACCTAGGGCACGGACCGACCACGTCAACAGGAGGCGCCATCATTACCCTACCCCAAGCTGACTCAGGCTACGGGGAACAAGACCGGCGTCCCATCTAGCTCGCTCCGCCAGACAAGTAATGATGGCGCCCCGCACGCTCTATGACGACGGCGGCTCTCAGCCCCCTTACGGAAGCAAGAGGACGTCAGCAAGGACTCGACAGCCCCGACAGCTGTCCTTCCGCCAGGCTCCAGCGCTCCTCCGACGGCCACGACACCACACGAACCGGGTGCCAAAACCTCTCCGGCTGCCACGATGGCATGTACTTAGGGCGCTAGCTCTCCTCCGCTAGACACGTTAGCACACTGCTACACCCCCCATTGTACACTTGGATCCTCTCCTTGCGCCTATAAAAGGAAGGACCAGGGCCCTCTTACAGAGGGTTGGCCGCGCGGGAAAGGACGGGACGGCGCTCGCGTGAGGCCGCTCGCTCCCTCCCGCGTGGACGCTTGTAACCCCCTACTGCAAGCGCACCCGACCTAGGCGCGGGACAAACACGAAGGCCGCGGGATTTCCACCTCTCACGCTCGTCACCCTCCGGCTGCCTTCCCCCCCTTCGCGCTCCGTCTCGCGCCGACCCATCTGGGCTGGGGCACGCGGCGACAATTTACTCGTCGGTCCAGGGACCCCCCGGTCTCGAAACGCCGACAGTTGGCGCGCCAGGTAGGGGCCTGCTGCGTGTTGACGAACAGCTACCCGTCAAGCTCCAGATGGGCAGTCTCCAGCAACCTTTCCAGCCCAGGACGGTGCTTCGTTTCGGGAGTCTTGAGTTCATGTCCCTCGACGGCAGCTACGACATGATACTCCTTCCCCCGCCGTGCGGCAGCGACAATGGCGGCCGACAGCCCGCCCGCCGGCGGCGAAATCAACGACATCTTCCCCGCGTGGTGGAAGAACAACATTCGAGCTCACCACGTCCCCTCCCCCGCCGACGGAGGAGGAGGCAAGGCAACCAAGGCCAAGCAGGAGGCGGCACCTCGTCGGCCGTCGAGCGAGTCGACGGCGCCGGCGCCCCAACGGGGGGCACGTCGGGCATCGACCGCGCGCCTGAGACGAGGACGAGCGCCATCTCCCCGCAACACGCCAATCCCAAGCAAACGGACGACGCCAGCACGCTCGCGAAAGGCTTGTTGGGCGTCACCCTCGTACCTGAGACGACGGTGCAGTCAGTCCCTGACGTGACTTCGTCACCGCCCGTCGACCAAGAGGTACCAACTGATTCCCATCTCACGCCTTTTGGATTCAGCCTCGACCCGCCAAGCGACTTCGCTTTGGTGGACGCTCTCGTAGAGGCGAGTCCGAACCCTCTGGGGTATCGTATGCGGTCACCCTGGGACCGGCTGACGAACGTCTCGACCTACGGGCCCTCGGGGTCCGAGGAAGATGACGCGCCCGATTTCTGTTGGGATTTCTCCGGACTTGGTAACCCCAGTGCCATGCGGGACTTCATGACCGCATGCGACTACTGCCTTTCCGACTGTTCTGACGGCAGCCGCAGCCTCGGCGACGAGGACTACGGCCCAAGTCGTGAATGTTTCCACATCGATCTAGGGGGTCCCAACGAAGGCAACCATCTTGGTATGCCAGAGAACGGTGATCTCCCTAGGCCTGTGCCTCGTGTTGACATCCTACGGGAGCTAGCTGTGGTCCCCGTTCCGGCGGGGGGTCATGACCCACAGCTCGAGCAAATCCGCGGGGTGCGGGCCAGGCTCGACGAGGGAGCAGGAACACTTGAGCCGATCCGCCGGGACATCGGGCAGGAATGGGCGGGCCAACCTCCGGCCGGAGAAGTGCGTCATCTACCCCAGGGTATCCAGCACTGCATCGCCGACGATGTCAGGGTAAGGCCGCCACCCACCTCCAGCGGAGTCGGCCAGAACCTGGCTGCAGCGGCAATGCTTCTCCGCGTGATGCCGGAGCCATCAACCACCGAGGGGCAGCGAATTCAGGGAGAGCTCAAGAATCTCCTGGAGGACGCCGCGGTCCGACGGGCCGAAAGCTCCGCCTCCCGAAGGCAGGGGTACCCCTCGGAACATCGCGCCGCGACTTCCCGATTCATGCGGGAAGCCTCGGTCCACACCGGGCGCACGCGCAACACAGCGCCTGCGGCCCCGGGTCGCCTCGGCAACGAGCACCATTACCGCAACCGTCGGGCCCACCTCGACGAGAGGGTGCGCCGAGGCTACCACCCCAGGCATGGGGGACGCTACGACAGCGGGGAGGATCGGAGTCCCTCGCCCGAACCACCCGGTCCGCTGGCTTTAAGCCGCGCCATACGATGGGCGCCGTTCCCGACCTGGTTCCGAACCCCGACTACTATCACAAAGTATTCGGGGGAGACGAGACCGGAACTGTGGCTCACGGACTACCGGCTGGCCTGCCAACTGGGTGGAATGGACGATGACAACCTCATCATCTGCAACCTCCCCCTGTTCCTCTCCGACACTGCTCGCGCCTGGTTGGAGCACCTACCTCCGGGGCAGATCTCCAACTGGGACGACCTGGTCCAAGCCTTCGCAGGCAATTTCCAGGGCACGTACGTGCGCCCTGGGAACTCCTGGGATCTCCGGAGTTGTCGACAGCAGCCGGGAGAGTCTCTCCGGGACTATATCCGGCGATTCTCGAAGCAGCGCACCGAGCTGCCCAACATCACCGATTCAGACGTCATCGGCGCGTTCCTCGCCGGCACCACCTGCCGCGACCTGGTGAGCAAGCTGGGTCGCAAGACCCCCATCAGGGTGAGCGAGCTGATGGACATCGCCACCAAGTTCGCCTCTGGCCAGGAGGCGGTTGAGGCTATCTTCCGGAAGGACAAGCAGCCCCAGGGCCGCCCACCGGAAGATGCCCCCGAGGCGTCAACTCAGCGTGGCGCCAAGAAGAAAGGCAAGAAGAAGTCGCAAGCGAAACGCGACGCCGCCGATGCGGACCTTATCGCCGCCGCCGAGTACAAAAACCCTCGGAAACCCCCCGGAGGTGCCAACCTCTTCGACAAGATGCTCAAGGAGTCGTGCCCCTATCATCAGGGGCCCGTCAAGCACACCCTTGAGGAGTGCGCCATGCTTCGGCGCCACTTTCACAAGGCCGGGCCACCCGCGGAGGGTGGCAGGGCTCGCGACAACGATAAGAAGGAAGATCACCAGGCAGGAGAGTTCCCCGAGGTCCGCGACTGCTTCATGATCTACGGTGGGCAAGCGGCGAACGCCTCGGCTTGGCACCGCAAGCAAGAGCGTCGGGAGGTCTGTTCGGTAAAGGTGGCGGCGCCAGTCTACCTAGACTGGTCCGACAAGCCCATCACCTTCGACCAAGCCGACCACCTCGACCGCGTGCCGAGCCTGGGGAAATACCCGCTCGTTGTCGACCCCGTCATCGGCGATGTCAGGCTCACCAAGGTCCTCATGGACGGAGGCAGCAGCCTCAACATCATCTACGCCGAGACCCTCGGGCTCCTGCGTGTTGATCTGTCCTCGGTCCGGGCAGGCGCTGCGCCTTTCCACGGGATCATCCCCGGGAAGCGCGTCCAGCCCCTCGGACAACTCAATCTTCCCGTCTGCTTTGGGACACCCTCCAACTTCCGAAGGGAGACCCTCACATTCGAGGTGGTCGGATTCCGAGGAACCTACCACGCAGTACTGGGGAGGCCATGCTACGCGAAGTTCATGGCTGTCCCCAACTACACCTACCTCAAGCTCAAGATGTCGGGCCCCAACGGGGTCATCACCGTTGGCCCCACGTACCGACACGCGTTCGAATGCGACGTCGAGTGCGTGGAGTACGCCGAGGCCCTTGCCGAATCCGAGGCCCTCATCGCCGACCTAGAGAGCCTCTCTAAGGAGGTGCCAGACGTGAAGCGTCACGCCGGCAACTTCGAGCCAGCGGAAACGGTTAAATCCGTCCCCCTCGACCCCAGCAGCAACGCCTCCAAGCAGATCCGGATCGGCTCCGAGCTCGGTCCCAAATAGGAAGCAGTGCTCGTCGACTTTCTCCGCGCAAACGCCGACGTTTTCGCGTGGAGTCCCTCGGACATGCCCGGCATACCGAGGGATGTCGCCGAGCACTCGCTGGATATCCGAGCTGGAGCCCGACCCGTGAAGCAACCTCTGCGCCGATTCGACGAAGAAAAGCACAGAGCCATAGGCGAGGAGATCCACAAGCTAATGGCGGCAGGGTTCATCAAAGAGGAATTCCATCCCGAATGGCTTGCCAACCCTGTGCTTGTGAGAAAGAAAGGAGGAAAATGGCGGATGTGTGTAGACTACACTGGTCTAAACAAAGCATGTCCGAAGGTTCCCTACCCTCTGCCTCGCATCGACCAAATCGTGGATTCCACTACTGGGTGCGAAACCCTGTCTTTCCTCGATGCCTACTCGGGGTATCACCAAATCAGGATGAAAGAGTCCGACCAGCTCGCGACTTCTTTCATCACACCCTTCGGCATGTACTGCTATGTCACCATGTCGTTCGGCTTGAGGAATGCGGGTGCGACGTACCAACGGTGCATGAACCATGTGTTCGGCGAACACATTGGCCGAACGGTCGAGGCCTACGTCGACGACATCGTAGTCAAGACGAGGAAAGCCTCCGACCTCCTTTCCGACCTTGAAGTGACATTCTGATGTCTCAAGGCGAAAGGCGTGAAGCTCAATCTCGAGAAGTGTGTCTTCGGGGTTCCCCGTGGCATGCTCTTGGGGTTCATCGTCTCCGAGCGGGGCATCGAGGCCAACCTAGAGAAGATTGCGGCCGTCACCAGCATGGGGCCCATCAAGGACTTGAAAGGCATACAGAGAGTCATGGGATGCCTTGCGGCTCTGAGCCGTTTCATCTCGCGCCTCGGCGAAAAAGGCCTGCCTCTGTACCGCCTCTTAAGGAAGGCCGAGTGCTTCACTTGGACCCCTGAGGCCGAGGAAGCCCTCGGGAACCTGAAGGCTCTCCTTACAAACGCGCCCATCTTGGTGCCCCCCCGCTGCCGGAGAAGCCCTCTTGATCTACGTCGCCGCGACCGCTCAGGTGGTTAGCGCCGCGATTGTGGTTGAGAGACGAGAAGAGGGGCATGCATTGCCTGTCCAGAGGCCAGTCTACTTCATCAGCGAGGTACTGTCCGAGACCAAGATCCGCTACCCCCAAATTCAGAAGCTGCTATACGCGGTGATCCTGACGCGGCGGAAGTTGCGACACTACTTCGAGTCTCATCCGGTAACTGTGGTATCATCCTTCCCCCTGGGGGAGATCATCCAGTGCCGACAGGCCTCGGGTAGAATTGCGAAGTGGGCGGTGGAAATCATGGGCGAAACGATCTCGTTCGCCCCTCGGAAGGCCATCAAGTCCCAGGTCTTGGCGGACTTCGTGGCTGAATGGGTCGACACCCAGCTCCCAACAGCTCCGATCCAACCGGAACTCTGGACCATGTTCTTCGATGGGTTGCTGATGAAGACAGGAGCAGGCGCAGGCCTGCTCTTCATCTCGCCCCTCGGAAAGCACCTACGCTACGTGCTACGCCTCCACTTCCCGGCGTCCAACAATGTGGCTGAGTGTGAGGCTCTGGTCAACGGGTTGCGCATCGCCATCGAGCTAGGGGTCCGACGTCTCGACGCTCGCGGTGACTCGTAGCTCGTCATCGACCAAGTCATGAAGAACTCCCACTGTCGCGACCCGAAGATGGAAGCCTACTGTGATGAGGTTCGGCGCCTGGAAGACAAGTTCTACGGGCTCGAGCTCAACCACATCGCTTGACACTACAACGAGACTGTGGACGAGCTGGCTAAAATAGCCTCGGGGCGAACAATGGTTCCCCTGGACGTCTTCTCCCGAGACCTGTATCAACCCTCCGTCAAGACCGACGACACGCTCGAGCCCGAGAAGGCCTCGGCCAAGCCTGAGGCACCCTCGGCTCAGTCCGAGGTACCCTTGGCCCAGCCCGAGGCACCCTCGGCCCAGCCCGAGGCACCCTCGGTTCGGCCCGAGGTACCCTCGGCCCCCGAGGGTGAGACACTGCGCATCGAGGAGGAGCGAAGCGGGGTCGCGCCTAATCGAAACTGGCAGACCCCGTACCTGCAATATCTCCACCGAGGAGAGCTACCCCTCGACCGAGCCGAAGCTCGGTGGTTGGCGCGGCGCGCCAAGTCGTTTGTCTTGCTGGGGGGCGGGAAGGAACTCTACCACCGCAGCCCCTCAGGCATCCTCCAGCGATGCATTTCCATCGCCGAAGGCTAGGAGCTCCTACAAGAGATACACTCGGGGGCTTGCGGCCATCACGCAGCACCTCGAGCCCTTGTTGGAAACGCCTTCCGACAAGGTTTCTACTGGCCGACGGTGGTGGCCGACGCCACTAGAATTGTCTGCACCTGTGAAGGGTGTCAGTTCTACGTAAGGCAGACCCACCTGCCCGCTCAGGCCCTGCAGACGATACCCATCACCTGGCCTTTTGCTGTGTGAGGTCTGGACCTCGTTGGCCCCTTGCAGAAGGCACCCGGGGGCTATACGCACCTGTTGGTCGCCATCGATAAATTCTCCAAGTGGATCGAGGTCCGACCCCTAAACAGCATCAGGTCCGAACAGGCGGTGGCGTTCTTCACCAACATCATCCATCGCTTTGGGGTCCCGAACTCCATCATCACCGACAACGGCACCCAGTTCACCGGTAGAAAGTTCCTGGACTTCTGCGAGGATCACCACATCCGGGTGGACTGGGCTGCCGTGGCTCACCCCATGACGAATGGGCAAGTAGAGCGTGCCAACGGCATGATTCTACAAGGACCCAAGCCTCGGATCTACAACGACCTCAACAAGTTCGGCAAGCGATGGATGAAGGAACTCCCCTCGGTGGTCTGGAGTCTGAGGACAACGCCGAGCCGAGCCACGGGCTTCACGCCGTTCTTTCTAGTCTATGGGGCCGAGGTCATCTTGCCCACAGACTTAGAATACGGTTCCCTGAGGACGAGGGCCTACACCGACCAAAGCAACCAGGTTAATCGAGAAGACTCACTGGACCAGCTGGAAGAGACTCGGGACATGGCCTTACTACACTCAACGTGGTACCAGCAGTCCCTGCGACGCTACCACGCCCGAGGGGTTTGGTCCCGAGACCTCCAGGTGGGCGACCTGGTGCTTCGGCTGCGACAAGACACCCGAGGCCGGCACAAGCTCACGCCTCCCTGGGAAGGTCCGTTCGTCATCGCCAAAGTTCTGAAGCCCGGAACATACAAGCTGCCCAACAGTCAAGGCGAGGTCTACAGCAACGCTTGGAACATCCAACAGCTACGTCGCTTCTACCCTTAAGATGCTTTCAAGTTGTGCGTATGCCTCGTTCTCATGCAAAGTTTAGTCATCAAGGAAGGGTCAGCCTTGCCTCGACAAAGCTCGACCCTCCCTCGGGGGCTAAAAGGGGGGAACCCCCTCTGCGTCGAAATTTTCCTCGAAAAAAGATCCTTTCTGCCAGAATGTCTTTCGTGCTTTTCGACTACTTCGAAAGTGGATCCTGAAAACGACGGAGTACACGTAAGCAACCAAGGCTGACCGAGCCGAGGGACTCCTATGCCTCCGGGATACGGATACCTCACTCATCACCTTCTGCGATAAGTAACTCGCGTTCGGATAAGTGATTCCGCGGACCGAACAAGTCTTCACGCTCGAAAGCTCCTCTGCCGAAGCGATTCTTCGGGCCTTCTCGACTGCGTCGGTGACAGAACCCTATGGACGGGCAAGAGTGCGCGTAAGCGGCAAGGTCGACCGAGCCGAGGGATTCCTACGCCTCCGGGATACGGATACCTCACTCATCGCCCTCCGTGAAAAGCAACTCTCGCTCGCACAGACAATTCTGTTACCGACGAAAAAGTCCAGATACTCGAAACAAGAGGAAAGGAAGCGCAGCTTTACAATACGACGATGGTGTGTTTGGGCCTCGGCGGCCGCAGAAAACACACGCTACAAGATGATCCGGCCCTGCAGGCTCAGATCTTGACAGTTGAAGGGAGCAGCAGCACCCTCGGCGTCAACTACACCTTCGGCGAGGTCCGACCTAGCCTCGGACGGTGACGCGGTCCGAGGATCTCCACTCTGAAGGACGACAACATCACCACGCCCGGGCCATCGCCGCCAGGGTCTTCTCCAGGAATCCGGCTCGAGCAGACGGCTCAGCCGGTCACCCCGAGGCCTCGGCCTGCTGTCCCCCGAAGACATCAGCCCGGTCCGAGGCCTCGGCGACTCAATTCCGGCAACTGTCCCACCAGTGGACGACCCGGCCAGGCTCTGGCCGGCCAAGTCTTCTTTTCGAGCCAACTCTGCCTCTGTCCGTGCTGACACCGCTACCCCTGGCTTTGGCTCATCGAAGAGCGGCCGAGGGGTTCCTTTAACTAAGCAAGAGAAGCCTCGGACAGCAAGGCCGACCGAGCCGAGGGACTCCTACGCCTCCGGGATACAGATACCTCACTCGTCACCTTTGTACGGGGCGACTCACGCTTGGTGAAGCGGTTCAGATAACCAACATGCGAGTCTTAGTGCTCGAAAATAAGGAAAAAACACGGCTCCGCGCCAAAAATACATACATGTTCAGGCCCCGACAGCCGCAATGAACAAAACACCAGCATTCAAGATGCCATTACAAACGGAACCCCGGTTCCACCTCCGCAGGTACGAACAACCCCACACGATTGGGGGGCCTGCGGAGCAACAGAAGACCGACGAACGGCTCGTCGTCGCCCGCTCCAGCAGCGGCGACGACGACGACTTCTGCTCCGAGGGGCCGAATAGCAGCAGCGATGACCTCAGGGCGGATGCTGCTGCCATGAGGCCCTCGCCCATGCCCTCACTCGAGAGGCAAGGACGGGCAGAAGGCCGTAGAGTTGGAGGTCAGTCCGTGGGCGGCGCCGGCTATCTCGTCGGCGGAAGAACCTCTTCCAGCTGCCGTGGCGGAAGGCGGCGCCGGGAGCGGCTCCGAAGCCACTCGGGTCAGAGAGCCAGGCACGCGGCAGCTGCTAGTGCCACGAACGGCGAACGCCCTTCCCCCCGATCACTGAGGGAAGGAGCGGGTCGCCGCCCGCGCAGGAACCGACCCCAACTCGGCACACTCCCCTCCCTAGCACTGATGATGAAAATCCTTGAAGCTGAGGAAGGGGTAGAGGCCGCAGCCCGGCTTGCTTTTCCCCGCCATCGAACTGGAGGTCACCATCTTGGGTGACCGCCGGCGAAGGGGTGCAGCCGGGCTGCATGATGAAAATCCTTGAAGCCGAATGATGGCTGAAAGGTACCAACTTCCACGAAGTTGCGTTCCTCCAACGACAAGGCGGAAGGATTGCGGGTGTCCCCCATCCGGGGGCTCGGAAGGTGGAAAGACACGATGCATAAGGGAGCGCGAAGACATGGTCGCCTTTCAAGGGGGTCACCCTCCTTTTAAAGGCGACTCTCCCTACTTGCGTCCCCAGCCGTCGTGGGCTGAGTCTTCTCCAACACGCTCCAAGGTCCTCCCCCTATGGTGCGGGGGCTGGGTCCCACGCGTCATGCAAGCTGGCCCAGGGCAGAAGAAGCCAAACCGCCGCGCGCGGTGCATGCAACCGCCCAGCGGTTACAAGTGTTCCTCCACTTTCGCCCAGACCAGCGGGTGAAAGGGCGGACAGTCGTGCGGGCAGCATGCAACCGCGCCAAGTGGGCGCGCCCCTTCGACTTCCAACGCACCCAGCATGGAGGCCCAAGCCCACGCGTCACGCAACCGGC
The DNA here is from genome assembly GCF_902167145.1 of Zea mays. Classification (NCBI taxonomy): domain Eukaryota; kingdom Viridiplantae; phylum Streptophyta; class Magnoliopsida; order Poales; family Poaceae; genus Zea; species Zea mays. The sequence goes on along the minus strand of NC_050100.1, from coordinate 85,902,118 downwards.
GCGCCGGTTGCTGCGTGCGAGCAACTGCACCGCCACTCGCACCACTACCACGCCTCCTCGACTGCGGAACCAGTACCGCGACTCGAGGCAACCCTGCATACGACCCAGCAGTGCCAGCCTGGCGCGACGGTCAATACGGCCAAAAATGGGCCGGCAGTAATGGCGGTGGCAGGCGGGCAGGAGCAGCGGTCACGTCGTCAGCCAAGCTTATGTCCTATCCAAGGGCAGTGAGAGAACCCTCTCTCACGGCGTGAAGACGGCGCGCCCGTGTTCCGTTCCTGGAACGGCTCGCGCACGCGCAACGGCCGCCCCGCGAACTGCTCGCCCCGTCGCATTAACTCCGCGGTGGGACAGGCGGCACCTCTCGCAGGGGAAGCGAGCGACGCTTCGCCTTCGCCATAAGGACCGCGTCAAAAAAGGTACGCCATGTCATTCGATTTCGTATCCTTTTCCTTTTCCTCTTTCTCTCTCTTACAACAGGGACCGGGAAAGGGGGATACCCCGAAAAGGATCCTTCTCCGTGAAGGAAACAGGCCCCGAGCCTCCCTACTGATCAGAGGTTCAAAGGCTGGCCCCTCGGAGGGGTTTAACAGCTGCCTCAGAGCACGTGGGCTCCGCACCCACTACTGGTCAGAGGTTCGAAGGCCGGCCCCTCGGAAGGGTTCAACGGCCGCCTCAGGCCACTCGGGCTCTGCGCCCACTACTGATCAGGGGTTCGTAGGCTAGCCCTCGAAGGGTTCACAGCCGCCTCAGACACAGAGCGAGCGATGACCCTGGGTACGTTCGATACATAACCAAGGCTCGGGCTACGCTCCCGAGGTACCCTAGGACATTTCCGAGACCAGCGGGAACGATCTTGTAACGGAATCCCATCAGAAGGAGGCATCGAGCCCTCGGACCCCATCGAAAGGGGACCGGGTCTGGCAGATCACCCGCAGGTACTTTTGAGCGCGCCTCCGGGCCTCTAGCCGAGCCCTAACAAATGGGGCACGGGCGTCCACTCGGATTACCTGCCAGCAGCTCACCGGAGACACCATGTTCGGCGCCCTCCGAGGGCAACATGGCGCTTTCACCCCTCCTCCTTGCGGAAAGGCGACGTAGGGGCGTATGTAAAAAAGTCGAGTCTGTCCTTGACCGTCCTCTTGCCCTGTGCAGAGGCTCGGGGGCTGCTCTCGCAAACCCGGCTCTGGTCAGACCGTTAACAGCGTCAACATACCAGCCTGAGAACTTGGGACCCGACCGTGCACCCGGGCTATGGCCAGCTCGCATGAGGGAACGACTAGACCAGCCGAAACATTGCGCGAGGCATTAAGACCTCAGAGGAGTCAAACCACTCCTCCGAAGCCTCGGGGGCTACACCCGGCGGGTGCGCTCGCGCGCACCCACCGGAACAAAATGCAACCGAGGAAGGCTGGTCCCCTTGCAAAAAAGTGCGACAAAAGCCTCCAAGCGAGTATTAACACTCCCTTCGAGGCTCGGGGGCTACTGTCGGAGACCATAATTAGGGGTACCATCAAGACTCCTAATTCTCAGCTGGTAACCCCCATCAGCACAAAGCTGCAAAGGCCTGATGGGTGCGACTAAGTCAAGGATCGATCCATTCGAGGGACTCGATCACGCCTCGCCCGAGCCCAGCCTCGGACAAGGGCAGCCGACCCCGGAGGCTCTACGTCTCGCCTGAGGCCCCCCCTCCAGCAACGGACATACTTTTGGCTCGCCCGAGGCCCAGTCTTCACCAAGAAGCAACCTTGGCCCAATTGCCACGCCAACCGACCAAATCGTAGGGGCATTTAATGCAAAGGTGGCCTGACATCTTTATCCTGACGCACGCCCTCCAGTCGACAGAGCCGAAGTGACCGTAGTCACTTCGCCGCTCCACTGACCGGTCTGACAAGAGGACAGCGCCGCCTGCGCCGCTCCGACTGCTGTGCCACTCGACAGAGTGAGGCTGACAGCAGCCAAGTCCGGCCCTAGGCGCCATGGGAAACTCCGCTTCGCCCGACCCCAGGGCTCGGACTCGGGCTCAGCCCCGGAAGACGACGAACTTCGCTTCGCCCGACCCTAGGGCTCGGACTCGGGCTCAGCCCCGGAAGACGACGAACTCTGCTTCGCCCGACCCTAGGGCTTGGACTCGGGCTCAGCCCCGGAAGACGACAAACTCCGCTTCGCCCGACCCCAGGGCTCGGACTCGGGCTCAGCCCCGGAAGACGACGAACTTCGCTTCGCCCGACCCCAGGGCTCGGACTCGGGCTCAGCCCCGGAAGACGACGAACTCCGCTTCGCCCGACCCCAGGGCTCGGACTCGGGCTCAGCCTCGGAAGACGACGAACTCTGCTTCGCCCGACCCCAGGGCTCGGACTCGGGCTCAGCCCCAGAAGACGACGGACTCCTCTTCACCCGACCCCAGGGCTCGGACTCGGGCTCAGCCCCGAAAGACGACGAACTCCGCTTCGCCCGACCCCAGGGCTCGGACTCAGCCCTGGCCTCAGCCGACGGTCTCCGCCTCGCCCGACCCAGGGGCTCGGACTCGACCTCGACCTCGGAAGACAGACTCGACCTCGACCTCGGAGGAGCCTCCACATCGCCCAACCCAGGGCACGGACCGACCACGTCAACAGGAGGCGCCATCATTACCCTACCCCAAGCTGACTCAGGCTACGGGGAACAAGACCGGCGTCCCATCTGGCTCGCTCTGCCAGACAAGTAATGATGGCGCCCCGCACGCTCTATGACGACGGCGGCTCTCAGCCCCCTTACGGAAGCAAGAGGACGTCAGCAAGGACTTGGCAGCCCCGACAGCTGTCCTTCCGCCAGGCTCCAGCGCTCCTCCGATGGCCACGACACCACACGAACCGGGTGCCAAAACCTCTCCGGCTGCCACGATGGCATGTACTTAGGGCGCTAGCTCTCCTCCGCTAGACACATTAGCACACTGCTACACCCCCCATTGTACACCTGGATCCTCTCCTTGCGCCTATAAAAGGAAGGACCAGGGCCCTCTTACAGAGGGTTGGCTGCGCGGGAAAGGACGGGACGGCGCTCGCGTGAGGCCGCTCGCTCCCTCCCGCGTGGACGCTTGTAACCCCCTACTGCAAGTGCACCCGACCTGGGCGCGGGACAAACACGAAGGCCGCGGGATTTCCACCTCTCACGCCCGTCTCCCTCCGGCTGCCTTCCCCCCTTCGCGCTCCGTCTCGCGCCGACCCATCTGGGCTAGGGCACGCGGCCACAATTTACTCGTCGGTCCAGGGACCCCCCGGTCTCGAAACGCCGACACTATTGTTCCTAAGATCAATACTCATTCTAAAGGAACATTCAAGTGAAGAGTTCTCATAACATCTTGGTTTGAATCTTGCTAACATATCATCAACCAAGTTTGTGCTATTTAGTGTTGTTTTTACAGGATCACCTATTCACCCCCTCTAGGTGCTCTCACCTCTGTTGAAAAGTGCTCTTCTTGGGTCCACGATTCTGCTTGCACTTTTCATATGTGTTCGCGTAGAGATTGGTTTTTTTATTATGTTCAGTCTCATGCTGTTGAGGTTGTTATTGGAGATGGATCCATATGTGAGATTATTGGAATCGACTCTATTTATATCCAAGTTCATGATGGCAGTATTAAGAAACTTATCGATGTCCATTTTGTTCCAAAATTGAAGAGAAATCTTATTTCTTTGAGCACTTTAGAAGCAATGGGATTCAATTTTGAGGCTATTGATGGTGTTCTTAAGGTTTCTCGTGGCAATCGTATTATCTTGAAGGGCAATCGTTTGAATAATATCTATTACTTGCAATGTTCAACAGTTGATGTTGAAGTTGTTTCTATTGTGTTCCAGAAGAGAGGTTATTTTGACAATACGAAGCCATGCTCCAGTTCCAAGTCTAATGATTCCTTAGACTTGGTCGATATTCAAATTTAGCATCCTAGTGGTGTTTGGGAAACAGTTCTATGGATTTAGAGTCAAGGGGAGATTTGTTGGAATATGTCTCTAATTCCTTTTATATATTTGGAAAATGCCTTGGAATATGCTTTCATGTACGCCTATAAATATAAACCATCCTTGTAACTTGTACTCTGCGGTTGATAGTGGATCTGTTTCCTCGTCGTTGTTTGCTCCTCCATATTGGAGGGAATTTTTCCACGTAAATTTTTGTGTCTATTTTATTTCCTGCATCACCCAATCACCTAAATACTAGAAATAAGTCTCTGATCTAGGTTGTGTTGTTTGGAGTCGGCCATACCAAAAGAAGACTCTGATAGTGGTTACATTTAATGCGATAGTGAGTGCACGCCACCGCCTTCACATGTGTGGCAGGCAGGTACTAAGAGTAATGCCACTGTACACGCATAAACTAGAATATCCTATGGCAATGCAAACATGAAATTAATTGCCAAAAGTAATTGTGTAATATAATGAGAGGTTTAGAAATGTGATCATATTTTCCTAAGGTATTAGAGAGGCGGACTCATCACTAGTCTTTGTTAGAGCACCCACATAAGGGTGTAGCTCCTCTTGATCTATGCAAGAATCAAGTGCTCTCTATAGGTTGATTCTTCACCACTCAACCATAGTGAATCACCCACAACCATTTACAAGCTATGAGTTAGACCACCTACAATATCCACCCAGTGATCACCGAGCTCTTGGTCGCCACCAAGTCGTCTAGATGACGCCGATAAAAAAGAGTAATAAGCACAAGAACGTACTTGACCTAAATAAGACTAATGAGAAAGTTGGATGCACACTCGCTACTTCTGATGCACTAATGATACCTTGGATTAAAAAATCTCAATCACCTCTCTTAGGAAAGAACTCCCTTTGGCTCTTAAATTGTAGCCTCGACTAAAGAAATGAGCAAGAGAAGAGAATTGGATGAGTTTAGAAAGTATATTTACTTCCCAACCAGCCAACTATATCCATTATAGTGTTCATCACCAATTTAAAATGTAGGCGTCAGACTATCCAAGGCCTAAGCATCATGCCAACTTCCATGGTCCGATGAGACTTAACAACTACATGCACTACAGGAATCCAGTTAATTCCCGTCAGCTAAAAACCGACGGGAATAACCTATAAACCAACGGGAATAACTAATTCCCGTCGGTAATAGGCTAACTCCCATCGGCCTGAAGCCGTTGGCTGTCAGGTGTCGGGGATAACATTATTCCTGTCGACGGCTGACGAGAATAAGTAATCCCCGTCGGCCAAGTACAAGACGACAGGAATAAGCTATTAACTCCTGTCGGCCAGGTCAGCCGACGGGGATTAGCTATTAACTCTCGTCGGCCAGAGCAGCCGACGGGGATTAGCTATTAACTCCCGTCGGCCAGGGCAACCAATGGGGATTAGCTATTAACTCCCGTCAGCCAGGGCAGCCGACGGGGATTAACTGGGCCGACGGGAGTTAATAGTTAATTCTCGTCGGTTATGGTCAAACCGACTGGGATTAACTGAGCCGACGGGAGTTAACCTATAATTCTGCAAAAGCAACACCAAATTAGATATTTCTCCACAATTGCACACAAAACATACACAGAACATACACATCACAAACATATGACAAAACATATATATCATTACATGAACATACACATCACAAACGCATTGATATGATTCACACATCACAAACTTAAGATCAAGTGTTTACACAAGCATTTCAGATACGAGTTAAGATCAAGTGTTTACACAAACATAACGTCCATGAGTTAAAAACATAACGAGCACGAGTTCAAGTGTTTAGAGATAACCACCACTTGGGTGGTTACAGCTTTGACCACTACCGCCACCAGGAGGAGGGAACGCGAAGAGGGAGTCAACAAATCTAGTCACTGCTGCGTGATCAGACCCACTACCACCGGCTTCGGGCGTAACCTATGCAAGTTAGCAAATATCAACATTTTTAATACAAATATAAAAAATATACAAGTGTATAAATTAATCGAGAGTTATCAAACGTACCATATCTCTAGGTGCAGGTATATGTGTCGGAGGGGTGTTGAACTATGGTGGCGGAGCTGGTGTGTTTGTAAACTGGCTCCATTGTGGTGGCGGTGGAATATTTGTTGACATGCCCTGTTGCTGCATTAACTGTTAAACATATGTGTTACTATTGAAGATGTTGTATTGAAATATAATAATTTAGAGTTCGGATCATGTATACTCACTTGATATATCGCTTGGGTATGTGCATTGCAAGCCTCCATAAATTCGCGTTGTTGTCTCATCTCTTCACGCATCCTCATAATCTCCAACTCCTGCTCGTTCGGTCGATGAGAGCATGAGCTACGGGAAGATGAACCCGTCCTCTGAGATCTCACCGACGACAAGTCAATGACGTCGAAGAGTGCGTATCTATAAGTGATTCAAAAATTGTGATTACTGCATAATTAATTTAGTGTCAACCATATCATTTCATAAGTTAGAGCTTACCGTCCATGCGCTTTGCCACCACCACTTGCGTACACCACCGAGGGATCCACCTGTTCATGTCGCCAGTCGAAGTCAGGGCCATGGCGACGAACCATCTCCTCCCCATATGCCTACATTTATTGCATGGACACCTAATATTATCTATTTGTGACAAAGCAGTTGCATGGTCCAGAAACATCTGCGTCTTGGCAAACCATTCACTTGTGTGACACCCACCCTTCTTGAAACCTTCATACATCCAACCACGTCTATCACCCATTATTGCGGCTGTGTGTACGAGTAAGAAGTGCGTGTGTGAGACATTCATGTTTCTAAACGTCACACATACATCTATAGGTAAGTAGTTAAACTATATATATAACATAACTTCATCACATTAACATGATTAATACTTGCATAACATGAAATTCATTAAATAATAATATTTGAAATAACTACTATTTGTATAACACACCACATTCACCATCCAATTCATTAACTAATAACATTAAACAACACATTTTATATTTGCAACATAAAATTAAAAATAGCAACTATAATGTATAAAGTCATATGAAGACTACTAATTAACAAATTTAAACAAACTCTAATCACATAACAGTTAACTCCCGTCGGCCACGAAAAACCGACGAAAATAAAACATTTTAATGTATATAATATACCTCGCCTTGTGCGGACGGCGGTGGTGCACGACGACGGTGGACGACAGTGATGGACGACGCCGATGTGGCGACGACGGACGGCGTGGGGAGGCGGCAGCGTTGTGCGGCGTGGCAAACGGCGTCAGCGGGCGGGCTGGCGTGGCAACCGAGGGAGGCCGCAGCTACCGTGGACGCCGGCGAGCGACAACGAGGGGCGGGCACGCGGACGTGAGCAGGCGGCGGCGGTCGTGGGCGGGCCTCGGTGGGTAGGGGCGCGGGGCGTGCGCGGGGGCGGGTGGGCGGCGACCGGCGGCGGCTACCGGCGGCGTGGGGCGAGCGTGGGGCGCGGGTGACACAACGGCGTACGTGGGCGGCGGCTTTTATTTCGAATAGAGAGAGAGAGAAAGATATAAGAAAGATGCTCCCCGGCGGTGGTTATTTCGAATAACTCTCGTCGGCCAGAGGACGCGGCCGACGGGAGTTACTTAATCACCGTCGGCTAGGGTTTTGGCCGATGGGAGTTACTTAATCCCCGTCGGCTACGTTGACTGGCCGACGGGAATTACTTAATCCCTGTTGGCCTTCTTCTGACCGACGGGGATTACGTAATTCCCGTCGCCCGCGCACGGGCCGACGGGAATTAAGTTAGCCGACGGGGATGCTTTGGATTGCTGTAGTGATGACCTCATTCATTAATTTGATGGCCTTCGGCAAAGGCTTCTCCCGCCCACCACCATTGTGGTGATAATAATTATTAACGATAAGGACTTATTAACGACATGTATGTGTGTGATTGTTGTGAAGTGCATGATCTTTTTGAGACAAAGACTAGAATTTCGTTGCGATATACTCAACTCAGTTTTATTCCGCTACATCAATGTTTCAAGTAGAGTATGAAAGTTTTCATTTAGAGTTGAAGTTTTTATTCGCCTATTCACCACCTCTAGGCGACATCCAGGTCTTTAGTACCGCCAAAGGGTACTGTCAGCTTCCAACCTCCTCTCGGACGCTCCCCGTCATCTTTCTACTGAGCTTCCGTCCAAAACGTCACAGGCTTTGTTCCCTCCGGTACAAGGTGGCAGCCAGACCACAAATGTGGTTGGTGTGGTTTCGCAAGACTCTCACCCCACTCGGTACAATTAACGGACTGCATAAGAGTCGAGGGGTTTGTGGGTTGTCTAACCTCAATCAACTATGACTAAACCTAGAGCAAGCACAATAGCGGTTTAACTAACCTAAACACTTCACAAAGCACCTACGCTAATCACCGAGTGATTCTATTAAGCACCTAGGTATATGGAGCAATGGATAAGTGTATCAACTCACTAGCACTGTTACTCAACTCTCCAGGCTCTCAAATGTCTAGCTAGTAGGAAGGGGTATATATAGTGCTCCCACTCTAAATATATCTATTGGAGAAAGCAGACTTTTCTACGTCGCACCGGACTGGTCTAATGCACCACCAGACTAAGGTCTGATGACTTTTACATCATGTAGCCATTGGCATCCTTTGTTGTACACAAGGTCCGGTGACTAGATGACCGTTTGAACTAGCCGTTGCCGACTGTTGACCGAGATCCGATGCATCGGTCCCGAGGTCAAGTGCGCTAGTTGGTCGAGTACCCGAGAAAATGCTCTCTGGCAACCCGGTCTGGTACACCACCGGACCAGTCCGGTGCACCAATCCATCTTGTTTTTCTTTAGGCTTCTTCACTTGGGCTAGTTTCTAGTCTTGTGTTTTGGACTTTGTTTGATAATTGTAGGTCTTCTACGAGTCTTGTAATGTTTTATTTGAGGTGTTGCTTCCTCAATGTCTTGGTACAAATCACTTTTGCATCATGTGAACTGTAAACATAAACATCAACAAACACATTATTAATTTACAAGGTTATGTTAATCATCAAACACTAAAATCAAATAGTCAAAGCTTATATTTTATCTAGGACTAACTTGAAATGATTCGCTTGTAATTTAATTTAGAACGACGGGGGGAGTACGTAGTTTGGTTGCAGTGGTGGATGCGGTAATTCATTAGTTACATGTGAAGGAAAAGCAAAGGTTCGCACGCAGAGGCAGCATGAGTTACTGATGGATCCGTCATCCGTGATGGTTAATCTGATGCACATGACGAGGGCCATGCATGATGACGCCAAGTTGCGGAGGAAACGACATGGATTCCGTGGGGGACGACGCATCGGGGGGGGGGGGGGGGGGGGGGGGGGGGGGGGGGGGGGGGGGGGGGGGGGGGGGGGGGGGGGGGGGGGGATCTGGCGGCCTTTTCACCGCCCTGTTGCTTCAGTTTCGCCTGCCGGGGGATCGGACGACGACGCGCGTGGGCATTGCAACTTGGCAAGCAGTCACACCGGCGGCGAACGAACCCGTGACCGGCCGGCCATCGCCTGCAGCTGCCGCCATGCATGCACTCGCTGATCGATGCCAGGAACAAGAAGGATATATGTATAAATAAATAAACTACGTGACCATATATGGTCCGATCCAACCATCCTTCAGGCTAGCTATAGGGAATTGATATGCATGGATGCGTCCTGGTAAACGGATTGGACACACGCTTTGTTGCTAATGACATCCTAGCTAGCTAGGTGGCCTTCGAGAGCTGGCAGTTTCCATTTTGCCCCAAAATTTTGGTTCGTCGCCATGTTCATTCCCTTGCCATAGCTACGCGATTGCCTTTGTAAATGAGACCATGGTTTTGGAGCATCTCTAAGAGTTTTTCAGAAGTCTCTACTAAATCAAGTTTTTAGGAAAACACAAAAATATGTCTCCAACTGTTCCCCTAAAACGATCATAACTTTTTCATAGGCCTTAAAACTCTCTCATTTATTGTAGCTATAAATGAGGGTTCTTTAGGCTTTCCAGAAACAATCTGCCGATTTAAAGAATCTGTTGGAGAAAAATGATTAAAATATACCTCTACTAATTTTTTAAATGCCCTTTAAAACTGATTTTGAGGAGTCATTTTCTAGAGAACCCTAGGAGATACTCTTACTTTGCCTCCAGTTTTACATAATTTAATAAGGGGCCTTCTGCTATTTGTTCGATGGTAATCTTATCGGCTGTTCCGGCAGACGTATGCGCGGGGTGGTTGTTTTGTCCAATTTTTTTTCAATATCCGATATAATTTCTTTGAATATTTTGAAATTGTTCTAGTCCAAACACAATTACACAATATATACGGGTAGAGGGTGAGCAACTCTAAAAGAAGCCCTAAACTAACCCGAAAACCAAAATTAAGAAATTAATCGCTTTTTCGTCGCTCTGTTGGGGGTCTACTTTTCCGTCGAAGGTCCTTAGACTGTCTCCAGCAACGTCTCCTAAATTTCATCCCCTAAAAGAATATTCTCTGTCCTTTACAACACTCTCTAAAAGATTTTATACTCTATATCTTCTTCATCTCCAGCAATATCCCCTAAATTTCATCCTCTATATCAATAGTGTTACCTGATTTAACATTCTATATTATTTTTTACCGCTCGTCAGCACGTGCACAGAAATCAGCATAGTGTATAGAGCACCACCGTACATCCTCTATACATAGCGCATGCATGCCATCCTCTAAATTTTAGAGAACCTTTTAGAGTCTCTTGTTGGAGGGATAAAGGATCTGACAAACCTCCATATTTAGAGAACAAGAGCTTTTACATGATACTGCTGGAGCCAGCCTTAGGATGAAGAAACCGCTTGTAATTCATTTTGACAAGGATACGTCAAAAGGAAATGAGTGCCGAAGCTGTAACAGACACATATGAAATATAGTGAAGCTTCGGTAAGGATTAAAGTTTCGGTTTAAGATGATCACGAAGGTCATACATGAGGTCAAACCAGCAATGAAAAGACTTGTTTATTCACGCTTAATTGGAAGACGGTATTCACATTCTCTATTTCGAGCAAGCCAAAGGTACAAATGTAATATATAGTTTGTACCACTTTATTAATATATAATAAAGGTCTTAATATCATTCTGACATGCAACATGAAATAAGTAATTGTTATAATGTTGTATTGTAATATTATTTCTATAAAAAATGAAGACTCGTCCTTTATAAACTTTATCTGAGATCCATTATCTCTGAAATGGTTCGAAAACGAAGGTACTTAATGTTTAATATATATGTTGTCTTATTTTTTATTCACGGCAATTAAAAACAAGTTACCAACAGCTCAAACAGGTCTCTCTTCCTTACCTCAAAATCTTCACGACCCTCATCCGTGGCCTCTCTTCCCTCACATTTGCGCTGCGCGTGGCAATTCCTTCCCCAGTCTGCGCGCCCGCGCGCACCGCGCCATGAGCGTACGTGATGTTGTTCGGCACCACCGGTCCGGCGGTCCCTTCATCAGCCCCAGCGATATATAGATGCTGTCTTGTGTTCCCCAATCTATGTCGTGAGATGTTTTATATACCTACAGTAGAATAATAGTGGGAGAGGATCAAGATGAGAATTGAGATCTACTGTCTAAAGAGACGGGAGCTGAGGAGTACACTGCATGGATGCAAAGGAATGAATGCATGCATGCAATCAATGGAGCGTGGACCGCCCCCTGAGGAACGAGGCATGCACGTATATGCATGAGGATTGAGGAGGCACCACGTCTGATGGCTTGGCCTTTTGCGTCGTCTCATTGTCCGGAGCGGCGGCCGGCCTCCTCCGCTGTCGTCTCGCGTGCATCTGATGTGATCTGAAGGTGTCAGGTCCTGTTCCCGGCCGGCCGTCCTCCTCCGCTCCGCCATCGCCCATCGGGGACGGGGGTGGGTGTGGGTGGGTCGCGTGGCCTGTGGGAGTGGGACTGCCGCCGGACTGGGGCGTGCGTGAGAGAGTCTGAAAGCCCGCGGTTTCGCTTGCTAGCTAGCTAGTAGGCTCCTCCCGTCCTCTCTCACCTACTGGCGTGCAGCTCTGCTGCAGGTGAAATCCTCGCTGCAGTGAAAGCCTGCCTGATACAGTACCATTCACCGTCTGAGACTTTTTTTTTTTGTTACAAAAAAAAAGCTTGTCGTCGACGGTCGACGAGACGACCTCGCTCGCTCGCTCGCACAGTCGGAGCATGGCCCTTTAGATCGCTGGGCCGTCTGATCGGCGGCTGGCGACACGACACGACACTACTGCCTTTACGGCGGCCTTGAAGTCCCCAGCTACCGTCGATCGGTGGATGGATCGATAGGACTGGCCGGAGGGGTGCTGCTGCTTGGCCAACCAAGCTTAGCTTGCCTGTGGGCGAGCCGGCGGGCGGGCGGAGTTACTGCGGGCAGTCCAGACTCCGGAGGCAGAGGCGCACAGCCTGCTCCAGCGCACAGCCTGACAGCCATCGGCGCTGCTCCAGGTGCTCGTAGAGAGGCATAGATTCGCAGCAGCAGGAGGAGGCCGTAGGTACTGTGCGCCTGTGACCCGACATCTCCGCGCTCTGGTCCACCAGGCGCCGGCCCACGGGACAGAGAGGCCAAACAGGAGACGCACGCTGCTCCTGCTCGCGGTTGAGATGCTTTTTTTTTTCTTTCTATTGATGCGATGGAGGGAGGACAGAGGCGACGGGCAACCAAAACCAACGGCGCACACAAACCAGCACCTGGACTGGACCATTTCTCCGACGGTTTCTCTTCATTCATGACGCCGGCCGAGGGCGTCTCCAGCTTGCAACTTGCAAGCCCGGCCCGGCCCGGCCCCGCTCTGCTCGGCGTTTTCCTTCCTGTTCAATTCCAGGTGGACAAGATCCCCCACCCCCCGCTGCTTTTTTTCTTTCTTTCCTGCCAAGATCTTGGCACCAGTAAAATCTAATCTATGTCGTTTCATCCAGCAGATCTGTACTAGCTGCACTAGTACTATAGGCAGCACCGTGCAAAAAACCCAGAGCTGCTGGAGATAGGCAAACAAAACAAGCAGCTACTACTAGAATGCGAGAACTTGCATGTAGAAGCAAAGCAAAGATTGCAAGATGCCACAACTTTCATGCCGAGGTTTCTCGTCGGACAGAACCTATGTTAAAATACCTTATTTTTAGTTGGATCTAGCCACACGGTCTACTGTTTTGTTTATGCGCAGTTTAACTCATTCGGTATTTTTTTGCAGAACAACAACTTCCTTCCACAAGTTAAACAAGGCTTGTTCGGTGACCATTCTCTTCCATCACTACGAGTTAATCCAGTTCCTATTCTTTACCAGCCCCCAGCCGCACAAATGGGTTCAGTAAGTTTGCAAACCTACTATTCAGTAAGTTCGCACCGAGACAAGCCCCCCACAGGGCCGCGCTCAGGATTTGAAATATGGGTATTCGAAATTTTGGTAGAATATAATTTTTTTTTCGACAATCTAAAATCACACTATTGTACTGTATGATCGGTGGCACAGTAGAGAAATGAAGAGGGCTAATAAAAACAAAGTTTAGACAAAATAACTGTAAAATAGTATGATTTTATGTTTTTTTATAATATTTTAGCTTATATACATAACATATACATGTATATATAATTGTTTTGCCAAAAATAATAGGTATTCAATTGGATACCCTTGCTTGCATGTAGGCCCGCCACTGGCCCCCCCCCAACTGCACAAATGGTGGAGCGAGACTAGCCCAGCGGCACGGCACCGGGTCATTAAGTTTGTGAAAGGGAATTAGGCTTACACATATTTCCTAAATGATTTTGGTGGTTCAATTGCCCAACACAAATAAATTGGACTAATTAGTTTGCTCTAATGTATAAGTTATACAGGTGCCAAAGGTTCACACTTAGCCAATAAAAAGACCAAGAATTGGGTTCAACAAAGAGAGCAAGGGATAAACCGAAGGCTGCCCTGGTCTGGCGCACCGGACTGTCCGGTGTGCCACCGGACAGTGTCCGGTGCACCAGGGGACTTCAAGCCAAACTCTTCACCTTCGGGAAAACTCAGAGGCGCTCCGCTATAATTCACCGGACTGTCCGGTGTACACCGGACAGTGTCCGGTGCTCCAGGAATGAAGCGACTCTGAACTCGCCAGCTTCGGGAATTCGCTCCGCTATAATTCACCGGACTGTCCGGTGAGCCAGCGGAGCAACGGCTACTTCGCGCCAACGGTCACCTGCAGAAGCAATTAATGCGCGCCAGAGCGCGCAGAAGTCAGGCACGCGCGAAGTGGCGCACCGGACACTCTACAGTACATGTCCGGTGTGCCACCGGACATCCAGGCGGGCCCAGCAGTCAGAGCTCCAACGGTCGGAACCCAACGACCTGGTGACGTGGCTGGCGCACCGGACACTGTCCGGTGTGCACCGGACTGTCCGGTGCACCATGCGACAGACAGCCTCCACCAAACGGCTAGTTTGGTGGTTGGGGTTATAAATACCCCCAACCATCCCACATTCAAGTCATCCAAGTTTTCACACTTCCAACCACTTACAAGAGCTAGGCATTCAATACAAGACACACTCAAGTGATCAAATCCTCTCCCAATTCCACAAAAGCTTTAGTGTTAAGTGAGAGTGATTTGTTGTGTTCTTTTGAGCTCTTGCGCTTGGATTGCTTTCTTTGTCATTCTTTTCTTGTGATAAAAAACTCAATTGTAACCGAGGCAAGAGACACCAATTGTGTGGTGGTCCTTGCGGGGAAGTTTTGTTCCCGGTTGATTTGAGAAGAGAAAGCTCACTCGGTCCGAGGGACCGTTTGAGAGAGGGAAGGGGTTGAAAAAGACCCGGCCTTTGTGGCCTCCTCAACGGGGAGTAGGTTTGCGAGAACCAAACCTCGGTAAAACAAATCCTTGTGTCTCACTTCCTTATTCGCTTGCGATTTGTTTTTACGCCCTCTCTCGGACTTGATTATATTTCTAACGCTAACCCGACTTGTAGTTGTGATTAATTTTGAGAATTTCAGTTTCGCCCTATTCACCCCCCCTCTAGGCGACTTTCAATTGGTATCAGAGCTCGGTGCTTCATTAGAGCCTAACCGCTCGAAGTGATGTCGGGAGATCACGCCAAGAAGGAGATGGAGACCGGCGACAAGCCGCTACAAGCCACGGGAAAGCTTCATCGGGAGAGTCCCGCAACAAAGGGAAGGGGAAGGAGAAGAAACCCTCTTCCCACAAGTCGCATCGGAGTGGGGACAAGAAAAAGAAGATGAGGAAGGTGGTCTACTATGAGACCGACACCTCATCGCATCTACCTCCGGCTCCGACGCGCCGTCCGTAACTTCTAAGCGCCATGAGCGCAAGAAGTTTAGTAAGATCCCTTTACACTATCCTCGCACTTCTAGACATACTCCATTACTTTCCGTTCCATTAGGCAAACCGCCAACCTTTGACGGTGAAGATTATGCTAGGTGGAGTGATTTAATGAAATTTCATCTAACCTCACTCCACAAAAGTATATGGAATGTTGTTGAGTTTGGATCACAGGTACCATCCGTAGGGGATGAGGATTATGATGAGGACGAGGTGGCCCAAATCGAGCACTTCAACTCCCAAGCCACAACCATACTCCTTGCTTCTCTAAGTAGAGAGGAGTACAACAAGGTGCAAGGATTAAAGAGCGCCAAGGAAGTTTGGGACGTGCTCAAGACCGCGCACGAAGGAGATGAGCTAACCAAGATCACCAAGCGAGAAACGATCGAGGGGGAGCTCGGTCGCTTCCGACTTCGCAAAGGGGAAGAGCCACAAGACATGTACAACCGGCTCAAAACCTTGGTGAACCAAGTGCGCAACCTCGGAAGCAAAAAGTGGGATGACCACGAGATGGTTAAGGTTATTCTTAGATCACTTATTTTCCTTAACCCTACTCAAGTTCAATTAATTCGTGGTAATCCTAGATATACACTAATGACCCCCGAGGAAGTAATCGGGAATTTTGTGAGCTTTGAGTATATGATCAAGGGCTCGAAGAAAATCAACGAGCTAGATGATCCCTCCACGTCCGAAGCACAACCGGTGGCGTTTAAGGCGACGGAGGAGAAGAAGGAGGAGTCTACACCGAGTAGACAACCAATCGACGCCTCAAAGCTCGACAACGAGGAAATGACGCTCGTCATCAAGAGCTTCCGCCAAATCCTCAAGCAAAGGAGGGGGAAAGATTACAAGCCCCGCTCCAAGAAGGTTTGCTACAAGTGTGGTAAGCCCGGTCAGTTTATAGCACAATGTCCTATTTCTAGTGACAATGACAGGGGCAACGACAAGAAGGGAAGAAGAAAGGAGAAAAAGAAATACTACAAGAAGAAGGGTGGCGACGCCCATGTATGCCGCGAGTGGGATTCGGACGAGAGCTCCTCCGACTCCTCCTCCGACGAGGACGCCGCCAACATTGCCATCAACAAGGGCCTTCTCTTCCCCAACGTCGGCCACAAGTGCCTCATGGCAAAGGACGGCAAAAAGAAAAAGGTTAAATCCAAATCCTCCACTAGATATGAATCCTCTAGCGATGATAATGCTAGTGATGAGGAAGATAATTTACGTACTCTTTTTGCCAACTTAAACATGCAACAAAAAGAGAAGTTAAATGAATTAATTAGTGCCATCCATGATAAGGATGACCTCTTGGACACCCAAGAGGACTTCCTAATCAAGGAAAACAAAAAGCATGTTAAAGTGAAGAATGTTTATGCTCTAGAAGTTGAAAAATATGAAAAATTGTCTAGTGAGCTAAGCACTTGCCATGAGACTATTGACAACCTTAGAAATGAAAATGCTAATTTGTTAGCTAAGGTTGATTCAAATGTTTGTAATGTTTCAATTCCCAATCCTAGAAATGATAATGATGATTTGCTTGCTAAGATTGAAGAATTGAACATTTCTCTTGCTAGCCTTAGAGATGAAAATGAAAAATTACTTGCTAAGGCTAAAGATTTTGATAATTGCAATGCTACCATTTCCGACCTTAGAAGTAAAAATGATATATTGCATGCTAAGGTTGTAGAATTAAAATCTTGCAAACCCTCTACATCTACCGTTGAGCACACTTCTATTTGTACTAGATGTAGAGATGTTGATGTTAATGCTATACATGATCACATGGCTTTAATTAAACAACAAAATGATCATATAGCTAAATTAGATGCTAAAATTGCCGAGCATGAACTTGACAATGAAAAATTTAAATTTGCTCGTAGTATGCTCTATAGTGGGAGACGCCCTGGCATTAAGGATGGCATTGGCTTCCAACAAGGAGGAAATGTCAAGCTTAATGCCCCTCCTAAGAAATTGTCTAATTTTGTTAAGGGCAAGGCTCCCATGCCTCAGGATAACGAGGGTTACATTTTGTACCCTGCCGGCTATCCTGAGAGCAAGATTAGGAGAATTCATTCTAGGAAGTCTCACTCTGGCCCTAACCATGCTTTTATGTATAAGGGTGAGACATCTAGTTCTAGGCAACCAACCCGTGCTAAATTGCCTAAGAAGAAAACTCCTAGTCAGGGGCGGAGCCAGGATTATGATATAAGGGGGCCGACCAATTCATCAATACTATATGATAAAAAATATTGTATATTGTTATCAAGTTTAAGCACTCGACATGAAATAAGAATTCTAGATCTTTATAAATTGTCTTAGTGCATGAGTCCATTTTCTAGCTAATTAATATATTGAACTAAAGTTGTGACGCAAGAACAATACCAAAATAATAAAGACGATATAATGATGAATATCCGACTGATGAGATTCAACTTTTAAATAATGACTCTACTATTCATGAGGCAGCTAACAATTTTTTGAGATAATTCAAAAATCCAACTAGCCTCGAGGATCCATGAAAATTCGTCAACCTACGTAGGTAAATGTCAAATTTGTCGTGTACACACCAATTATGAGGTGACAACTTTAGTTGAAATTTATAGATTTTATTATCCATGAGATCTAATGTAGTATGTATATAAGTTGCTGCGCTTATTCTACTGCTTCAGTGATCACCTTCTTTGGACTTTAGTTGTGGGACTATAGCAAAGGAAAGTCAGGTGGTCAGCGCCAATCGACAGCTGCCTAGCCAAATGATAGGATGAATCATAAAGGAGGTGAGGTTCTGAGAGCACCTAGAGGGGGGGTGAATAGGTGATCCTGTAAAATCTTATAGCCACAAAAACTTGTTAAGGGTTAGCACAATAATTGCCAAGTGGCTAAAGAGAAGATCTTGCACAATATGACTATCACAGAGAATTCAACACAGAGGAGACACGGTGATTTATCCCGTGGTTCGGCCAAGTACAAAACTTGCCTACTCCACGTTGTGGCGTCCCAACGGACGAGGGTTGCAATCAACCCCTCTCAAGCGGTCCAAAGACCCACTTGAATACCACGGTGTTATGCCTTGCTTATCTTTATCCCACTAGCGAGGAATCTCCACAAATTGGAGTCTCTCGCCCTTACACTTAAGATTCACAAAGAAACACGGAGTAAGGGAGGGAAGCAACACACACAAATCCACAGTGAAATGCGCACACACACGGCCAAGAATCGAGCTCAAAGACTATCTCACAGTTTCTCACAAGAACGGAGCTCGAATCACTTAGAATCACAAACGGATGCGCAAAGACTTAGTGTGGATGATCAAGAATGCTCAAGAGTTGCTTGTTGTACTCCTCCATGCGCCTAGGGGTCCCTTTTATAGCCCCAAGGCAGCTAGGAGCCGTTGAGAGCAAATCTGGAAGGCTGATCTTGCCTTCTGTCATCGGGCGCACCGGACAGTCCGGTGCACACCGGACACTGTCCGGTGCCCGATTTATTTCCTTAAACAGCGCAGCCGACCGTTGCCGACCGTTGCAGATCTGGCGCACCGGACAGTCCGGTGCACACCGGACAGTCCGGTGCCTCCTTCCGACCGTTGGCCAGACCACGTGTCGCGCGCAGATTCCGCGGCCGACCGTTGGCTCGGCCGACCGTTGGCTCACCGGACAGTCCGGTGCACACCGGACAGTCCGGTGAATTTTAGCCGTACGCCGTCGGCAAATTCCCGAGAGCGGCGTCTTCAGGTCGAGGCAGCCTGGCGCACCGGACACTGTCCGGTGCACCACCGGACAGTCCGGTGCCCCAGACCGAAATAGCCTATTGGCTGTACACAGCCAACAATCTCCTTTTCTTCTTCTCTCTGTTTCTAACACTTAGATAAATATATTAGTACACAAAACCAATTTACTAAGGCTTAGAAACATACCTTTACTTGTGATTCGCACTTTGTTCATCCATGGGCATAGATTCACATTTAAGCACTTGTGTTGACACTTAATCACCAAAATACTTAGAAATGGCCCAAAGGCACATTTCCCTTCAATCTCCCCCTTTTTGGTGATTTATGCCAACACAACATAAAGCAACTAGAACAGGTGCAAAATCACTTGAAATAGACCTCAAATCTATTTTGATTCATTTTTGGCATATATGGATCATCCTTTGCCACCACTTGGTTTGTTTTTGCAAATCAACACAAATCTCTATCTCTAAGTCAAACACACATGTTGAAGCATAAAGAGAGTCATTCCAAAAGAGATTGATCAAAGATTTCAAAAACTCCCCCTATTTCCCATAACCAATACTTCTCCCCATAAGAAGCCAACTTTTGACAAGAGAGACAATAAGAGACAATAAAAGAGTTGGACAAAACAAAAACTCTATACTACTGTTTTCAAAATTCTCTCAAGTGGTAGCTGATCCATTTATCGCTTTGGCCTTTATTTTCTCCCCCTTTGGCATCAAGCACCAAAACGGGATCAATCTTGGCCCTTTAACCCCATTGCCTCACCAAAATCTTCAATAAGAATACAAAGGCAATAAGAATCTAAAGATGAACTTGGAATTAGTTACCCTCTCATCGGAGTGCAGTGGAAGTCTTTCATGGTCCAAATCCACCTTTTCCCCTTTCAATCCACCTTCGAGACTAAATCAAGCAAACTCATGCAAATGGTTAGTCTCAAAGGGTCAAGTTGTAACACATCTCCCCCTAAACATGTGCATCACTTTGCAACGGACTTGTGAGGTCCAGGGAGTGTTTGTACAACTTGAGCACCATAATAAGCAACATAATGCAAAAAGGAACATGATCAAAAGCATAACTACATGTATGCTACAATTCAATCCAGGTTCCGCGAATCTAAGACATTTAGCTCACTACGCAACCTGCAAAAGGTCTTCTCATCTAGAGGCTTAGTGAAGATATCGACTAGCTGGTTCTCGGTGCTAACATGAAACACTTCGATATCTCCCTTTTGCTGGTGGTCTCTCAAAAAGTGATGCCGGATGTCTATGTGCTTTGTGCGGCTGTGCTCAACAGGATTCTCCGCCATGCGGATAGCACTCTCATTATCACATAGGAGTGGGACTTTGCTCAGACTGTAGCCAAAGTCCCGGAGGGTTTGCCTCATCCAAAGTAGTTGCGCGCAACACTGTCCTGCGGCAACATACTCGGCCTCAGCGGTGGATAGGGCAACGGAGGTTTGTTTCTTAGAATTCCATGACACCAGGGACCTTCCTAAGAATTGGCACGTCCCCGATGTACTTTTCCTATCGACCTTACATCCAGCATAGTCGGAGTCTGAGTATCCAACCAAGTCAAAGGTAGACCCCTTTGGATACCAGAGCCCGAAGCAAGGCGTAGCAACTAAATATCTAAGAATTCGCTTCACCGCCACTAAGTGACACTCCTTAGGATCGGATTGAAATCTAGCACACATGCATACGCTAAGCATAATATCCGGTCTACTAGCACATAAATAAAGCAAGGAACCTATCATTGACCGGTATGCTTTTTGATCAACGGACTTACCTCCTTTGTTGAGGTCTGTGTGTCCGTCGGTTCCCATCGGCGTCTTTGCGGGCTTGGCGTCCTTCATCCCAAACCTCTTTAGCAAGTCTTGCGTGTACTTCGTTTGGGAGATGAAAGTGCCGTCCTTGAGTTGCTTCACTTGGAACCCAAGGAAGTAGTTCAACTCGCCCATCATCGACATCTCGAATTTCTGCGTCATCACCCTGCTAAACTCTTCACAAGACTTTTGGTTAGTCGAACCAAATATTATGTCATCGACATATATTTGGCACACAAACAAATCACCATTACAAGTCTTAGTAAAAAGAGTTGGATCGGCTTTCCCAACCTTGAAAGCATTAGCAATTAAGAAATCTCTAAGGCATTCATACCATGCTCTTGGGGCTTGCTTAAGTCCATAGAGCGCCTTAGAGAGCTTACATACGTGGTCGGGGTACCGTTCATCCTCGAAGCCAGGGGGTTGCTCCACGTATACCTCCTCCTTGATCGGCCCGTTGAGGAAAGCGCTCTTCACATCCATTTGGAACAACCTGAAAGAGTGGTGAGCGGCATATGCTAGCAAGATACGAATAGACTCTAGCCTAGCCACAGGAGCAAAGGTCTCCTCAAAGTCCAAACCTGCGACTTGAGCATAACCTTTTGCCACAAGTCTAGCCTTGTTCCTTGTCACCACCCCGTGCTCGTCTTGTTTGTTGCGAAACACCCACTTGGTTCCCACAACATTTTGCTTGGGACGAGGCACCAGTGTCCAAACTTCATTGCGTTTGAAGTTGTTGAGCTCCTCCTGCATGGCCAACACCCAGTCCGGATCTAGCAAGGCCTCCTCTACCCTGAAAGGCTCAATAGAAGAGACAAAGGAGTAATGCTCGCAAAAATTAACTAATCGAGATCGAGTAGTTACTCCCTTGCTAATGTCACCCAGAATTTGGTCGACGGGATGATCCCTTTGAATCATTGCTCGAACTTGGGTTGGAGGTGCTGGTTGCGCATCTTCCTCCATCACAAGATCATCTTGTGCTCCCCCTTGATCACACGCCTTCTGTTGATGAACCTGTTCATCGTCTTGAGTTGGGGGTAGCACCATAGTTGGGGAAGATGTTTGATCTCGTTCATCTTGTTCCTGTGGCCGCACTTCTCCAATTGCCATGGTTCGTATAGCGGCCGTCGGAACATCTTCTTCATCTACATCATCACAATCAACAACTTGCTCTCTTGGAGAGCCATTAGTCTCATCAAATACAACGTCGCTAGAAACTTCAACCAAACCCGATGATTTGTTGAAGACTCTATACGCCTTTGTATTTGAGTCATAACCTAACAAAAACCCTTCTACAGCTTTGGGAGCAAATTTTGAATTTCTACCCTTCTTCACTAGAATGTAGCACTTGCTCCCAAATACACGAAAGTACGATACATTGGGTTTGTTACCGGTTAGAAGCTCATATGACGTCTTCTTGAGGAGGCGGTGAAGGTAGACCCTGTTGATGGCGTGGCAAGCCGTGTTCACGGCTTCCGACCAAAAACGCTCGGGGGTCTTGAACTCTCCAAGCATAGTCCTCGCCATGTCGATTAGCGTCCTGTTCTTCCTCTCTACCACACCATTTTGTTGTGGTGTATAGGGAGCGGAGAACTCGTGCTTGATCCCTTCCTCCTCAAGGAACTCCTCCACTTGAAGGTTCTTGAACTCGGACCCGTTGTCGCTTCTTATCTTCTTCACCTTGAGCTCAAACTCATTTTGAGCTCTCCTGAGGAAGCGCTTGAGGGTCCCTTGGGTTTCAGACTTATCCTGCAAAAAGAACACCCAAGTGAAGCGGGAAAAGTCATCAACAATAACTAAACCATACTTACTCCCTCCTATGCTCAGATAGGCGACGGGTCCGAAGAGGTCCATATGCAGCAGCTCCAGAGGTCTTGAAGTGGTCATCACATTCTTGCTGTGATGTGCTCCTCCCACTTGTTTACCTGCTTGACAAGCTGCACAAGGTCTATCTTTTTCGAAATGCACGTTAGTCAAACCTATCACGTGTTCTCCCTTTAGAAGCTTGTGAAGGTTCTTCATTCCCACATGTGCTAAGCGGCGATGCCACAGCCAGCCCATGCTAGTCTTAGCTATTAAGCATGCATCTAGACCGGCCTCTTCTTTTGCAAAATCAACTAAATAAAGTTTGTCGTCTAATACACCCTTAAAAGCTAGTGAACCATCACTTCTTCTAAAGACAGACACATCTACATTTGTAAATAGACAGTTATACCCCATATGACATAATTGACTAACAGATAGCAAATTATATCCAAGACTCTCTACTAAAAATACATTAGAGATAGAATGCTCATTAGAAATTGCAATTTTACCTAACCCTTTTACCTTGCCTTGATTCCCATCACCGAATATAATTGAATCTTGGGAATCCTTATTCTTGACGTAGGAAGTGAACATCTTCTTCTCCCCCGTCATATGGTTTGTGCATCCGCTGTCGATAATCCAGCTTGAACCCCCGGATGCATAAACCTGCAAGGCAAATTTAGGCTTGGGACTTAGGTACCCAACTCATGTTGGGTCCTACAAGGTTAGTGCAAATTTCCTTAGGGACCCAAATGCAAGTTTTGTCTCCCTTGCATTTTGCCCCTAACTTCCTAGCAATTACCTTCTTACCCTTTCTACAAATAGCAAAGGGATCATTGCAAGCATAATAAATGGTGGAAGGTTTGTTCACAACTTTTCTAGGAACATGAGCAAAATTTCTCCTAGGCATATGCACAACATTTCTCTTACACATATCTCTATCATGCTTATAGGAAGAACTAGAAGCAAACATGGCATGAGAATCATAAACATGTGAATCAAAATCATTATAAGCATTTCTAGCATGTCTCCTATCATGGTACAAGAAAGCATGGTTCCTTTTAGCACTACTAGCCATAGGGGCCTTCCCTTTCCCCTTGACGAAGATGGGAGCCTTATGGCTTGTTAAGTTCTTGGCCTCTCTCTTGAAGCCAAGACCATCCTTAATTGAGGGGTGTCTACCAACCGTGTAGGCATCCCTTGGAAATTTTATTTTATCAACTTCACTCTTGCTAGTCTTAAGTTGAGCATTAAGACTAGCCACCTCATCATTTAGTTTTGAAATTGAAACTAAGTGCTCACTACAAGCATTAACATCAAAATCCTTACACCTAGTGCAAATTGTAATATTTTCAACACACGAGTTACTTGCTACTTCTAGTTTAGCAGTTAAAACATTAATTTCACCTTTTAAAGAAGAAATGGTTTCATTACAAGTAGAAAGTTCACAAGAAAGTATTCCATTTCTTTTAACTTCTAGAGCAAGTGAATTTTGTGCACTAACAAATTTATCATGTTC
Organism: Zea mays; assembly: GCF_902167145.1. Lineage (NCBI taxonomy): Eukaryota > Viridiplantae > Streptophyta > Magnoliopsida > Poales > Poaceae > Zea > Zea mays. Next base: position 85,877,970 of record NC_050100.1, on the reverse strand, counting down.
TTCATATAAAAGGTCTTCTTGTTTCTCTAAGATTCTATCCTTTTCATTTAAGGCATCAATCAACTCATTAATCTTAGCTATCTTAGTTCTATCCAATCCCTTGAATAGACTAGAGTAATCAATTTCATCCTCACTAGATTCATCATCACTAGAAGAATCATAAGTATTAGCATTACGAGTGATTACCTTCTTTTCCCTTGCCATGAGGCAAGTGTGATGCTCGTTGGGGAAGAGAGCCGATTTGTTGAAGGCAGTGGCGGCGAGTCCTTCGTTGTCGGAGTCGGACGAAGAGCAATCCGAATCCCACTCCTTTCCAAGGTGTGCTTCGCCTTTGGCCTTCTTGTAAGCCTTCTTGTTCTCTTTCTTCCCATTTTTCCCTTGCTCCTGGTCACTATCATTTTCGGGACAGTTAGCAATAAAATGACCAAGCTTACCGCATTTGAAGCATGATCGCTTTCCCTTGGTCTTGGCCTTGCTTGGCTGTCCCTTTCGACCTTTTAGCGCCGTCTTGAATCTCTTGATGATGAGAGCCATCTCTTCATCATTGAGCCCGGCCGCCTCAACTTGCGCCACCTTGCTAGGTAGCAACTCCTTGCTCCTTGTTGCCTTTAGAGCAATGGGTTGAGGCTCGTGGAGTGGACCGTTCAACGCGTCGTCGACGTACCTTGCCTCCTTGATCATCATCCGCCCGCTCACGAATTTTCCAAGTACTTCCTCGGGCGTCATCATCGTGTACCTGGGATTCTCACGAATATTGTTCACGAGATGAGGATCAAGAACGGTAAAGGACCTGAGCATTAGGCGGACGACGTCGTGGTCCGTCCAACGCGTGCTTCCGTAGCTCCTTATTTTGTTGATAAGGGTCTTGAGCCGGTTGTAAGTTTGAGTTGGCTCCTCTCCCCTTATCATGGCGAATCGTCCAAGCTCGCCCTCCACCAACTCCATCTTGGTGAGCATGGTGATCTCGTTCCCCTCGTGAGAGATCTTGAGGGTGTCCCATATCTGCTTGGCATTGTCCAAGCCGCTCACCTTATTGTACTCTTCCCTGCACAAAGATGCTAAGAGAACAGTAGTAGCTTGTGCATTTCTATGAATTTGTTCATTTATAAGCATAGGACTATCCGAGCTATCAAATTTCATTCCATTCTCCACAATCTCCCATATGCTTGGATGGAGAGAGAATAAGTGACTACGCATTTTGTGACTCCAAAATCCGTAGTCCTCCCCATCGAAGTGTGGAGGTTTGCCAAGAGGAATGGAAAGCAAATGTGAATTCGAACTATGTTGAATACGAGAATAATCAAATGAAAAGTTCGAATTGACCGTCTTTTTGTAGTCGTTGTCATCATCCTTTTGGGAAGAAGTAGACTCATCACTATCGTCGTAGTAGATGATCTCCTTGATGCGCCTTGTCTTCTTCTTCTTCCCTTCCTTCCGTCTATGCCCCGAGCCGGAGTCGGTAGGCTTGTCGTCCTTCGGCTCGTTGACGAAGGATTCCTTCTCTTTGTCGTTGATCACGATTCCCTTCCCCTTAGGATCCATCTCTTCGGGCGGTAAGTCCCTTTGTGAAGAGAACGGCTCTGATACCAATTGAGAGCACCTAGAGGGGGGGTGAATAGGTGATCCTGTAAAATCTTATAGCCACAAAAACTTGTTAAGGGTTAGCACAATAATTGCCAAGTGGCTAAAGAGGAGATCTTGCACAATATGACTATCACAGAGAATTCAACACAGAGGAGACACGGTGATTTATCCCGTGGTTCGGCCAAGTACAAAACTTGCCTACTCCACGTTGTGGCGTCCCAACGGACGAGGGTTGCAATCAACCCCTCTCAAGCGGTCCAAAGACCCACTTGAATACCACGGTGTTATGCCTTGCTTATCTTTATCCCACTAGCGAGGAATCTCCACAAATTGGAGTCTCTCGCCCTTACACTTAAGATTCACAAAGAAACACGGAGTAAGGGAGGGAAGCAACACACACAAATCCACAGCGAAATGCGCACACACACGGCCAAGAATCGAGCTCAAAGACTATCTCACAGTTTCTCACAAGAACGAAGCTCGAATCACTTAGAATCACAAACGGATGCGCAAAGACTTAGTGTGGATGATCAAGAATGCTCAAGAGTTGCTTGTTGTACTCCTCCATGCGCCTAGGGGTCCCTTTTATAGCCCCAAGGCAGCTAGGAGCCGTTGAGAGCAAATCTGGAAGGCTGATCTTGCCTTCTGTCATCGGGCGCACCGGACAGTCCGGTGCACACCGGACACTGTCCGGTGCCCGATTTATTTCCTTAAACAGCGTAGCCGACCGTTGCAGATCTGGCGCACCGGACAGTCCGGTGCACACCGGACAGTCCGGTGCCTCCTTCCGACCGTTGGCCAGACCACGTGTCGCGCGCAGATTCCGCGGCCGACCGTTGGCTCGGCCGACCGTTGGCTCACCAGACAGTCCGGTGCACACCGGACAGTCCGGTGAATTTTAGCCGTACGCCGTCGGCAAATTCCCGAGAGCGGCGTCTTCAGGTCGAGGCAGCCTGGCGCACCGGACACTGTCCGGTGCACCACCGGACAGTCCGGTGCCCCAGACCGAAATAGCCTATTGGCTGTACACAGCCAACAATCTCCTTTTCTTCTTCTCTCTGTTTCTAACACTTAGATAAATATATTAGTACACAAAACCAATTTACTAAGGCTTAGAAACATACCTTTACTTGTGATTCGCACTTTGTTCATCCATGGGCATAGATTCACATTTAAGCACTTGTGTTGACACTTAATCACCAAAATACTTAGAAATGGCCCAAAGGCACATTTCCCTTCAGGTTCAAATATCAACATCTGCAAGCAAATTAGGTTTGACGTTTTATGGGTCGATTGGTTATTCAACGAATATTTTATCTTATATCATTTGTCTTTTTTAGACTTTGGTTGACATATTACAACAGAGTTATGGATTATGTATTACCAATCACTATATTAAAACTTTGATTAATTGCGCTGTACAAAATTTAGAGTATATATATTTAGACACACAAAATTTAGAATATATATATATATATATATTCTTATTTGTGTTGCAGCTTGGGAGGGGCCATGGCCCCTGCCGGCCCCCCTAGCTCCGCCCCTGCTCCTAGTGCATCAAATGATCATGACATGTCATTTAAAACCTTTGATGCATCTTATGTGTTAACTAACAAATCCGGCAAGGTAGTTGCCAAATATGTTGGGGGCAAACACAAGGGATCAAAAACTTGTGTTTGGGTACCCAAAGTTCTTGTATCTAATGCCAAAGGACCTAAAACCATTTGGGTACCTAAAGTGAAGAACTAAACTTGTTTTGTAGGTTTATGCATCCGGGGACTCTAGTTGGGTAATCGACAGCGGGTGCACAAACCACATGACAGGGAAGAAGAAGATGTTCTCCTCCTACGAGAAAAACCAAGATCCCCAACGAGCTATCACATTCGGGGATGGAAATCAAGGTTTGGTCAAAGGATTGGTTAAAATTGCTATATCTCCTGACCATTCGATTTCCAATGTTTTTCTTGTAGATTCATTAGATTACAATTTGCTTTCTGTATCTCAATTATGCAAAATGGGCTACAACTGTCTATTTACTGATGTAGGTGTCACTGTTTCTTTAGAAGAAGTGATGATTCAATAGCATTTAAGGGAGTGTTAGAGGGTCAGCTATACTTAGTGAATTTTGATAGAGCTGAACTCAACACTTGCTTAATTGCTAAGACTAACATGGGTTGGCTCTGGCACCGCCGACTAGCCCATGTTGGGATGAAGAATCTTCATAAGCTTCTAAAGGGAGAGCACATTTTAGGATTAACAAATGTTCATTTTGAGAAAGACAGGATTTGTAGCGCTTGCCAAGCAGGGAAGCAAGTTGGAGCCCACCATCCACATAAGAACATCATGACGACTAACAGGCCACTGGAGCTCCTACACATGGACCTATTCGGCCCGATAGCTTACATAAGCATCGGCGGGAGTAAGTACTATCTAGTTATTGTGGATGATTATTCTTGCTTCACTTGGGTGTTCTTTTTGCAGGAAAAATCTCATACCCAAGAGACCCTAAAAGGATTCTTGAGACGGGCTCAAAATGAGTTTGGCTTAAGGATCAAGAAAATAAGAAGCGACAACGGGACGGAGTTCAAGAACTCACAAATTGAAGGCTTCCTTGAGGAGGAGGGCATCAAGCATGAGTTCTCCTCTCCCTACACGCCACAACAAAATGGTGTAGTAGAGAGGAAGAATAGAACTCTATTGGACATGGCAAGAACCATGCTTGATGAGTACAAGACTTCGGATCGGTTTTGGGCCGAGGCGGTCAACACCGCTTGCTACGCCATCAACCGGTTATATCTACACCAAATCCTCAAGAAGACATCATACGAACTCCTAACCGATAAAAAGCCCAATATTTCATATTTTAGAGTCTTTGGTAGCAAATGCTTTATACTTGTTAAAAGAGGTAGAAAATCTAAATTTGCTCCTAAGACTGTAGAAGGTTTTTTACTAGGATATGATTCGAACACAAGGGCATATAGAGTCTTTAACAAGTCCTCTGGACAAGTTGAAGTTTCTTGCGACGTTGTGTTTGATGAGACTAACGGCTCTCAAGTAGAGCAAGTTGATCTTGATGAGATAGGTGATGAAGAGGCTCCATGCATCGCGCTAAGGAACATGTCCATTGGGGATGTGTGTCCTAATGAATCCGAAGAGCCTCCAAGTGCACAAGATCAACCATCTTCCTCCACGCAAGCATCTCCACCAACTCAAAATGAGGATGAAGCTCAAGTTGATGAAGTAGAAGATCAAGCAAATGAGCCACCTCAAGATGACGACAATGATCAAGGGGGAGATGCAAATGATCAAGACAAGGAGGATGAAGAACAAAGGCCGCCACACCCAAGAGTCCACCAAGCAATCCAACGAGATCACCCCGTCGACACCATCCTCGGCGATATTCATAAGGGGGTAACCACTAGATCTCGTGTTGCACATTTTTGTGAGCATTACTCTTTTGTTTCCTCTATTGAGCCACACAAGGTAGAGGAAGCACTACAAGATTCGGATTGGGTGGTGGCGATGCAAGAGGAGCTCAACAACTTCACTAGGAACGAGGTATGACATTTAGTTCCATGTCCTAATCAAAATGTTGTAGGAACAAAATGGGTCTTCCGCAACAAGCAAGACGAGCATGGTGTGGTGACAAGGAACAAAGCTCGACTTGTGGCCAAAGGATACTCCCAAGTCGAAGGTTTGGATTTCGGTGAAACCTATGCACCCGTAGCTAGGCTTGAGTCAATTCGTATATTATTGGCCTATGCTACTTACCATGGCTTCAAGCTTTACTAAATGGACGTGAAGAGTGCCTTCCTCAATGGACCAATCAAGGAAGAGGTCTATGTTGAGCAACCTCCCGACTTTGAAGATAGTGAGTACCCTAACCATGTGTATAAACTCTCTAAGGCGCTTTATGGGCTCAAGCAAGCCCCAAGAGCATGGTATGAATGCCTTAGAGATTTCCTTATCACTAATGGATTCAAAGTCGGAAAAGCCGATCCTACACTCTTCACTAAAACTCTTGAAAATGACTTGTTTGTATTCCAAATTTATGTTGATGATATTATATTTGGGTCTACTAACGAGTCTACTTGTGAAGAATTTAGTAGGATCATGACACAAAAATTCGAGATGTCTATGATGGGGGAGTTGAAGTATTTCTTAGGATTTCAAGTAAAGCAACTCCAAGAGGGCACCTTCATTAGCCAAACGAAGTATACTCAAGATATTCTAAGCAAGTTTGGGATGAAGGATGCCAAACCCATCAAGACACCCATGGGAACCAATGGGCATCTCGACCTCGACACGGAAGGTAAATCCGTCGATCAAAAGGTATACCGGTCGATGATTGGGTCTTTACTCTATTTATGTGCATCACGACCAGATATTATGCTTTTCGTATGCATGTGTGCAAGATTCCAAGCCGACCCTAAGGAAGCTCACCTTACGACCGTAAAATGAATCTTGAGATATTTAGTTTATACTCCTAAGTTTGGGCTTTGGTATCCTAGGGGATCCACATTTGATTTGATTGGTTATTCGGATGCCGATTGGGCAGGGTGTAAAATTAATAGAAAGAGCACATCGGGGACTTGCCAGTTCTTGGGAAGATCCTTGGTGTCTTGGGCTTCAAAGAAGCAAAATTCCGTAGCTTTTTCTACCGCCGAAGCCGAGTACATTGTCGCAGGACATTGTTGCGCGCAACTACTTTGGATGAGGCAAACCCTTAGGGACTACGATTACAAATTAACCAAAGTTCCTCTTCTATGTGATAATGAGAGTGCAATCCGCATGGCGGATAATCCCGTTGAGCATAGCCGCACTAAGCACATAGCCATTCGGTATCATTTTCTAAGGGATCACCAACAAAAGGGAGATATCGAGATTTCATATATTAACACTAAAGATCAATTAGCCGATATCTTTACCAAGCCATTGGATGAACAAACTTTTAACAAACTTAGGCATGAGCTAAATATTCTTGATTCTAGGAACTTCTTTTGTTAAAATGCACACATAGCTCATTCATATACCTTTGATCATGTCTCTTTCATATACTATGACTAATGTGTGTTCAAGTGAATTTCAAACCAAGTCATAGGTATATTGAAAGGGAATTGGAGTCTTCGGCGAAGACAAAGGCTTCCACTTCGAGCAACTCTCAATCTTTGGGGGAGAGAGCATGAGTCCAAAGAAAAAGGACTCCGGCTTTGGTATAATCTTCACTCATATGTTTTTATTTGCCAAAGGGGGGAACATAGTTTAAAAAGGGCTCTAATGACTCCGTTTTTGGCGATTCATGCCAAAGGGGGAGAGAGTATTAGCCCAAAGCAAAAGGACCGCACCACCACCCTAATTTTAAAAGGAGTTTTTCAATTGGTAAATTTCAAATGGTATCTTATTATGTTCAAAAGGGGGAGAAAGTAGTATTTTCAAAATCGATATCTTAAAACCCTCTTGAACACTAAGAGGAGCAATTTATTGAGGGGGAGTTTTGTTTAAGTCAAAGGAAAAGCATTTGAAACAGGGGGAGAAAATTTCAAATCTTGAAAAATGCTTCGCAAAATCTTATTCATTTACCTTTGACTATTTGCAAAAGGACTTTGAAAAGGATTTACAAAAGAATTTGCAAAAACAAAACATGTGGTGCAAGCGTGGTCCAAAATGTCAAAAATTAAAGAAACAATCCATGCATATATTATAAGTATTTATATTGGCTCAAATTCCAAGCAACCTTTACACTTACATTATGCAAACTAGTTAAATTATGCACTTCTACATTTGCTTTGGTTTGTGTTGGCATCAATCACCAAAAAGGGGGAGATTGAAAGGGAATTAGGCTTACACCTATTTCCTAAATGATTTTGGTGGTTGAATTGCCCAACACAAATAAATTGGACTAACTAGTTTGCTCTAGTGTATAAGTTATACAGGTGCCAAAGGTTCACACTTAGCCAATAAAAAGACCAAGAATTGGGTTCAACAAAGAGAGCAAGGGATAAACCGAAGGCTGCCCTGGTCTGGCGCACCGGACTGTCCGGTGTGCCACCAGACAGTGTCCGGTGCACCAGGGGACTTCAAGTCAAACTCTTCACCTTCGGGAAAACTCAGAGGCGCTCCGCTATAATTCACCGGACTGTCTGGTGTACACAAGACAGTGTCCGGTGCTCCAGGAATGAAGCGACTCTGAACTCGCCAGTTTCAGGAATTCGCTCCGCTATAATTCACCGGACTGTCCGGTGAGCCAGCGGAGCAACGGCTACTTCGCGCCAACGGTCACCTGCAGAAGAAATTAATGCGCGCCAGAGCGCGCAGAAGTCAGGCACGAGCGAAGTGGCGCACCGGACACTCTACAGTACATGTCCGGTGTGCCACCGGACATCCAGGCGGGCCCAGCAGTCAGAGCTCCAACGGTCGGAACCCAACGGCCTGGTGACGTGGCTGGCGCACCAGACACTGTCCGGTGTGCACCGGACTGTCCGGTGCACCATGCGACAGACAGCCTCCACCAAACGGCTAGTTTGGTGGTTGGGGTTATAAATACCCCCAACCATCCCACATTCAAGTCATCCAAGTTTTCACACTTCCAACCACTTACAAGAGCTAGGCATTCAATACAAGACACACTCAAGTGATCAAATCCTCTCCCAATTCCATAAAAGCTTTAGTGTTAAGTGAGAGTGATTTGTTGTGTTCTTTTGAGCTCTTGCGCTTGGATTGCTTTCTTTCTCATTCTTTTCTTGTGATCAAAAACTCAATTGTAACCGAGGCAAGAGACACCAATTGTGTGGTGGTCCTTGCGGGGAAGTTTTGTTCCCGGTTGATTTGAGAAGAGAAAGCTCACTCGGTCCGAGGGACCGTTTGAGAGAGGGAAGGGGTTGAAAAAGACCCGGCCTTTGTGGCCTCCGAGGGACCGCTTGCGATTTGTTTTTACGCCCTCTCTCGGACTTGATTATATTTCTAACGCTAACCCGGCTTGTAGTTGTGATTAATTTTGAGAATTTCAGTTTCGCCCTATTCACCCCCCTCTAGGCGACTTTCAGTTTGCATACCTGATGTTTTTTCACTCTGTAAGTTTGGTGGTGACAAATGGTGGAGTGTTGTGATACTTTTTTGTTTGTTGCATCTTAAGAACATGGGTAGTGGACACTTGGGAATTATACAACATGATTGGTTGGGTGGCCGAGCGTGGCCTGAGTCGTGTGAGCATGGCTCGCAGGAAATGGAACGATCAACGCGTACCTGCGCATGCAGTGGGTGATTTTGGCAAACGCTGCACACTACCGGAATCGGCTTCTTTGCGGCACTCGGCAAAGCCTTAAAAACACTCGGCAAAGTCTTTGCCGAGTGTCGCACTCGGCAAAGAGGGCTCGACACACAGTGCATCGGCAAAGCCTTCTTTGCCAAGTGCCAGGAAGTACTCGGCAAAGAAAAGCAGCCGTCGCGGCGCCGGGTGACGGAGACGACGTCTTTGCCTAGTGTCCTAGGTGACACTCGGCAAAGGAGTTACCTTTGCCGAGTGCCTGCCGGTCAGCACTCGGCAAAGAATCCGTCAGCGGGGTCCCCATGTCAGGTTCTTTGCCGAGTGCTTTGTACGACACTCGGCAAAGCATGCTTCTTTGCCGTGTGCCAGAGCCACTACACTCGGCAAAGAACCTATGCCGGTGCCCAGGTCTTGGTTCTTTGCCAAGTGCTATGGTCCTGACATTCGGCAAAGTACCTTTTTGCCGAGTGTCACGCTCGGCAAAGTGACCAGTACACACCTTTTTATTTGTTTTTCCTAATCCATCCAAACAAACAAAAGATATTTCACAGATATCACATATATACATCACAGATCATCATAGACATATATATCCAACACAAACATTAATATACAAACATAAGTTCAGAAGTTCTCAACACAAAAAGTATCAACACAAGTTCAGAAGTATCAACACAAGTTCAGAAGTATCAACACATAAGTCTAAAGATCTGACATAAGTATTCAACATAAGTTTTGTAGTCTAAACACTAAACTCATTGAGGTGGGCGGTTGGACTGGTGCTGCGTTGGGCTGGGCGAACCATGAGGGTTGTTGGATGCCGCCCCAGATTGGCCCTGCATAGAGAAGAGATTGCATGTGTTATACCAGATACATTACCAACATCTAACTACAATTTTGATACTCACAGGAGTATGGAACAGAGCGGGGTCAACTGCAGGGAACAATGGAGGTGGTGGAGCGAAACCCTATGCGGCGCCAAGGCTCTGCATGTACTGGAACATCTCCGCCATCCTCTGATGATCTGCCTCGCGAGCCACCCGCTCCGCCTCCCGCTCTGCCATCATCCTCGCCTCCATCTCTTCTAGTTGGGTTTGTAATATTACAAGCCAACATTATAGTAACTCAAAGAGAAGGTATATAACTCAAGTAAGGACGAGTTACAAAAGCACTAACCTCGAGTTGCTGTATGCGATGCTGTGAGCTGTCGTGCCGAGGTCGTATGGCTGGACTCGAGCCCGTGCTCCTTGCTCGCGCCTGAGATAGAGTGGGAGTGAAGGACGAGTCGATTGCCCCGTCGGCAATCCAGTACCGCCCATGTCTCTTGCCTCCTCCGACCCTCATGAGCACATCGGGGTCGATCTGCTCGGTGCTCGGATCATATTCTGGGCCATGGACCTCCTGCGCCATGGCGGTGTAGTCATGAAGGCGACTATAGACGACGGGGTTGGTGTAGGCCTCGGGCCCGTCATCCGGGTTGTAGGTGACATCGGACGTTGCCTTGCCCTTATGAGCCATAGCATAAGCCGAGAAGATGGAGCAAGGCCAGCCACCATGTGACACCGACTGCAAGAAAACCAACGAGATAGTTAGAAATAATATCTAATCCAATGTTATATACCTAAATAAAAAAGAGGGCTTACCCATGATTCTGCATATTGGCCCAGGCTCTGGCTGCCTTGGTGGTGGGAGGGACCTTGCATCATCATACACAGTTCCCGGCTAGCGTTGTGCGCCTCGTCCCACTCAGGCGAGCACCACCTATCCACCATCTGCTCCTAGCATAGAGGATGTGCGGCGCACCAATGTGGAATCATCTACAAAGTAAACACGTAAAGTGCATATGAGAAGATAAAACAAAATTCATGCATGGAGTAATGGTACCAAACATGCATGACTTTACCTGTAGGTACTGGTCCCTGGTCAATGACATGGTTCAGGCTTGCTGCTTGGTCACCCTCTCCCCAAGGACGGAGCCGTGGTAGCTGACGATGGCCTAGATTCGGGCCTCATAGTGCATGTCCACAACGAGCTTCTTACAGCTCGTTGTGGCCACCACATCCGCCCTAGCCTCGTATACAGCCTCGCAACTGAAGAAATCCTGCATACAAAAACGATGTATCCATACATTATTTCAAGAATTTGCAACAAATGCGACATATTTTACATTATACTAAGACTTACCCACAACTCTTGCTTCACCCGCTCCGCCTTGTTTTTGAATTCCCGGTCGTCCCGGTCTACTGCATCGGGGGGCGATGGTGTAGTGGTCGAAGGTGTAGGCTGGGCCCGTCACTCCGGCGTACTCAACCAGTCCAGGGAAGTGTTCCCTGCACAGCAGGCCGAGGATGCCATTGGGGAGGCGACGATGACCCCCAGCATAATCCACAACTGTCCAAGACCTGTCCAAGTGATAAATAAAAAGTATTACTTTATATTATGATTTTGAACACATAATATGAACAAGAATGAAGAACATAAAGTTACATGCCTCTCCCCATTTGGCCGAATCAGCGGCCGCCTGTCCCGAAGTATGGGACGCTGAGGGAGACTCGTGAGACCTCGCAGGTAGATGCTCCTCGAACCTGAGGCGCCAGAACCTGAGGCGGTCTGCTGAGCTTCATCGTCGTCCTGTTGTGTCGCCTGCTGCTGGACAAGGTCGTCCTGCTGCGCTGCCTGCTCTGCCTCGTCCGCCATCCTGCTCCTCCTCCCCCTCCTCCTCCTTAGCCAATTACCGCCCACCATATTTGTCCAAAAACCTGTAATTAAGAGTAAACAAATAAGCACATATAAAAAGATGTATTTAAAAACAGGTGCCAAATAAAAAAGTCATATAGCATTACATCGATTAAAAATAATCTTCATATGTGTCGGGGATAGCCAGATCATAACTCTCATCATCACTATCAAACATTTCATAGTCAACACCATCGGAAGACGCAAGTTTGTCATTAATGTCATTGCCTTCAAGGATTACTAAGTCATTATCATTTTGCACCTCATCATCCTCCTCATCAACAACCATTTCATCTTGTCAGGATTGTATCGTTTTCCATTTTTGTGCCATGTCATCTGTTTCACGGATTCCTCTGTCATGTACAGACGCTGGATCCTCGGTATGAACGGAAGGTGTCGTAGGATTGTCAAGGGGACATCGAGCTGCCTCTTCTGTCCATCACCAGAGTCTACCTTCATGAACCTAGACGATTTACACTTGGGACAGTACTTTGCCTCTATGTATTCTTTCCTAAATAGCACGCAGCCCTTCGGACAAGCATGAATCTGCTCATACGTCATCTTGAGTGCACGAAGAAGTTTCTGTGCCTCGTACATGCTCTTTGGCAGAACGTGATCATCCGGAAGGAGGCTCCCAATAACCGTCAACAAGCCATCGAATGCGTCTCTACTCATGTTGTACTGCGACTTGAACGCTATTACACGCCCAATGGCATCCAGTTGAGAAACCTTTGTCTGGCCGTGAAGGGGCTTTTGTGTCACGTCAAACATGTCGTAGAACGCCTTTGCAGTCAGCTCTGGCTCGTCATCCATACATCCTCCCGTATATTGTGCCTCCTGATAGTCGTTCAACATATCCGCTACCCCCGCATCGGCATCATAATCCTCGACGCGTTGTCTCAGCACCTCCTCTCTTGTACGATGCGCTTCACCATGAAAGATCCACCGAGTATAGCCCGACGTAAATCCATTCTTCCAAATATGTTCTACCATGGTCTTCTTTGGTTTTCTTTTCCGGTTGGCACATTTGCTGCACGGGCATGGGACTAGACTCGTTTCTTTAGCAGCTTCGCTATATGCTCGTTCCACGAAATCATCGGTCTTTCTAATCCATTCAGTGGTGACATCGTTCCTTCCTCTACGGTCCGTGTACATCCACTCACGATCCTCAATCCTCTAACAGAAGCCTAGCAATAGAAAATTTCGGCAGCACCTCCCCTGCACGGGAGGTTTCGAAATCCTGCAAATAAAACTATCAGCACGATGGCTGACATACACGCATAATTCAACGGCACGATGGCCGACAATCACATATAACCATAGCCACATGCAAAACTACATTAATTTAATTCCTATAGACCAATCATACGCATATATTAGAAATGTAACTTCCTATAGACCAATCACATGCAAACTACGTTTAACCACATATAATCAATCACATGTAATTTCCTATGTACCAACCATATGCATATATTAGAAATGTATACCTTAGCCGGGGAAGATGGCAAAGATGGTGGGGTGTCCGGAGATGGCCGGAGCGACGATGATTGACGGAGATGGCGCGGTGGCGTGCGCGAGCGACGGCGGCGCGCGTGGGCGGCGACGGCACACGGGTGTGGCGGGGCGCGGGGGAGGGGGCGCGTACGGGCGGCGACGCGCGCGGGTTGGCGGGAGCGGGACCGGGAGCGCGGGGGCAGGGGGGCGCGGGCGGTGGCTGGCGCGCGGGGAGGTGGCGGCGTGCGGGGGTGGCGGGGAGATGGCGGCGACACGCGGGGCGGGGTGAGAGAGAGTGAGCGTGAGTGAGTGAGAGAGAAGAAGGAGAAGCTAGCCGGTCGGTTAACTTTCACTTCTTTGCCGAGTGCCCGCGATCTGACATTCGGCAAAAGATTTTTTTTAAATTTAAAAATAGGCTTTGCTGAGTGTCCCGGATCCGGCACTCGGCAAAGTCGTTTTTGCCGAGTGCCCACTGACAGGCACTCGACAAAGAATGGACTTAGGGTTTTTAGAAATACTATGTCGAGTGCCACACGACTCGCACTCGGCAAAGGCTTCTTTGCCGAGTGTCCAAGCCTGGACACTCGGCAAAGTATATTTTTATTTTTTAAATTTTGGCAACCAAACTTTTTGTGGTATGTTCCTACACTATGTAGACCTACATGTACCATTTTGGGACAATTATAACAGTGTTTTCAATAGCTAATAGATTTAGTTCGTTTATTTGAATTTCTTTGGAAAATTCAGATTTGAACTGCAAGTCACTCGAAACTTGGAAAACCGTGCTTGCAAAAAATGATACCCATCCTATTTAGCACAAGTTACGACCGATTTCAGGAGCAGACCGGAAACTTCGAGCAACATGCTCACTAAACATGGCCGTGAACTTGCCATCCACATGTTTAAAAATTGTATAAAACACAAACAAAGTCAGAAAATTATGAAACTTGTCCACGTGTCATGATATCATATATAGAGGCTGTGATAAAAATTTGAGAAAGCTGTGACGCACTATGTGTAGAAACCTAAGAGATCCACAAATGAAATCATAGAGTTTCAATGTGGATCTCTTAGGTTTCTACACATAGTGTGTCACAGCTTTCTCAAAACTTTCTCAAATTTTTATCGCAACCCCTATATATGATATCATGACACGTAGACAAGTTTCATGATTTTCTGACTTTGTTTGTGTTTTATACAATTTTTAAACATGTGGATGGCAAGTTCACGACCATGTTTAGTGAGCATGTTGCTCGAAGTTTCCGATCCGCTCCTGAAATCGGCCGTAACTTGTGCTAAATAGGATGAGTATCATTTTTGCATGCATGGTTTTCCAAGTTTCGAGTGACTCGCAGTTCAAATCTAAATTTTCCGAAGAAATTCAAATAAACGAACTAAATCTACTAGCTATTGAAAACACTGTTATAATTGTCCCAAAATAGTACATGTAGGTCTACATAGTGTAGGAACATGTCCCAAAATTTAAAAAATAAAAATATACTTTGTCGAGTGCCAAAAAGGCACTCGGTAAAGAGGTCTTTGCCGAGTGTCAGCTGGTTGACACTCGGCAAAGAATCCTCTTTGCCGAGTGCCAACCATCGGCCCTCGGTAAAGGTTAACGACCGTCAGCTTTAGACGGTCGCTGACGGCTCTTTGCCGAGAGCCGTCTTTGCCGAGGGTTCAGCACTCGGCAAAGATGTCTTTGCCGAGTGTATTTCTGTACCGAGTGTCCTACACTCGATAAACAACCTCGTTACCGAGTGTAGGACTTTACCGAGTGCCCGACAAAAAGCACTCGGCAAAGCTGCTGGCACTCGAGAAAGGCCTGGATTCCGGTAGTGGCAGCTGCGGGTGCAGGCTTGATGTCGCATACGCAGGCAAGCAAATATGAGTTGTCCCTTGCTCAATGAGTCTAGAGAGTCTGGATGGATGTGTGCAGCAGTCAACCAATCACATTGATATTGAATGAATATGTTTCTAGATGTCACCAGATAAATATCTTTTTAGAATTTTGTTGTTGTGGATGTGTTTTGCCAACTATTCTAGGTATATCTGTCATGCGAAGACAAAAAATCAACCTATGTGTTCATAGACAGAATATGGCTGCATCTGAATCTTTTTTCGTGTAATGAAGATGGCATGGTCTGATAAAATTAATGCTAAGTTTACGTTGGCAGTAAACGAATTGTTCAGTAGCTTATTGTTGGAAACTTTGAGGCAAGAAATCCATTGGTACATATGGACACAACTTGAAATGTAATGTTATTCGTTCACTGTGTACTCCTTGCTAAGACGACGTGTGCAGATTCCCCATTTTGGTTCTTAGGGTTTCGTATTCAGTTAAGTCCAATATATACAATCTGTAAAACATTTTGTTGTGCGCTTGTTAATCAATTAGAAAACAAAAACTGGGTTTCATTGCTAAAGACCACACTGTCTTACCATATAATTTTGTTCAACTTCTCATGTCAAGTTAGCCTTTTCTTCCCCTCATATGGGCGCGCAGGGGAAATTGAGGGTTTTTTTGCCTACAAATTACAATCTGAATGGGATAAAGGTTGGTGTTTCTTGCCTGAAAAGCAAGGCAACCTTGACGATTTTCAGATAGTTGAGTGCTTGTTTTAGCTTGTACGATGTCAAATTGGATACTGAAGAGCGACACCATAATTCAGGCTCGATTCGTCGTTACGAAACATATCAACGATTTACACTAAAATCCTTACACATTTACGCTATTTGGTTCACATTTTACGTTGAAATCCGCACGAGCCAGAACCTGCGCATGATCGGATGTACCCGATTTTCACGTCGTAATTTCAGGCCCCATTCGCTTTTGAAATAGAACCACGATTTATGCTAAAATTCGTACTCATTTACATTGTTTTGGTTCACGTTTTACTATTAAATCTACCCAACCAGAACCCACACCATTTGCCATGGGGGTAGGGCTTCCCGTTACTAATGGAAGCCCTAGGATTCCATTACACCTTAGACCCTATTTGGAACCCTAAAGCAAATAGTTAGCCAGCTAATAAATTATTAGCTGGATTGGGTCAGCTAATGAACTAGTTATTAGTTGTGAGTTAGCTAACAATTAGTTGTGTTATTAGCTGGGGTGTTTGGAACCCGACAACTATTTTTTAATAGTTAGTTCTAGAGGTTTCAAAGGCTGGCAAACTTCAAATTGTCGTAACAAGGATGGAAAAGGGGTCGACATCAATGGAATCCCTGTCACGTATACGTTAGCTCAGCGTCTGAAACGATGACCTCGACGACATCTATATTGGCGTCGAGATGTGTAACCTCAGCGCCAATGATGATGACATTTAGGTAAGAGTCTATTTTCTGAATTCAAACTAGAAAGATGTATTTATGAAAAAAATTAGTAAAAATAGCTACAATACAAAAAATAGACGGCACAATTGTCATAGATCGGGAAGGATACATATTGTGAAGGCTCGATATCTGATAGGCTATCTCCAGCAGATCCCCTATCACATCTCCTATTTCAAACTTCTTTCTGTAAACAGTGTCTTCTACAGTTTCAGGCTCCCTATTTTCCACACTCTACTTGAGACCGTCTAATTGTTCAACTTGCAAACGTTTGTTGAGCCTCACTTGAATCTGTACTCAGATTCCTTCCTTTGGGAGGATCGGATGATAGCAAAGGGGACATGTGTTTTGGTTCCATGCACTACGGGATGTTTAGTTTCTTATTTAGAAGGCCTATTTTAGTCATCCTGTGTGGTATTTTATGGACTAGAAGTGATTAAATTTTAGTTACTAAAGTTTAGAAGCGGGAACCAAATAGCCCCGTAGTGACTAATGCCATGTTTGGTTTCTTTAGTCTATGGACTAAAGTTTAGTTAGAGGACTAAAGTTTAGTTAGAGGACTAAAGTTTAGTCCCTAACTTGTTTGGTTCTAGAGGCTAAAAATAGTAAGAATATACTAAATGACTCATAAGAAGACTAAAATAGCATTTAACATTCTCCTGCTATTAGTACAATTGAACTAAATGAGGGATAAATGTGAAATTAATATGGTTTAGTCCCTTTAGCACATATGCGAAGGACTAAAGACTAAATCATTTTAGTTCATATTTTAGTCCTAGTGTTTGGCAAAAATGAGACTAAATGAGACTAAAAACTAGAGACTAATCTTTAGTCCCTCTAACCAAACACCCCTTAAAATTGAGTGATTCGTTGTCTGCTAGCCCACGTGCGCTTTCTAGGACGAGAAGCAGGCGTTTGAATGTCACCCCTAAGCACCAGAGGGGTCGGGTTGGGTGAATCGCTAAGGAGCGTTTGGTTTAAAGGATTACTTCATCCAAAATAAGGTGGTGCATCATAAATTTATTCTCAAAATTGGTGGAATGACTACATTCTTTATGTTAGTACTAACTAATTAACTATGAGGAATATGATAATAATGAATTAACTTATTCCATTCCACAAACTAAATAAAAAATAAGAAATGAGAAAACAATAAACTAGTTTATTCTTCAAACCAAATGTTGTATAACATTGTAGCATAAAGGCTTGTTCTGCAAGGGTGACTGGGTTTCTCAGCCCACCCAGAGAGTGAGTACCTTGGGCTCATGTCTCGATACGCCACGTGCATCAAAGCTGGGCCTGCATTGGAAATTTGAAATAGAATACATAAATTATAGTTATGGTAGTAGTAGTCCAGAGGAAACTCGTGAGAAGAATGGAAGAATTCAGATGAAAGATAAGTTTTTTTTCGAGTAGCACTACATTTTTTTTATCAGCTGCACGTTGGTTGGTGTGTCATCGCACTGTAAGCCAAATAAAAGAAAAAGAGAGAGAGAGACAACGAATCAGATAGCAAATTTTAGGACAAGCTTGCAGGTGAAAGATTCTTAATTCTACATCGTTATGATACCGTGTCACATGATTTGAGACAATTTGTCTGGTTGCCATTGCCATGGAATTCCACAAAAAGCGCATTTTAATCAAGTTTAGCTATTATCATGTAGTATATAATATGAAGTAATTTTTACGAGGCTCCAAAGTACAACGGAATTGCAGAAGCTAAACATGGTAGTAGCAAAATTATGTACATTAACCTTATATACACATAAATAAAATCGATCTTTGATAAACATGTAAAGATATCTTGCCTATAAAATCATAGGCCACAAGTCACAAGAGTCGACCAAAAGCATCCTAAGATAACGATGATTTATGGGAAAACGATAAAATTTGTTTGATGTTTAAGTCAACCTGAATTTACAAAGATCGGTTCAAATTTTTGAAGAATTACCGAGTTCATTTCCGACGGCAAAATAGCGAGTACATGCGATGATTTTCGGAAACGACCGGAATAGACTCAAACCGTTTCATATTCCGTTTCTGATTTTTTTAATATATTCTACCGATTCTATTTCAGTATCTTCAGCAACCGGTTCCGTTTAGCACTGAATTTCGGTAAAATTTTTATAAACGGTTCCCGATGACCCGAAACGCCGGATGTGCTTCGCCCCCTACGTTGAACAAACGTTGCCTTCTTGGTGCATGTTATATATAATGCGAGAAAAATGGTGGTGAGCGATCAAGAGCCAAACGGGTGGCGTAACTTTGGATCCAGCTAAACCCTAGATCGCACACTGAACATTTGTCTTCGGGGATCTTGTGAACGACAGTCGCCTTGCAGCGAATGCTTGTAGCAGTAGCAGCCATTCTAGCGCAGCGCAGGTGACGCACAACTGTTAAAATCACAAACCCTAAAAACTGAGGAAGGCGAAGCGGGAAGCGAGCTGGGAAAGATCCAGCCTGGTCTGGGCTTCGTGGACCTCCTCAACAGATCGAAGCGGATGTGCTTCATGGGCCCCGGAAAGCGGGAAGGCGGTCCACCGTTAGCGATTCTATATTTTTTTTATAAGATGTTTCTCTTGCATAGAGTGCCCAACGCTCTGAATAAACCTAATATTTCTTTCATCACACTAATAAATCGAATACTTTTTTCCCATTACAATTCTATAGATTCGAATATAACGTTTCTTTCACCGTAGCTACACTGTACATACGTGTCACGTGTGTGTACAATGTATGGTACGGTACGCCTTTTTGCACATCCTGCCAATCTTCCGACCGTTTCCCGAGTCGGTCGTTTTTTTTTTTTGGCACTTGTGCAGATGTGCATGGTGACTCAGATTACGTGCGCAAAGAGTACAGAGGTTTTTTTTGTTTTTTGTTTTTGAAGGCGAAACATTAAGGAGAGAGAGAGAGAGACGGTCAAACATGGAACTGTACCGTGTGCACTTGCGCACAGATCATCGGATAGATATCCTCTCGAGGAGTCCAGTCAAGTGTGAGCCATCCGTTGCTTATCCAGAGTTGCACACCGATCAACCCTTGGATCCCCTACGTGTACCGTGATGTACAGTAACGGTGTGGTTCGTTGCTGTGGCAGGCTAGCCAGGCTTCCCGCAGCAGAGCCAGGATACGCAGCATGGGGTTAAACTTTATGCAAGACATACTTGTTTAGTTTTTGTTTACACGGACTCACGCAGGCTAATTATAGAATTTGTTTGGTTGATTGTACTGAATATATTAGAGAAAGGTTCATAAATAAATTTTGAAATGTCATATAGTATGAGTGGTCTAGTTTTATTCACAAAAATTTTACAAACATAAACATAAAATCATCAGTTAGATGATTAAATCTCTTAATTCAAACTCATTAATGAAAAAACAAACAAACTGAAATATCATTTCATGTTCCGGCTTGCATGCAGCCTGCACGCGTGGAGGTTGCAGGGAATCCACGAAATCGGCTTATACTGTTTTTATATGGTTTTGTCTCTATATATTACAGTTGCAACCGTCCGAACAACTGGCTTTAATACGAAACAAAATAGAAATTATAGAGAATCCATAAAAATAAATCTTTTACTATTCAAAATGAAACAACAAATGATTTTACATCTCTAGATCTCCTATTCACTTGCCATCAAACCACCTCATAGTGACGGTGCGAGGATATCTACGATACAAGGCTCCTGTTTTACACGATCTGCTGCTGCGGACAAGCTTGTAGATTCATTTGTTGACCAAAGTCTATATTGTTTTCTCGTGACTAGTAATAGCGACTGATAGATATATTCAAACTTTACAGTTGTTTTTTTAAGGATCTTACAGTAGTAAAAGAGGTATTCCTAACCGTGTGTTTGGTTCATATATCCTCGAAGCTTGATCCAACCTTAAGATGTATCCACCGGGCCTTTATGCGAGTAAACGCTCGATGTCTTGCGTATGGGTGGAGGCGTGGAGCCTGCCCTCGGAGGTCTTCGTCTGCACGCAGAGTCTAAAATCTAGTACAGGGAACCAAACAATTGCCATCAAACCACTCCATAATGAGTGCTGGGTCACCGTGCCGAGGAGAAAAGGAGGTAGTAGAACGCAGCGACGTGATGTACTGAGCCACTGTAAGACAGTGATACCACATGTGTCAGTGTCACTCAAAGGACACCCCCTCGTGGTGTCAGGGATGGCACGTCCCGTCGCTATGTGTTGTTGCACACGCTTTGGAGTCTTTTAATTGATGGCGTGTTTTTTTTCTTCTTCTTCTCTCAATCGTACTTGCTTGCTCGTGTGGACCATACAATACAGGTAACAGTACTGTGACTCGTGAGTTTGGAATGATGAGTGTTCCCTTGTTCATATGATCACTGTGTTTCGGTTGGATGATGACATGATGGTACGACAAAGCCGCAAGCTTTTTCTCTTGCTGCAGATGTAAGCTTTACCACCTGGTTCTTGTTAAAACAAGTGTAGGATGCAAGCTAGAATTAAGCCACAAGATCCCACTCGTGGTTACTTGATACTTACTTGGAACACAGATCGTGCAACACACACACACGCACACACATGTTGTTTTCGAAAAACATAAGCGCATAACATGTGTTGGGAAAAGCAAACTCGTTTAGTATGATTCAAGAACAGTATGAACCTCTCCGGGAGTCCTTTTGTATTGTAAGGGTCTCTTTGTAATAGAGGAAATACGAAGGATTTATCATTGCCTACAAGAAAATTCCCTTCATAAGCCTTTAGAACAAAGGATTCAGTCCCATCAATTTCTATGGATTCCTTTCGACCTTTCCTCCATGCAAGTTTTGGAGGAAAAATGACAAGATGTAATATATTTACCTCTTTGTATCTTTTATATGACTCTTATCTCTCTATTCAAATTCTCATTGAAAGGCTAGGTATAGGTAATAAATTTACATGCGTTCTTAAATCTTAATTCATGTAGAATTGCAATTCATAGCTAAACTTTGTGCTCCAAATAGGCTTAAACTTGTTTGGCATGACTAATGAGGATGTGAGTACCTTGTTCTAGCATCACACACTAGTTGTGAGAGCCTTCTGCGTTGGCAATTGGCAGTACAAGACAAATCACATCCGCAACCGCAACCACAGAATCGTCCGTCCACGTGGCCCCCATCACTTCCCTTTATTTACCAGTCGTCCCCCATCCCCAGGGCCACCCACCAACAAGTGCAGTCACCCGAGCCGCAAACTGCAGCTCTGCAAGCTACAGAGGCCACCACGAGTCCACGACGCCACGCCCTCCGAGAGAAAGAGAAAGAGAAAACCAAAGCACGATAATGCCCCCGACCCCCACAGCCGCCGCAGCCGGCGCCGCCGTGGCGGCGGCATCAGCAGCGGAGCAGGCGGCGTTCCGCCTCGTGGGCCACCGCAACTTCGTCCGCTTCAACCCGCGCTCCGACCGCTTCCACACGCTCGCGTTCCACCACGTGGAGCTCTGGTGCGCCGACGCGGCCTCCGCCGCGGGCCGCTTCTCCTTCGGCCTGGGCGCGCCGCTCGCCGCACGCTCCGACCTCTCCACGGGCAACTCCGCGCACGCGTCCCTGCTGCTCCGCTCCGGCTCCCTCTCCTTCCTCTTCACGGCGCCCTACGCGCACGGCGCCGACGCTGCCACCGCCGCGCTGCCCTCCTTCTCCGCCGCCGCCGCGCGGCGCTTCGCAGCCGACCACGGCCTCGCGGTGCGCGCCGTCGCGCTCCGCGTCGCCGACGCCGAGGACGCCTTCCGCGCCAGCGTCGCGGCCGGGGCGCGCCCGGCGTTCGGCCCCGTCGACCTCGGCCGCGGCTTCCGCCTCGCCGAGGTCGAGCTCTACGGCGACGTCGTGCTCCGGTACGTGAGCTACCCGGACGGCGCCGCGGGCGAGCCCTTCCTGCCGGGGTTCGAGGGCGTGGCCAGCCCCGGGGCGGCCGACTACGGGCTGAGCAGGTTCGACCACATCGTCGGCAACGTGCCGGAGCTGGCGCCCGCCGCCGCCTACTTCGCCGGCTTCACGGGGTTCCACGAGTTCGCCGAGTTCACGACGGAGGACGTGGGCACCGCGGAGAGCGGCCTCAACTCCATGGTGCTCGCCAACAACTCGGAGAACGTGCTGCTCCCGCTCAACGAGCCGGTGCACGGCACCAAGCGCCGCAGCCAGATACAAACGTTCCTGGACCACCACGGCGGCCCCGGCGTGCAGCACATGGCGCTGGCCAGCGACGACGTGCTCAGGACGCTGAGGGAGATGCAGGCGCGCTCGGCCATGGGCGGCTTCGAGTTCATGGCGCCTCCCACATCCGACTACTATGACGGCGTGAGGCGGCGCGCCGGGGACGTGCTCACGGAAGCACAGATTAAGGAGTGCCAGGAGCTAGGGGTGCTGGTGGACAGGGATGACCAGGGCGTGCTGCTCCAAATCTTCACCAAGCCAGTGGGGGACAGGTAAAATCGTTATCTTTTTCACCTTTTTTGTTTTACAAGTGTGCATGATGCATCTAGAATTGCAAAGGAACAATTCCAGGATAAGGTATTCAGCTAGTTCAGGATTGCAGGCATATATAGAATATATATACAGTACGAAGGTATCAAACCCTCTTTTTGTGCCTCCATGCATGATGCATCTTTATGAAGACCGTGACAGCAAAAAAGAGGATCCTTTTTGCATGCTGTGAATCATAATTCGAGCTCCCATGTCCCAGCTGATTACATGATGGTCAACATTCCATTCTCATCATTAATCCCCTGCACTTTAATTCTGAAGATCATAGCTCAGCATTCTAGTGTCAATGCCATGGTTTCCTTGACCCCTATGCAATCCAAAATCTAACTGGACCAGCTGCGTCATTCAGGCCAACGCTGTTCTTGGAAATCATCCAAAGGATCGGGTGCATGGAGAAGGATGAGAAGGGGCAAGAATACCAAAAGGGTGGCTGCGGCGGGTTCGGCAAGGGAAACTTCTCGCAGCTGTTCAAGTCCATCGAGGATTATGAGAAGTCCCTTGAAGCCAAGCAAGCTGCTGCAGCAGCTGCAGCTCAGGGATCCTAGGACAGTGCTTGGAGACGAGCAACTGCTGTGGCACTTTGTATCATGGAACAGAAATAATGAAGCGTGTTCTTTGTGACACTTGACATGCAAATGTTTGTGTTCTGTAACCGTTGAATATATGGGACGATGCTATGATGGTGTAATAGATGGTAGAGAGGGTACAACCCTGATACTAATGATGCACTATTGCATCTCTGTTGTACAAGTTTGCATGAAAATAACGACGAGGGTCAGTATGAGGCATAATGAATCTGTTCCTGGGATTCTTGTACTCACCTGGTGCTTTTTTTTTATGAGAAGACAGCTGTCGTTGGCTCCTGTCGATGTGATCCTGCGGCAAGAATACAACAGATTGCGCATTGATCTCAGTAACCTGAAAGAAGCAGAGGTAAAATAGAAATGCAGAGTA
The DNA here is from genome assembly GCF_902167145.1 of Zea mays. NCBI lineage: Eukaryota > Viridiplantae > Streptophyta > Magnoliopsida > Poales > Poaceae > Zea > Zea mays. The sequence continues at coordinate 85,854,108 of NC_050100.1, read as the reverse complement.
AGATAAGCGCATCTAGACATCTTGTTTGGTGTATCAGGCATTCACGTGTTGATATTGAGTTCTGTGACCTAGCTAGAACAGCACAAAATGGACCTGGCAAGCCTCTTGTCTACTAGCAGTCTAGCACTGGGCTGTAGATTATTATATATGCATCAATATCAGGTAACTACTTAAACGTACAGAAATCACTTGGAGCCATCAGCCATGGCCATGGAAGGCTGCTAGTTTTGTCCAGGGATATGTATCGTGTATGGCTGTAAAATTAAAGAAATGCTATTCATCAATATATTATGCTGTAGATCTGTTCCATATATCTGATGCAGACATGCAGTGTTTGTATAGAATGCTGTAGATTATCATATGCATCAATATCAGACAACTTAAGCACAACTCAAAATCCAACACTTCACTTGGATGGGAAGATCATCAATGCATATAGTGGTCTGTGTAGAAGTGAAAAGTGGATATATTGATAGGAGATGGGTACACATATTTATAGGGACTCAAACCTAACCCTAACCCTAATGGGCCGGCAGCCCAACAGTGGTGCCGGCCCACACACACTCACACACACACAGTCTAACATCCCCCCGCAGTCGCAACGGGGGCACCACACACGATGAGACTGGAGTAGAGGCCGAAGGTAGGAGCCGACGGGTTGAAATCCCCCCGCAGTCGCAGCGTCGTGATGGTGCGAATGTTGCGGCTGGAGCAGAGACCGTTGTGTGCTCCAAGAAGACGATAGCCCCTAGATGCCGAGGTAGCCGAAGTCGAGGTGGTCGCGGTCGGAAGACGCGCAGCAAAAGCCTAATCTTCGGGAGGGGTCGACGTTCGAGCGTCAACGATCGGCAGGGCGACACAGCAAAAGGGCACCAACAGGCCGACCTTCCTGCTTCTTCGATCGACCAGGCGTCAAGGAGACTCGCCAGGGAGGCCGACGGCAGCGCACGCGTCTGCGCCGGTCAGGGTGTCCGCGCCCGCTGCAGAGTAGAAGGGGTATCGGTGGATCCGGCCGGGAAGGTCACGGCAGCGACGAATCCAGCCATGAAGACGGCGATCCGGCCAAAGGGATGGCGGATCTAGCCGAGAAGGCCGCAGCAACGTGGATCCGGCCGGGGAGGCCGTGGCAGCGACGGAACCAATGATGGCGGCGATGAAGGGGGAGGGCGACGGGGCGGGTCCAGCCGAGCAAGGGCCTGCGCCGGACCTGGCAAGGGATGATAACGGTGCCGGCGTCGGGAGAAGCTTGAAGGGTGAGGCGCTGCTGGGCAGAGCGTCATGGGAGACGGCGCTACATGCCAGGGAGGCCGACGGCCATGGGGCAGAGAGCTCCATCCGTCCTAAGGCCGACGGCAAGGACTGGCCCTAGCAGGGGCGCCGGCGGCGGGTGGGGGTCGAAGCCGTGCACCGGGACCACCGACCGGGCCGCACGCTGGGGCCTGCGCACCGGGGATGGCCGGCCAGCCTGCGCCCGTGCTGCTGGGACGCTGCGACCACACCGTCGGGGAGGGGCGCGGATCCGAGCCGAGTGAGCAGCAGGGGCGACGGCGCAGCGGGAGGCGTGCCAGGAAGGGGTTCGGCGCGGGCGTCCCTGGCAGCAGGGGCAGCGGCGCAGCGGGAGGCGCGCCGGGGAGGGGGTTTGGCGCGGGCGTCCCTGGCAGCTGGACCGGCGCCGCAGTGGGGGGCGCGCCCAGAGAGGGCACGACGGTGGCCGATCGAGGGAGTCCGCAGCTTCGTCCCATGGGCGCCAGTCCACGAGCGAGCGTCGCGTCGTCTCCCCCATCCGGCGTCGAGCAGTAGCAGCCGGCCGCCGGAGAAGGGAGAGAAGCGAGCCGGCTGGTCGGGGCGCGCTTGGGCCCGCGCTCGCCGGCAAGGGGAGGAGGAAGGCGCCGGTCGGGGAAGGGATGGAGGCGGCCGGAGGGAGCCCGAGCTCGCCGGCTCGGGGGTGGCGGCGGCCAGAGGTCGGCTGGGGAAGGAGTGGGGGTGCGGACGGTTGGGAGGAGGGAGGCCGCCCCCGGGAGGGAAGGTTGAGCCTCCCGGGGGCAACGATGGTAGGCGACGGCTGTAGGGTGGGAGCAGCCGGCGGCTGCCCTGCTGTGGGAGAGGAAAACCTAAACCTAGGCTGATACCATGTAGAAGTGTAAAGTGGATATATTGATAGGAGATGGGTACACATATTTATAGGGACTCAAACCTAACCCTAACCCTAATGGGCCGGCAGCCCAACAGTGGTGCCGGCCCACACACACTCACACACACACACAGTCTAACAGTCTGGGCTGGAAACGAGCCGAGCTCGGCTCGGCTCGGCTCGGCGCGGCTCGATGCCTGAACGAGCTCGGCTCGTCCATTCCACGAGCTGGCGGAAGAGGCTCGGCTCGGCTCGACCTTGGCTCGCGAGCCATATTTTAGTACTTATTGTTGCATTATTTGGTAAATTAACATTATATAAATTTGAAATATAGAATCATCATTCTACATTATGAGTAAATTAAACTATAACTTGTAATATATTCATCATCAAAGACTAAAAAATGAGCTATTATCCATAAAATTATCTAATTATTATTATTATTCCATAAATTGATCATTTTCGCAAGGCTCGCGAGCCGGCTCGCGAGCTGGAACGAGCCGGCTCGGCTCGCTGCAAAAACGAGCTCGAAGAAGGGGCTCGGCTCGTTCGAGGCTCGCGAGCCTCGAGCTAATTTTCCAGCCCTCTCTGAATGCATGTTTGTAGTTCTACTTAAATTTGGTTGTAACTACAGAATTAAATAATTACTCATCACGCCCTTTTTTTTGAAAGGGAATACTCATCACGTCCTTGATAGAGCACATCACTCATCCAAAGCTTGTCACACAATTGCCTTGCGAGCCATCAAACACTACGTATCATTGAAGAGGTCTCATGCAGAGTTACTCAAAAGGTAACAGAAATTTATCAGAAAAGCATGGAAGCATGACCGGAGCATCTTTGAATGTGCTGCATATGCTCAAAGATCATACGAAGGTAGGTAGCTCACCTTGTTGTCACGAACAAAACAGCCTGGAGAACATGTAAGCGTGGCAGCCCTGCACGGCATCGAGCAGCGGGGCAGTCTGTGACGCCTCAGAGACATCACGGTCCCTCCATTTCCGCACCATCCTCTCGGCATCCGGCGCAAGCTGGTGCTGCAGCACCGAAGCAGCCAGCGGGCCGATCAGATTGAGCCTCGTCGCGGCAGAGAGCACGTCCCTCATCGTCACGAACATGTACGCCCGCTGCGCCGTCTCGCCGTCGAATCCAACCAAGCCGCACACCAGCCCAAACACAGGCGCGTGGTGGAACGACACGCTCTTGGAGCCCAGCAACGTCCGCCGGAGCTCCTGCAGCGCCGGAACCTCGGCGAAGACGGACGCGGCCACCCGCAGCAGAGCCGAGCCCTGAGCCGCGGACGCCTTCCTGGCGACCTCGTTCGTCAACGTGGCGTCCAGCAACCGGTCCAGCTTGGCCCACGCCGCTGCGTCGCCGGGGGACTTGCCTGCGCATGCGCAGTGCACGAACGGCAGCAGCAGGCTGCCGGCGCTGTCGAGGACCTGGACGACGAACGACCTCAGGTCCTCCTGGTCGTTCACCACGCGGGACTGCATGGCGGCCTCGAGGCCGTACGAGTGCGCGAAGCCGCCGGTCGGGAGGATGGAGTCCAGGATCTGCCACTGGGTCCAGTGCAAGCTCTGGTTCACGCCCCCCGCTGCATTGGAACTGGAAGGCGCCTGCGCCTCCTCCATTTCGCAGTCCGCTGAGTGCACCAGCCGTGATTTCTTCGGGGCTGGGCTGCCGGGCTCCATTGCAAATCGACAGAGCGGATGGGAGATCTTCGGTACTGAAAAAGGGCGAAATAATTGTCAGCTACGCATTCCATCGAACACCCTAGGGTCGTGAGAACCTTTGGAACCATCTGCGAAATAATTGGTGAGTACATGAGTTGCTTACTTGCCTGGACGCCGAAATGTTTACTCCAAGACGCCGAAGGTCGGCAGGGAGCGGTTGCTAGGTCTAGCTCGTCTTGCAACTTGCAGGTCTCCGGGGAACCAATAAAGCTGCTGCGTCGATCCACCGGGTAGGCAGTCCCCCCGAGGTGGAAGATAGGGGTTGACCTTCGACGCCTCACCGCGAGCGCCAGCGGATCACGCTGCAGCGGTTCCCTCTAAATTATATCCCCTATATCCCACTAGCGCGCCACATCAGCACTCTCTCCCCCTCTATATTCTCACTCTCTGCAGCGGTTTCCTCTGAGGCTATCCGCACTCATACTACTCTATTTCTCTAACCTAAAATAAATATTCTATCCTGGTCAGCGAGGTTTTCTACTCTATCCAACAATTCTCCGCGGTCACAATTACTCTATATATCTACCCTATACCAACTACCATATATTATATTATATTTTTTCTCCACTTTTCTATACCGTCAGCATGCATGTGGGCCCGCCTCCACCACCTCCGCGTGCATGCATGTGCATGCAGCCGTGCACAACATGCGTCTACCATCCAATACGCGCACGAGAAAGTTTCGAGTAGGACTCTGTAAATAGCGTTCCTCCGGTCCGCTCTAAATTTACAGTCGCCTTTAGAGTCCTTCACTGCAACATTCTTTTACTTTATATCTAACGCTATCCTCATAGCGTATTCCTCACAGCTTCCCACTGCAGGTAGCCTAAAACATCCCCTAAACCCCACCATACCAATAAAATATATATTTCCCTTCAACTACCTCAACCACCATCCTTTATTTTTAAATTTCCATATTTTGTCTTATTTTGCACCGTATCATAGTTGTAGGTGATTACCAATTACTAAGTAATTCATAATATGTAAAATAATTATCCAAACAAACTACAATAATTCGTACCTGAAATTTGTTAATAAAAAATATTTTCATTGAATAGTAACGGTTCTAGCGATTTGCACCCAAAAACGTACTTGGAGTCGTACGAAATCAACTAAGAACTAGCGTATTTGTAACTCAACAGTTGCAGCTCCAAGGAACCCCAACGGCCAACAGCAGATCCCGAAGCGGCTGAATGGATCCTCTTCCGACGAGGCTCTAGCCGTTGCCGAGTTATCAGGCAGAAGGCAGCAGTCCCGGCGGCGAGCCCGACACCGTAGGCCAGCCACTCCCCGGCGAGGCAGCAGAGAGAGGCTGCATCTCCCACGCCCGCATTCGAGGGGGATCGGCTCCACAAGACCCATCGATGCGCCACCGTCGTCGACAGCAAGGAAGCCGCCTCCGGTCCTTCCGATGCGCGCGCGAAAGGGAGAGAGAAAGTCGTGGGGGGTGAACAGCGCTCCTCTCCATCTGGCGTGAGAGAGAAGAGAAGCGCTACGAAGGAGACGCCGTAGAGGGCAGCGATGCAGGTCGAAGAAGAGGAATGTAGCCGCTAAAAGATGAACAGTACTAGAGAAGAGGTGCTCAAGGGTGATGCGTAATGCGTTGCAGATAGTCAGAGACAGAGAGAAAGGAAAGAAGCGGGCAGACATCCCCGCCCCGGCGGTCCAACTGAAAGATGACATGTTGTGGGCCTCCAACTCCGAAAAGGGCCATAACTAACACCCAACCCAGCCTATGTGGGCTCAATGGACATATGTCTCGTCTCGTCACCTTCCAAAGGCTCCCGAGATTTTGAGCACATGATATATATATGTAAATGTGAAATTTTGAAAGATTAACTTTTTTATATATAAAAAACGGCCGTAGCAGTGAATCTCCGCCGGCACGGTTCAGCAACACTTTCGTCGAGTACCCATGCCATGCCCAGCTCCACCCGTCAAGTTTTGCATGCCCACACCACGGCACACTCGTCGTCGTGTGTTCGCAGGTCTACAACAAGACTAGTACAACCGCCTTCGTTCCTTCTGGAGCCATGCACATCCCCGGACGCCGGAGGCCTTGTCTCCGCTGTCCGCTCGCAGCGGCGAATATCCTTTCCATCTCCGGCGGCAGCAGAGCACTGGCCCGCTATCTAGCTGCTCCCCTTGGCCGCCCGCGGCCGATTCTGCCACGCCCATCCCATGTGCTGCCCCCTCCGAAATGGGACGAGCTCGATCTAGGGGTTCCCTAGTTAGTAGTCACTCACTACTCACAGAGAGACTCTGGTGAAACACATCATGTGCCTAGTTGTGAATGCATTGCAGCGCTTGCACCGCAGCGGCAGCACCCGGCGCGCCATTGCCGGCAAGCTAGCACAGGTTTTCCCACCCAGTGCCCTTGCTTGCCTTCACTTCTCGTCAGTCAACAGCGCAGAGGGCAGATATATAGATAGGCAGCATGCAGGCGGTGGCAAAGGAGACGACGACGACGACACGCATCGGAGTAGTGTGGAACCAAGGAGAAATTAAAACACCGTCGTACCGTACGTCCGTCCACGCGCTCACGACGACGATGTGAACGACAACGGAAGACGTCAAGACGACGAGACCACCGTTCGTTGCGATCCCTCTTGCATTGGTCGTCCAGTCCATGTACCTACCCTACCTACCTGCTACACGAGAACAGTTGGGGGGGCGTTGTTGACGTTCAACATCGATCTAGTTGTAGGAATGCACACACACATGGGGCTGCTGGCTCGTTACAATACAACACACATCAATCCTCCATCCAGCCTTGCCTCGTATATATTCTATTTTATTCCAGTCTCCTGAAAATCTTTGCTGCAGTGTGCCACGTTTCCTCGACGATGCAGGTAGATATTCGGCTTCTTCACTGCGGCTTGCTACGATTTTAATCCGACTAGGACTGTGACATCTCTATATATTACAGCTTACAGCAGTCAAACAGCTACAGCAGCTCAGGACATCCATTCGTTTTAGTAGTTACCAGTTATAGCAGAGGAAAATCAGCTGGTAGCTTTTTTTTTTATTAACAGGACTATTAGCTAGAGTCCCGTTTAAATTGTTTGATTAATGGATGTAAGCAGGTTCCTTAAATCGTTTTAGTTCTAACATGATTTGGAGGGAATGATGTCAACAATCAACTTTTTTTCAAGACTTCAAATAGGTACACTGTTTTAAATGAAGGAAGGAGCAATCAATATGCTAACTCATGTATTTGGTATTTTCGAAGTGTATATCACTATCTTTGTCCTAAAGATATTATCTCGGAGGGGGAGGAGTAATACTTCAAGGACGAAGATTCTTACTGCTTAACACTGCGTTGCATTGTCTTTGATTCTATACAACAATCAAAAACAAGTGACCAACAAATTCTATCTGACTAATCCAAGCTTGTACATAAATTTCAATGTCACCGATCACATCACCGAGAGCAAGAAATACTCGCTACCACCAAGATGATAAAATCCATACCACTAGTGGATTAGGTATACTGGTCATACTCCAAGTTGTAGTTACTAAAAGATGTACTATATGTTTCCAAGTCCAATTAAAATCTCGTCTTTATTTATTGACTTATTGAAAGTTCCCTTTGTTTGAGAACAGGATCTGAATGTCGCCTACAGGGAGAGCGTGAATAGGTGAATAAAAAATAACACTTAAAAACTAGAAATTCTTACTCTACTCGAAGACTGGATCGTAGTGGAATGAAAGACCCTTCGAGTAGGTCACAGCAAAATTGAAGTTCTTGTCTCAAAACACCCTCCACCTCGCAGACAACTTATACCACATATAAGTATTGAAGTGCAAGTATAAAAGTAATAAAGACAAAGAGACAACACAAAGCACAGAGCAGAGTACACATGCACAGGGATTTATCCCGAGGTTCGGCTAAGCCTGAAATGCTTGCCTAGTCCTTATCGAAGTTAGCCACACCTTAACTTGGAGTCTATTTCAACCCCTTCCTCTGTATGCTCAAATCTGTCAATGCGACAGATAGAGCCTTCCACTATGATGATGACGGTTACAACGACGCCACGACTGCTTACAGTCTCTTAACAGCTCTCCTGCAGAGTAACAACACTCAAGATCTTGCTCTTGCTCTCAGCAGCACTTCCCCTCTTTCTAAAGGCTTATAACTGTGCCTCTACACAAACTAGAGAGGTACACATGAGAGGGAGAGAAAGAATATGATCAGTTGATGTATGGACTTGTTGGTTGTACTTGTGTTCTCCAAATGGGCGCCTAGGGGGTCCTTTTATTGCCCCAAATGAGCCCCTAGCAGTTACTCCTTTCCTTGTGAAGAAGATCTCAATTCTGGGAAAAACTGTCACTTCTACGGGGGCACCAGACAGTCCGGTGCGCCTCCACCTAACGATCGCCCTATCCTTGATTGACCACCTTCCACTTCTGTGGGGCACCGGACTTTCCGACATTTTTAGCCGAGACACCCGAGAGTGAACAATTGGCCTCCCAGGGCACCGAACTGTCCGGTGCACACCAGACTGTCTAGTGATGTGTATCAGACTGTCTTGTGCTACCTAGACAACAACCCAAACTTGCTTTTTCCTCCTTTTCTTCTCCACTTGATTTCAACTATTGGGAGGATCTTCCTGTGACTTAGACAAACACAATTAGAGTATAATTCAATTGACTCAGTCCCAGAAGATTACCGGTTTTCAATATTCTCCCAGCTTTACTATTTCACCTCAAAAAGAGCTTCAAATGAAACTTTCTCTAGAGACATGGTCAGAGAGCAAAACCAAAGTGTCATATGCATGATAGAATGTGTATGCAACATATTTGAACACTCAAACCTGCATACTTAACCTTTGTCTTCATTTTGCTCTGTTTTGGCCTGTTTGAGGTCGATGTTGGACTCTAAACCATCAGGTCAACTTGACTTGATCTAGATTGACATATATGAGCTCCAACACCCTACAAAGGTCACATAGAACATATCCAAACATAGGAACAACCCAAACTAAAGGTCAAAGTGAACTTAGCTCTTTTGGACTGCTTCCAGGTTCAGGCTTTGACACTACCCCTTCTAGTGACCTTGTTCATTTCTGGAGCTTCTTCTTGAGCCTTATGACTTACACCACATAACTACAGTACTACCTCATTGGCTATAAGTCACATTCTTAAGTCGTGATCCTCGATGCACCATATCTCTTCTCAACTCGATCAATCTTGACTTTGCAAGTCTTCTTCTTCACCCCTGGTTTTTGGTTCCTCGATATCTTTGACCTTCTCCCATGCACTCGGTACCTCAAAGCTCTTCTTGCCTCCATCCTTGGCTTGATCAGTTGTCTTCGAGTTACGCAAACCGAGTCTCATTTAAGAAATGTCCATCTTACTTGTGACGTCCATTATCCATAAACATTCCAGTCTTTAGACCATCACACTTGTTCACTTGTGTTGAACCTTGTAAGCTTTACACTAAGCACCTGTTCAACACTTAGCACACTTGTTAGTCCTTTAATTGGGTTGTCATCCAAACCACCAAAACCCACAAGAGATTTCACTTACATTTGGTAATTCAATATGTATTAATCTACATCTAACTTTATTTATCATTTAGAATCAGAAAACAAAACAATTCTGCTTAGAGGGATATGCATAGGAGGGCTACATCTGCTTCCAGTCTCAACAATGAAGAAAGTTTGCAGTGCGAGGAGGCCATTGATAAACACGTGGCATATTCGTCTTGGCCACCCATGTTTTAGTATTGTCGAGCAAGTTGTTAATAATGACAATTTGGTGTATTCACAATAGTATGTGAGTGAGTCGGTTTGAAATGCTTTTTAACAATCTAAGAGTCGTTAGTTGACATATCCCGAGTCTACTAGTGTGTAAGAAATTCTGATGTAGCTTATACATACTGATGTCTGCGTGAAAGGATTTTTCGTATCGTCTAGAGGAGGGTCCCAGCTCTAAGATAGAGTAGAATCTAATTTAAATTTGTGTATTATTTAGGACTCTTAGAATTGGCTAATACGCCACCGTGAAAGACTATTTCTTATCTAAGGTATCAAAACACACCGCGGACATAATTACACTTTGGTCATGTCTGGTTCGCACCGGATGTTTTGGAATCCATCTATTCCCATCATCCAAGACTATCTTGTTCCTGGGGCGGAGCCAAGTTGGCCCATGTGGGTGCGGCCGCACCTAGGCAAAAACAAAAAATATTTTAAGCTATGAAATTTTGATCCCATTTGCACCGCAGCCCCAACTATCTACACCCGTTTGCCCAGCCCAGATTCACGTATCCAGGACCTTGCATGTATCTGCATTTTTCACATATTGGGAGCTAAGGTCGCTGTGGGGGACGGATATCCCTGGGGTCCACTAGAAGGCGAAAGATCCTTGTGCGGGGCCACGGGCTAGTTACCCCGCAAGGCCATCTTGTCGTGGGCCGGGCGAAGGCTACTAGCGGAATGGGCCGGTCCGAGAAGGCAATAGACTCAAGCCCAGATGGTCCGTCGAATCGTACACTATCCCTAGAAACCGTTCGACTTTCCTGCGCCTGGCACCCTCGAATGTCGTGGTGGATCAGGGATGAGTCGGCGAGATTTTTCAGAGATTGGTTAAGTCGGTTCGCTATTAGTTAGGAGATATGTGATTACGTAAGGAGTGCCCCACGGTCGTGTATATAAGGCCCAGGGGGACCCCATCATTTTCATCTCATTAGCCCTTCTCCATCTAGGAGACGCCACTTGTAACGCACCACATACAGATCCACCCCAGGAAGTGGGGTATTACACCTCTCAAAGCGGCCCGAACATGTAGAAAATCACCTGTCTCTCTCTCGTGCTCTCAGCACGAACCATTGAGCTGCAATCAAAAACACCAACCTACCCAAAAGCACCGCAAGGATATCCATGGATGTGTGGTCGGACACTAAACGCCAACAGCTGGCGCACCAGGTAGGGGGTGTGTCGTTGATCAGAGCTAGCTCAATGGCCATCACCTTCAAGTGCAAGATCGCTCTTCGCCCTGAAGCTATGTTCTGCTTTGGAACCATCTCATGCATAGCGGATGAAAAGGGAACTCTGCACCGCGTAGCGGATCCGCCTGAGAAAAAGCTTTCCTCAGAAATCCCGAGGGAAGCCAAAGCAAAATAGTGGGCGGTGCCACCGCCCGCCGCTCGGGGAAGATGATCCCTCACAGACCGAGGGTCGGGACCCCTTGGGAAAAGAAAGATAGACCGGTCAGGACCTCGCTTACTCGAAGAACCCCGCTGTCCACCGCGCCCACAAAGGAGTGGACACAAATCACTCGAAAGAAGGAAACAAACGTCTCGGGTCAGGAGATGAAAGCACACCAAGCCATCCTTCTGATACCTTCGCCCTCAAAGGAGGACGGAAAGAAGAGCGCCATCGCACCGACTCCTTTTTACCCCGACGTCCTTTTCATCCAGGGGAGGTTGGAGTCAGCACCCTTCTCTGACGATGAGCCTACCATGCAAGGGGAAGAACCTCCCCAGTGTGAAGCACGGCAACAGAGGAACAGACACCGGAACGTACGACGACATCATGAGGCCAGCGAACGGGATCCGGCGCAGCCTGTATCCCGAGAAGAAGCATCAAAGATGGGAGAAACTCCTGATGAGCGAGTGCACCGAGAAAGGCGTATCTCTCGCCGCCGCGATCGCCGACAAGCTCAAGACCGAGAGCGAGAGCTAGCCGAGCAGGACGTAGGCTGCGACGAGAGAACCCTCTCTTCGCTCGGAACCTGTACCTCGACTTTGCTCGAGCAATGAACACGCCGAGTGAAGTCAGAGGGGTACTGGCTCAGATAGCAGATGGCCTCCCGCGAACCCTAGATGCGGAAGGCTACCGATGGATGCTTACTCAGGCTGCTAATCACCTTCTACCCCTCGCTCATCCTGCGAATGACCTACGTCACGCCATCAACAGCCGGCGGGACGCGTGAAGGTCCATCAACGCTTCGCGTGACCGACGACATGAAAATGAGATAAGGCATCGGAAGGAGTACTGAAAGTCGCCTAGAGGGGGGGGTGAATAGGGCGAATCTGAAATTTACGAACTTAATCACAACTACAAGCCGGGTTAGCGTTAGAAATAGAAACGAGTCCGAGAGAGAGGACGCAAAACAAATCGTGAGCGAATAAGAAGTGAGACACAAGGATTTGTTTTACCGAGGTTCGGTTCTCGCAAACCTACTCCCCGTTGAGGTGGTCACAAAGACCGGGTCTCTTTCAACCCTTTCCCTCTCTCAAACGGTCCCTCGGACCGAGTGAGCTTCTCTTCTTAATCAAACGGGAACCAAAATTCCCTGCAAGGACCACCACACAATTGGTGTCTCTTGCCTCAGTTACAATTGAGTTGATCGCAAGAAAGAATGAGAGAAAGAAGCATTCCAAGTGCAAGAGCTCAAAAGAACACAACAAATCTCTCTCTCTAATCACTAGAGCTTTGTGGAGTTGGGAGAGGATTTGATCTATTTGGTTGTGTCTAGAATTGAATGCTAGAGCTCTTGTAAGTAGTTGGAAGGTGGAAAACTTGTATGCCAATGAATGTGGGGTGGTTGGGGTATTTATAGCCCCAACCACCACAAAGTGGCCGTTGGAAGGTTGCAGTCGCATGGCGCACCGGACAGTCCGGTGCGCCATCGGACACTGTCCGGTGCGCCAGCCACGTCAGCAGACCGTTGGGGTTCGACCGTTGGAGCTCTGTCTTGTGGGCCCGCCTGGCTGTCCGGTGGTGCACCAGACAGGCCCTGTAGGCTGTCCGGTATGCCACCCGCGCGTGCTCTGCTCCTCTGCGCGCGCAGGCGTGCATTTAATGCGTTGCAGTCGACCGTTGCGCGCGAAGTAGTCGTTGCTCCTCTGTCACACCGGACAGTCCGGTGTGCACCGGACAGTCCGGTGAATTTTAGCGGAGCGGATTCCCGAAGCTGGCGAGTTCAGATTGCTCTCCCTTGGGGCACCGGACACTGTCCGGTGGTACACCAGACAGTCCGGTGAATTATAGCGGAGCGCCTCTGAGAATTCCCGAAGGTGAGGAGTTTAGCTTGGAGTCCCCTAGTGCACCGGACACTGTCCGGTGGTGCACCAGACACTGTTCGGTGGCACACCAGACAGTCCGGTGCGCCATACCAGGGCACACTTCGGTTATCCCTTGCTCTCTTGTTTGAACACTTTTCTTGGTCTTTTTACTGGCTTATTGTGAACCTTTGGCACCTGTAGAACTTATGGACTAGAGCAAAGTAGTTAGTCCAATTATTTGTGTTGGGCAATTCAACCACCAAAATCAATTAGGAAATAGGTGTAAGCCTAATTCCCTTTCAATCTCCCCCTTTTTGGTGATTGATGCCAACACAAACCAAAGCAAATATAGAAGTGCATAATTGAATTAGTTTGCATAATTGTAAGTGCAAAGGTTACTTAGAATTGAGCCAATATAAATACTCATAAGATACGCATGGATTGTTTCTTTATTTTTATCATTTTGGACCACGCTTGCACCACATGTTTTGTTTTGCAAATCCTTTTGTAAATTCTTTTCAAAGTCCTTTTGCAAATAGTCAAAGGTAAATGAATAAGATTTTGAGAAGCATTTTCAAGATTTGAATTTTTCTCCCCCTGTTTGAAATGCTTTTCCTTTGACTAAAACAAAACTCCCCCTTAATGAAATCCTCCTCTTAGTGTTCAAGAGGGTTTTGATGTTAATTTTGAAGAGGGTATACCAATTTGAAATTATATCACAAATAAGATACCAATTTGAAAATACTTCTTTAAGACCAAACTAAAATTTTTGAAATTGGTGGTGGTGCGGTCCTTTTGCTTTGGGCTTATGCTCTCTCCCCCTTTGGCATAAATCGCAAAAAACGGAATCATTAGAGCCCTCGAACTACTTTCTCCCCCTTTGGTAAAATACATATCAGTGAAGATTATACCAAAGTCGGAGAGTTGCTCGGAGCGACGGCGAAGGATGAGTCATGGAGTGGAGTGGAAGCCTTTGTCTTCGCCGAAGACTCCAATTCCCTTTCAATACATCTATGACTTGTTTTGAAATTCACTTGAAAACACATTAGTCATAGCACATGAAAGAGATATGATCAAAGGTATATGAATGAGCTATGTGTGCAAAACATCAAAAGAAGTTCCTAGAATCAAGAATATTTAGCTCATGCCTAAGTTTGTTAAAAGTTTGTTCATCTAGTGGCTTGGTAAAGATATCGGCTAATTGTTCCTTAGTGTTAATATATGCAATCTCGATATCTCCCTTTTGTTGGTGATCCCTTAAGAAATGATACCGAATGGCTATGTGTTTAGTGCGGCTATGCTCAACGGGATTATCCGCCATGCGGATTGCACTCTCATTATCACATAGAAGGGGAACTTTGGTTAATTTGTAACCATAGTCCCTAAGGGTTTGCCTCATCCAAAGTAATTGCGCGCAACAATGACCTGCGGCAATATACTCGGCTTCGGCGGTAGAAAGAGCTACGGAATTTTGCTTCTTTGAAGCCCAAGACACCAAGGATCTTTCCAAGAATTGGCAAGTCCTCGATGTGCTCTTTCTATTAATCTTAAACCCCGCCCAATTGGCATCCGAATAACCAATTAAGTTAAAAGTGGATCCCCTAGGATACCAAAGCCCAAACTTAGGAGTATGAACTAAATATCTCAAGATTCGTTTTACGGCCGTAAGGTGAGCTTCCTTAGGGTCGGCTTGGAATCTTACACACATGCATACAGAAAGCATAATATCCAGTCGAGATGCACATAAATAGAGTAAAGAGCCTATCATTGACCGGTATACCTTTTGATCGACGGATTTACCTCCCGTGTCGAGGTCGAGATGCCCATTGGTTCCCATGGGTGTCTTGATGGGCTTGGCATCCTTCATCCCAAACTTGTTTAGAATGTCTTGAAAATACTTCGTTTGGCTAATGAAGGTGCCCTCTTGGAGTTTCTTCACTTGAAATCCCAAGAAGTACTTCAACTCCCCCATCATCGACATCTCGAATTTTTGTGTCATGATCCTACTAAATTCTTTACATGTAGATTCGTTAGTAGACCCAAATATGATATCATCAACATAAATTTGGCATACAAACAAATCATTGTCAAGAGTTTTAGTAAACAAAGTAGGATCGGCCTTTCCGACTTTGAAGCCATTAGTGATAAGAAAATCTCTTAGGCATTCATACCATGCTCTTGGGGCTTGCTTGAGCCCATAAAGCGCCTTAGAGAGTTTATACACGTGGTTAGGGTACTCACTATCTTCAAAGCCGGGAGGTTGCTCAACATAGACCTCTTCCTTGATTGGTCCATTGAGGAAGGTACTCTTCACGTCCATTTGGTAAAGCTTGAAGCCATGGTAAGTAGCATGGGCTAATAATATACGAATTGACTCAAGCCTAGCTACGGGTGCATAGGTTTCACCGAAATCCAAACCTTCGACTTGGGAGTATCCCTTGGCCACAAGTCGGGCTTTGTTCCTTGTCACCACACCATGCTCGTCTTGCTTGTTGCGGAAGACCCACTTGGTTCCTACAACATTTTGATTAGGACGTGGAACTAAATGCCATACCTCATTCCTAGAAGTTGTTGAGCTCCTCTTGCATCGCCACCACCCAATCCGAATCTTGTAGTGCTTCCTCTACCCTGTGTGGCTCAATAGAGGAAACAAAACAGTAATGCTCACAAAAATGTGCAACACGAGATCTAGTGGTTACCCCCTTATGAATGTCGCCGAGGATGGTGTCGACGGGGTGATCTTGTTGGATTGCTTGGTGGACTCTTGGGTGTGGCGGTCTTGGTTCTTCATCCTCCTTGTTTTGATCATTTGCATCTCCCCCTTGATCATTGCTCTCCTCTTGAGGTGTCTCAATTCCTTGATCTTCTCCTTCATCATTTTGAGCCTCATCCTCATCTTGAGTTGGTGGAGATGCTTGCATTGAGGAGGATGGTTGATCTTGTGCATTTGGAGGCTCTTCGGATTCCTTAGGACACACATCCCCAATGGACATGTTCCTTAGCGCGATGCACGGAGCCTCTTCATCACCTATCTCATCAAGATCAACTTGCTCTACTTGAGAGCCGTTAGTCTCATCAAACACAACGTCACAAGAAACTTCAACTAGTCCTGAGGACTTGTTAAAGACTCTATATGCCCTTGTGTTTGAATCATACCCTAGTAAAAAGCCTTCTACAGTCTTAGGAGCAAATTTAGATTTTCTACCTCTTTTAACAAGAATAAAGCATTTGCTACCAAAGACTCTAAAATATGAAATATTGGACTTTTTACCGGTTAGGAGTTCATATGATGTCTTCTTGAGGATTCGGTGTAGATACAACCGGTTGATGGCGTAGCAGGCGGTGTTGACCGCCTCGGCCCAAAACCGATCCGAAGTCTTGTACTCATCAAGCATGGTTCTTGCCATGTCCAATAGAGTTCGATTCTTCCTCTCCACTACACCATTTTGTTGTGGCGTGTAGGGAGAAGAGAACTCATACTTGATGCCCTCCTCCTCAAGGAAGCCTTCAATTTGAGAGTTCTTGAACTCCGTCCCGTTGTCGCTTCTAATCTTTTTGATCCTTAAGCCGAACTCATTTTGAGCCCATCTCAAGAATCCCTTTAAGGTCTCTTGGGTATGAGATTTTTCCTGCAAAAAGAATACCCAAGTGAAGCGAGAATAATCATCCACAATAACTAGACAGTACTTACTCCCGCCGATGCTTATGTAAGCTATCGAGCCGAATAGGTCCATGTGTAGGAGCTCCAGTGGCCTGTCAGTCGTCATGATGTTTTTATGCGGATGATGAACACCAACTTGCTTCCCTGCTTGGCATGCGCTACAAATCCTGTCTTTCTCAAAATGAACATTTGATAATCCTAAAATGTGCTCTCCCTTTAGAAGCTTATGAAGATTCTTCATTCCAACATGTGCTAGTTGGCGGTGCCAGAGCCAGCCCATGTTAGTCTTAGCAATTAAGCAAGTGTCGAGTTTAGCTCTATCAAAATCTACTAAGTATAGCTGACCCTCTAACACTCCCTTAAATGCTATTGAATCATCACTTCTTCTAAAGACAGTGACACCTACATCAGTAAAAAGACAGTTGTAGCCCATTTGACATAATTGCGAAACGGAAAGCAAATTGTAGTCTAAAGAATCTACAAGAAAAACATTGGAAATGGAATGGTCAGTTGAAATAGCAATTTTACCCAAACCTTTGACCAAACCTTGGTTTCCATCCCCGAATGTGATAGCTCGTTGGGGATCTTGATTTTTCTCATAGGAGGAGAACATCTTCTTCTCCCCTGTCATATGGTTTGTGCACCCGCTGTCGATTATCCAACTTGAGCCCCCGGATGCATAAACCTACAAAACAAGTTTAGTTCTTTGTTTTAGGTACCCAAACTGTTTTGGGTCCTTTGGCATTAGATACAAGAACTTTGGGTACCCAAACATAAGTCTTTGATCTCTTGTGTTTGCCCCCAACAAACTTGGCAACTACCTTGCCGGATTTGTTAGTCAAAACATATGATGCATCAAAAGTTTTAAATGAAATGTCATGATCTTTTGATGCCTTAGGAGTTTTCTTCTTAGGCAATTTTGCATGGGTTGATTGCCTAGAACTAGATGTCTCACCCTTATACATAGAAGCATGATTAGGGCCAGAGTGAGACTTCCTAGAATGAATTCTCCTAATTTTGCTCTCGGGATAACCGGCAAGGTACAAAATGTAGCCCTCGTTATCCTGAGGCATGGGAGCCTTGCCCTTAACAAAATTAGACAATCTTTTAGGAGGGGCATTAAGTTTGACATTGTCCCCCTTTTGGAAGCCAATGCCATCCTTGATGCCAGGGTGTCTCCCATTATAGAGCATGCTTCTAGCAAATTTAAATTTTTCATTTTCTAAGTCATGCTCATTAATCTTAGCATTAAGTTGAGCTATGTGATCATTTTGTTTCTTAATTAAAGCTAGATGGTCATGAATAGCATCAACATTAATGTCTCTACATCTAGTACAAATGGAAGTATGTTCAACGGTAGATGTAGAGGGTTTGCAAGATTTTAATTCTACAACCTTAGCATGCAATATATCATTTTCACTTCTAAGGTTAGAAATAGTAACATTGCAAACATCAAGATCTTTAGCCTTAGCAATCAATTTTTCATTATCCTTCCTAAGGCTAGCAAGAGAAATGTTTAATTCTTCAATCTTAGCAAGCAAATCAATGTTATCATCTCTAAGATTGGGAATTGAAACATCACAAGCATTTGAATCAACCTTAGCAATTAAATTAGCATTTTCATTTCTAAGGTTGGCAATAGTATCATGGCAAGTGCTTAGGTCACTAGACAATTTTTCACATTTTTCTACTTCTAGAGCATAAGCATTTTTCACCTTAACATGCTTCTTATTTTCTTTAATTAAGAAGTCCTCTTGAGAGTCCAAGAGATCATCCTTTTCATGAATAACCCTAATTAATTCATTCAACTTTTCTTTTTGTTGCATGTTAAGGTTGGCAAAAAGGGTGTGCAAATTATCCTCCTCATCACTAGCATTATCATCGTCACTAGAGGTTTCATATTTAGTGGAGGACTTTGATTTTACCTTCTTTCTTTTGCCGTCTTTTGCCATGAGGCACTTGTGGCCGACGTTGGGGAAGAGGAGACCTTTGGTGACGGCGATGTTTGCGGCATCCTCGTCGGAGGAAGAGTCGGTGGAGCTCTCGTCGGAGTCCCACTCTCGGCAAATATGGGCATCGCCGCCCTTCTTCTTGTAGTATCTCTTCTTCTCCTTTCTTCTCCCCTTCTTGTCGTCGCCCCTGTCACTATCACTAGATAATGGACATTTAGCAATGAAATGACCGGGCTTACCACATTTGTAGCAAACTTTCTTGGAGCGGGGCTTGTAATCTTTCCCCCTCCTTTGTTTGAGGATTTGGCGGAAGCTTTTGATGATGAGCGCCATCTCCTCGTTGTCGAGCTTTGAGGCGTCGATTGTACTTGATGTAGACTCCTCCTTCTTTTCCTCCGTCGCTTTGAATGCGACCGGTTGTGCTTTGGACGTGGAGGAGCCATCAAGCTCGTTGATCTTCTTTGAGCCTTTGATCATCAATTCAAAGCTCACAAAATTCCCGATTACTTCCTCGAGAGTCATTAGTGTATATCTAGGATTGCCACGAATTAATTGAACTTGAGTAGGGTTAAGGAAAACAAGTGATCTTAGAATAACCTTAACCATTTCGTGGTCATCCCATTTTTTGCTCCCGAGGTTGCGCACTTGGTTCACCAAGGTTTTGAGCCGGTTGTACATGTCTTGTGGCTCCTCCCCTTGGCGAAGTCGGAAGCGATCGAGCTCCCCCTCGATCGTTTCCCGCTTGGTGATCTTGGTCACCTCGTCTCCTTCGTGCGCGGTCTTTAGCGTGTCCCAAATCTCCTTAGCACTTTTCAACCCTTGCACCTTGTTATACTCCTCTTGACTTAGAGAGGCGAGGAGGATAGTTGTGGCTTGGGAGTTGAAGTGTTGGATTTGGGCCACTTCGTCCTCATCATAATCTTCATCCCCTACGGATGGTACCTATACACCAAACTCAATAACATCCCATATACTTTTGAGGAGTGAGGTTAGATGATATCGCATCAAATCACTCCACCTAGCATAATCTTCACCATCAAACATTGGTGGTTTGCCTAATGGGACGGAAAGTAAAGGCGTATGTTTAGGAATGCGAGGATAGTGTAGGGGGATCTTACTGAACTTCTTGCGCTCATGGCACTTAGAAGTTATGGACAGCGTGTCGGAGCCGGAGGTGGATGGCGACGAGGAGTCGGTCTCGTAGTAGACCACCTTCCTCATCTTCTTCTTCTTGTCACCGCTCCGACGGGACTTGTGTGAAGGGGATTCCTTTTCCTTCCCCTTGTCGCGGGACTCTCCCGAAGGAGTTTTCCCGTGGCTTGTAGCGGGCTTCTCGCTGGTCACCATCTCCTTCTTGGCGTGATCTCCCGACATCACTTCGAGCGGTTAGGCTCTAATGAAGTACCGGGCTCCGATACCAATTGAAAGTCGCCTAGAGGGGGGGGTGAATAGGGCGAATCTGAAATTTACGAACTTAATCACAACTACAAGTTGGGTTAGCGTTAGAAATAGAAACGAGTCCGAGAGAGAGGGCGCAAAACAAATCGTGAGCGAATAAGAAGTGAGACACAAGGATTTGTTTTACCGAGGTTCGGTTCTCGCAAACCTACTCCCCGTTGAGGTGGTCACAAAGGCCGGGTCTCTTTCAACCCTTTCCCTCTCTCAAACGGTCCCTCGGACCGAGTGAGCTTCTCTTCTCAATCAAACGGGAACCAAAATTCCCTGCAAGGACCACCACACAATTGGTGTCTCTTTCCTTGGTTACAATTGAGTTGATCGCAAGAAAGAATGAGAGAAAGAAGCAATCCAAGTGCTAGAGCTCAAAAGAACACAACAAATCTCTCTCTCTAATCACTAGAGCTTTGTGGAGTTGGGAGAGGATTTGATCTATTTGGTTGTGTCTAGAATTGAATGCTAGAGCTCTTGTAAGTAGTTGGAAGGTGGAAAACTTGGATGCCAATGAATGTGGGGTGGTTGGGGTATTTATAGCCCCAACCACCACAAAGTGGCCGTTGGAAGGCTGCAGTCGCATGGCGCACCGGACAGTCCGGTGCGCCAGCCACGTCAGCAGACCGTTGGGGTTCGATCGTTGGAGCTCTGTCTTGTGGGCCTGTCTGGCTGTCCGGTGGTGCACCGGACAGGCCCTGTAGGCTGTCCGGTGTGCCACCCGCGCGTGCTCTGCTCCTTTGCACGCGCAGGCGTGCATTTAATGCGTTGCAGTCGACCGTTGCGCGCAAAGTAGCCGTTGCTCCGCTGTCACACCGGACAGTCCGGTGTGCACCGGACACTGTCTGGTGACTCACCGGACAGTTCGGTGAATTTTAGCGGAGCGGATTCCCGAAGCTGGCGAGTTCAGAGTTGCTCTCCCTTGGGGCACCGGACACTGTCCGGTGGTGCACTGGATAGTCCGATGAATTATAGCGGAGTGCCTCTGAGAATTCCCGAAGGTGAGGAGTTTTGCTTGGAGTCCCCTGGTGCACCGGACACTGTCCGGTGGCACACCGGACAGTCCGGTGCGCCAGACCAGGGCACACTTCGGTTATCCCTTGCTCTCTTGTTTGAACCCTTTTCTTGGTCTTTTTATTGGCTTATTGTGAACCTTTGGCACCTGTAGAACTTATGGACTAGAGCAAAGTAGTTAGTCCAATTATTTGTGTTGGGCAATTCAACCACCAAAATCAATTAGGAAATAGGTGTAAGCCTAATTCCCTTTCAAGTACGACTGGGATCACGGTGGACCGGCACTGAGTTGCACCACTCGAGTTGAGTCGGCCGTAGCCTCAACTAGCGGGCCGCTCCAAGGACGGTCGAGATGACCTGCTACCGAATCCCCTACCCGGGACCAATGACACGAACACCGACATGAGGATACATGCAGAGTCTCCGCGCTTACTCCACATCTCTGATCCATCCAGTGGCCTCCCAACTTCAAGGTCTCCAACGTCGACAAGTACGAACCCAAGCAGGACCCGGGCGGCTGGTTGGTTGTCTACACGACTGCCGCTCGGACCGCCGGGGCAACGGAGGACGTGATGACGGCATACCTGCCCATTGTTCTAGGGCAAGACACGCTGCAGTGGCTTCGACATCTACCCCGACATTGCATCGACGATTGGAGCGACTTCAGTCGTCGTTTCATCGCCAATTTCTAGTCCCTCTCCGACAAGCCAGCGCAGCCATGGGACCTCAAATCCATCAAGCACCAGAACGATGAGACCATCCGGTCATTCCTCAAGAGGTTTCAGACAATGAGGAACCACATCCCCGAAGTCCCCGAGGCAGCGGTAATTGAAGACTTCTACCGGGGATCCAACGACTCGGCATTGGTCTGGGCCATACTTCAGAAAGCACCAGCTACCTCTGAACAATTGTTCCGGGAGGCAGACATCTACATCACCGCGGATGAACGGGCCCAGGACCTCATCGGAGGAACGAAACCCGCGCCACTCGCGCCACGGCGGGATGCAAACCAATAGCCCGACAGGCGCTCGGAGAAGAGGCCCCGTGAGGAGGTGCACACTGCCGGGCCACCTGCCGCTCGGGCTCGCGGCACACCCCGCGGAGGGGTACGATCATTGGATGAAATCCTCGACGCCTAGTGTTTGTACCACAAGGACATGCGCCACACCCTACGGAACTGTAGGGATTCCAAGCACTCCGTTGGCATGGCCGGCCATTCCAACCTCTACCACCTCCCCCGCCATGAGTAGAGCCTGGCGAGCCCAGGCAGCCTTAGCAGCATGAAGGGGGAGGGATGGAGCTTTCCCACGCGTTGACAGGGAGGTCAACGTCATCTTCGAAGGTCATGGAGCACAAGATAACAGGAGGCAACAAAAGCTTAGCGACCGACAGGTCCTGGTGGCCACCACCAGTACCCCAGCTCCTTATCGGTGGTCGGAGCACACGATAACCTTCAGCCGAGCTGGTCAATGACTTAACTTTGATCATCCTGGAAAGTACCCGCTCCTCGTTGATCTGGTGATCCGAGAGAGCCGGGTAAAGAAAGTATTGGTGGACAGGGAAGCAGCATCAACGTCACCTTCCCTCAGACGCTCCAGGCTCTGGGGGTCGTAGTCAAAGACCTCACTAAATAAGATACTCCCTTCTTCAGTATCGTGCCGACTGAATGGGAGTACCCACTCGTACACATCTACCTGTCCATCACCTTTGGGACCCAGAGAACTACAGAACCGAGTTCCTGAGGTTTGAGGTCACGCGTTTCGACTGTGGGTACAATGCCATCATCAGAAGGCCAGGACTGGCAAAGTTCATGGCCATTCCACATTACCCGTACATGATACTAAAGATGTCGGGACCTCAGGGAGTCATCACTGCGCGTGCTGATTTCCAAGGCGCCATAGAGTGCTTCTGGGGAGCCATTCAAACAGCTCTCACCGCCGGGCCCCCGGTAGCTCTTCCCGCACAAACGAACAGCAGGTTGGAGGAGGAAAACCTCACAATACCCTCAAACGAAGCTCAGGTCGTGACCTCTATACGGCCGACTAAAGAAACTAAGAGGATTAATCTAGGATTCTCTGATGAACGCAAGACTGCCATCATCAGCTCCAGCCTCGATGACAAATAGGAAAGCGCGCTCGTCCGGTTCCTGCAAGATAACCAGGACGTATTCGCTTGGCGACCTGCGGTATTCACAAGCAAGGTTGATTTGATAGAAGCTGTGTCGTTTCACGCCTGATAAAAGGGAAGCTATTCGCGCTGAGTTAGCTCGCTTAGTGTCAGCAAGATTCATTAGAGAAGTAATGCACCCTGTGTGGCTAGCGAATCCTGTTCTTGTATTCAAAAAGA
Source organism: Zea mays (assembly GCF_902167145.1). Taxonomy (NCBI): domain Eukaryota; kingdom Viridiplantae; phylum Streptophyta; class Magnoliopsida; order Poales; family Poaceae; genus Zea; species Zea mays. Next base: position 85,830,806 of record NC_050100.1, on the reverse strand, counting down.
ATAAAGTTGATTGGTGTATGTGCGTCGACTATACTGATCTCAACAAACATTGCCCGAAGGTTTCCTTCGGGCTCCCTAAGATAGATCAGGTAGTTGACTCGACCGCTGGCTGCTCTATGCCCTCCTTCCTAGACTACTACTCCAGGTATCATCAAATCATCTTGGCAAAAGAAGACGAGGAGAAGACTGCTTTCATCACACCATTTGGAGCTTTCTGCTATACCTCCATGCCGTTCGGCCTCAAGAACGCTGGAGCGACTTACCAGAGAGCCATCCAAACATGCTTAGCTGACAACTGGGGCAAGCAGGTGGAAGCTTACGTTGATGATGTGGTTATCAAGACAGAAAAATCAGATAACTTCATCGAGGATTTGCAACTGGTCTTCAACAGCCTGAGGCGCCACCGGTGGAAGCTGAACCTAGAAAAGTGTGTCTTCAGAGTGCCAGCTGGAAAGCTGCTTGGATTCATTGTCAATCATCGAGGAATAGAAGCAAATCCAGAGAAGATTGAGGCCATCATGAGAATGGAAGCGCCGCGGTCGCAGAAAAAGGTGCAAAGGCTCACTAGGTTCATGGCAGCGCTGATCAGGTTCATATCAAGGCTAGGTGAGAAAGGAATGACATTCTATAAATTGCTCAAGAAGGTGGACAAATTTCAGTGGACCACAGAAGCACAAGAGGCTCTAGAGGCACTGAAGGAAATCTTGACCACTCCGCCAGTACTCAAGCCATCACGCTGAGCTACGCCCGGTCAGCCGGCAGAAGATTTGCTCCTGTATATCTCGTGCACGACTCACGTGGTAAGCACCTCATTAGTAGTCGAGCGGGTGGAAGAGGGACACGCATACCCGGTACAGCATCCAATTTACTTCATCAGCAAGTCCTCGGGTCCTCAAAGATAAGGTATCCTCAAGTTCAGAAGCTACTGTATGCGGTACTTCTAACTGCTCGCAAACTCCGGCACTACTTTGACGACCACAAAGTCATAGTAGTCACAGGATTTCCGATCGGTGATATTCTTCACAATAACGAAGCTATTGGAAGAATAGCCAAGTGGGCACGCGAGCTCAGAGCTCATGACATAGAGTTCTGACCTCGCATAGCAATAAAAACTCAGGCACTGGTTGACTTCATATCAAAATGGACTGAGCACCAGGTCCTAGAAAGCCCAGAGGCCGCTGAAATATGGAGAATGTACTTTGATGGCTCACTGAAGCTGCAAGGAGTGGGAGCAGGGATTCTCTTTATTGCTCCCGGAGGTGAACATCTCAAGTATGAACTCCAACTTTTGTTTCGAGCATCTAATAATGTAGCAGAGTACAAAGCACTAGTCCACGGACTGAGCATCACGGTTTCACTCGGCATCAAGAAGCTGATGGTGTACGACGATTCACTAGTAGTCATAAGTCAAATAAACAAAGATTGGGACTGCTCGACCGACTCAATGGGCAAATATTGTGTAGCTATGCGGAAGTTGGAAGACAAGTTCGAAGGATTAGAATTCCACCACGTGGAAAGGGATCGCAATGTAGCGGCGGATGCATTATCGAAACTGGGGTCCAGTCGGGCCCAATTTCCACCTGGTATCTTCGTCCAAGAAATACAGCAACCGAGCATTATCACGGATCAGATGGAGGAATGCAACACCCTAAGTCAGCCAGAGGCAGATCCCAATGACTAGAGAGAGCCGATCATCAGGTACATAAGGAACGAAGAGGAACCGGATGACAAGGCCATGACAGAGCACATTGGGAGACAGTCGGGCCACTATACCATCATAGGGGGCCTGCTGTACAGAAGAGGAGTAGGAGGAGTCCTCATGAAGTGCATCCATTCGGCTACCGGGAGACAGCTATTAGATGAGATTCATGCCGGGCAGTGTGGCATGCATGCAACATCAAGGACTCTGGTGGGAAAAGCTTTCAGATCCGTGTTTTACTGGCCGACTGCGAAGAATGATGCTGCCGAGTTAGTCCAGAAGTGCGAGGCGTGCCAATTCCTATCAAAACAACAGCTCTTACCCGCGCAAGAGCTACAGACTATTTCTGTGACCTGGTTGTTTGCATGCTGGGGGCTGGACATGATCGGGCCTTTCAAGAAAGCTCAAGGAGGGTATACTCACATACTAGTTGTCATCGACAAATTTACGAAGTGGATAGAGTACAAGCCAATCGCTTCCTTGACCTTAGCAAAGGCAGTGGAGTTCATTCAGGAAATAATGTTTAGGTATGGAATACCTAACATCATCATCACTGACCTGGGGTCTTGAAAGTCGCCTAGAGGGGGGGGGGTGAATAGGGCGAATCTGAAATTTACAAACTTTAAGCACAACTACAAGCCAGGGTTAGCGTTAGAAATATAAACGAGTCCAGAAGAGAGGGCGAAAACAAATCACAAGCAAATAAGGCGGATGACACGGTGATTTGTTTTACCGAGGTTCGGTTCTTGCAAACCTACTCCCTGTTGAGGTGGTCACAAAGACCGGGTCTCTTTCAACCCTTTCCCTTTCTCAAACGGTCACTTAGACCGAGTGAGCTTCTCTTCTCAATCAAATAGGACACTAAGTCCCCACAAGGACCACCACACAATTGGTGTCTCTTGTCTTGGTTACAATTGAGTTGGAATCAAGAAAGAAGGAAGAAGAAAAGCAATCCAAGCGCAAGAGCTCAAATGAACATAAGTCTCTCTCTCACGAGTCACTATTTGATTGGAATGATCTTTGGACTTGAGAGAGGATTTGATCTCTTTGGTTGTGTCTTTGTATTGAATGCTATAGCTCTTGTAAGGTGTTTGAAGGCTGAAAACTTGGATGCAATGAAGTGTGGTGGTTGGGGGGTATTTATAGCCCCAACCACCAAAAGAACCGTTGGTGAGGCCTTCTGTCGCATGGCGCACCAGACAGTCCAGTGCGCCACCGGACACTGTCCAGTGCGCCAGCCACGTCACCCGACCGTTGGATTCTGACCGTTGGAGCTTCTGACATCTGGGTCACCGGACAGTCCGGTGGTGCACCGGACAGGTCCTATAGACTGTCCGGTGCGCCTTCTGGCTCTGCTCTGACTTCTGTGCGCACTGTAGCGCATTAACTGTTGTTGCAGACGACCGTTGGCGCTGTAGTAGCCGTTACTCTGCTGGCACACCGGACAGTCCACTGAATTATAGCGGAGCGGCTTCCAGAATTCCCGAAGGTGAGCAGTTCGGAGTTGAGTTCCCTGGTGCACCGGACACTGTCCGGTGGCACACCGGACAGTCCGGTGCGCCAGACCAGGGCACACTTCGGTTGTCTTTTGCTCTCTTTGTTTGAACCCTTTCTTGGTCTTTTTATTGGTTTATTGTGAACCTTTGGCACCTATAAAACTTATAGTCTAGAGCAAACTAGTTAGTCCAATTATTTGTGTTGGTCAATTCAACCACCAAAATCAATTAGGAAAAAGGTGTAAGCCTATTTCCCTTTCAATCTCCCCCTTTTTGGTGATTGATGCCAACACAAACCAAAGCAAATATAAAAGTGCAGAATTGAACTAGTTTGCATAATGTAAGTGCAAAGGTTGCTTGGAATGAAACTAATAATTATTTCTACTAGATATGCATGGATGGCTTTCTTCTAATTTAAAATTTTGGACCACGCTTGCACCACATGTTTTGTTTTGTAAATGTTTTGGAAATTCTTTTCAAAGTCTTTTGCAAAGTAGTCAAAGGTAAATGAATAGGATTTTGAGAAGCATTTTCAAGATTTGAAATTTTCTCCCCCTGTTTCAAATGCTTTTCCTTTGACTAAACAAAACTCCCCCTTAATGAAATCCTCCTCTTAGTGTTCAAGAGGGTTTTAGATATTAATTTTGAAGAGGGTATACCAATTTGAAATTATATCAATAATAAGATACCAATTTGAAAACACTACTTTAAAAACAAATTGAAAGACTAAATTTTTGAAATTGGTGGTGGTGCGGTCCTTTTGCTTTGGGATAATACTCTCTCCCCCTTTGGCATGAATCGCCAAAAACAGAGTCATTAGAGCCCTATTAGCTACTTTCTCCCCTTATGGTAAATAACATATGAGTGAAGACTATACCAAATTGGAGAGTGTGTTGCGGAGCGACGACAAAGAATGAATAATCGATGGAGTGGAGTGCAAGCCTTGTCTTCGCCAAGACTCCATTTTCCTTTCAATCTATGACTTAGCTTGAAATACACTTGAAAACCACATTAGTCATATCAAATGAAAGAGATGATAAAAGGTATATATTTGAGCTATATGTGCAAAACATCAATCAAAATTCCTAGAATCAAGAATATTTAGCTCATGCCTAAGTTTGGTAAAAGTTTGCTCATCTAATGGTTTGGTAAAGATATCGGCTAATTGTTCTTTGGTGTTAACATACACAATCTCGATATCCCCCTTTTGTTGGTGATCCCTTAAGAAATGATACCGAATGACTATGTGTTTAGTGCGGCTATGCTCAACGGGATTATCCGCCATGCGGATTGCACTCTCATTATCACATAGGAGAGGAACTTTGGTTAATTTGTAACCATAGTCCCTGAGGGCTTGCCTCATTCAAAGCAATTGCCCGCAACAATGGCCTGCGGCAATATACTCGGCTTCGGCGGTAGAAAGAGCCACAGAATTTTGCTTCTTTGAAGCCCAAGACACCAGAGATCTTCCCAAGAACTGGCAAGTACCTGATGTGCTCTTTCTATTTATTTTACACCCTGCCCAGTCAGCATCGGAATAACCAATTAAATCAAATGTGGATCCCCTGGGGTACCAAAGGCCAAACTTAGGAGTATAAACTAAATATCTCAAGATTCGTTTCACGACCCTAAGGTGAACTTCCTTAGGATCGGCTTGGAATCTTGCACACATGCATACGGAAAGCATAATATCCAGTCGAGATGCACATAAATAGAGTAAAGAACCTATCATCGACTGATATACCTTTTGATCTACGGATTTACCTCCCGTGTCGAGGTCGAGATGCCCATTAGTTCCCATGGGTGTCTTGATGGGCTTGGCATCCTTCATCCCAAACTTTGTGAGTATGTCTTGAATGTACTTCGTTTGGCTAATGAAGGTGCCCTCTTGGAGTTTCTTGACTTGAAATCCTAAGAAATACTTCAACTCCCCCATCATAGACATCTCGAATTTTTGTGTCATGATCCTATTAAACTCTTCACATGTAGATTCGTTAGTAGACCCAAATATGATATCATCCACATAAATTTGGCATACAAACAAATCATTTGCAAGTGTTTTAGTAAAGAGAGTAGGATCGGCTTTTCCGACTGAAAGGGAATTAGGCTTACACCTAGTTCCTATATAATTTTGGTGGTTGAATTGCCCAACACAAATCTTTGGATTAACTAGTTTGCCCAAGTGTATAGATTATACAGGTATAAAAGGTTCACACTCAGCCAATAAAAAGACCAAGTTTTGGATTCAACAAAGGAGCAAAGTGGGAACCGAAGGCCCTCTGGTCTGGGAGCACCGGACTGTCCGGTGTACACCGGACAGTGTCCGGTGAGCCACCGGACATGTCCGGTGCACCAGGGGACTCTGATTCAGACTTGCCACCTTCGGGAATTTCTAAGGGCGACTCCGCTATAATTCACCGGACTGTCCGGTGTACACCGGACAGTGTCCGGTGCGCCAAGGGAGGTCGGCCTCAGGAACTCGCCAGCTTCGGGAAACGCCAACGGCTAGCCCGCTAAAATTCACCGGACTGTCCGGTGTGCACCGGACTGTCCGGTGCGCCTCCGGAGCAACGGTCTTCTCCGCGCCAACGGCTCTCTGCCGCGCATTTAATGCGCGCTCTGCGCGCGCAGGAGTCAGAAACGCCCATGCTGGCACACCGGACAGCAAACAGTACCTGTCCGGTGTGCACCGGACACCCAGGCGGGCCCACAAGTTAGAAGCTCCAACGGTCAGAATCCAACGGCAGTGATGACGTGGCAGGGGGCACCGGACTGTCCGGTGTGCACCGGACTGTCCGGTGCGCCATCGAACAGACAGCCTTCCAACGGCCACTTTTGGTGGTTGGGGCTATAAATACCCCAACCACCCCACCATTCATTGTATCCAAGTTTTCCACTTCTCAACTACTACAAGAGCTCTAGCATTCAATTCTAGACACACTAAAGAGATCAAATCCTCTCCAATTCCACACAAAGCTCTAGTGACTAGTGAGAGTGATTTGCCGTGTTCATTTGAGCTCTTGCGCTTGGATTGCTTCTTTTCTTTCTCACTTGTTCTTGAGATCACAACTCCATTGTAATCAAGGCAAGAGGCACCAATTGTGTGGTGGCCCTTGCGGGGAAGTTTTGTTCCCGGCTTTGATTTGAGAAGAGAAGCTCACTCGGTCCAAGGGACCGTTTGAGAGAGGGAAGGGTTGAAAGAGACCCGGCCTTTGTGGCCTCCTCAACAGGGAGTAGGTTTGCAAGAACCGAACCTCGGTAAAACAAATCTCCGTGTCTCACTTGCTTATTCGCTTGGGATTTGTTTTGCGCCCTCTCTCTCGGACTCGTTTATATTTCTAACGCTAACCCGGCTTGTAGTTGTGTTTATATTTGTAAATTTCAGTTTCGCCCTATTCACCCCCCCTCTAGGCGACTATCAATTGGTATCAGAGCCTGGTGCTTCATTAGAGCCTAACCGCTCGAAGTGATGTCGGGAGATCACGCCAAGAAGGAGATGGAGACCGGCGAAAAGCCCACTACAAGCCACGGGAGCACTTCATCGGAAGAGTCCCGCACCAAGAGGAAGGAGAAGAAGAAGGACTCCTCCAAACGGAAGGAGAAAAAGTCTTCCTCTTCTCACCACAAAGAGAAGAAGGAAAAATCTTCTTCTCACAAACCGCATCGGAAAGGGGACAAGCACAAAAGGATGAGGAAGGTGGTCTACTACGAGACCGACACTTCATCAACATCGACCTCCGACTCCGATGCGCCCTCCGTCACTTCTAAGCGCCAAGAGCGCAAGAAGTATAGTAAGATCCCCCTACGCTACCCTCGCATTTCCAAACATACACCTTTACTTTCCGTCCCATTAGGCAAACCACCAACTTTTGATGGTGAAGATTACGCTAGGTGGAGCGATTTAATGCGATTTCATCTAACCTCGCTCCACAAAAGCATATGGGATGTTGTTGAGTTTGGCGCGCAGGTACCATCCGTAGGGGATGAGAACTATGATGAGGATGAGGTGGCCCAAATCGAGCACTTCAACTCTCAAGCAACAACAATACTCCTAGCCTCTTTAAGTAGAGAGGAGTATAACAAAGTTCAAGGGTTGAAGAACGCAAAGGAGATTTGGGATTTACTCAAGACCGCGCATGAAGGTGATGAGCTCACCAAGATCACCAAGCGGGAAACGATTGAGGGGGAGCTCGGTCGGTTCCGGCTTCGCAAAGGGGAGGAGCCACAACACATGTACAATCGGCTCAAGACCTTGGTGAACCAAGCGCGCAACCTCGGGAGCGTAAAGTGGGATGACCACGAGGTGGTTAAGGTTATTCTAAGATCACTTATTTTCCTTAACCCTACTCAAGTTCAATTAATTCGTGGTAATCCTAGATATACTAAAATGACCCCCGAGGAAGTTATCGGGAATTTTGTAAGTTTTGAGTGCATGATCGAAGGCTCGAGGAAGATCAACGAGCTTGATGATGCCACCACATCCGAAGCTCAACCCGTTGCATTCAAGGCAACGGAGGAGAAGAAGGAGGAGTCTACACCAAGTCGACAACCCATAGACGCCTCCAAGCTCGACAATGAGGAAATGGCGCTCGTCATCAAGAGCTTCCGCCAAATCCTCAAGCAAAGGAGGGGGAAGGATTACAAGTCCCGCTCCAAGAAGGTTTGCTACAAGTGTGGTAAGCCCGGTCATTTTATTGCTAAATGTCCTATATCTAGTGACAGTGACCGAGGCAACGACAAGAAGGGGAGAAGAAAGGAGAAGAAGAGGTACTACAAGAAGAAGGGCGGCGATGCCCATGTTTGTCGCGAGTGGGACTCCGACGAAAGCTCAAGCGACTCCTCTGACGACGAGGACGCCGCCAACATCGCCGTCACCAAGGGACTTCTCTTCCCCAACGTCGGCCACAAGTGCCTCATGGCAAAGGACGGCAAAAAGAAGGTTAAATCTAAATCCTCCACAAAATATGAATCCTCTAGTGATGACAATGCTAGTGATGAGGAAGATAATTTGCGTACTCTTTTTGCCAACCTTAACATGGAACAAAAAGAGAAATTAAATGAATTGATTAGTGCTATTCATGAAAAAGATGACCTTTTGGACTCCCAAGAGGATTGTCTAATTAAAGAAAACAAGAAACATGTTAAGGTTAAAAAGGCTTATGCTCTAGAAGTAGAAAAATGTGAAAAATTATCTAGTGAGCTAAGCACTTGCCGTGAGATGATTGACAACCTTAGGAATGAAAATGCTATTTTAAATGCTAAGGTTGATTCTCATGTTTGTAATGTTTCAATTCCCAATCCTAGAGATAATAATGATTTGCTTGCTAGGATTGAAGAATTAAACATTTCTCTTGCTAGTCTTAGAATAGAGAATGAGAATTTAATTGCTAAGGCTAAAGAACTAGATGTTTGCAATGCTACCATTTCCAATCTTAGAGATAAAAATGATATTCTTCATGCTAAGATTGTTGAACTTAATTCTTGCAAACCATCTACATCTATTGTTGAGCATGTATCTATTTGTACTAGATGTAGAGATGTTGATGTTAATGCTATTCATGATCATATGGCTTTAATTAAACAACAAAATGATCGTATAGCAAAATTAGATGCTAAAATTGCCGAGCACAACTTAGAAAATGAGAAATTTAAATTTGCTCGTAGCATGCTTTATAATGGGAGACGCCCAGGCATTAAGGATGGCATTGGCTTCCAAAGGGGAGACAATGTCAAAATTAGTGCCCCTCCTAAAAGATTGTCAAATTTTGTTAAGGGCAAGGCTCCCATGGCTCAGGATAACGAGGGTTACATTTTATACCCTGCCGGTTATCCCGAGGACAAAATTAGGAAAATTCATTCTAGGAAGTCTCACTCTGGTTCTAACCATGCTTTTATGTATAAGAGTGAGACATCTAGTTCTAGGCAACCAACCCGTCCCAAGTTGCCTAAGAAGAAAATTCCTAATGCATCAAATGATCATGCCATTTCTTTTAAAACTATTGATGCTTCTTATGTGCTTACTAACAAATCCGGCAAGGTCGTTGCCAAGTTTGTTGGGGGCAAACACAAGGGCTCCAAGACTTGTGTTTGGGTACCCAAAGTTCTTGTTTCTAATGCCAAAGGACCCAAAACAGTTTGGGTACCTAAAGTCAAGAACTAAATTTGTTTTGTAGGTTTATGCATCCGGGGGCTCAAGTTGGATACTCGACAGCGGGTGCACAAACCACATGACCGGGGAGAAAAGGATGTTCTCCTCATATGAGAAAAATCAAGATCCCCAACGAGCTATCACATTCGGGGATGGAAATCAAGGTTTGATCAAAGGATTGGGTAAAATTGCTATATCTCCTGACCATTCTATTTCCAATGTTTTTCTTGTAGATTCTTTAGATTACAACTTGCTTTCTGTTTCCCAATTATGTCAAATGGGCTACAACTGTCTTTTTACTGATGTAGGTGTCACTGTCTTTAGAAGAAGTGATGATTCAATAGCATTTAAGGGTGTGTTAGAGGGTCAGCTATACTTAGTAGATTTTGATAGAGCTGAGCTCGACACATGTTTAATTGCTAAGACTAACATGGGTTGGCTCTGGCACCGCCGACTAGCCCATGTTGGGATGTAGAATCTTCATAAGCTTCTAAAGGGAGAGCACATTTTAGGATTAACAAATGTTCATTTTGAGAAAGACAGGATTTGTAGCGCATGTCAGGCGGGGAAGCAAGTTGGAATCCATCATCCACACAAGAACATCATGACGACCGACAAGCCGCTTGAGCTACTCCACATGGATCTATTCGGCCCGATTGCTTACATAAGCATCGGCGGGAGTAAGTATTGTCTTGTAATAGTGGATGATTATTCTCGCTTCACTTGGGTATTCTTTTTACAGGAAAAATCTCAAACCCAAGAGACCTTAAAGGGATTCTTGAGACGGGCTCAAAATGAGTTCGGCTTAAGGATCAAGAAAATAAGAAGCGACAACGGGACGGAGTTCAAGAACTCTCAAATTGAAAGCTTTCTTGAGGAAGAGGGCATCAAGCATGAGTTCTCTTCTCCCTACACCCCTCAACAAAATGGTGTAGTGGAGAGGAAGAATCGAACTCTATTGGACATGGCAAGAACCATGCTTGATGAGTACAAGACACCGGACCGGTTTTGGGCCGAAGCGGTCAACACCGCCTGCTACGCCATCAACCGGTTATATCTTCACCGAATCCTCAAGAAGACATCATATGAACTCCTAACCGGTAAAAAGCCCAACATTTCATACTTTAGAGTTTTTGGTAGCAAATGCTTTATTCTTGTTAAAAGAGGTAGAAAATCTAAATTTGCTCCTAAAACTGTAGAAGGCTTTTTACTTGGTTATGACTCAAACACAAGGGCATATAGGGTCTTTAACAAGTCCACTGGACTAGTTGAAGTCTCATGTGACGCTGTGTTTGATGAAACTAACGGCTCTCAAGTAGAGCAAGTTGATCTTGATGAGATAGGTAATGAAGAGGCTCCATGCATAGCGCTAAGGAACATGTCCATTGGGGATGTGTGTCCTAAGGAATCCGAAGAGCCTCCAAGTGCACAAGATCAACCATCCTCCACCACGCAAGCATCTCCACCAACTCAAAATGAGGATGAGGCTCAAGTTGATGAAGGGCAAAATCAAGAAGATGAGCCACCTCAAGATGATGGCAATGATCAAGGGGGAGATGCAAATGATCAAGGAAAGGAGGATGACGAAGAACCAAGGCCGCCACACCCAAGAGTCCACCAAGCAATCCAACGAGATCACCCCGTCGACACCATCCTCGGCGACATTCATAAGGGGGTAACCACTCGATCTCGTGTTGCACATTTTTGTGAACATTACTCTTTCGTTTCCTCTATTGAGCCACACAGGGTAGAGGAAGCACTTCAAGATTCGGATTGGGTGATGGCGATGCAAGAGGAGCTCAACAACTTCACGAGGAATGAGGTATGGCATTTGGTTCCACGTCCTAACCAAAATGTTGTAGGAACCAAATGGGTCTTCCGCAACAAGCAAGATGAGCATGGTGTGGTGACAAGGAACAAAGCACGACTTGTGGCCAAGGGATACTCCCAAGTCGAAGGTTTGGATTTCGGTGAAACCTATGCACCCGTAGCTAGGCTTGAGTCAATTCGCATATTATTGGCCTATGCTACTTACCATGGCTTTAAGCTTTATCAAATGGACGTGAAAAGTGCCTTCCTCAACGGACCAATCAAGGAAGAAGTCTATGTTGAGCAACCTCCCGGCTTTGAAGACAGTGAGTATCCTAACCATGTTTATAGGCTCTCTAAGGCGCTTTATGGGCTCAAGCAAGCCCCAAGAGCATGGTATGAATGTCTTAGAGATTTCCTTATTGCAAATGGCTTCAAAGTCGGAAAGGCCGATCCTACACTCTTTACTAAAACTCTTGAAAATGACTTGTTTGTATGCCAAATCTATGTCGATGATATTATATTTGGGTCTACTAACGAGTCTACATGTGAAGAATTTAGTAGGATCATGACACAGAAATTCGAGATGTCTATGATGGGGGAGTTGAAGTATTTCTTAGGATTTCAAGTGAAGCAACTCCAAGAAGGAACCTTCATTAGCCAAACGAAGTACACTCAAGACATTCTTGCTAAGTTTGGGATGAAGGATGCCAAACCCATCAAGACACCCATGGGAACTAATGGGCATCTCGACCTCGACACGGGAGGTAAGTCCGTAGATCAAAAGGTATACCGGTCGATGATTGGTTCATTGCTTTATTTATGTGCATCTCAACCGGACATTATGCTTTCCGTTTGCATGTGTGCAAGATTCCAATCCGACCCTAAGGAATCCCACCTTACGGCCGTAAAACGAATCTTGAGATATTTGGCTTATACTCCTAAGTTTGGACTTTGGTACCCTCGGGGATCCACTTTTGACTTGATTGGTTATTCGGATGCCGATTGGGCGGGGTGCAAAATCAATAGAAAAAGCACATCGGGGACTTGCCAGTTCTTGGGAAGATCCTTGGTGTCTTGGGCTTCAAAGAAGCAAAATTCGGTCGCTCTCTCCACCGCCGAAGCCGAGTACATTGCCGCAGGTCATTGTTGCGCGCAATTGCTTTGGATGAGGCAAACCCTGCGGGACTATGGTTACAAATTAACCAAAGTCCCTTTGCTATGTGATAATGAGAGTGCAATCAAAATGGCCGACAATCCCGTCGAGCATAGCCGCACTAAGCACATAGCCATTCGGTATCATTTTCTTAGGGATCACCAACAAAAGGGAGATATCGAGATTTCTTACATTAACACTAAAGATCAATTAGCCGATATCTTTACCAAGCCTCTTGATGAACAATCTTTTACCAGACTTAGGCATGAGCTCAATATTCTTGATTCTAGAAATTTCTTTTGCTAGCTTGCACACATAGCTCATTTGAATACCTTTGATCATATCTCTTTTATATGCTATGACTAAATGTGTTTTCAAGTCTATTTCAAACCAAGTCATAGGTATATTGAAAGGAAATTGGAGTCTTCGGCGAAGACAAAGGCTTCCACTCCGTAACTCATCCTTCGCCATCGCTCCAAGAAAGGACCTTGTCTTTGGGGGAGAAAGTAAAAAGCTCAAAAGAAAAAGGACCGGACTTCGTCTTTGGTATAATCTTAACTCATTTACTTATGACCAAAGGGGAAGATAGGACTTCGATGGGCTCTAATGATTCCGTTTTTGGCGATTCATGCCAAAGGGGGAGAAAGTATGAGCCCAAAGCAAAAGGACCGCACCACCACCAATTTCAAAACTTAGTGTTTTCCAAGAAGTATTTATCAATTGGGATCCTGTTGTGTTCAAAAGGGGGAGAAAGTAGTATTTCAAAATGGTATATCAAAACCCTCTTGAACACTAAGAGGAGGATTTAATTTAGGGGGAGTTTTGTTTAGTCAAAGGAAAAGCATTTGAAACAGGGGGAGAAAATTTCAAATCTTGAGAATGCTTTGCAAATCTTATTCATGTACCTTTGACTATTTGCAAAAAGACTTTTGAAAAGGATTTACAAAAGAGTTTGCAAAAACAAAACTCGTGGTGCAAACGTGGTCCAAAATGTTATATAAGAAAGAAACATTCCATGCATATCTTGTAAGTAGTTATATTGGCTAAATTCCAAGCAACCTTTACACTTACATTATGCAAACTAGTTCAATTATGCACTTCTATATTTGCTTTGGTTTGTGTTGGCATCAATCACCAAAAAGGGGGAGATTGAAAGGGAATTAGGCTTACACCTAGTTCCTATATAATTTTGGTGGTTGAATTGCCCAACACAAATCTTTGGATTAACTAGTTTGCCCAAGTGTATAGATTATACAGGTATAAAAGGTTCACACTCAGCCAATAAAAAGACCAAGTTTTGGATTCAACAAAGGAGCAAAGTGGGAACCGAAGGCCCTCTGGTCTGGGAGCACCGGACTGTCCGGTGTACACCGGACAGTGTCCGGTGAGCCACCGGACATGTCCAGTGCACCAGGGGACTCTGATTCAAACTTGCCACCTTCGGGAATTTCTAAGGGAGACTCCGCTATAATTCACCGGACTGTCCGGTGTACACCGGACAGTGTCCGGTGCGCCAAGGGAGGTCGGCCTCAGGAACTCGCCAGCTTCGGGAAACGCCAACGGCTAGCCCACTAAAATTCACCGGACTGTCCGGTGTGCACCAGACTGTCCGGTGCGCCTCCGGAGCAACGGTCTTCTTCGCGCCAACGGCTCTCTGCCGCGCATTTAATGCGCGCTCTGCGCGCGCAGGAGTCAGAAACGCCCATGCTGGCACACCGGACAGCAAACAGTACATGTCCGGTGTGCACCGGACACCCAGGCGGGCCCACAAGTCAGAAGCTCCAACGGTCAGAATCCAACGGCAGTGATGACGTGGCAGGGGGCACCGGACTGTCCGGTGTGCACCGGACTGTCCGGTGCGCCATCGAACAGACAGCCTTCCAACGGCCACTTTTGGTGGTTGGGGCTATAAATACCCCAACCACCCCACCATTCATTGTATCCAAGTTTTCCACTTCTCAACTACTACAAGAGCTCTAGCATTCAATTCTAGACACACTAAAGAGATCAAATCCTCTCCAATTCCACACAAAGCTCTAGTGACTAGTGAGAGTGATTTGCCGTGTTCATTTGAGCTCTTGCGCTTGGATTGCTTCTTTTCTTTCTCACTTGTTCTTGAGATCACAACTCCATTGTAATCAAGGCAAGAGGCACCAATTGTGTGGTGGCCCTTGCGGGGAAGTTTTGTTCCCGGCTTTGATTTGAGAAGAGAAGCTCACTCGGTCCAAGGGACAGTTTGAGAGAGGGAAGGGTTGAAAGAGACCCGGCCTTTGTTAGGGATGGCAATGGGTCGGGTTCGGATCGGGTAGAGTAAATACCCGCCCGCGACCATACCCGCGGGGATTATCCATATCCGCCCATGACTCTACCCGCGGGTAAAATTTTGTACCCGTGCCCGTACCCATCGGGTATCGGGCGGATATCGGGTATCCGTCGGGTATAGCAGCTTGGTGCATTCTCCCTAAATGAAGTCTAGTGCAGTTCTGAGCGTCGCACATCGCCATGATCACCGAAGGCACATAATGTTATTGCATAGTGCATTCGTGTAGATGTAGCCCCGGACATGTGTTGCTAATGTTTTTTGTTAATAAACTTCCAACTCGTCAAAATCGGAGAGTAGCTAGCATAGTCGTCTGGTGTATTAGCACTGTCTTAGCTCAAGTACTTGTACTAGATAGCACTGGTACTACGTACTGGCACTTTATCAAACGTACTGGCACTAGTACTAGAACCAGATCGGAAGCATCAGCAGACGGGAAGGAATGGTAGTAGGATGAGCTGTCGAGGGTGGACGGCTAGCTAGCGTACTAGTAGGTTGAAAATCTAAAATCACTATTTTCGGATATCCGTCGGGTACCCGCGGGTAAGAAATCAAATCCGTACCCGACCCGTAATAAAATCGGGTCGGGTACGGGTAAGACCCACGGGTCAAATTTCGTGCCCGAACCCGTACCCGACGGGTCGGATATCCGACGGATATCCGAACCCGCGGGTAAAATTGCCATCCCTAGCCTTTGTGGCCTCCTCAACGGGGAGTAGGTTTGCAAGAACCGAACCTCGGTAAAACAAATCTCCGTGTCTCACTTGCTTATTCGCTTGGGATTTGTTTTGCGCCCTCTCTCTCGGACTCGTTTATATTTCTAACGCTAACCCGACTTGTAGTTGTGTTTATATTTGTAAATTTCAGTTTCGCCCTATTCACCCCCCCTCTAGGCGACTATCACCGACTTTGAAGCTATTAGTGATAAGAAAATCTCTTAGGCATTCATACCATGCTCTTGGGGCTTGCTTGAGCCCATAAAACGACTTAGAGAGTTTATAGACATGGTTAGGGTACTCACTATCTTCAAAGCCGGGAGGTTGCCCAACATAGACCTCCTCCTTGATTGGTCCATTGAGGAAGGCACTTTTCACGTCCATTTGGTAAAGCTTAAAGCCATGGTAAGTAGCATAGGCAAGTAATATACGAATTGATTCAAGCCTACCTATGGGTGCATAGGTTTCACCAAAATCGAAACCTTCGACTTGTGAATATCCCTTGGCCACAAGTCGGGCTTTGTTCCTTGTCACCACACCATGCTCATCTTGTTTGTTGCGGAAGACCCATTTGGTTCCTACAACATTTTGGTTAGGACGTGGAACTAAATGACATACCTCATTCCTCGTGATGTTGTTGAGCTCCTCTTGCATCGCTAGCACCCAATCCAATTCTTGAAGTGCTTCCTCTTTCTTGTGTGGCTCAATAGAGGAAACAAAAGAGTAATGTTCACAAAAATGAGCAACACGAGATCGAGTGGTTACCCCCTTTTGAATATTGCCGAGGATGGTGTTCACGGGGTGATCTCGTTGGACTCCTTGGTGGACTCTTGGGTGTGGCGATCTTGGATCGTCATCATCTTCCTTGTCTTGATCATTAGCATCTCCCCCTTGATCATTGTCCTCCTCTTGAGGTGGCTCCTCTTGATCTTCATCATCATCTTGAGTTTGATCCTCATTTTGAGTTGGTGGAGATGCTTGCATTGAGGAAGATGGTTGATCTTGTGCTTGTGGAGGCTCTTCGGATTCCTTAGGACACACATCCCCAATGGACATGTTCCTTAGCACGACGCACGAATCCTCTTCATCATCTAGCTCATCAAGATCAACTTGCTCTACTTGAGAGCCGTTAATCTCATCAAACACAATGTCACAAGAAACTTCAACTAGTCCAGAGGACTTGTTAAAGACTCTATATGCCCTTGTGTTTGAATCATATCCTAGTAAAAAGCCTTCTACAGCCTTAGGAGCAAATTTAGATTTTCTACCTCTTTTAACAAGAATAAAACATTTGCTACCAAAGACTCTAAAATATGAAACATTGGGCTTTTTACCAGTGAGGAGTTCATACGATGTCTTCTTGAGGATTCGGTGAAGATATAACCGGTTGATAGCGTAGCAAGCGGTGTTGACCGCCTCGGTCCAAAACCGATCCGAAGTCTTGTACTCATCAAGCATGGTCCTTGCCATGTCCAATAGAGTTCTATTCTTCCTCTCTACTACACCATTTTGTTGTGGCGTGTAGGTAGAAGAGAACTCATGCTTGATGCCCTCCTCCTCAAGAAAACTTTCGATTTGTGAGTTCTTGAACTCCGTCCCGTTGTCGCTTCTAATCTTTTTGATCCTTAAGCCAAACTCATTTTGAGCCCGTCTCAAGAATCCCTTTAAGGTCTCTTGGGTTTGAGATTTTTCCTGTAAAAAGAATACCCAAGTGAAGCGAGAATAATCATCCATAATAACTAGACATTACTTACTCCCGCCGATGCTTATGTAAGCTATCGGGCTGAATAGGTCCATGTGGAGTAGCTCGAGCGGCCTGTCGTTCGTCATGATGTTCTTGTGTGGATGATGAACACCAACTTGCTTCCCTACTTGAAATGCGCTACAAAGCCTGTCTTTCTCAAAATGAACATTGGTTAGTCCCAAAATGTGCTCTCCCTTTAGAAGCTTATGAAGATTCTTCATCCCAACATGAGCTAGTCGGCGGTGCCAGAGCCAACCCATGTTAGTCTTAGCAATTAAACAAGTGTCGAGTTCAACTCTATCAAAATCTACTAAGTATAGCTGACCCTCTAACACTCCCTTAAATGCTACTGAATCATCACTTCTTCTAAAGACAGTAACACCTATATCCGTAAAAAGACAGTTGTAGCCCATTTTGCATAATTGAGAAACAGAAAGCAAATTGTAATCTAAAGAATCTACATGAAAAACATTGGAAATAGAATGGTCAGGTGATATAGCAATTTTACCCAATCCTTTGACCAAACCTTGATTTCCATCCCCGAATGTGATAGCTCTTTGGGGATCATGGTTTTTCTCGTAGGAGGAGAACATTGAGAGCACCTAGAGGGGGGGGGGGTGAATAGGTGATCCTGTGAAACTTAAAAACTTAAGCCACAAAAACTTGTTAAGTGTTAGCACAATAATCGCCAAGTGGCTAGAGAGGAGTCTCAACAAAACACAATACCACAAGAGATCAAACACAGAGATGACACAGTGGTTTATCCCGTGGTTCGGCCAAGACCAACGCTTGCCTACTCCACGTTGTGGCATCCCAACGGACGAGGGTTGCAACCAACCCCTCTCAAGTGGTCCAAAGACCAACTTGAATACCACGGTGTTTTGCTTTGCCTTTCAATATCCCGTTTGCGAGGAATCTCCACAACTTGGAGTCTCTCGCCCTTACACTTGAAGTTCACTAAGAAACACGGAGTAAGGGAGGGAAGCAACACACACAAATCCACAGCAAAATGTGCACACACACGGCCAAGAATCGAGCTCAAAAGACTATCTCAAAGTTCTCACTAGAACTGAGCTCGAATCACTGAGAATGACAAACAAATGCGCAAAGACTGAGTGTGGATGATCAAGAATGCTCTAAGGTTGCTTGGTATTCTTCTCCATGCGCCTAGGGGTCCCTTTTATAGCCCCAAGGCAGCTAGGAGCCGTTGAGAGCAAATCTGGAAGGCCATTCTTGCCTTCTGTCATCGGGCGCACCGGACACTGTCCGGTGCCCGATTTCCTTCCAAAAATGTCGCAGTCGACCATTGCAGATCTGGGAGCCGTTGGCGCACCGGACATGTCCGGTGCACACCGGACAGTCCGGTGCCCCCTTCCGACCGTTGGCCCGGCCACGTGTCGCGCGCAGATTCCGCGGCCGACCGTTGGCCCGGCCGACCGTTGGCTCACCGGACAGTCCGGTGCACACCGGATAGTCCGGTGAATTTTAGCCGTACGCCGTCGGCAAATTCCCGAGAGTGGCCACTTTGCTCGAGGCAGCCTGGCGCACCGGACACTGTCCGGTGCACCACCGGACAGTCCGGTGCCCCAGACCGAAACAGCCTTTTGGCTGTACACAGCCAACTCTTTTCTTTTCTTCTTCTTTCTGTTTCTAATACTTAGACAAGTATATTAGTACACAAAACAAATATACTAAGACTTAGAAACATACCTTTGCTCTTGTTTTGCACTTTGTCCATCCATAAGCATGAATTCACATTTAAGCACTTGTGTTGGCACTCAATCACCAAAATACTTAGAAATGGCCCAAGGGCACATTTCCCTTTCAATCTCCCCCTTTTTGGTGATTTATGCCAACACAACATAAAGCAACTAGAACAAGTGCAATATCACTTCAAATAAAACTCAAATTTATTTTGATTCATTTTTGGCATATATGGATCATCCTTTGCCACCACTTGGTTTGTTTTTGCAAATCAAACTCAAATCTCTATCTCTAAGTCAAACACACATGTTGAAGCATAAAGAGAGTCATTCCAAAAGAGATTGATCAAAAACTCCCCCTATTTCCCATAATCAACACTTCTCCCCACAAGAGGCCAACTTTTGACAAAAGAGATAATGCAAGAGTTTTGACAAACCAAAAGCTCTATTCTACTATTTTCAAAATTTCTCAAGTGGTAGCTGATCCATTTATCACTTTGGCCTTTATTTTCTCCCCCTTTGGCATCAAGCACCAAAACGGGATCAATCTTGGCCCGATAACCCCATTGCCTCACCAAAATCTTCAAATAAGAGCAAATGGCAATAAGAGTTCATGAGATGAACTTGGAATAAGTTACCCTCTCATCGGAGTGCAGTGGAAGTCTTTCATGGTCCAAGTCCACCTTTTCCCTTTCAATTCTCCTTCGAGACTAAATCAAGTAAACTCAAGCATATGGTTAGTCTCAAAGGGTCAAGTTGTAACACAACTCCCCCTAAATATGTGCATCACTTACACAAGGACTTGTGAGGTCCAGGGAATGTTTGTACAACTTGAGCACCATAATAAGCAACAAAATGCAGAATGAACATGATCAAAGGCATAAACATATGTATGCTACAATTCAATCCAAGTTCCGCGAATCTAAGACATTTAGCTCACTACGCAGCCTGCAAAAGGTCTTCTCATCTAGAGGCTTGGTAAAGATATCGGCTAGCTGGTTCTCGGTGCTAACATGAAACACTTCGATATCTCCCTTTTGCTGGTGGTCTCTCAAAAAGTGATGCCGGATGTCTATGTGCTTTGTGCGGCTGTGTTCAACAGGATTTTCCGCCATGCGGATAGCACTCTCATTATCACATAGGAGTGGGACTTTGCTCAGATTGTAGCCAAAGTCCCTGAGGGTTTGCCTCATCCAAAGTAGTTGCGCGCAACACTGTCCTGCGGCAACATACTCGGCCTCAGCGGTGGATAGGGCAACGGAAGTTTGTTTCTTAGAGTTCCATGACACCAGGGACCTTCCTAAGAATTGGCACGTCCCCGATGTACTCTTCCTATCGACCTTGCATCCAGCATAGTCGGAATCTGAATATCCAATCAAGTCAAAGTTAGACCCCTTTGGATACCAGATCCCGAAGCAAGGCGTAGCAACCAAATATCTAAGAATTCGCTTCACCGCCACTAAGTGACACTCCTTAGGATCGGATTGAAATCTAGCACACATGCATACGATAAGCATAATATCCGGTCTACTAGCACATAAATAAAGTAAAGACCCTATCATTGACCGGTATGCTTTCTGATCAACGGACTTACCTCCTTTGTTGAGGTCGGTGTGTCCGTCGGTCCCCATCGGAGTCTTTGCGGGCTTGGCGTCCTTCATCCCAAACCGCTTCAGCAGATCTTGCGTGTACTTCGTTTGGGAGATGAAGGTGCCGTCTTTGAGTTGCTTCACTTGGAACCCAAGGAAGTAGTTCAACTCGCCCATCATCGACATCTCGAATTTCTGCGTCATCACCCTGCTAAACTCTTCACAAGACTTTTGGTTAGTAGAACCAAATATTATGTCATCGACATAAATTTGGCACACAAACAAATCACCATCACATGTCTTAGTAAAGAGAGTTGGATCGGCTTTCCCAACCTTGAAAGCATTAACAATTAGAAAATCTCTAAGGCATTCATACCATGCTCTTGGGGCTTGCTTAAGTCCATAGAGCGCCTTAGAGAGCTTACACACGTGGTCGGGGTACCGTTCATCCTCGAAGCCAGGGGGTTGCTCCATGTACACCTCTTCCTTGATCGGCGCGTTGAGGAAAGCGCTCTTCACATCCATTTGGTACAACCTGAAAGAATGGTGAGCGGCATATGCTAGCAAGATGCGAATTGACTCTAGCCTAGCCACAGGAGCGAACGTCTCCTCAAAGTCCAAACCTGCGACTTGGGCATAACCTTTTGCCACAAGTCGAGCCTTGTTCCTCGTCACCACCCCGTGCTCGTCTTGTTTGTTGCGGAACACCCACTTGGTTCCCACAACATTTTGCTTGGGACGAGGCACCAGTGTCCAAACTTCATTGCGCTTGAAGTTGTTGAGTTCCTCCTGCATGGCCAACACCCAGTCCGGATCTAGCAAGGCCTCCTCTACCCTGAAAGGCTCAATAGAAGAGACAAAAGAGTAATGCTCACAAAAATTAACTAATCGAGATCGAGTAGTTACTCCCTTGCTTATGTCACCCAGAATTTGATCGACGGGATGATCTCTTTGAATCATCGCTCGAACTTGGGTTGGAGGTGCCGGTTGCGCTTCTTCCTCCATCACATGATCATCTTGTGCTCCCCCTTGATCACACGCCTCTTGTTGATGAACCTGTTCATCGTCTTGAGTTGGGGGATGCACCGTTGTTGAGGAAGAAGGTTGATCTCGTTCATCTTGTTCCTGTGGCCGTACTTCTCCAATCGCCATGGTTCGTATAGCGGCCATCGGAACATCTTCTTCATCTACATCATCACAATCAACAACTTGCTCTCTTGGAGAGCCATTAGTCTCATCAAATACAATGTCGCTAGAGACTTCAACCAAACCCGATGATTTGTTGAAGACTCTATACGCCTTTGTATTTGAGTCATAACCTAACAAAAACCCTTCTACAGCTTTGGGAGCAAACTTAGAATTTCTACCCTTCTTCACTAGAATGTAGCATTTGCTCCCAAATACACGAAAGTAAGATACATTGGGTTTGTTACCGGTTAGAAGCTCATACGACGTCTTCTTAAGGAGGCGATGAAGGTAGACCCTGTTGATGGCGTGGCAAGCCGTGTTTACGGCTTCCGACCAAAAGCACTCGGGGGTCTTGAACTCCCCTAGCATCGTCCTCGCCATATCGATGAGCGTCCTGTTCTTCCTCTCTACCACACCATTTTGTTGTGGTGTGTAGGGAGCGGAGAACTCGTGCTTGATCCCTTCTTTCTCAAGGAACTCCTCCACTTGAAGGTTCTTGAATTCGGACCCGTTGTCGCTCCTTATCTTCTTCACCTTGAGCTCAAACTCATTTTGAGCTCTCCTGAGGAAGCGCTTGAGGATCCCTTGGGTTTCAGACTTATCCTGCAAAAAGAACACCCAAGTGAAGCGAGAAAAGTCATCAACAATAACTAGACCATACTTACTTCCTCCTATGCTGAGATAGGCGACGGGTCCGAAGAGATCCATATGTAGTAACTCCAGGGGTCTTGAAGTGGTCATCACATTCTTGCTGTGATGCGCTCCTCCCACTTGTTTACCTGCTTGACAAGCTGCACAAGGTCTATCTTTTTCGAAATGCACATTAGTTAGACCTATCACGTGTTCTCCCTTTAGAAGCTTGTGGAGGTTCTTCATCCCCACATGTGCTAAGCGGCGATGCCACAGCCAGCCCATGCCAGTCTTAGCAATTAAGCATGCATCTAGACCGGCCTCCTCTTTTGCAAAATCAACTAAATAAAGTTTGCCGTCTAATACACCCTTAAATGCTAGTGAACCATCACTTCTTCTAAAGACAGACACATCTACATTTGTAAAAAGACAATTATACCCCATATTGCATAGTTGGCTAACAGATAGCAAATTGTAGCCAAGAGACTCAACTAAAAACACATTAGAGATAGAGTGCTCATTAGAAATTGCAATTTTACCTAACCCTTTTACCTTGCCTTGATTCCCATCACCGAATATAATTGAATCTTGGGAATCTTTATTCTTGACATAGGAGGTGAACATCTTCTTCTCCCCCGTCATATGGTTTGTGCATCTGCTGTCGATAATCCAGCTTGAACCCCCGGATGCATAAACCTGCAAGGCAAATTTAGGCTTGGGTCTTAGGTACCCAACTCATGTTGGGTCCTACAAGGTTAGTGCAAATATCCTTAGGGACCCAAATGCAAGTTTTGTCTCCCTTGCATTTTGCCCCTAACTTCCTAGCAACTATTTTCCTATCCTTTCTACAAATAGCAAAGGAAGCATTTAAAGCACAATAAATTGTAGAAGGTTCATTTACTTTCCTAGGAATATTATGAATAACATTTCTCCTACCAACATTTCTATCATGCATATAAGAAGAACTAGAAGCAAACATGGCATGAGAATCAAAGACATTATATGCATTACAACTCCTATAAGCATTTCTAGGTTGTCTTCTATCATGGTACATAAAGGCATGGTTCTTTTGCACACTACTAGCCATAGGGGCCTTCCCTTTTTCCTTGACGGAGATGGGAGCCTTATGGCTTGTCAAGTTCTTGGCTTCCCTCTTGTAGCCAAGTCCATCCTTAATTGAGGGGTGTCTACCAATCGTGTAGGCATCCCTTGCAAATTTTAGCTTGTCAAATTCATTCTTGCTAGTCTTAAGTTGGGCATTAAGACTAGCTAATTCATCATTTAATTTGGAAATTGAAACTAAATGATCACTACAAGCATCAATGTTAAAATCTTTACACCTATTACAAGTTTCAACAATTTCTACACAAGAATTAGATTTACTAGCTACTTCTAGTTTAGCATTTAAATCATCATTAAAACTTTTTAACTTAGCAATAGTTTCATGACAAGAAGATAATTCACTAGAGAGCATTTCATTCCTCTTAATTTCTAGAGCAAGAGATTTCTGAGCTTCTACAAATTTATCATGCTCTTCATACAACAAATCCTCTTGCTTTTCTAAAAGTATATTCCTATCATTCAAGGCATCAATTAATTCATTAATCTTGTCTACCTTGGTTCTATCTAATCCCTTGAATAAGCATGAGTAATCTATCTCATCATCATCACTAGACTCATCCTCACTTGAAGAAGCGTAAGTACTAGTATGAGTGCTTACTTTCTTCTCTCTTGCCATGAGGCAAGTGTGACGCTCGTTGGGGAAGAGGGATGACTTGTTGAAGGCTGTGGCGGCGAGTCCTTCATTGTCGGAGTCGGAGGAGGAGCAATCCGAATCCCACTCCTTTCCGATATGTGCCTCGCCCTTGGCCTTCTTGTAATGCTTCTTCTTTTCCCTCTTGCTCCCGTGTTCCTGGTCACTATCATTGTCGGGACAGTTAGCAATAAAATGACCAATCTTACCGCATTTGAAGCACGAGCGCTTCTCCTTTGTCTTGGTCTTGCTTGGCTGTCCCTTGCGACCTTTAAGTGCCGTCTTGAAGCGCTTAATGATGAGGGCCATCTCTTCATTATTTAGCCCGGCCGCCTCAACTTGCGCCACCTTGCTCGGTAGCGCCTCCTTGCTCCTCGTTGCCTTGAGAGCAATGGGTTGAGGCTCATGAATAGGGCCGTTCAATGCGTCGTCCACATATCTTGCCTCCTTGATCATCATTCGCCCGCTTACGAACTTCCCAAGAACTTCTTCGGGCGACATCTTGGTGTACCTGGGATTTTCACGAATATTGTTCACCAAATGAGGATCAAGAACGGTAAATGACCTTAGCATTAGGCGGACGACGTCGTGGTCCGTCCATCGCGTGCTTCCGTAGCTCCTTATTTTGTTGATAAGGGTCTTGAGCCAGTTGTATGTTTGAGTTGGCTCCTCGCCCCTTATCATTGCGAACCGTCCAAGCTCGCCCTCCACCAACTCCATCTTGGTGAGTAAGGTGACATCGTTCCCCTCATGAGAGATCTTGAGGGTGTCCCAGATCTGCTTGGCATTGTCCAAGCCGCTCACCTTATGGTACTCGTCCCTGCACAAAGAGGCTAGCAACACAGTAGTAGCTTGTGCATTTTTATGAATCTGTTCATTAATAAACATGGGACTATCCGTACTATCAAAGTGCATTCCACTTTCTACAATCTCCCATATGCTAGGATGGAGAGAGAACAAGTGACTACGCATTTTGTGACTCCAAAATCCGTAGTC
Organism: Zea mays; assembly: GCF_902167145.1. Classification (NCBI taxonomy): domain Eukaryota; kingdom Viridiplantae; phylum Streptophyta; class Magnoliopsida; order Poales; family Poaceae; genus Zea; species Zea mays. The sequence goes on along the minus strand of NC_050100.1, from coordinate 85,805,859 downwards.
CTCTCCATCAAAATGAGGAGGTTTACCAAGTGGAATAGATAATAAATGAGCATTAGTACTTTGAGGAATACGAGAGTAATCAAAAGAAAAGTTCGAATTGACCGGTTTCTTTCTCTCGTATTCGTTGTGGTCGTCGTCCTTTTGGGAGGAAGTAGACTCATCGCTGTCGTAGTAGACGATCTCCTTGATGCGTCTTGTCTTCTTCTTCTTCCCATCTTTGCGTCTGTGGCCCGAGCCCGAGTCGTTGGACTTGTCATCCCTTGGCTCGTTGACGAAGGACTCCTTCTCCTTGTCGTTGATCACGATTCCCTTCCCTTTAGGATCCATCTCTTCGGGCGGTTAGTCCCTTTGTGAAGAGAACGGCTTTGATACCAATTGAGAGCACCTAAGGGGGGGGGGGTGAATAGGTGATCCTGTGAAACTTAAAAACTTAAGCCACAAAAACTTGTTAAGTGTTAGCACAATAATCGCCAAGTGGCTAGAGAGGAGTCTCAACAAAACACAATACCACAAGAGATCAAACACAGAGATGACACAGTGGTTTATCCCGTGGTTTGGCCAAGACCAACGCTTGCCTACTCCACGTTGTGGCGTCCCAACGGACGAGGGTTGCAATCAACCCCTCTCAAGTGGTCCAAAGACCAACTTGAATACCACGGTGTTTTGCTTTGCCTTTCAATATCCCGTTTGCGAGGAATCTCCACAACTTGGAGTCTCTCGCCCTTACACTTGAAGTTCACTAAGAAACACGGAGTAAGGGAGGGAAGCAACACACACAAATCCACAGCAAAATGTGCACACACATGGCCAAGAATCGAGCTCAAAAGACTATCTCAAAGTTCTCACTAGAACTGAGCTCGAATCACTGAGAATGACAAACAAATGCGCAAAGACTGAGTGTGGATGATCAAGAATGCTCTAAGGTTGCTTGGTATTCTTCTCCATGCGCCTAGGGGTCCCTTTTATAGCCCCAAGGCAGCTAGGAGCCGTTGAGAGCAAATCTGGAAGGCCATTCTTGCCTTCTGTCATCGGGCGCACCGGACAGTCCGGTGCACACCGGACACTGTCCGGTGCCCGATTTCCTTCCAAAAATGTCGCAGTCGACCGTTGCAGATCTGGGAGCCGTTGGCGCACCGGACATGTCCGGTGCACACCGGACAGTCCGGTGCCCCCTTCCGACCGTTGGCCCAGCCACGTGTCGCGCGCAGATTCCGCGGCCGACCGTTGGCCCGGCCGACCGTTGGCTCACCGGACAGTCCGGTGCACACCGGATAGTCCGGTGAATTTTAGCCGTACGCCGTCGGCAAATTCCCGAGAGCGGCCACTTCGCTCGAGGCAGCCTGGCGCACCGGACACTGTCCGGTGCACCACCGGACAGTCCGGTGCCCCAGACCGAAACAGCCTTTTGGCTGTACACAGTCAACTCTTTTCTTTTCTTCTTCTTTCTGTTTCTAATACTTAGACAAGTATATTAGTACACAAAACAAATATACTAAGACTTAGAAACATACCTTTGCTCTTGTTTTGCACTTTGTCCATCCATAAGCATGAATTCACATTTAAGCACTTGTGTTGGCACTCAATCACCAAAATACTTAGAAATGGCCCAAGGGCACATTTCCCTTTCAAACATCTTCTTCTCCCCTGTCATGTGGTTTGTGCACCCGCTATCGATGATCCAACTTGAGCCCCCGGATGCATAAACCAACAAAACAATTTTAGGCCTTGTTCTTAGGTACCCAAACAGTCTTGGGTCCTTTGACATTAGAAACAAGCACCTTGGGTACCCAAACACAAGTCTTTGACCCCTTGTGTTTGCCCCCAACATATTTGGCAACTACTTTGCCTGATTTGTTAGTAAGCACATAAGATGCATCAAAAGTCTTAAATGAAATATTAGGTTCATTTGATGCAATAGGAGTTTTCTTCTTAGGCAGTTTAGCACGGGTTGATTGTCTAGAGCTAGATGCCTCACTCTTATACATAAAAGCATGATTAGGTCCAGAGTGAGACTTCCTAGAATGAATTCTCCTAATTTTGTGCTCGGGATAACCGGCAGGGTACAAAATGTAGCCCTCGTTATCCTGAGGCATGGGAGCCTTGCCCTTAACAAAGTTAGATAATCTTTTAGGAGGGGCATTGAGTTTGACATTGCCTCCCTGTTGGAAGCCAATGCCATCCTAAATGCCAGGGCGTCTCCCACTATAGAGCATACTTCTAGCAAATTTAAAATTTTCATTTTCTAAGTCATGCTCGGCAATTTTAGCATCTAGTTTAGCTATATGATCATTTTGTTGTTTAATCATAGCCATGTGATCATGAATAGCATCAATGTTAATATCTCTACATCTAGTGCAAATAGTAACATGCTCAACGGTAGATGTAGAGGGTTTGCAAGTTTTTAACTCAACAATCTTAGCATGTAAAATATTATTTTCATCTCTAAGATTAGAAATGGAAACATTGCAAATATCTAATTCTTTAGCCTTAGTAATCAATTTTTCATTCTCAATCTTAAGGCTAGCAAGAGAGGCATTTAATTTATCAATCTTAGTAATTAAACTAGTATTATCATCTCTAAGATTGGTAATTGAATCATCACATACATTTGAACTCTCAACCTTAGCAATTAATCTAGCATGTTCATTTCTAAGGTTTGAGATAGTGTCATGGCAAGTGCTTAGCTCACTAGTTAACTTTTCACATTTTTCTACCTCTAGAGCATAAGCATTTTTAGTCTTAACATGCCTTTTGTTTTCCTTAATGAGGAAGTCCTCTTGGCTATCCAAGAGTTCATCCTTCTCATGAATAGCACTAATCAATTCATTCAATTTCTCTTTTTGTTGCATGTTAAGATTGGCAAAAAGAGTGAGCAAGTTATCCTCCTCATCCCTAGAATTATCCTCATCACTAGAGGTTGCATATTGAGTGGAGGATCTTGATTTTACCTTCTTCTTTTTGCCATCTTTTGCCATGAGGTACTTGTGGCCAACGTTGGGGGAAGAGAAGTCCCTTGTTGACAGTGATGTTGGCTGCGTCCTCGTCAGAGGAGGAGTCGGTGGAGCTCTCGTTGGAGTCCCACTCCTGGCAAACATGGGCATCGCCGCCCTTCTTCTTGTAGTACCTCTTCTTTTCTCTTCCCTTTCCCTTCTTGTCGTCGCCCCTGTCACTATCACTTGATAATGGACATTTTGCAATAAAATGAACGGGCTTACCACACTTGTAGCAAACTTTCTTTGAGCGGGGCTTGTAGTCCTTCCCCCTCCTTTGCTTGAGGATTTGGCGAAAGCCCTTGATGATGAGCGCCATCTCCTCATTGTCGAGCTTGGAGGCGTCGATGGGGACCCTACTAGGTGTAGAGTCTTCTTTCTTCTCCTCCGTTGCCTTGAATGTAACGGGTTGTACATCAGGTGTGGAGGAGGCGCCTTGCTCGATGATTTTCTTGGAGCCTTTGATCATCAACTCAAAGCTCACAAATTTTCCTATTACTTCCTTGGGAGACATTAGTTTATATCTTGGATCACCATGAATTAATTGAACTTGAGTAGGATTAAGAAATATGAGTGATCTAAGAATAACCTTGACCATTTTATGGTCATCCCATTTAGTGCTCCCGTGGTTGCGCACTTGGTTCACCAAGGTCTTGAGCCGGTTATACATGGCTTGTGGATCCTCCCCTTGGTGAAGCATGAAGCGACCGAGCTCCCCCTCGATCGTTTCCCTCTTGGCGATCTTGGTCACCTCGTCTCCTTCGTGTGCGGTCTTGAGTACATCCCAAATCTCTTTGGCGCTCTTCAACCCTTGCACCTTGTTATACTCCTCTCAACTTAGAGAGGCGAGGAGTATAGTGGTGGCTTAGGAGTTGAAGTGCCGGATTTGGGCTACTTCGTCCGAGTCATAGCCTTCATCCCCCACAGATGGTTCCTGTGCACCAAACTCAACAATGTTCCAAATGCTAGCGTGGAGTGAGGTTAGATGGTGCCTCATTTTATCACTCCACATACAATAATCTTCACCGTCAAAAACCGGTGGTTTGCCTAGTGGGACAGAAAGTAAAGGGGTGCGTTTGGAAATGCGAGGATATCGTAAGGGGATCTTACTAAACTTCTTGCGCTCATGGCGCTTAGAAGTGACGGACGGCGTGTCGGAGCCGGAGGTGGATGGCGATGAAGAGTCGGTCTCGTAGTAGACCACCTTCTTCATCTTCTTCTTCTTGTCACCGCTTCGACGCGACTTGTCGTTTGAAGGGGATCCCTTCACCTTGTTGCCGGACTCCCCGGATGGAGCCTTCCCATGGCTTGTGGTGGGCTTCTCGCCGGTCACCATCTCCTTCTTGGCGTGATCTCCCGACATCACTTCGAGCGGTTAGGCTCTAATGAAGTACCGGGCTCTAATACCAATTGAAAGTCGCCTAGAGGGGGGTGAATAGGGCGAATCTGAAATTTACAAACTTTAAGCACAACTACAAGCCGGGGTTAGCATTAGAAATATAAACGAGTCCAAAAGAGAGGGTGAAAACAAATCACAAGCAAATAAGGCGGATGACACGGTGATTTGTTTTACCGAGGTTCGGTTCTTGCAAACCTACTCCCCGTTGAGGTGGTCACAAAGACCGGGTCTCTTTCAACCCTTTCCCTCTCTCAAACGGTCACTTAGACCGAGTGAGCTTCTCTTCTCAATCAAACGGGACACTAAGTCCCCACAAGGACCACCACACAATTGGTGTCTCTTGTCTTGGTTACAATTGAGTTGGAATCAAGAAAGAAGGAAGAAGAAAAGCAATCCAAGCGCAAGAGCTCAAATGAACACAAGTCTCTCTCTCCCGAGTCACTATTTGATTGGAATGATCTTTGGACTTGGGAGAGGATTTGATCTCTTTGGTTGTGTCTTTGTATTGAATGCTATAGCTCTTGTAAGGTGTTTGAAGGCTGAAAACTTGGATGCAATGAAGTGTGGTGGTTGGGGGTATTTATAGGCCCAACCACCAAAAGAACCGTTGGTGAGGGCTTCTGTCGCATGGCGCACCGGACAGTCCGGTGCGCCACCAGACACTGTCTGGTGCGCCAGCCACATCACCCGGCTATTGGATTCTGACCGTTGGAGCTTCTGACATCTGGGTCACCGGACAGTCCGGTGGTGCACCGAACAGGTCCTATAGACTGTCCGGTGCGCCTTCTGGCTCTGCTCTGACTTCTGTGGGCACTATAGCGCATTAACTGCTGTTGTAGACGACCGTTGGCGCTGTAGTAGCCGTTACTCTGCTGGCACACCGGACAGACCGGTGAATTATAGTGGAGCGGCTTCCAGAATTCCCGAAGGTGAGTAGTTCGGAGTTGAGTTCCCTGGTGCACCGGACACTGTCCGGTGGCACACCGGACAGTTCAGTGCGCCAGACCAGGGCACACTTCGGTTGTCTTTTGCTCTCTTTGTTTGAACCCTTTCTTGGTCTTTTTATTGGTTTATTGTGAACCTTTGGCACCTGTAAAACTTATAGTCTGGAGCAAACTAGTTAGTCCAATTATTTGTGTTGGGCAATTCAACCACCAAAATCAATTAGGAAAAAGGTGTAAGCCTATTTCCCTTTCAGGTCTAACTTCACCAGCTCGGAGTTCTTTGATTTCTGCGAGCAAAGGACCATTCAGATCAAGTACGCATTAGTGGCACACCCAAGAGCTAATGGGTAGGTGGAAAGAGCCAACGGGATGATACTGGATGCACTCAGAAAGAAGGTGTTCGATAAAAGCAAGAAACTTGCAGGGAAGTGGATCAGGGAACTATCATGTGTGGTCTAGAGCATGCGAACCTAGCCAAGCCGAGCTCTCCATGGAAACACATTATTCTTCATGGTGTATGGGTCGGAGGCAGTGCTACCAACTGATCTGATCTTTGGGGCGCCCAGATTAACCTTTGAAAGCATAGCCGAAGCAGAAGCAACCAGGCTAGAGGACATCAATGTGCTGGAGGAGGAACGATTAAATATGGTAATTCAGTTGGCCAGATACCAGCAAACCCTGAGGCGCTACCTTGACAAAGTTGTGCGACATCGATCCTTCAGAGTCGGAGATCTGGTCCTCCACCGAGTACTAACAGGGGAGGGATGGCACAAACTGTCACCACCATGGGAAGGACCATTCATCGTTGCAGAGGTCACATGACTAGGGTCCTATCGGCTCACTCAGATGGACAACATCGAAGTGGGGAATTCATGGAATATCGAGCACCTCAAGAAATTCTACCCCTAGCAATACCTCAAAACCCTTGAGGGCGAGTTGTACTTTGTAAGCAGAAGGTTTCATCATCAATAAAGCGTTCATCTTCCAAGGCATTCAAGTTCCTCATTGACAACTAACTTAGATTGGGCTCACCTCAAAATCAGCACCACTAAGGGTGATCACTATGCCCTACTAACAGAGCAATCGACTTAAGTCGGAAACGCCTTAAGTCGGTGCGACATGCTCACGCTTACACAATTCAGGGTGATCACTATGCCCTACTAACGGAGCAACCGGCTTAAGTCGGAAACGCCTTAAGTCGGTGCGACATACTCACGCTTACACAATTCAGGGTGATCACTATGCCCTACTAATGGAGCAATCGGCTTAAGTCGAATACATCTTAAGCCGGTGTGACATGCTCATGCGTGCACAAGTTAGGGTGATCACCATACCCTAGTAACAAAATAGCTAACTCGAATTGGGAGCATTTCGAAGAGAAATAGCCCGCTTGCAGTGTCAAGAGTGTTTTCCAACACCCTGTTGACGGAACAATCAGTTCAAACATAACAATTACATACACACAGAACTCACGCTACACTTTTTCTCTAAAAAGTACTAACTCAATAAACAAGTGTTTTTCAAGCAAATCATTGCGCTGGAGCATTATTGCAGGGAGCCTCGCCTGCAGGAGTAGCGGAAGATGATGGTTGGCTCGCGACATCAGGCATGACAACAACATCAGCAACAATGTGTTCAGACACCATGACGCCAGGCCTCCTCATTAGGATCCGCCCGGCATGAACAACCTTATCCATGGCCTTGTCGCACATCACCTTCATATCGACGTGGTCATCCTCCAAGGCCTTGATATGGAGGCGGGCGGCCTCTAGCTCCTGAGTAACAAACTTCTTGGAAGCGCGTAGCTCCTTGATGACAGAATCTTTGGTAGACAACAGCTTACCAAAGTCGAGACACTTCATCTTGGGATGCCCTTAGTTCTTCATGATGATGGTCCAAGTCCGACATGGTAAAGCGGTGGCTCTTCTCCAGAATGGTCAGGGAAGTGCTGGCGTCACGGTATAGCCTGTCCAGATTGTCACGAGAAGCAATGAGTGCTCGCTTTTCCTCCTGCAAGCAAGAACAACACTGAGCATCGAAGCAAGGGAAGCAAAACAGAAGCAGCCAAGAGAATTTACCTCATAAGCCTTCTTCTTAGAGTCAAGCTGTTCATTTAGAGAAGAGTTTAAGGCGCGAGCACTGTCCAAGAAAGCAGAGGTTTGGCTCAAGTCGCCCTGGCCCTGTGTATACTTTTTTTCAGTATCAGAGCATCGCCGAGCCAAATCTGATTAAGCAGCAGAGAAAAGCACAAGATATAAGATAAGGAGGGCAATGGAAGTGAAAAAGGGAACTATGAGCTCACTAACCAAGGTTAGAGGCCTTTAGATCTTCTATCTGTTTTTGAAGCAGTAAAGGGTTCCACTGCATCAAGGATGAAACTTGGTCGGGGACAGGAGCGCCACAGGATTTCAGTTGGGCAGATACAGAATCAAGCATATCCTGTTATTATGAAAAAATAAGCAAGAAAGCCAATTTGCTAGCATGAACGGTAAAAAACGAAAGGTGATTCACCTAAAGGTTAGAGAGGAACAAAGGAAGACCCAAAATCAGAAGAATTGGTGCATTGCTGGATGAGGGGATGTCAACAGGAACGATATCGAAGGCACGGCTTGGAGAAACCTCAGCCTTGTCAGCAGGCGGTAGACTCCTGGATCCGGGTCACTAGCCTCTAAAATGACTAGACCAACAAGAGCAGCAGATAAGTGTGTCACCGTGGGCTCCTTAGATTGGACCGGCGGTGATCCAACATGTACGTCCATGGAAGCAGCAGAAGAGGAGTCTGCCCCAACACCCTCGGGGGTTGGGTCGTTCCCAGCACCATCCTCGAGGGTTGGGCCCTCCGTAGCAGCCACTTCCAAGGCTGAAGCTCCCTCAGCCACGCCCAGAGGAACCGGATGACTCGGATCAGCGGCATTAAAGGCCAGTGCATCCTTGCGAGCTAGACCCCCTCCAAGGTCGACGAAGCACGAGAGGCTGTCCGGGTAACCTCTTGCCCGGTAGGATCGCACGACAGAGGGACATCATATGGAACCTTTAAATAGATGATGGGATTGTCAACCTCAGGAGGCTCCAATAGGAGGTTCTTGGGGGATGATCTCTTCCAGTGCATGGTCAAAATCAGATATTGACAACCCCTGAAGGCTGACAAGTGCTGATAAGGCATGCATCGGAATGTCGTTGCCCTTATTGCGATGACTGTTCTTGCATATTAACGGAACTTCTTCTTCTTCTTCCTCCTCATCCTCATCAAGCACACTTCTGGCAACCCGAGCGTCGTCACAACCTCTGACATTGTCTTCGAGGATGGTGCTCACCAGGCCATCGCCGAGAAATAATGTGGAGGGGGCAACATCTTGCTCCAAGTATGATAACCGTTAGAGTCGTCTTTTCTTCTTTCTCTCCTCGTCAGGCACAGCTGGATGGTTCACTCGGTGGGATCGCTTGCGACGAGCACCTTCAGGTTTTTTCGATTTTTTCCTCGTCTTCACCAAGGTTCTGCCCAATCGCAACCACCATTGGCTCAGTGCGGGCAGAGTCGGATGATTCCCTAGCCAGCATGCTAAGAACAGCGTTCATATTAGCATCATCAGTACTGGTCGGCATATCAAAGTGGGTCTGCCTCTCGGCCTCGGGAAGATCCTAGAAGGGAGCTATGAAAGCCTCATTGTCCTCTGAGGAGGGTCGCACTCTATGGCCCAGACTGCCATCTCGAACATGAGGATTGGAAACGAAATCGGAAAAGAGACTCTGTGGGGGCAGATTCCAAGCAGAATAAGACGAGGGGGCACTAGCATTTGACACCTTGCCCCTTAACATCAAGTCAAGTTGGCTCAGCAGGTTCTCATAAGGAATTTGTCTGTTGGTAATTTGGGTAGGGTCGTTGACCCCAGTGTACAGATAAGCGGGGTAGACTCTGTCTTTCAGAGGCTGGATGTTCTTGAAAACAAAGTCAACGACCGCAACTTCAGTAGTCATGCCTCTATCTTTCAGCGAGCATATCTCAGCGAGCAGCACCTTGTATTCGGCTACCTCTGAACTGGTGGGGGACTCTATCCAGCTGGGCGTGTGGACGTCGGGCTGCCTCCCTGATCGAGGAGGGAGGGACTTGTTGTAGTTCTCCATGGTAAACCACTCAAGGCGCAAGCCTTTAATGCTGTCCTTAAGGGGGATGTCAAGATCCTCTACTTTCCTCCCCCGATGAAGCTCCAAACTGGCACCACCGACAAGTTGATGCTGTCCTCCGGCCATACCAGACCTACAATGGTAAAGATATCTCCAAAGCCCAAAGTGGGGAAGAATTCCAAGGAACGCCTTGCAAAGATGAAAGAAAATGGCAATTTGAAGAATAGAGTTGGGGTTTAGATGTGTAAGATTCAGATCGTAAAAATCAAGGAGGCCACAGAAAAATGGAGAAATAGGCAGGGCAAGCCCTCGGATGAGGAAAGGCACAAAGACGACGGCTTCGCGAGTGTCCTCTGTCGAAACGGTCACCCCACGCCAGATTCGCCAAGAACACAACTCCCTCTGCGGCAAAACCCCAGTCTCCACAAGATGCAAGAGATCAGACTCAGAAATAATGGACATATGGTTGCCGACAAATGGAAGCTGGATATTAGGGTCAATGGGTGGAATGATTGGGGCAACAATGCTCTGTCTCTTCCTCTTGGGGGCCATCACAATCTCTCGAGAGAAGTGGGAAGGCTCAAGAACTCAGAAAGCAGAGAAGCGGTGGAGGAGAAAAGCAAGAATTAGGGTTCGAAACTCAAGAAGACACGTCAGCATAAGTATAAATTGGCTCGATAAGTCGGGCGCAAAGAGTGCCAGATCATAACTCGGAAAGGCAAGGATCACAAACATCACTCGGCATTACCTCTAAAATGCCAGCGATCCTTCAAGCGCACAAACAAAAAAGCATGCAACAGTGGAACTGCATTTTTTATTTACTAAAGGGGTGTTCATCACAAACTTGAAGTCGACTCATTATGAGTCGACCTCTTCCATCCCTGGTCATTACATTACACTACATTATGCTACTCTACTAATTACACTACGCTATACTAATACTACTCTAATCCACTACTACTTACTACCACTTATTGCTAATACTACTGCTATCTATACTAATATTAAACTAGCAGCATTATGCCTCTGGCCTTGTCGCTGCCACCGTCACCGCCCTTGCCGCCGCCACCACCCTCGTTGTCACCGTCGCCCTTGCTGCCGTCACGGTCGCCTTTACTGCCGTCGCCGTCACACTTACTGCCGTCGCCGTCGTCGTTGTCCTTGTCGTCGTCGTCGCCATCGCCGCCGCCACCACCCTCGTCATCGTCGTCACCACCGCTGTTATCATCCTCATCGCCGTCACCGTCACCGCCGCTCTACTCCTTAGAATAGTCGGAGGAGTCCACCTCTTCCGAGGAGACCTCCTCCGAGTCATCCGATCTACCGGGCCCGACGCGCTCGATGGAGCGCTAGTATGCTCGGGCCGCAGTGGACAGTCCCATGGGGTCATCCGAATCCTTGGACAACTCCACTGGAAGGAAGGAGCGGGCGATCGATCATACTCGAAGGAGGCCTCCTCCGAGTACTCCGAGTCGCCAAAATCCTCCGATGGAGGACTTGGGGCACACTTGCATTTGCCATTGGCACGGCAAGGCAAGCCCCTACCCCTCCTACCCCTGGCCATGGTCGGGTGTAAAGTGAGGGAGTGAAGAAGAAGAAGAAGAAAGCAAGTGATCAAAGAACGAGTGAAGAAAACAGCCAGGGCAAGCAGGCTATTTAAAGAAGCCGGGGGTGACCGTCCACTTCCTACCCCGCTCGCTGAATAGTCGCAAGAATTCAATAGGCAATTCAAGTCGCTTGAAAAGAAGTTAGGCAACTGGCGTCGTTTCACGTAATACGACACCGGTTTGACCTAAGTCAACTGCTCAGGCAAATGATTACACCTCTCCGTCACATCAAGTTACTACTTCAGGACAATACAATAAACACTCTACGCACCAAGACAACCCTTGGGCACACCCATTGGGTGTGTCCCTAGAATTTTCAAAGATTTTCTGAAGAAGTGATATCCACAAAATATACGCAATGAATGTATCGCAACAAAAGGAGGAGATCGGCTGAGACGGGAGGAAGTTCAAATGTGGTTACTGAAGCATAAGTCCAATCAACAGAAGCATTGAAACACATTGCAGGGTAATGTCCAGCTGAGGGCCATCTACCTCAACTAGCCAGGTGTCCAATCTGTCACCAATCAAATTGATTTTAGACCTAACAAGGCATGGACAGATGGCATCGCTTGGTTATTCAGAAAATGTTGATTTCAAAAGCATAAGATGAAGACCTTTGAATGAATTATTTCTAAAATCCACTCAAAGCTCGGGGGCTACACCCATTGGGTGCACCTTAGTACCTTGAAGCCAAAATGCTGATTTCAAAATCATAAGATGAATACCTGAAAGGGAAATGTGCCCATGGGCCATTTCTAAGTATTTTTGGTGATTAAGTGACCAACACAAGTAGTTATGTGTTAAACTATGCCAAATGGTGGACAAAGTGCAAATCAATACAAAGGTATGATTCTAGACTTAGTACATTGGTTTTTGTGTACTAACATATTTGTCTAAGTGCTAGAATCAGAGAAAAGACAACTGGAAAAGACTTGGCTCGAGCAGCCAAGACTCTGCTCAGTCTGGGTGCATCGGACTGTCCGGTGGTGCACCGGACAGTGTCCGGTGCGCCAGGCTGGCTCTGGTGAAAAGCCCGCTCTCGGGAATTGAACGGCGGCGTACGGCTATAAATCACCGGACTGTCCGGTGGTGCACCGGACTGTCCGGTGAGCCAACGATCGGCCGAGCCAACGGTCGGCCGCGCAATCTGCGCGTGACGCGTGGCCGAGCCAACGGTCAAAAGGGGGCACCAGACTGTCCGGTGTGCACCGGACAGTGTCCGGTGCGCCAACGGCTCCAAATCTTCAACGGTCGGCTGCGCCAGAATAGGAAAGAGATCTGCACCAGAAAGTGTCCGGTGGTGCACCGGACTATCCGGTGCACCAGTCGACAGAAGGCAAGAATTGCCTTCCTGGATTGCTCTCAACGGCTCCTAGCTGCCTTGGGGCTATAAAAGGGACCCCTAAGCACACTCTGAGCATTCTTGATCATTTACACCTCGTCTTTGCGCACTCGTTTGACATTCTAAGTGATTTGAGCTTCGTTCTAGTGAGAACTTTGAGATATTCATTTGAGCTCAAGTCTTGGCCGTGTGTGTGTGTGCGTATTGCTGTGAACTTGTGTGTGTTTCTCATCCCATCCTTACTTCTGTGTTCATTTGTGATCATCTTTTGTAAGGGCGAGAGACTCCAAGTTGTGGAGATTCCTCGCAAACGGGATATAGTGAAAGGAAGAGAAACACCGTGGTATTCAAGTGGGTCTTTGGACCACTTGAAAGGGGTTGAGTGCAACCCTCGTCCGTTGGGACGCCACAACGTGGAGTAGGCAAGTGTTGGACTTGGCCGAACCACGGGATAAATCACAGTGCCTCTTTGGGTTGATCTTTTTGTGGTTATTGTGTTTCGCAAGAACTCCTCTCCAGCCACTTGGCTTTATTGCTCTAACACCTAATCAAGTTGGTGGCTTTAAGTTTCAAGTTTTTACAGGATCACCTATTCACCCCCCCTCTAGGTGCTCTCAATTGGTATCAGAGTCGTTCTCTTCAAGAAAGGGACTAATCGCCCGAAGAGATGGATCCTAAGGGAAAGGGGATGGTGGTCAACGACAATGAGAAGGAGTCCATCTTCAACGAGCCAAGGGACGTAAAAGTCAATGACTCTGGCTCAAGTCAAAAGAAGAAAGATGGAAAGAAGAAGAGGCGCATCAGGAAGGTTGTCTACTACGACAGTGACGAATCTTCCTCTTCTCAAAAGGACGATGAATACGAGGAGAAAAAGAAAACGGTTAACTCGAACTTTTCTTTTGATTATTCTCGTATTCCGCATAATTCAAATGCTCATTTTCTTTCCATTCCACTTGGTAAACCCCCACACTTAGATGGAGAGGACTACGGATTTTGGAGTCACAAAATGTGTAGCCACTTGTTTTCTCTTCATCCAAGTATATGGGAGATAGTAGAAAGTGGGATGCAATTTGATAGTTCCGATAACTCCATGTTTATCAATGAACAAATCCATAAAAATGCACAAGCTACTACTGTTCTTTTAGCATCCTTGTGTAGGGAAGAGTACAATAAGGTGAGCGGCTTGGACAATGCCAAGCAGATCTGGGACACCCTCAAGATCTCGCATGAGGGGAACGACGTCACCATGCTCACCAAGATGGAGTTGGTGGAAGGCGAACTAGGAAGGTTCACAATGATCAGGGGAGAGGAGCCAACTCAAACGTACAATAGGCTCAAGACTCTGGTCAACAAGATAAGAAGCTATGGAAGCATGAGATGGACGGACCACGACGTCGTCCGACTCATGCTAAGGTCCTTCACTGTCCTTGATCCTCATCTTGTAAACTCTATTCGTGAGAATCCTAGGTACATCAAGATGACGCCCGAGGAAATACTCGGAAAGTTTGTAAGCGGGCGAATGATGATCAAGGAGGCGAGGTACATTGATGAGGCGTTGAATGGCCCAATCTACGAGCCTCAAACTGTTGCTCTCAAAGAAACAAGTAGCAGGGAGACGCTACCTAGCAAGGTGGCGCAAGTTGAAGCGGCCGAGCTAAATGAAGATGAAATGGCCCTCATCATCAAGCGCTTCAAGACGGCGCTCAAAGGTCGCAAGGAGCACCCCAACAAGAGCAAGACGAAGGGAAAGCGCTCCTGCTTCAAGTGTGGTAAGATTGGTCACTTTATTGCTAACTGTCCCGATAATGATAGTGACCAGGAACAAGGGAAGAGTGGAAAGTGGGAAAAGAAGAAGACCTACAAAAAGGCAAAGGGGGAGGCACACCTTGGAAAGGAGTGGGATTTGGATTGCTCCTCGTCCGACTCCGACAATGAAGGACTCGCCGCCTCAGCCTTAAACAAGTCGGCTCTCTTCCCCAACGAGCATCACACATGCCTCATGGCAAAGGAGAAAAAGGTAAATACTAGAAGTACTATTACATATGCTTCTTCAAGTGATGATGAGTCTAGTGATGATGAAGTAGATTATGCTAGTTTATTCAAAGGTTTAGATAGAACTAAAATTGATAAGATCAATGAATTAATTGATGCCTTGAATGAGAAAAATAGATTGTTAGAAAAACAAGAGGATCTTTTATATGAAGAGCATGATAAATTTGGTAGTGCACAAAATTCTTTTGTTCTAGAAGTTAAAAGGAATGAAATGCTTTCTTGTTAATTATCTACTTGTCACGAGACTATTTCTAGTTTAAAAAGTGCTAATGATGATTTAAATGCTAAGCTAGAAGTAGCAAATAAATCTTGTGTAGAACATGTAGTGATTTGCAATAGGTGTAAGGACTTTAATGTTGATGCATGTGTTGAGCACCTTACTTCTATTGCAAAACTTAATGGTGAAGTGGCTAGTCTTAATGCCCAACTTAAGACTAGCAAAAATGAATTTGATGAACTAAAATTTGCAAGGGATGCATAGACTATTGATAGACACCCCTCAATCAAGGATGGACTTGGTTTCAAAAGGGAAGCCAAGAACTTAACAAGCCAAAGGACTCCCACTCTCACAAAGGAGAAAGGGAAGGCCCCTATGGCTAATAGTGCTCAAAAGAATCATGCATTTATTTATGATAGGAAATTTTCTAGAAATGTTCATCATAATAGGAGTTGTAATGCTTATGATTCAAATGTAATGTTTGCTTCAAGTTCTTCCTATATGCATGGTAGAAATATGCCTAGGAAAAATGTCACTCATGTTCCTAGGAAAATAGTTAATGAACCTTCTACAATTTATCATGCTTGCAATGCTTCCTTTGCAATTTGTAGAAAGGATAAGAAGGTGATTGCTAGGAAATTAGGGGTAAAATGCAAGGGAGATAAAACTTGCATTTGGGTCCCTAAGACCATTGTTACTAACCTTGTAGGACCCAACACAAGTTGGGTACCTAAGACCCAAGCCTAAATTTGCCTTGCAGGTTTATGCATCCGGGGGCTCAAGCTGGATTATCGACGGCGGATGCACAAACCACATGATGGGGGAGAAGAAGATGTTCACCTCTTACGTCAAGAACAAGGATTCCCAAGATTCAATCATATTCGGTGATGGAAACCAAGGCAAGGTTAAAGGCCTAGGAAAGATTGCTATTTCATTCGAGCACTCCATTTCTAATGTGTTTTTAGTTGAGTCGCTCGGGTATAACATGTTGTCTGTTAGTCAACTTTGTAATATGGGTTATAATTGCTTATTCACAAATGTAGACGTGTCTGTCTTTAGAAGAAGTGATGGTTCATTAGCTTTTAAGGGTGTACTAGACGGCAAACTTTATTTAGTTGACTTTGCAAAAGAGGAGGCCGGTCTAGATGCATGCTTAATTGCTAAGACTAGCATGGGCTGGCTGTGGCATCGCCGTTTAGCACATGTGGGGATGAAGAACCTTCACAAACTTCTAAAGGGAGAACATGTGTTAGGTCTAACAAATGTGTCTTTCGAAAAAGATAGACCTTGTGCAGCTTGTCAAGCAGGTAAACAAGTGGGAAATGCTCATCACAGCAAGAACGTGATGACTACATCAAGACCCCTAGAGCTGCTGCATATGGACCTCTTCGGACCCGTCGCCTACCTTAGCATCGGGGGAAGTAAGTATGGTTTAGTAATTGTTGATGATTTTTCCCGCTTCACTTGGGTATTCTTCTTGCAGGATAAATCTGAAACCCAAGGGACCCTCAAGCGCTTCCTAAGGAGAGCTCAAAATGAATTTGAGCTCAAGGTGAAAAAGATAAGGAGCGACAACGGGTCCGAGTTCAATAACCTTCAAGTGGAGGAGTACCTTGAGGAGGAAGGAATCAAGCACGAGTTCTCCGCTCCCTACACACCACAACAAAATGGTGTGGTAGAGAGGAAGAACAAGACTCATCGACATGGCAAGGACGATGCTTGGAGAGTTCAAGACGCCCGAGCGGTTTTGGTCGGAAGCCGTGAACACGGCTTGCCATGCCATAAACCGGGTCTACCTTCATCGCCTCCTCAAGAAGACTTCGTACGAGCTTCTAACCAGTAACAAACCCAATGTTTCATACTTTCGTGTATTTGGGAGTAAATGCTACATTCTAGTGAAAAAAGGTAGGAATTCCAAGTTCGCTCCCAAAGCTGTAGAAGGGTTTTTGTTAGGTTATGACTCAAATACAAAGGCGTATAGGGTCTTCAACAAATCATCGGGTTTGGTTGAAGTCTCTAGCGACGTTGTATTTGATGAGACTAATGGCTCTCCAAGAGAGCAAGTTGTTGATCTTGATGATGTAGATGAAGAAGACGTTCCAACGACCGCAATTCGCACCATGGCAATTGGAGATGTGCGGCCACAGGAACAAAAGGAGCAAGATCAACCTTCTTCCTCTACAATGGTGCAACCCCCAACTCAAGACTATGACCAGGTTCATCAAGAAGAGGCGTGTGATCAAGAGGGAGCACAAGATGATCATGTTATGGAGGAAGAAGCACAACATGCCCCTCCAACTCAAGTTCGAGCGATGATTCAAAGGAATCATCCCGTCGACCAGATATTGGGTGATATTAGCAAGGGAGTAACTACTCGCTCTAGATTAGTTAATTTTTGTGAGCATTACTTTTTTGTCTATTCTATTGAGCCTTTCAGGGTAGAAGAGGCCTTGCTAGATCCAGACTAGGTGTTGGCCATGCAGGAGGAGCTCAACAACTTTAAGATAAATGAAGTTTGGACACTGGTGCCACGACCCAAGCAAAACGTTGTGGGAACCAAGTGGGTGTTCCGCAACAAACAGGACGAGCACGGGGTGGTGACAAGGAACAAGGCACGACTTGTGGTAAAAGGTTATGCCCAAGTCGCAGGTTTGGACTTTGAGGAGACTTTTGCTCCTGTGGCTAGGCTAGAGTCAATTCGCATATTGTTACCTATGCCGCTCACCATTCTTTCAGGTTGTTCCAAATGGATGTGAAGAGCGCCTTCCTCAATGGGCCAATCAAGGAGGAGGTGTACGTAGAGCAACCCCCTGGCTTTGAGGATGAACGGTACCCCGACCACGTGTGTAAGCTCTCTAAGGCGCTCTATGGACTTAAGCAAGCCCCAAGAGTATGGTATGAATGCCTTAGAGACTTTTTAATTGCTAATGCTTTGAAGGTTGGGAAAGCCGATCCAACTTTATTCACTAAGACTTGTGATGGTGACTTATTTGTGTGCCAAATTTATGTCGATGACATAATATTTGGTTCTGAGAGCACCTAGAGGGGGGGTGAATAGGTGATCCTGTAAAAACTTCAAACTTAAGCCACAAAAACTTGTTAAGTGTTAGCACGATTATTGCCAAGTGGCTAAGGTGAAGTCTCAACAATCTCAACAAAACACAGTACCACAAGAGAATCAAGCACAGAGTGACACAGTGGTTTTATCCCGTGGTTCGGCCAAGACCAACGCTTGCCTACTCCACGTTGTGGCGTCCCAACGGACGAGGGTTGCAATCAACCCCTCTCAAGCGGTCCAAAGACCCACTTGAATACCACGGTGTTTTGTTTTCCTTTCACTATCCCGTTTGCAAGGAATCTCCACAAATTGGAGTCTCTTGCCCTTACAAGTATATGATCACAAATGAAACACAGAGTAAGGGAGGAAGCAACACACACAAATCCACAGCAAAAGCGCACACACACGGCCAAGAATCGAGCTCACAAGACTATCTCAGAGTTCTCACTTAGAACAGAGCTCGAATCACTTAGAAACACAAACGAATGCGCAGAGACTTAGTGTGGATGATCAAGAATGCTCAAAGGTTGCTTGTGTGTCTCCTCCATGCGCCTAGGGGCTCCTTTTATAGCCCCAAGGCAGCTAGGAGCCGTTGAGAGCAAATCCGGAAGGCCATCCTTGCCTTCTGTCGTCGGGGGCACCGGACAGTCCGGTGCACACCGGACACTGTCCGGTGCCCGATTTGTTTCCTTAAACGGCGAAGACGACCGTTGCAGACCGTTGGCAGATCTGGCGCTGTTGGCGCACCGGACATGTCCGGTGCACACCGGACAGTCCGGTGCCGTCTTCCGACCGTTGGCTCGGCCACGTGTCCCGCGCGGATTGCGCGGCCGACCGTTGGCCCTGGCCGACCGTTGGCTCACCGGACAGTCCGGTGCACACCGGACAGTCCGGTGAATTTTAGCCGTACGCCGCCGGCCAATTTCCCGAGAGCGGCCAGTTCGAGTCGCGCCAGCCTGGCGCACCGGACACTGTCCGGTGCACACCGGACAGTCCGGTGCTCCAGACCGAGCTGGGTCTTGGCAGCACACAGCCAAGTCCCTTCTCCTTTTCTCTATTCTTCTTCTTTCTGTTTCTAACACTTAGACAAATATATTAGTACTTAAAACCAATGTACTAAGGCTTAGAAACATACCTTTACTTCATGATTTTCACCTTGTTCATCCATGTACATAAATTCCCAATTAAGCACATGGGTTGGCACTCAATCACCAAAATACATAGAAATG
The DNA here is from genome assembly GCF_902167145.1 of Zea mays. Taxonomy (NCBI): domain Eukaryota; kingdom Viridiplantae; phylum Streptophyta; class Magnoliopsida; order Poales; family Poaceae; genus Zea; species Zea mays. Next base: position 85,786,899 of record NC_050100.1, on the reverse strand, counting down.
GCCCAAGGGCACATTTCCCTTTCAATCTCCCCCTTTTTGGTGATTTATGCCAACACAACATAAAGCAACTAGAACAAGTGCAAACTCACTTCAAATAAAATAAATTTAAGTTTTATTCAATTTTGGCATATATGGATCATCCTTTGCCACCACTTGGTTTGTTTTAGCAAATCAAACTCAAATCTCTATCTCTAAGTCAAACACACATGTTGAAGTATAAAGAGAGTCATTCCAAAAGAGATTGATCAAAGATTTCAAAAACTCCCCCTATTTCCCATAATCAATACTTCTCCCCACAAGAAGCCAACTTTTGACAAGAGAGACAATAAAAGCTTTTGACACAACAAAAACTCTATTCAAAATCTCTCAAGTGGTAGCTGATCCATTTATTGCTTTGGCCTTTATTTTCTCCCCCTTTGGCATCAAGCACCAAAACGGGATCAATCTTGGCCTTTTAACCCCATTGCCTCACCAAAGTCTTTAATTAAGAGCAAATGGCAATAAGATTTCATGAGATGAACTTGGAATTAGTTACCCTCTCATCGGAGTGCAGTGGAAGTCTTTCATGGTCCAAGTCCACCTTTTCCCTTTCAATCCTCCTTCGAGACTAAATTACCAAACTCAAGCACATGGTTAGTCTCAAAGGGTCAAGTTGTAACACATCTCCCCCTAAACATGTGCATCACTTTGCAACGGACTTGTGAGGTCCAGGGAGTGTTTGTACAACTTGAGCACCATAATAAGCAACATAATGCAAAAAGGAACATGATCAAAAGCATAACTACATGTATGCTACAATTCAATCCAGGTTCCGCGAATCTAAGACATTTAGCTCACTACGCAACCTGCAAAAGGTCTTCTCATCTAGAGGCTTAGTGAAGATATCGGCTAGCTGGTTCTCGGTGCTAACATGAAACACTTCGATATCTCCCTTTTGCTGGTGGTCTCTCAAAAAGTGATGCCGGATGTCTATGTGCTTTGTGCGGCTGTGCTCAACAGGATTCTCCGCCATGCGGATAGCACTCTCATTGTCACATAGGAGTGGGACTTTGCTCAGATTGTAGCCAAAGTCCCTGAGGGTTTGCCTCATCCAAAGTAGTTGCGCGCAACACTGTCCTGCGGCAACATACTCGGCCTCAGCGGTGGATAGGGCAACGGAAGTTTGTTTCTTAGAGTTCCATGACACCAGGGACCTTCCTAAGAATTGGCACGTCCCCGATGTACTCTTCCTATCGACCTTACATCCAGCATAGTCGGAGTCTGAGTGTCCAACTAAGTCAAAGATAGACCCCTTTGGATACCAGAGCCCGAAGCAAGGCGTAGCAACCAAATATCTAAGAATTCGCTTCACCGCCACTAAGTGACACTCCTTAGGATCGGATTGAAATCTAGCACACATGCATACGCTAAGCATAATATCCGGTCTACTAGCACATAAGTAAAGCAAAGAACCTATCATTGACCGGTATGCTTTTTGATCAACGGACTTACCTCCTTTGTTGAGGTCGGTGTGTCCGTCGGTCCCCATCGGAGTCTTTGCGGGCTTGGCGTCCTTCATCCCAAACCGCTTTAGCAGATCTTGCGTGTACTTCGTTTGGGAGATGAAGGTGCCGTCCTTGAGTTGCTTCACTTGGAACCCAAGGAAGTAGTTCAACTCGCCCATCATCGACATCTCGAATTTCTGCGTCATCACCCTGCTAAACTCTTCACAAGACTTTTGGTTAGTAGAACCAAATATTATGTCATCGACATAAATTTGGCACACAAACAAATCACCATTACAAGTCTTAGTAAAAAGAGTTGGATCGGCTTTCCCAACCTTGAAAGCATTAGCAATTAAGAAATCTCTAAGGCATTCATACCATGCTCTTGGGGCTTGCTTAAGTCCATAGAGCGCCTTAGAGAGCTTACACACATGGTCGGGGTACCGTTCATCCTCGAAGCCAGGGGGTTGCTCCACGTATACCTCCTCCTTGATTGGCCCGTTGAGGAAAGCGCTCTTCACATCCATTTGAAACAACCTGAAAGAATGGTGAGCGGCATATGCTAGCAAGATTCGAATTGACTCTAGCCTAGCCACAGGAGCAAAGGTCTCCTCGAAATCCAAACCTGCGACTTGGGCATAACCTTTTGCCACAAGTCGAGCCTTGTTCCTCGTCACCACCCCGTGCTCGTCCTGTTTGTTGCGGAACACCCACTTGGTTCCCACAACATTTTGCTTCGGACGAGGCACCAGTGTCCAAACTTCATTGCGCTTGAAATTGTTTAACTCCTCTTGCATGGCCAACACCCAGTCCGGATCTAGCAAGGCCTCTTCTACCCTGAAAGGCTCAATAGAAGAGACAAAGGAGTAATGCTCACAAAAATTAACTAATCGAGATCGAGTAGTTACTCCCTTGCTAATGTCACCCAGAATTTGGTCGACGGGATGATCCCTTTGAATCATCGCTCGAACTTGGGTTGGAGGTGCCGGTTGCGCTTCTTCCTCCATCACATGATCATCTTGTGCTCCCCCTTGATCACACGCCTCCTGTTGATGAACATGTTCATCGTCTTGAGTTGGGGGATTCACCATAGTTGAGGAAGAAGGTTGATCTTGCTCTTCTTGTTCCTGTGGTCGCACATCACCAATCGTCATGGTTCGTATAGCGGCCGTCGGAACATCTTCTTCATCTACATCATCAAGATCAACAACTTGCTCTCTTGGAGAGCCATTAGTCTCATCAAATACAACGTCGCTAGAGACTTCAACCAAACCCGATGATTTGTTGAAGACTCTATACGCCTTTGTATTTGAGTCATAACCTAACAAAAACCCTTCTACAGCTTTGGGAGCAAACTTAGAATTTCTACCCTTCTTTACTAGAATGTAGCATTTACTCCCAAATACACGAAAGTACGATACATTGGGTTTGTTACCGGTTAGTAGCTCATATGACGTCTTCTTGAGGAGGCGATGAAGGTAGACCCTGTTGATGGCGTGGCAAGCCGTGTTCACGGCTTCCGTCCAAAAGCACTCGGGGGTCTTGAACTCTCCTAGCATCGTCCTCGCCATGTCGATGAGCGTCCTGTTCTTCCTCTCTACCACACCATTTTGCTGTGGTGTGTAGGGAGCGGAGAACTCGTGCTTGATCCCTTCTTCTTCAAGGAACTCCTCCACTTGAAGGTTCTTGAACTCGGACCCGTTGTCGCTCCTTATCTTTTTCACTTTGAGCTCAAACTCATTTTGAGCCCTCCTGAGGAAGCGCTTGAGGGTCCCTTGGGTTTCAGACTTATCCTGCAAAAAGAACACCCAAGTGAAGCGGGAAAAGTCATCAACAATAACTAGACCATACTTACTTCCCCCTATGCTTAGATAGGCGACGGGTCCGAAGAGATCCATATGCAGCAGCTCCAGGGGTCTTGAAGTGGTCATCACATTCTTGCTGTGATGCGCTCCTCCCACCTGTTTCCCTGCTTGACAAGCTGCACAAGGTCTATCTTTTTCGAAATGAACATTGGTTAGACCTATCACATGTTCTCCCTTTAGAAGCTTGTGGAGGTTCTTCATCCCCACATGTGCTAAGCGGCGATGCCACAGCCAGCCCATGCAAGTCTTAGCCATTAAGCATGCATCTAGACCGGCCTCTTCTTTTGCAAAATCAACTAAATAAAGTTTGCCGTCTAATACACCCTTAAAAGCTAGTGAACCATCACTTCTTCTAAAGACAGACACATCTACATTTGTAAATAAACAATTATATCCCATTTGACATAATTGACTGACAGATAGCAAATTATATCCAAGACTCTCCACTAAGAATACATTTGATATAGAATGCTCATTAGAAATTGCAATTTTACCTAGCCCTTTTACCTTGCCTTGATTCCCATCACCGAATATGATTGAATCTTGGGAATCCTTATTCTTGACGTAGGAGGTGAACATCTTCTTCTCCCCCGTCATATGGTTTGTGCATCCGCTATCAATAATCCAGCTTGAACCCCCGGATGCATAAACCTGCAAGGCAAATTTAGGCTTGGGTCTTAGGTACCCAACTCATGTTGGGTCCTACAAGGTTAGTGCAAATATCCTTAGGGACCCAAATGCAAGTTTTGTCTCCCTTGCATTTTGCCCCTAACTTCCTAGCAACAATTTTCTTATCCTTTCTACAGATAGCAAAGGAAGCATTTAAAGCATAATAAATTGTGGAAGGTTCATTCACTACTTTCCTAGGAGCATGAATAACATTCCTTCTAGGCACATGATGAATAGCATTTCTTTTAGAAACAACATTTCTCCTAGTAACATTTCTATCATACACATAAGAGGAACTAGGAGCAAACATGGCATGAGAATCATAAACATATGAATCATAAGCATCATGACTTACATTTCTAGTTTGTTTTCTATCATGATACAAAAATGCATGGTTCCTTTTAGCACTAGTAGCCATAGGGGCCTTCCCTTTCTCCTTGGCGGGAATGGAAGCCTTATGGCTTGTTAAGTTCTTAGCTTCTCTCTTGAAGCCAAGTCCATCCTTAATTGAGGGGTGTCTACCAATTGTGTAGGCATCCCTTGCAAATTTTAGCTTATCGAAATCATTCTTGCTAGTCTTAAGTTGAGCATTAAGACTAGCCAGTTCATCATTAAGCTTGGAAATTGAAACTAGGTGTTCACTACAAGCATTAATGTCAAAGTCTTTACACCTAGTACAAATTTCAACATGTTCTACACAAGAATTGGATTTGTTTGCTACTTCTAATTTAGCATTTAAATCATTGTTGACACCTTTCAAAGTAGAAATGGTTTCATGACAAGTAGATAGTTCAAAAGAAAGCATTTCATTTCTCTTAACTTCTAAAGCATAGGATTTTTGTGCCTCAACAAATTTATCATGCTCTTCATACAACAAATCCTCTTGCTTTTCTAAAAGTATATTCTTTTCATTCAAGGCATCAATTAATTCATTAATTTTGTCTATCTTAGATCTATCTAAGCCCTTGAACAAACATGAATAATCTACTTCATCCTCATCACTAGATTCGTCCTCACTTGAAGAAGCATAGGTAGAGTTGCGAGTACATACCTTCTTCTCTCTTGCCATAAGGCATGTGTGACGCTCGTTGGGGAAGAGGGTTGATTTGTTGAAGGCGGTGGCGGCGAGTCCTTCATTGTCGGAGTCGGACGAGGAGCAGTCCGAGTCCCACTCCTTGCCTAGATGCGCCTCGCCCTTTGCCTTCTTGTAATGCTTCTTCTTTTCCCTCTTGTTCCCCTTTTCCTGGTCACTATCATTATCAGGACAGTTAGCAATAAAATGACCAAGCTTACCGCATTTGAAGCATGATCGCTTCCCCTTGGTCTTAGTCTTGCTCGGCTGTCCATTGCGACCCTTTAGCACCGTCTTGAATCTCTTGATAATGAGGGCCATTTCTTCTTCATTAAGACCGGCCGCCTCAATTTGCGCCACCTTGCTGGGTAGCGCCTCCTTGTTCCCTGTGGCTTTGAGAGCAAAAGGTTGCGGCTCGTTGATCGGTCCATTCAAGGCGTCGTCCACATACCTTGCCTCCTTGATCATCATTCGCCCGCTGACGAATTTTCCTAGGACTTCTTCGGGCGACATTTTGGTGTACCTGGGATTCTCACGAATATTATTCACCAAATGAGGATCAAGAACGGTAAAGGACCTGAGCATTAGTCGGACGACGTCGTGGTCCGTCCATCGCGTGCTTCCGTAGCTCCTTATTTTGTTGATAAGGGTCTTGAGCCGGTTGTATGTCTGAGTTGGCTCCTCGCCCCTTATCATCGCGAACCGTCCAAGCTCGCCCTCCACCAACTCCATCTTGGTGAGCATGGTGATGTCGTTCCCCTCGTGAGAGATCTTGAGGGTGTCCCATATCTGCTTGGCATTGTCCAAGCCGCTCACCTTATTGTATTCTTCCCTGCACAAAGATGCTAAGAGAACAGTAGTAGCTTGTGCATTTTTATGAATTTGTTCATTGATAAACATAGGGCTATCTGAGCTATCAAAGTTCATTCCATTCTCTACAATCTCCCATATGCTTGGATGGAGAGAGAATAGGTGACTACGCATTTTGTGGCTCCAAAATCCGTAGTCCTCTCCATCAAAGTGTGGGGGCTTGCCGAGTGGAATGGAGAGCAAATGAGAATGTGAACTTTGCGGAATACGAGAGTAGTCAAAAGAAAAGTTAGAATTAACCGGTTTCCTTTGTTTGTCGTAGTCGTCGTCCTTTTGGGAAGAAGAGGACTCATCGCTGTCGTAGTAGACGATCTCCTTGATGCGTCTTGTCTTCTTCTTCTTCCCATCTCTTCGCTTGTGGCCCGAGCCCGAGTCATTGGACTTGTCATCCCTTGGCTCGTTGACGAAGGACTCCTTCTCCTTGTCGTTGATCACAATTCCCTTCCCCTTAGGATCCATCTCTTCGGGCGGTTAGTCCCTTTCTTGAAGAGAACGGCTCCGATACCAATTGAGAGCACCTAGAGGGGGGGTGAATAGGTGATCCTGTAAAAACTTCAAACTTAAGCCACAAAAACTTGTTAAGTGTTAGCACGATTATTGCCAAGTGGCTAAGGTGAAGTCTCAACAATCTCAACAAAACACAGTACCACAAGAGAATCAAGCACAGAGTGACACAGTGGTTTTATCCCGTGGTTCGGCCAAGACCAACGCTTGCCTACTCCACGTTGTGGCGTCCCAACGGACGAGGGTTGCAATCAACCCCTCTCAAGCGGTCCAAAGACCCACTTGAATACCACGGTGTTTTGTTTTCCTTTCACTATCCCGTTTGCAAGGAATCTCCACAAATTGGAGTCTCTTGCCCTTACAAGTATATGATCACAAATGAAACACAGAGTAAGGGAGGAAGCAACACACACAAATCCACAGCAAAAGCGCACACACACGGCCAAGAATCGAGCTCACAAGACTATCTCAGAGTTCTCACTTAGAACAGAGCTCGAATCACTTAGAAACACAAACGAATGCGCAGAGACTTAGTGTGGATGATCAAGAATGCTCAAAGGTTGCTTGTGTGTCTCCTCCATGCGCCTAGGGGCTCCTTTTATAGCCCCAAGGCAGCTAGGAGCCGTTGAGAGCAAATCCGGAAGGCCATCCTTGCCTTCTGTCGTCGGGGGCACCGGACAGTCCGGTGCACACCGGACACTGTCCGGTGCCCGATTTGTTTCCTTAAACAGCGAAGACGACCGTTGCAGACCGTTGGCAGATCTGGCGCTGTTGGCGCACCGGACATGTCCGGTGCACACCGGACAGTCCGGTGCCGTCTTCCGACCGTTGGCTCGGCCACGTGTCCCGCGCGGATTGCGCGGCCGACCGTTGGCCCTGGCCGACCGTTGGCTCACCGGACAGTCCGGTGCACACCGGACAGTCCGGTGAATTTTAGCCGTACGCCGCCGGCCAATTTCCCGAGAGCGGCCAGTTCGAGTCGCGCCAGCCTGGCGCACCGGACACTGTCCGGTGCACACCGGACAGTCCGGTGCTCCAGACCGAGCTGGGTCTTGGCAGCACACAGCCAAGTCCCTTCTCCTTTTCTCTATTCTTCTTCTTTCTGTTTCTAACACTTAGACAAATATATTAGTACTTAAAACCAATGTACTAAGGCTTAGAAACATACCTTTACTTCATGATTTTCACCTTGTTCATCCATGTACATAAATTCCCAATTAAGCACATGTGTTGGCACTCAATCACCAAAATACATAGAAATGGCCCAAGGGCACATTTCCCTTTCAGGTTCTACTAACCAAAAGTCTTGTGACGAGTTTAGCAGGGTGATGACTCAAAAGTTTGAAATGTCGATGATGGGCGAGTTGAACTATGTAACACCCCTGGTGTTACTATAACTAAAACTTGAGCATGGCATCATAAGCATTGGCATTGCATATGTGTGACACACTTAGAGTGCATTCACTAGGCAAAAATTTCAAACAAGTTGTATTGTTTTAATGTTTTTGCAAATGGAACCCTGGATAGGAAGCTTAACCCTAAATAGTGGTTAAAGGGGTAAAACTTAACCCAAGTTAAGAAAACCTAAAGACTTTAGGGTAAAAGTCATAAAATGACCCCAAGAATAAACTTGAATCACATTTATACCCCTAAGGTACCAAAAACCCTAATTGGAACCCTGGAAAAACCCTGAAACCAAACCCTAGGGGTCTATGTGCAAAAATAGTGCACATTTGGACTAAGGTGTGAAAACAACTATGTTAAAGCATGTTAAGTCATATGGTTCACAAAATTAGGGATTTGCAAGTGGAACCCTAAGTTTTGGGTTTATTTGCAAAAAGTACCACTTGACCTCTATATAGCCTAAGTCTGAAATTCAGTGTTAAAGGCTCCACTTTGGGGCTTTGTAACTTTCAAAGCATAAGGTTTTTGCCCTAGGTCACCACATCAAAGTTGAAGACCAAACATAGGAGAACAACTTTGCTTAAAGGTGTGGGCTTTGTTGTTAAGAAAAATCCAGAGATAATTAAGCCCAAGGTTGGACTGTCATGTTGATACAATCTGAATTTCAGATGGACAGTGACTTGGATCCAAGTTTGAGAGCCAATTTAGCCCTGATCCAGAGAGAATCTGTCTTGGAGTGCTATAATAAAGATGTAACTGATTTGTAGCTCTCCAACTTTACTGCAGAGCATGGAATATGTTACCATAGGGATTTGTGAGCAAATCGAGCCTAAATATTGGCTGTCAGGCCAACTGAATGGTTTAGTCGATGGTACAGTAACCTGCTTGGGTTCAGAGCACTTCACCGCCGTCGATCACTCCTCCGCCGCAATACGTGTCGCCGGCGTTGGGATTCACGCTCGGGTGGATGGATAACATCGCGAGAGGAAAGATCTTTGTCGTCGGTGGGCTGGAGGTCACTCCGGTGACTCACCGTCACCATCTCCTTTCTGTTTTGCGGCTGAGCAGATAAGCTCGCCGGGGAACCACCGTCGCACGACCTTGCGCCACGTATCTGAGTACCTCCACCGCATCGCCGCGCTTCGTTTTAGCTTCCCGCCGATCACCGGAGTTGTCGCCACGACGGTTGCCACGAGATCACTTGTACCAGTAGCCTTTTTCCTCTCCGGCCGCCACCGCGCTTAACCCAAATTCCCGGCCACCGCTATCGCCCCCTATAAATTGAAGCCACCGTGAGCTCTGCAAGGTCATCACGCACCCAGCCACCAGAAATCGTCCTCAATCGTTCGCCTGAGAGCTCGAATTTTGGATTCTTCCCCAATTCGGTTTCCGCCGCCACGATGAACACCTCCCCGTGGCCAGCCCAACTCAGGTTAGTCCCAGTGTCCCAGTTGCTTGTTCTAGAGTCCTTAGACCCTCTTCAAGCTCTATGACCCACCTAATTGAGCTAGACCACCCTGGGTTGTCGTGAACGCTCGTGTTCTTCCCCGATACCCGCGGTCACCGAGGCCAGCGCAAACTGAATAGCCATTCCTGGAATTAGAGGAGGGAAAACGCTCACTAGATCTTGAATTTGGGTTCGGCCAAAGATGGGCGCCAGTCTTTGAGCAATTTGTCCGATGCGCGTGCTCGTCGGAGTTCCGCACGACGCCGTCCGCCGTCGAGGGTGTCGGCGTGTAAAAGAATTAGAACACAGGGGCCTTTCTGATAATGTCAGTGACTCCCCGAAATAGTGCAAGGGTTTCTTCTGTGTTTATTCAAGGCGCCAGGGTCGTTTGTGCAAAGTCGCCTTAGTCATGCGCGCGCGAGCACGATTTTCCCTCTGGGCTGGGCCGTATGGGTTGCTTCTGGCCGAGCACTGTTTAACTTTTCTCCTTTTCTTTTTCAGTAGAGCTTTGAAAACCTATAGAAAATGGTAGAAAAATCCTAAAAATATGAGACCAATTTTCTTAGAACCCTAATTTCCTGTAGTATTTAATAAAAATAAACTCATGATTTTTAGATCAAATAGGGAATTCTAGAGTATTTAAAATAGCCTAAACTACTGGTTCTGTATTTTTAGAAAATAGATAATGATCCCAAAATTGCCCAAACTTTTTATGTGAGCTTTTCACATTATTTAGAAGCCATGGGTAGAGTTTGGTTTGATTTGAACATTGTTTGATAACTAGAACCCAAAACCACCCCCTGCCCTTTGAACTCCTTTACTGACTCCGGAAACCCTAAGTTCTCGGAGTTCCGTGAAGGAAAGTTGTATTCAAGACATAGATAATAAGTTTATATTATATTTGCATCCTCATGCACATTACATGGCATCCATTCTTATATATATACCTATATGGTTATATTTAGAAAACGAAGAAGAGAGTGAAGTGACTCAAGAGAAGACACCACCACCTTTGGAATCTCGGGCAAGAACTTGGCTCTACTTCGACATCTGCGGGTCCGAGCCTGATTCACCTGTGAACAAAGGCAAGCCCCGGTGCATGCAACCCCTTTCCTTGTGTTTTTAAATACTTTTCGCACACTTAAGTCTAGTGAAATGTGCATTAGGTTCATAGGAATTGCTTGAAACCCTTTGATGCATTGCTTTCCTTGATATCCATACCTTTATAGATACTTCTGTGAAGTATCAAAATATGATTTACAAAATGCTTAGCCTTGCTTAGATCTTGTGGATAGAGGTTGTCCTTAATTTAACTCGAGAAAGGATGGCTTCTACCTGCAAGAATATTTTCATTTGGAGCAATGGTGGGATCTTACTGCAAAGCCCCCTGTGATGCTCTTTTCATCCTTGGGAACAGAAACAATCCTAAGGATGGAAGTATGTAAATCGAGACTTGGGGTAGGAACAGGTGATGTTCTACCCAGGTTGATTAAGGATTAACGTGTATGTAGGCTTGATGATCGAGGACCCTTTAACTGGTCACATGCCTCGTCATGGGTAAGCCTTGCCTCGGGCAGACTAAGGCCGGAATAAGATAACACGAAATGGGCGTGGAGCGGTGGCGAGAGTAGCGTGTACCCTCCGTGGCAAGAGGCTGGACGGTGGTGTATCTGTGCTCTCGGTTTGCGTGAACCTGATCCGGTCTTAAGAACCCCGGTGGCGGGTTGACATATGCAAGGGTTAAGTGCTACATATGTCGTGTGATTGGAGATCCTCAGCTGAGTATAATCGATTCGGATCGCCGTACCTTCGCGGTTATGAAGACTTGGTCACTACCCTGCAACCTAAAGTCAGGATGTGAACACTATGGATAAAAATGATGTTGTATGGATGAGATGTTGAAATTAGACTAGATGCAAATAGAGTCTATTAATACTTAATATGGCGTTAAAAGATTGAAAGTAAGGACTCACTTTAGTAAGCTGCTTCTGCAAAAGTATAAGTTGATTTTTGCTAAAGCCTCTCCTTGACTCCTATTTATCCAGCATACCCTTGAGAGTCTTTTCCTTAGTCGGGTAAGACTTGCTGAGTAATTCCATACTCAGGGTTTATCCCTTTGTTGTTTTTAGGTAAGGAAGCGACAAATTTTCGTTGCTTTTGCTCCAAGGTGGTATCTAATGAAGAAAAACAAGAATGAAGATACGGGAGGACTTGGTCCTCCACATAGGATCTTTTTGTTTGATAGTTATTGGGAGGAGTTTTTGCCTCCCTTGATATGTGTACTCAGCACTCGTTTATAGCTCTGGTCTGTAATAAGTAACTTGATCTTACTTTCTAAATAAATGTAAGTTTATGTAATTGCTTCCGCACTTCTATATCTCCGATGTTCTGTAATGTCTGCAAGACGGGTGAAACATTCCTGGTAAGGTAAGGAAAGATACCAAACTTGTCAAGTAACTTAGGAACATCTACAGGGTGTCTGATGTCCGTTGGACAAGGACAACTGTAGGTGGGCCTAATTACTTGGGAGGTTCCGTCACAGCTGGTATCGGAGCGTAGCCCTTCTTTGCAGATGTTATGAGGCATCTTCAAAAGGATTTTTAAAAGTCTTACCTAAAAAACTCTTTTCTCTTCTTACCTGAGTATTCTGAAGAGTCTATCTTAAAGACCAGATAGGAAGAGTGCAATGTATAGAAGGTATGAATCAACTAAGGTTGATTCTGTAATTACACATGCATCATGTCATACAAACTTTAAGTTAAACCCCCTGCGTAGCTAGTTTAGTACATGATTCATCTACCTTGTTCATACATCCTTAGTGAATAGAGTGTATCCGTTGCCCTTCTCTATAGATGAATCAACAAGAAGATCCTACAGGAGTTGGAGAGTTTCTACGAGATTTTGGTGTTCCAGTGGTCCTGTGGCGACTACTTCAAGAGGTCGGATATACCGAAGCACCCAAGTACCAGTGGTCACGCACTGTTCTTAGAGGACAACCGTGGTATGAGGTAGTAGTGCGTATTCCAGAACGTGCTAGAAAACCATCTTGGCCGTATTGGATGTTCCATGCCGAAGGAATGACTCCTTGGGAGGGTGCTCAGGTAGCTGCCTAAGAGGTACTAACAACCATTTGTTACCAGAAAAGGGATGAAATACAAGCCACATCTATGAAGTTGTTCCCTGCAGTTGCCTTAAGTGACCCGTTGGTGTATCATCACCAGGCCCGATTAATGGAAAGCATTCCTATTGGGCAGGATTCTGTTGAATCGGCATCTGCTCGAGTTTTGATGGCCGTACTAGAGTTGCAACTTACTCGGGGGCACAGTCGTCAAAAGTGGCAGCAGTTGTACACTGGGAGCTATGCAGCATTTAAGATGATGGAAAAAGCCAAGAACAGTGCTTGTACTCAAGCACAAGAACGATTTGAGGAAACGAAGGTTCAAGCGGAACAGGTTATTGGACTAGAGCATCAGGTGACAGAACTTCAGATGCAACACCAAGCTGATCAGAATCGCATTAAGGAGCTTGAGCATCAGCTAACTAATGCTCATTCTAAATTAAAAATTTTGAGTAAGCAACAAGAAGAAATTTGTCTGTATGTTGTTGCTGTTAGAGAAGACCTTAAGGAAACCATGAGCTTCATAAGCCATCAGGATCAGGCGATCAAAGAATTGAATCGTGCTCATCCCATGGAGTTTCAAGTAGCACAACGGCTTGTCAACCATCTGCAGCAAGCAGTGCATAGGCTCAATGTTGCCTTTTATCCTACTCCTACACCGGCGGACTAAGGGTTCCTTGGAAGATTGACAACAAACATCTGGCAGATGGTGTAGCTAGAGAAGATATAGTAGATCAATGTAATAAGGTAGGTGTAGATAGACCAGCTTGGTAATAAAAACAGGTTAAACTTTGTTGAAAAGAGTTTTCCTGTTTCACCTGGATCATGTAACATGTGAGCTTTTATATGACTATGGTGTAAGAAACGACTGCCGGTTTTGAAGCAACTTTTAATATCTATAGTAGTTTCTCAAAATTCAAGAGTTAAGATGGCTATTCCTTTGGATATTCCATGTGGATCACCATGTTGCCTTATTAACCTAACCTAGGAAAGACATGTTATCTATCGAAGGCCTACCAACTTAATCCTTGACCTGGTGATCCCTATGATGGGCATAGAAATATGCTTGGGCTGAATTAACAGTCTCCCATCATACTTCTTTCATCAAGTTTAGGTTATGGCCATGCCTTGTTCACTTCCTCGGGCCATGATCTATTTGGATCATACTTACAGGTGGAGTCTCTTTTGTACCTTGTCATCCTTGATCAGTCTATTTGTGTTGTGTGAGATTCCTTATTGGTTATGTCTGGTATTGGCGTTATGACTAAAATTGATGATGCTGGGCAAAAACCGAGGGCCTCTTGTGGGTATACACACAAGGTTGTGCTGCTCGATGCACGTTTGTATCATAGTTAGTAGTCATAATCCATTATGAGATTATATCAATATGTTATCTCTACGCAAATCGTTCTTATCACGTGAGATCCATTATTGGTGCCAGTTTTGTAATGGTGTCATGGTTAAGAACTTATGGTACCGCGGCGAAACTGAGAGCCTCCTGTGAATGTACACACAGGATTCTGCTGCTTGGCGCATGTTGGTATCGAAGTCTCTGGTCATGATCCATTGTGAAACTACACTGATGTGTGATCTTCTGTGGACTCCTTCCTTAAAACAGTTTCTTGTTGTTTGTAAAGAGATCAAGCAACATCTGTCATTTACATTGGATCAAAAGGCCATACCACTTTCATGTGTGGTCTTATTTCTTTTGATCTTGGTAGTGACTACTCATATAAGTCCCCTTTGCATCCTTTGTGTAAAGGTGAAGCCTTGGATCTTTTTAGTGTTGAATAACAACTGATTAGATCCCAAAATGAAGACTGGTTTTCCCTGCTGCTGAAATGCAGGAGTTTGTTCATTCGCTTTCCTAATTAATCCATGTATTCCCTAACCAAGTGGATAATTCATCTTGCATGAAGAAACGGATGAACAACCTGACCAAATGAATTTCTATCCAAATGCATGACCTTTGGCTTGCAAATGTGAACTCTCAACCCTTGGCTTACCGATGGTACTGAGAGGACTTGCTCAATGTCAAAAGTAGTTCAACAAGTTGGTTTTGACTAACTTGTAACTGCCCGTTGAACGAATGTTGAGTTTAGCGATCGTTTTATCGAGTTATCTAAACTCACTTTGGTTCAACCTACCCTAAAGAAAGTACTTACCAAAATGAGATTAAGTCAGCCAGTAGCCACCTAATCATCGCTCTAGTCGTGCCTCGACCGTCTCACACGTGTTTTTCCTGCATGTGTGATCATGCCGATCCATGACTAGTGCTGGATAAAATGGACTGGTTGCAAAATCCGCATTTTTAGATCCCTCCACTGGTGATTTTTCTTGGATCAATATCACCTTTCGTGAATTCGGATTCCCTGGCTAACACGAGTCAACTGTGATGTTATTCGACATTCACACCCGTCTCGTGTGCTATGAACCTACTGTAACCACTTGTTGGTAAACCTCTTCTTGTGTGTTTTACCCAAGATGGTGCATCTGATTCTATTTGGGTAAAGTTGCATAATTGCCACCCAACAGACTCAAATAGTACAGTGTCATCCGAAGAAGCGAGTTGCACACATGGAACCTTATGTGTTCTTCTGGTGGGCAAACATGCAAATTGAAATTGCACACTATGTGGCTAGATGTGACACTTGTAAACATGTCAAGGCCATATACATGAAGACTGCTGGTCCATTACAGTCTCTACCAATACCAACATGGAAATGGGAAGATATTATATGGACTTCATCATGGGATTACTCAGGACTACAAAAGGGTATGACTCCATCTGGGTTGTTGTTGATCGGCTTACGAAAATTTCTCATTTTCTGCCAGTCAAGACTGATTACCCAGTTACTGTCTATGCCCAATTGTACATTGTTCGTATTCTTAGTCTGCACGGTGTTCCGAAAACCATAGTGCCGGATCGTGGATCGCAATTCGTATCCAAATTCTGGGAAGAACTTCATAAATCCCTGGGTACTAAACTGCTCCACAGTTCGGCCTATCATCCTCAAACCAGTGGACAGACTGAAAGAGTCAATCAAATACTGGAAGATATGTTGCGGGCATGTGTTCTGGAATTCCCACAGAAATGGGGTGAAAGTTTGTCCTTAGCGGGATTCTCATATAATAATAGCTATCAAAAAGTATCAAGATGGCACCCTTCGAAGTTTTATATGAACGACGATGTCGTACTCCGCTAAATTGGTCTGAACCTGTAGAAAGATGCTTCTTTAGACCTGATATGGTGAAAAAGGTCGAAGAAAAGGTTCAGAAAATTATTCATAATCTGAAGAAAGCACAAGCTCGTCAGAAGAGTTATGCAGACACACGACGAATGCCCTTATATTTCCTGAAAGGAGACTATGTTTACCTAAAGGTCTCACCAATGAAAGGTGTATCGCGTTTCGGGGTTAAAGGGAAACTTGCACCCAGGTACATTGGTCCATTCCTAGTGCTTGAGCAATGTGGGCCAGTGGCATACCGACTTCAACTACCCGAAACATTGTCTGCTGTGCATAATGTGTTCCACGTGTCACAATTGAAGAAGTGTCTTCGGGTTCCTGATCGAATCGTTGAAGTAACTGATGTTGTCCTGGAACCAGATTTAACATACTCGGAACATCCTATTCGAGTTCTGGATCAAAGGGACAGGATCACCCGAAGAAGGACTCTCAAGTTCTACAAGATACAGTGGAACCAACATTCTGAAGATGAGGCTACATGGGAAACTCAAGACTTCTTGAATAAGAATTTCCCAGGCTTTCTAGCCTCATGTAAATTGTAAAGCCTGTATAGTTGTTGTAATAAAGAAGTAACCCCCACATCACCCCTGCCTTGTACCAAAATTAAGGAAATAAAAATGTGATGTGTTTCCTTTACCATTACCTACCCTAGGATTTTTAATCTCGGGACGAGATTCTTTTATGGGGTGAAGGATGTAACACCCCTGGTGTTACTATAACTAAAACTTGAGCATGGCATCATAAGCATTGGCATTGCATATGTGTGACACACTTAGAGTGCATTCACTAGGCAAAAATTTCAAACAAGTTGTATTGTTTTAATGTTTTTGCAAATGGAACCCTAGATAGGAAGCTTAACCCTAAATAGTGGTTAAAGGGGTAAAACTTAACCCAAGTTAAGAAAACCTAAAGACTTTAGGGTAAAAATCATAAAATGACCCCAAGAATAAACTTGAATCACATTTATACCCCTAAGGTACCAAAAACCCTAATTGGAACCCTGGAAAAACCCTGAAACCAAACCCTAGGGGTCTATGTGCAAAAATAGTGCACATTTGGACTAAGGTGTGAAAACAACTATGTTAAAGCATGTTAAGTCATATGGTTCACAAAATTAGGGATTTGCAAGTGGAACCCTAAGTTTTGGGTTTATTTGCAAAAAGTACCACTTGACCTCTATATAGCCTAAGTCTGAAATTCAGTGTTAAAGGCTCCACTTTGGGGCTTTGTAACTTTCAAAGCATAAGGTTTTTGCCCTAGGTCACCACATCAAAGTTGAAGACCAAACATAGGAGAACAACTTTGCTTAAAGGTGTGGGCTTTGTTGTTAAGAAAAATCCAGAGATAATTAAGCCCAAGGTTGGACTGTCATGCTGATACAATCTGAATTTCAGATGGACAGTGACTTGGATCCAAGTTTGAGAGCCAATTTAGCCCTGATCCAGAGAGAATCTGTCTTGGAGTGCTATAATAAAGATGTAACTGATTTGTAGCTCTCCAACTTTACTGCAGAGCATGGAATATGTTACCATAGGGATTTGTGAGCAAATCGAGCCTAAATATTGGCTGTCAGGCCAACTGAATGGTTTAGTCGATGGTACAGTAACCTGCTTGGGTTCAGAGCACTTCACCGCCGTCGATCACTCCTCCGCCGCAATACGTGTCGCCGGCGTTGGGATTCACGCTCGGGTGGATGGATAACATCGCGAGAGGAAAGATCTTTGTCGTCGGTGGGCTGGAGGTCACTCCGGTGACTCACCGTCACCATCTCCTTTCTGTTTTGCGGCTGAGCAGATAAGCTCGCCGGGGAACCACCGTCGCACGGCCTTGCGCCACGTATCTGAGTACCTCCACCGCATCGCCGCGCTTCGTTTTAGCTTCCCGCCGATCACCGGAGTTGTCGCCACGACGGTTGCCACGAGTTCACTTGTACCAGTAGCCTTTTTCCTCTCCGGCCGCCACCGCGCTTAACCCAAATTCCCGGCCACCGCTATCGCCCCCTATAAATTGAAGCCACCGTGAGCTCTGCAAGGTCATCACGCACCCAGCCACCAGAAATCATCCTCAATCGTTCGCCTGAGAGCTCGAATTTTGGATTCTTCCCCAATTCGGTTTCCGCCGCCGCGATGAACACCTCCCCGTGGCCAGCCCAACTCAGGTTAGTCCCAGTGTCCCAGTTGCCTGTTCTAGAGTCCTTAGACCCTCTTCAAGCTCTATGACCCACCTAATTGAGCTAGACCACCCTGGGTTGTCGTGAACGCTCGTGTTCTTCCCCGATACCCGCGGTCACCGAGGCCAGCGCAAACTGAATAGCCATTCCTGGAATTAGAGGAGGGAAAACGCTCACTAGATCTTGAATTTGGGTTCGGCCAAAGATGGGCGCCAGTCTTTGAGCAATTTGTCCGATGCGCGTGCTCGTCGGAGTTCCGCACGACGCCGTCCGCCGTCGAGGGTGTCGGCGTGTAAAAGAATTAGAACACAGGGGCCTTTCTGATAATGTCAGTGACTCCCCGAAATAGTGCAAGGGTTTCTTCTGTGTTTATTCAAGGCGCCAGGGTCGTTTGTGCAAAGTCGCCTTGGTCATGCGCGCGCGAGCACGATTTTCCCTCTGGGCTGGGCCGTATGGGTTGCTTCTGGCCCAGCACTGTTTAACTTTTCTCCTTTTCTTTTTCAGTAGAGCTTTGAAAACCTATAGAAAATGGTAGAAAAATCCTAAAAATATGAGACCAATTTTCTTAGAACCCTAATTTCCTGTAGTATTTAATAAAAATAAACTCATGATTTTTAGATCAAATAGGGAATTCTAGAGTATTTAAAATAGCCTAAACTACTGGTTCTGTATTTTTAGAAAATAGATAATGATCCCAAAATTGCCCAAACTTTTTATGTGAGCTTTTCACATTATTTAGAAGCCATGGGTAGAGTTTGGTTTGATTTGAACATTGTTTGATAACTAGAACCCAAAACCACCCCCCTGCCCTTTGAACTCCTTTACTGACTCCGGAAACCCTAAGTTCTCGGAGTTCCGTGAAGGAAAGTTGTATTCAAGACATAGATAATAAGTTTATATTATCTTTGCATCCTCATGCACATTACATGGAATCAATTCTTATATATATACCTATATGGTTATATTTAGAAAACGAAGAAGAGAGTGAAGTGACTCAAGAGAAGACACCACCACCTTTGGAATCTCGGGCAAGAACTTGGCTCTACTTCGACATCTGCGGGTCCGAGCCTGATTCACCTGTGAACAAAGGCAAGCCCCGGTGCATGCAACCCCTTTCCTTGTGTTTTTAAATACTTTTCGCACACTTAAGTCTAGTGAAATGTGCATTAGGTTCATAGGAATTGCTTGAAACCCTTTGATGCATTGCTTTCCTTGATATCCATACCTTTATAAATACTTCTGTGAAGTATCAAAATATGATTTACAAAATGCTTAGCCTTGCTTAGATCTTGTGGATAGAGGTTGTCCTTAATTTAACTCGAGAAAGGATGGCTTCTACCTGCAAGAATATTTTCATTTGGAGCAATGGTGGGATCTTACTGCAAAGCCCCCTGTGATGCTCTTTTCATCCTTGGGAACAGAAACAATCCTAAGGATGGAAGTATGTAAATCGAGACTTGGGGTAGGAACAGGTGATGTTCTACCCAGGTTGATTAAGGATTAACGTGTATGTAGGCTTGATGATCGAGGACCCTTTAACTGGTCACATGCCTCGTCATGGGTAAGCCTTGCCTCGGGCAGACTAAGGCCGGAATAAGATAACACGAAATGGGCGTGGAGCGGTGGCGAGAGTAGCGTGTACCCTCCGTGGCAAGAGGCTGGACGGTGGTGTATCTGTGCTCTCGGTTTGCGTGAACCTGATCCGGTCTTAAGAACCCCGGTGGCGGGTTGACATATGCAAGGGTTAAGTGCTACATATGTCGTGTGATTGGAGATCCTCAGCTGAGTATAATCGATTCGGATCGCCGTACCTTCGCGGTTATGAAGACTTGGTCACTACCCTGCAACCTAAAGTCAGGATGTGAACACTATGGATAAAAATGATGTTGTATGGATGAGATGTTGAAATTAGACTAGATGCAAATAGAGTCTATTAATACTTAATATGGCGTTAAAAGATTGAAAGTAAGGACTCACTTTAGTAAGCTGCTTCTGCAAAAGTATAAGTTGATTTTTGCTAAAGCCTCTCCTTGACTCCTATTTATCCAGCATACCCTTGAGAGTCTTTTCCTTAGTCGGGTAAGACTTGCTGAGTAATTCCATACTCAGGGTTTATCCCTTTGTTGTTTTTAGGTAAGGAAGCGACAAATTTTCGTTGCTTTTGCTCCAAGGTGGTATCTAATGAAGAAAAACAAGAATGAAGATACGGGAGGACTTGGTCCTCCACATAGGATCTTTTTGTTTGATAGTTATTGGGAGGAGTTTTTGCCTCCCTTGATATGTGTACTCAGCACTCGTTTATAGCTCTGGTCTGTAATAAGTAACTTGATCTTACTTTCTAAATAAATGTAAGTTTATGTAATTGCTTCCGCACTTCTATATCTCCGATGTTCTGTAATGTCTGCAAGACGGGTGAAACGTTCCTGGTAAGGTAAGGAAAGATACCGAACTTGTCAAGTAACTTAGGAACATCTACAGGGTGTCTGATGTCCGTTGGACAAGGACAACTGTAGGTGGGCCTAATTACTTGGGAGGTTCCGTCACAAACTACTTCCTTGGGTTCCAAGTGAAGCAACTCAAGGACAACACCTTCATCTCCCAAACAAAGTACACGCAAGACTTGATCAAGCGGTTTGGGATGAAGGACGCCAAGCCCGCAAAAACTCCAATGGGAACTGACGGACACGTCGACCTCAACAAAGGAGGTAAATCCGTTGATCAAAAAGCATACCAGTCTATGATAGGTTCCTTGCTTTACTTATGTGCTAGTAGACCGGATATTATGCTTAGTGTATGCATGTGTGCTAGATTTCAATCTGATCCAAGGTAGTGTCACTTAGTGGCCGTGAAGCGAATTCTTAGATATTTAGTCGCTACGCCTTGCTTCGGGATCTGGTATCCAAAGGGGTCTACCTTTGACTTAATTGGATATTCAGACTCCAATTATGCTGGATGTAAGGTTGATAGGAAGAGTACATCAGGGGCGTGCCAATTCTTAGGAAGGTCCCTGGTGTCTTGGAGTTCTAAGAAACAAACTTTCGTTACCCTATCCACCGCTGAGGCCGAGTATGTTGCCGCAGGTTAGTGTTGCACGCAACTACTTTGGATGAGGCAAACCCTTCGGGACTTTGGCTACAATCTGAGCAAAGTCCCACTCCTATGTGATAATGAGAGTGCTATCCGCATGGCGAATAATCCTGTTGAACACAGCCGCACAAAGCACATAGACATCCGGCATCACTTTTTGAGAGACCACCAGCAAAAGGGAGATATCGAAGTGTTTTATGTTAGCACCGAGAACCAGCTAGCTGATATCTTTACCAAGCCTCTAGATGAGTCAACCTTTTGCAGGCTGCGTAGTGAGCTAAATGCCTTAGATTCGCGGAACTTGGATTGATTCATAGCATCCATGTGTCTTATGTCTTTGATCATGTTCCGTTATGCATATTGTTGTTTATTTATGGTGCTCAATTTGTATAAGCACTCCCCGGACCTCACAAGTCCATTTGCAAATGGTGCACATTTTTAGGGGGAGATGTGCTACAACTTGACCCTTTGAGACTAACCATGTGCTTGAGTGTTCTTAAATTAGTCTCAAAGGTGTATTGAAAGGGAAAGGTGGACTTGGACCATGAAAGACTTCCACTGCACTCCGATGAGAGGGTACCTAACTCCAAGTTCATCTCCATACTCTTATTGCCTTTTATTCTTATTTGAAGATTTTGGTGAGGCAATGGGGTTTATAGGGCCAAATACGATCCCGTTTTGGTGCTTGATGCCAAAGGGGAGAAGTTAAGGCCAAAGCAAGAAATGGATCAGCTACCACTTGAGAATTTTGAAAATAGTAGAGTTAGAGTTTTTGTTTTGTCAAAATACTCTTATGTCTCTTATTGTCAAAAATTGGTCTCTTGTGGGGAGAATGTTTGATTATGGGAAAAAGGGGGAGTTTTTGAATCTGTGATCAATTTCTCTTGGAATACCTTTCTCTATGCCTCAACAAGTGAATTTGACTTAGATATAGGAAATTGAGTTTGATTTGCAAAAAACAAACCAAGTGGTGGCGAAGAATGATCCAAATATGCCAAATTTGAATCAAAACAAATTCTTGTTCTCATTTGCATTGATGTTGCACTTCTATATGTTGCTTTTTGTTGTGTTGACATAAATCACCAAAAAGGGGGAGATTGAAAGGGAAATGTGCCCTTGGGCTATTTCTAAGTATTTTTGGTGATTAAGTGACCAACACAAGTAGTTATGTGTTAAACTATGCCAAATGGTGGACAAAGTACAAATCAATACAAAGGTATGATTCAAGACTTAGTACATTGGTTTTTGTGTACTAACATATTTGTCTATGTGCTAGAATCAGAGAAAAGACAACTGGAAAAGACTTGGCTCGAGCAGCCAAGACTCTGCTCAGTCTGGGTGCATCGGACTGTCCGGTGCGCCAGGCTGGCTCTGGTGAAAAGGCCGCTCTCGGGAATTGAACGGCGGCGTACGGCTATAAATCACCGGACTGTCCGGTGGTGCACCGGACTGTCCGGTGGTGCACCGGACTGTCCGGTGAGCCAACGGTCGGCCGAGCCAACGGTCGGTCGCGCAATCTACGCGTGATGAGTGGCCGAGCCAACGGTCAAAAGGGGGCACCGGACTGTCCGGTGTGCACCGGACAGTGTCCGGTGCGCCAACGGCTCCAAATCTTCAACGGTCGGCTGCGCTAGAATAGGAAAGAGATCTGCACCGGATAGTGTTCGGTGGTGCACCGGACTGTCCAGTGCACCAGTCGACAGAAGGCAAGAATTGCCTTCCTGGATTGCTCTCAACGGCTCCTAGCTGCCTTGGGGCTATAAAAGGGACCCCTAGGCGCATGAAGGAGGACACTAAGCACACTCTGAGCATTCTTGATCATTCACACCTCGTCTTTGCGCACTCGTTTGACATTCTAAGTGATTTGAGCTTCGTTCTAATGAGAACTTTGAGATATTCATTTGAGCTCAAGTCTTGGCCGTGTGTGTGTGTGCGTATTGCTGTGAACTTGTGTGTGTTGCTCATCCCATCCTTACTTCCGTGTTCATTTGTGATCATCTTTTTTAAGGGCGAGAGACTCCAAGTTGTGGAGATTCCTCGCAAACGGGGATATAGTGAAAGGAAGAGAAACACCGTGGTATTCAAGTGGGTCTTTGGACCACTTGAAAGGGGTTGAGTGCAACCCTCGTCCGTTAAGACGCCACAACGTGGAGTAGGCAAGTGTTGGACTTGGCCGAACCACGAGATAAACCATTGTGCCTCTCTGTGTTGATCTTTTTGTGGTTATTGTGTTTCGCAAGAACTCCTCTCTAGCCACTTGGCTTTATTGCTCTAACACCTAATCAAGTTTGTGGCTTTAAGTTTCAAGTTTTTACAGGATCACCTATTCACCCCCCCTCTAGGTGCTCTCAATACCTTTGAATGGATTATTTCTAAAATCCACTCAAAGCTCGGGGGCTACACCCTACGGTGCACCCAATAGATCTACAGTACCTTGAAGCCAAAATGCTGATTTCAAAAGCATAAGATGAAGACCTTTGAATGGATTATTTCTAAAATCCACTCAAAGCTCGGGAGCAATACCCAACAGCAGAACAGAAATCAGGCCATATCACAAACCTATATGCCGGACCAAGAATCTTTGGGCTGATTATTTTAAAATCAACTCAAAGATTGGGGGCTTGTGGGGGACAGATATCCTTCGAGTCCATTTGTCGAGGACCATAATTAGGGGTACCCTCAAGTCTCCTAATTCTCAGCTGGTAACCCCCATCAGCATAAAGCTGCAAAGGCCTGATGGGTGCGATTTAGTCAGGGATCAGTCCATTCGAGGGACTCGATCACGCCTCACCCGAGCCTAGCCTCGGACAAGGGCAGCCGACCCCGGAGGATCTCCGTCTCGCCCGAGGCCCCCCTCCAGCGACGAACATACTTACGGCTCGCCCGAGGCCCTGTCTTCGCCAAGAAGCAACCCTGACCAAATCGCCGTGCCAACCGACCAGATCGCTGGAGCATTTAATGCAAAGGTGGCCTGACACCTTTATCCTGACACGCGTCCTCCAGTCGACAGAGCCGAAGTGACCGCGGTCACTTTGCCGCTCCACTGACCGGCCTGACAGAAGGACAGCGCCGCCTGCGCCGCTCCGACTGCTGTGCCGCTCGACAAAGTGAGGCTGACAGGCAGTCAGGCCCAACCTCAGGCACCATAGGAAGCTCCGCTCCGCCCGACCCAGGGCTCGGACTTGGGCTCAGCCCCAGACGACGGCGAACTCCGCTCCGCCCGACCCAGGGCTCGAACTTGGGCTCAGCCCCAGAAGACGGCGAACTCCGCTCCGCCCGACCAAGGGCTCAGACTTGGGCTCAGCCCCAGAAGACGACGAACTCCGCTCCGCCCGACCCAGGGCTCAGACTTGGGCTCAGCCCCAGAAGACGACGAACTCCGCTTCGCCCGACCCCAGGGCTCGGACTCAGCCCTGGCCTCAGCCGACGGTCTCCGCCTCGCCCGACCCAGGGGCTTGGACTCGACCACGGCCACGGAAGACAGACTCGACCTCGACCTCGGAGGAGCCTCCACATCGCCCAACCTAGGGCGCGGACCGGCCACGTCGACAGGAGGCGCCATCATTACCCTACCCCAAGCTGACTCAGGCTACGGGGGACAAGACCGGCGTCCCATCTGGCTCGCTCCGCCAGATAGGCAATGATGGCGCCCCGCACGCTCTATGACGACGGTGGCTCTCAGCCCCCTTACGGAAGCAAGAGGACGTCAGCAAGGACTCGACAGCCCCGATAGCTGTCCTTCCGCCAGGCTCCAGCGCTCCTCCGACGGCCACGACACCACACGAACCGGGTGCCAAAACCTCTCTGGCTGCCACGACGGCATGTACTTAGGGCGCTAGCTCTCCTCCGCTAGACACGTAGCACTCTGCTACACCCCCCATTGTACACTTGGATCCTCTCCTTACGCCTATAAAAGGAAGGACCAGGGCCCTCTTACAGAGGGTTGGCCGCGCGGGGGACGAGGACGGGACAGGCGCTCGCGTGAGGCCGCTCGCTCCCCCTCCCGCGTGGACGCTTGTAACCCCCTACTGCAAGCGCACCCGACCCGAGCGCGGGACGAACACGAAGGCCACGGGATTTCCACCTCTCTCACGCCCGTCTCCAGCTGCCTTTCTTCCCCCCTTCACGCTCGGCCTCACGCCGACCCATCTGGGCTGGGGCACGCGGCGACATTTCACTCGTCGGCCCAGGGACCCCCCGGTCTCGAAATGCCGACAGTTGGCGCGCCAGGTAGGGGCCTGCTGCGTGTTGACGAACAGCTTCCCGTCAAGCTCCAGATGGGCAGTCTCCAGCAACCTTTCCAGCCCGAGACGGTGCTCCGTTTCGTGAGTCTTGAGTTCATGTCCCTCGACGGCAGCTACGACATGATACTCCTTCCTCCGCCGTGCGCCAGCGACAATGGCGGCCGACAGCCCGCCCGCCGGCGGCGGAATCGACGACGTCTTCCCCGCGTGGTGGAAGAACAACATTCAAGCTCACCCCGCCCTCTCCCCCGCCAACGGAGGAGGAGGCGGGGAAACCAAGGCCAAGCAGGAGGCGGCCCCCCGTCGGCTGTCGAGCAAGTCGACGGCGCCGGCGCCCCAACAGGGGGCGCGTCGGGCATCGACCTCGCGTTTGAGACGAAGACGAGCGCCGTCTCCCCGCAACACGCCAATTCCGAGCAAACGGACGACGCCAGCACGCTCGTGAAAGGCTTGCTGGGCGTCACCCTCGTACCTGGGACGACGGTGCAGTCAGTCCCTGACGTGACTCCGTCACCGCCCGTCGACCAAGAGGTACCGACCGATTCCCATCTCACGCCCCTTGGATTCAGCCTCGACCCACCAAGCGGCTTCGCTTTGGCGGAGGCTCTCGTAGAGGCGAGTCCAAACCCTCTGGGGTATCGTATGCGGTCACCCTGGGACCGGCTGATGGACGTCTCGACCTACGGGCCCTCGGGGTCCGAGGAAGATGACGAGCCCGACTTCTGTTGGGATTTCTCTGGACTTGGCAACCCCAGTGCCATGCGGGACTTCATGACCGCATGCGACTACTGCCTTTTTGACTGTTCTGACGGTAGCTGTAGCCTCGGTGACGAGGACTGCGACCCAAGTCGTGAATGTTTCCACGTCGATCTAGGGGGTCCCTCCGAAGGCAGCCATCTCGGTATGCCGGAGAACGGTGATCTCCCTAGGCCTGTGCCACGCGTTGACATCCTACGGGAGCTAGTTGTGGTCCCCGTTCCGGCGGGGGGTCATGACCCACAACTCGAGCAAATCCGCGGGGTGCAGGCCAGGCTCGACGAGGGAGCAGGAGCACTTGAGCTGATCCGCCGGGACGTCGGGCAGGAATGGGCGGGCAACCCCCAGCCGGGGAAATGCGTCATCTACCCCAGGGTATCCAGCACCGCATCGCCGATGATGTCAGGGTAAGGCCGCCGCTCGCTTCCAGTGGGGTCGGCCAGAACCTGGCTGCAGCGGCAATGCTTCTCCGCGCGATGCCAGAGCCATCAACCACCGAGGGGCGGCAAATCCAGGGAGAGCTCAAGAATCTCCTGGAGGGCGCCGCGGTCCGACGGGCTGAGAGCTCCGCCTCCTGGAGGCAGGGGTACCCCTCGGAACATCGTGCCGCGACTTCCCGATTCATGCGGGAAGCCTCGGTCCACACCGGGCGCACGCGCAACACAGCGCCTGCGGCCCCGGGTCGCCTCGGCAACGAGCACCATCACCGCGACCGTCGGGCCCACCTCGACGAGAGGGTGCACCGAGGCTACCACCCCAGGCGTGGAGGACGCTGCGACAGCGGGGAGGATCGGAGTCCCTCGCCCGAACCACCCGGTCTGCAGGCCTTCAGCCGTGCCATACGACGGGCGCCGTTCCCGACCCGGTTCCGACCCCCGACTACTATCACAAAGTACTCGGGGGAGACGAGACCGGAACTGTGGCTCGCGGACTACCGGCTGGCCTGCAAACTGGGTGGAACGGACGACGACAACCTCATCATCCGCAACCTCCCCCTGTTCCTCTCTGACACCGCTCGCGCCTGGTTGGAGCACCTGCCTCCGGGGCAGATCTCCAACTGGGACGACCTGGTCCAAGCCTTCGCCGACAATTTCCAGGGCACGTACTGTGGGGGATAGATATCCCCCGGGTCCACTAAAGAAATAAAAGATCTCCCGAAAGGCCCAAGGGTCCAATAAATCGTAAGATCGTTCTTTCGTGGGCCTGGGGAAAGACGATCAACAAAGCAGAGAAGACGTAAGGCTGGATTGGAGCAAACCCGGACGGCCCACAACGTCGAACAAGTAAATCCCAACGGAGACCCGACTTTCCCGCGCTGAAGCCCCCATGCAATGGAGCCATGCGAGGATAAGTCGGCGAGGGTTACGTAGGGATAAACTCAAGAGATTCACTACCTTTCAGCTACTTGTTGTTATCATATCCACGTGTACTGCCCCACGGTCGAGTATATAAGGCCTAGGGGGCACCCCTTCAGGACGATCGACCCTATTTTTGACCAAGCCACTTACGTAAACTCTCTGTGCCTTAATTCCAGAGAGCCTTCTTGTAATCACACTCGAATACTCACCAGGACGTAGGGTGTTACGCATCTCTAAGCGGCCCGAACCTGCAAATCTTGTCCATTGTCCCTCGTGCAATCAGGCACGAACCATTTTGCTACAGTCGTTGACACCGTCCTACTTCTAAAAACACCTTGAGGGGTAACCCCGGGTGTGCGGTCGGACCCAAAACACCGACAGCTGGCGCGCCAGGTAGGGGGTGTGTCGACGATCCAAGCTAGCTCAATGGCCGTCACCTTCCACAGCAAGATCGTCATGCGTCCCGGATCCATATTCTGCTTCGGGACAATCTCATCTATAGCGGATGAAGAGGGAATTCTACACCGCATCGCGAACCCGCCGGAAAAAAAGTCTCCTCCAACGAACTCCGAAAAAGCTGGAGAAACGCAACTTCCGACCCTTCGGAAAAAGATCGTCTCCGGAAAGGCTGGAGCTGGAAGCTCGCCGACCCGGGAGACTCCGCTGTCTACTTCCCCGACAAATGAATGGACACGGATCGCGAGGAAGAAGGAGACCAGGGAAAGGCAAGTCGTTCTTTCCGTTACTCCGGCCTCAAAGGAGAACGGAAAGAAAGTCACCACGACAGCAGCACCATTCTACCCCGACGTCCTCTTCATCGGGAGAGTGGAGTCGCCCGTCGTCTCTGACGATGAACCGACCGCGCCTGGAGAAGAACCACCCCAACGAGAATCCCGCCGACGGAGGAACCGACGCAGGAACATTCGACGACATCATGCGGCCGGAGAACGGGATCCGGAGCAGCCTGTCTCGCGAGACGAGGTCTCGGAGATAGGAGAAACTCCAGAGGAACGCGCCTTCAGGGAGCGAAGGAATTCCCGACGACGTGATCGCCGACGGACTCAGGAGCAAGCCGAACAAGATGCGAGGCAACGCCGGGAGAATCCGCTCTTCGGGCGCAACCTGAACCCCGACTTCGCCCGAGCTATGAACACGCCAAGCGAAGTCGGAGGCGTACTAGCTCGGATAGCTGATGGACTTCCTCGGACTCCCGACGCCGAAGGATACCGACGACTATTCACTCAGGCAGCCAACCATCTTCTACCGCTCGCTCACCCGCCGAACGACCTACGACACTCCATCAACAGTCGCCGAGACGCGCGAAGCTCTATCAATGCTTCGCGCGAACGGCGGCATGAAAACGAAATTCGCCGTCGGGAGGAGTATGATCGAGATCATGGCTTTCCTACTCAAAGCCAGGCCACCAGGACTGAGTCGGCAACAGCTTCAACTGGTGGTACCACCCGGGGACGGTCGAGGAACCACCATCGCCACTCCCCTCCCCGGGATAAACATCGTCCCCGACGACAGGAGGACACGTGCGGAGTATCCGCTCTTACTCCGCGCCTTAGGACCATCCAATGGCCTCCCAACTTCAAGGTATCCAATGTCGACAAATATGAACCGAAGCAGGATCCAGGGGGTTGGCTAGCCGTCTGCACCACCGCTGCTCGGGCTGCCGGGGCATCTGAGGACGTCATGACCGCGTATCTGCCCATTGTC
Source organism: Zea mays (assembly GCF_902167145.1). Taxonomy (NCBI): domain Eukaryota; kingdom Viridiplantae; phylum Streptophyta; class Magnoliopsida; order Poales; family Poaceae; genus Zea; species Zea mays. The sequence continues at coordinate 85,757,881 of NC_050100.1, read as the reverse complement.
CTTGGGCAAGATGCGCTGTAGTGGCTACGACATCTACCCCGACATTGCATCGACGACTGGGGAGACTTCAGTCGACGTTTCACCGCCAACTTCCAGTCCCTCTCCGACAAGCCAGCGCAACCATGGGACCTCAAATCCATCAAGCGCCGAGGGGACGAGACTCTCTGGTCGTACCTCAAAAGGTTCCAGACCATGAGAAACCGCATCCCCGAGGTCACGGAGGCAGCCGTGATCGAGGACTTCTACAGAGGATCCAATGACTCGGTTTTCGTCCGAGCCATACTACAAAAGGCGCCGACTACCTCCGAGGAGCTGTTCCGGGAAGCCGACCTCTACATCACCGCCGACGAGCGGGCCCAGGATCTCATTGGAGGAGCGAAGCCCGCACCGGCAGCACCACGACGTGACGCGAACCAACCGCCCGACAAACGCTGGGAGAAGAGGCCTCGTGAAGAAGTACACGCCGCCGGACCACCCGCCTCTCGCGCCCGAGGAGGACCTCGTGGAGGCGAGCGCACGCTGGACGACATTCTCGACGCCCAGTGCCCGTACCACAAGGACATGCGCCACACTCTTCGTAACTGTCGGGACTTCAAGCACTCCGTCGGGCACGGCCGACCCTTCCAACCTCTACCGCCTCCTCCGCCAAGGGGAGGACCAGATGAACCACGACAGCCCCATCAGCAGGAGGAGAGGGGAGGAGGAGCTTTCCCACGCGTTGACAGGGAGGTCAACGTCATCTTCGGCGGACATGGGTCGCAGGAGAACAAAAGACAACAAAAGCTCAACGACCGCCAGATACTGGTGGCGACCACCGGTCCTCCCGCCCCATACCGGTGGTCGGAGCACCCGATCACTTTCACCCGGGAGGATCAATGGCTCAACTTCGACCATCCAGGCAAATACCCGCTCCTCGTCGATCCGGTGATCCGAGAGAGCCGGGTAAAGAAGGTGCTAGTGGACGGGGGGAGCAGCATCAACGTCACTTTCCCCCGGACACTCCAAGGCTTGGCAGTTCACCTCAAAGAGCTCCACGAGTCGGACACTCCTTTCTTCGGCATCGTGCCGACGGAAGGGGAATACCCGCTGGGCCACATCTACATGCCAGTCACCTTCGGAACTCCGGAGAACTACAGAACCGAGTTCCTGAGGTTCGAGGTGGTGAACTTCGACTGCGGGTACAACGCCATCATTGGGAGGCCGGGGCTGGCTAAGTTCATGGCCATTCCACACTATACATACATGATACTGAAGATGCCAGGACCGCAAGGAATCATAACTGTGCGCGCCGACTTCCAAGGCGCCGCAGAATGTTTCCGAGTGGCCATCCAAGCAGCCCTCACCACCAAGCCGTCAACGGTTCCTTCTACACCGGCGAACTCTAAGCCTGAGGAAGACCTCGTTGTACCGGCAAACGAAGCTCAGGCCGCGACCTCTATGCGGCCGACTGAAGAAACCAAGCGGATCAACCTGGGGTTCGCTGATGAGCGCAAGACGGCCATCATCAGCTCCAGTTTGAATGACAAATAGGAAAGCGCGCTCGTCTAGTTCCTGCAAGATAACCGAGACGTATTCGCATGGCAACCTGCGGATATGCCGGGAGTCCCAAGAGAACTGGCCGAGCACAAATTGAAGGTCTATCCCCAGGCGAGGCCGATCCGGCAAAAGCTACGTCGTTTCACGCCCGACAAGAGAGAGGCCATTCGTGCCGAGTTAGCTCGCTTGGTCGCGGTGGGATTTATTAGAGAAGTATTACACCCCGAGTGGCTAGCCAACCCTGTTCTTGTACTCAAAAAGAATAAAGTGGATTGGCGCATGTGCGTCGACTATACTGATCTCAACAAACACTGTCCGAAGGATCCCTTCGGGCTCCCGAGGATAGATCAGGTGGTGGATTCCACCGCTGGGTGTTCTGTGCTGTCTTTCTTAGATTGCTATTCCGGGTATCATCAGATTAGTTTGGCAAAGGAAGACGAGGAGAAAACGGCGTTCATCACTCCGTTTGGTGCTTTCTGTTATACCTCCATGCCGTTCGGCCTCAAAAACGCTGGAGCGACTTATCAGAGAGCCATTCAAACATGCTTAGCCGATCACTGGGGCAAGCGTGTGGAGGCTTATGTAGATGATGTGGTAATCAAAACAGAGAATTCGGAAAACTTCATCGAAGATTTACAGCTAGTTTTCAACAGCCTGAGAAGATATAGATGGAAGCTCAATCCTGAAAAATGTGTTTTCGGGGTACCAGCAGGAAAGTTGCTCGGGTTCATCGTCAGCAACCGGGGAATTGAGGCTAATCCGGATAAGATTGAAGCTATCATGAAGATGGAAGCTCCGCGTTCACAAAAGAAAGTTCAGCGACTCACTGGATGTATGGCAGCTCTGAGCAGATTTATATCCAGGCTAGGAGAAAAAGGTTTGCCATTTTACAAGCTACTCAAGAAGGTGGATAAGTTTCAATGGACTTCAGAAGCACAAGAAGCTCTAGACGCACTGAAGAAATTCTTGACAACACCACCAGTATTGAAACCACCCCGGCGAGCTACGCCGATCCAACCGGCTGAAGATTTGTTGCTGTATATCTCTTGCACGACTCACGTGGTAAGCACCGCGTTGGTAGTCGAGCGAGTAGAAGAAGGGCATGCCTATCCGGTACAACATCCTGTTTACTTCATCAGTGAAGTTCTAGGCCCCTCGAAGAAAAAGTATCCTCAGGTTCAGAAGCTATTATATGCAGTACTCCTAACTGCCCGCAAGCTGCGTCACTACTTTGACGACCACAAAGTCATAGTAGTTACTGGTTTTCCAATAGGGGACATTCTTCACAACAAGGAAGCCATTGGCCGAATAGCCAAGTGGGCTTGCGAGTTGGGATCCCATGATATCGAGTTCCGACCTCGCACTGCCATCAAAACTCAAGCACTGGTTGATTTCGTATCAGAGTGGACAGAACAGCAAGTACCAGACAATCCAGAAACGGCAGAAGTATGGCGAATGTATTTTGATGGCTCGCTAAAGCTGCAGGGAGCAGGAGCAGGGATTCTCTTCACTGCACCTGGAGGCGAACACCTCAAATATGCTCTCCAGTTGCTATTCCCGGCCTCTAACAATGCAGCCGAGTATGAAGCTTTGATACACGGATTAAACATCGCCATGTCACTGGGCGTCAAGAGATTGATGGTATATGGAGATTCTCTGGTAGTCATCAGCCAGATAAACAAAGAATGGGATTGTTCAAGTGATTCAATGGGAAAATACTGCGCTGCCGTCCGAAAGCTGGAAGATAAATTCGAGGGTCTGGAGTTCCATCATATAGAAAGAGATCGAAACACGGCGGCCGATATACTGTCCAAGCTCGGATCCGGTCGAACTCAGGTCCCACCCGGAGTCTTCGTGCAAGAAATCCCCTAGCTGTATTTCAAAACAGCTGGGGCGACCATGTATTCTGTAAAATGGAAATACGTCATCAATAAAGAGAGATTTCAAAGATACTCGGCTCGTTTACGACTGACTTGCATTCTTACTTAACTCGGGGTGACCACTATGCCCTACAAACGGAGCAATCGACTTAAGTCGGCAACGACTTAAGGCGGTGCAACATGCTCACGCTTACTTAACTCGGGGTGACCACTATGCCCTACAAACGGAGCAATCGACTTAAGTCGGCAATGACTTAAGGCGGTGCAACATGCTCACGCTTACTTAACTCGGGGTGACCACTATGCCCTACAAACGGAGCAATCGACTTAAGTCGGCGACGACTTAAGGCGGTGCAACATGCTCACGCTTACTTAACTCGGGGTGACCACTATGCCCTACAAACGGAGCAATCGACTTAAGTCGGCGACGACTTAAGGTGGTGCAACATGCTCACGCTTACTTAATTCGGGGTGACCACTATGCCCTACAAACGGAGCAATCGACTTAAGTCGGCGACGACTTAAGGCGGTGCAACATGCTCACGCTTACTTAATTCGGGGTGACCACTATGCCCTACAAACGGAGCAATCGACTTAAGTCGGCAACGACTTAAGGCGGTGCAACATGCTCACGCTTACTTAACCCAGGGTGACCACTATACCCTACTAACGGAGCTATCGGCTAAAGTCAGTGGTGGCTTAAGCCGGAGCAGCTTACTCGCGCTTACGCAATTCAGGGGATGACCTCCATGTCCCGCAAACAAACTTCATAATCATCATGCAGCGTTACCACAAACTTGCGAATTAATAAATTCTGATACGATAAGAGAGTGATCATGTCATTCGAATGATAGGCTGATATCCTCTAACGAGTACTTGATCATACTAACCGCGCGCTCATAGCACACAAAATGTTTCTCTATTTTCCAATGTCCTTCTCAGGAACGATTGACGAAGAAGGGCGATTCGAAGAATCGGGGGCAGCATTCACATCGGCTTTTATGTCTTCAGGGACAACCACGCCGGGTCTCCTCATCAAGATTCGTCCCGCCCGAATAGCCTTGTCCATGGCTTTATCGCGCTGGGCTTTGAGAGTAGCAGCAGTCTCTTCGGCAATTTTAGCAGCCAGCTGAGCAGCTTCTAACTCCTGGGCAATGGTTTTCTTGGAAGCTCGGAGTTCTTTGATGGTGGCATCCTTCGCTGATAGCAATCGCCTAAGACTGGTCACTTCATCCACGGATTCTTGCAACCTACAACGCTGATTGTCCAGTTCCTCCATTGTGAAGCGGTGACTCCTCTCTAAGATGGTCAGCGAGTTGTTAGAATCTCAATACAATCTGTCCAGATTGTCGCGAGAAGTAGCAAGGATACGTTTTTCTTCCTACAAGCAAAAATCGACTCCTTCAGAATCCAAGCAAGTAATAAGAGCATAGCAAGACGAGGCACGGTTTTGTAAGTTACCTTTTCAGAGTCAAGCCGAGCATGAAGAGAAGAACTCAGAGCGTTGGCGTCATCCAAAGCAGCGGAGACCTGATTCAGTTCAGTCTGGCTCTGAGAATACTTCTCCTCGAAGTCAGCACACCGTTGAGCCATTTCAGCTCGATCTCGGGAATGTTTTTCCTCAAGAACTGCAATCTGCCGAGTCATTCCTATCAAGAGGTAATCAAACGAAAGGAGGTCAGAAGGTAAAACAATCTACGAATAAAGGTAAGGAAGAAGAAGAAGGGCACTAACCAGCATTAGTTGCCTCCAACTCGGATACACGACGATGAAGCGACACCGGATTCCAACGCTCAAGAGATGAAGCCACTTCTGGGATGGAAGCACCCTGCGATCTCAGCTGGCTGGCCATCCCATCCACCAAAGCCTGATGAGAAGAGCGGATGAACATAATGACAAAAATTCATGCAACGTAAAGATCAAGCTAAAGTACAGCACAGTACCTGGAGGTTGGAAAAGAACGAAGGGATCCCCAAGTCAGGAGAAATCAGCTGATAACCAGGTGCCAGACCACCACCCGAAGCAGTTTGCAACAGACCAGCAGGAACGAGCTCAGTACATTCAACAGAGCCTAATGCCAGACCAGCGGGGATGCTGCCCTCTAAAGCGACTCCCTGATCCAGAGTTTGGGCCACCACCATACCGCCAGAGTGTGGAGGTGAACCCGCATGAACATCCATGGAAGTGCAGGAAGGAGACCTTGCTCGGACACCCTCGGGGGCTGGGTCACAGTTGGCACTGCCCACTTGAGCCGGATCATCCCCGGCAACACCCTCGGGGGCTAGGCAGTGGCTTATACTCTTCACCCGAGCTAAGTCTTCCCCGGCGACATCCTCGGGGGCTGGGCACATGTCAGCACTATTCAAGGGGTCCAAGCTCTCTGCCGTAACCACCTCTAAGGTTGACGGGCCTTCAGCTACTTCCATGGGACCAGAACAATCCAAGTCAGCATCCCGACCCTCGAGATCGTGCTCTAAGGTCGACGAGGCACGGGATGACCTCAACCCAGCATCGGGCGCGGCAGCACAAACCTCTGTTGCATCATCATCCGCAGGCTCTGACAACAAGTCCTCCGGGACCATATCCTCTAGAGTTTGATCAAAGTTTGCCAGGGACAGTTCTTGCAGACCAATAAGGGCAGACAATGCAGGAGAAGGAACTCCACTACTTCCACCGCTGGCGATGAACTGCCGACTGTTTTTCCGAGTTAATGGAGCTTCATTTTCTTCCTCCTCATCTTCCACAGTAACAACGCAAACAGCACCCCTATCGGGGTCAGCAGCAGACGGAGCACACCCATTGGGTTCAACAGCAGTTTGGGCACACCCATTGGGATTAGTGTTAGTAAGGCCAGTTGCAGGCACTTCTTCAGCAGCAGGAGCTAGGGTACCGGCGTCCTCATCAAAGCTGGATACTCGCCGGAGGCGTCTTCTCTTCTTCTTTTGCTCATCAGCAGAAGGCTCGGGCTGACTGGTTCGGCTAGGGCGCCTCGGGCGAGTACTGATAGGTTTCGGGACATCCAAAGTTGTATCAACCTCTGGAAGGGGCACCACCGCCAACGTACCATCAGGAATAGCATCAGATGAATCCTCAGCTAACAGATCAAGCATGTCATTTATGTCGGCATCACTAGGGTTCAGAGGCACTTCAAAATAAACCTGCCGTTCATCATCAGGAATCGCCCCGAGCGAAGCAACCAAAGTACTGACTTCTTCAGCAGAGGGTCGCACTCTAAGGCCCAAATTGCTATCAGTCACAGGCGGATTTGACACAAAGAGGGTGAAAGCTTTGGGAGGAGGTAGGTTCCAAGCCGAGTAAGCTACTGGAGCACCAACATTTGAAACTTTACCCCTGAGAATCATTTCAAGTCGGCTTACCAAGTCAACAGAAGGAATTCTCCTATTGGTAACCCGAGTTGAGTCGGCCAGCCTGTAACACCCACTTTGTAAGAAAAGTCTAGAAAGAGAAATTATATTACTTTATATCTATATGTGTTATCTATGTTTCTCATTTCGTGTGAACACCATATTCAAGAACAAATGATTAATAAAAAGATATACTAATAAATTGTGCATCATGCTGAATTTTAATTTTTGTGTGCATTTTATGATAAATAAAAATGATGTTACAAGAATTGGAATAAAGTCCAAAGTAGAATTTGACAATCTAAAAGAAACCCTAGAAAAGGAAAGAAAATGTTAATGTGAGTAAAGATAATATAAAGTAAATAAATATAAATCTACCCATACTAGTGTTTATTTTGTAATTTTAATTTGAGTGCAAGTTCACATTTGAATTCAAAATTTGAATCAAAGAGATTATAAAAGGGGGGAAAGAAAAATATAAAAGAGAAGAACAGGAAAAGCTGAAACAGGAACTGGGCCAAAACCCTAGCTGCGCGGCCCATCTTCTTTCCCCACGCCGCTCAGCCCAGCCTCTCACACGCGACACACTTACATGTGGGCCCCATCTGTTAGGAGTGTCTTCTTCCTCCCGTTGTGACTTCTCCTCTGGGCGCACCGCACTCCGTGATCCTTGGTCACGTGACACCATGGGCTCAGTCGCGCCACTCCTCCAACTCAGTCCCTGTTGCGCGGACGTGTGGGTCCGTCGCGTTGGTGCTCCCTTCAACCTCCGGACACCAGACCGGCTGCGCGGATTCCGCAGGTCGCGCCCACCTCGCGCTCCTCCACCGAGTTCACCGCAAGTCCGCAACAGACAACCCCAATCCCGCGCTGCCTGTTTGTCTCACCGCTGGATGGGCCCGGAAGGTCGGACTTCCCTTCCACCCCGAGATTTGCGCGTGCCTATGAACTACTCCGCCGAGCTCGTCGGGTGGTTGGGGTCGCCGTGACCGGACTCTCCCCTTTCTGCGCCTCGGGCGATATAAATTCCCCGGTGCACCCAACCCTCAACCTCGGTCTAGAATTCTATCCTCGCTGTCGTCACCACGTGGGTTGTGTTAGTGTGGAGCCGTGCTGAGATCCGTCGTCGCCGTAGACCCGCCTGTTGCCATGGCCAGCCTCGCCGTCGACCCCCCCCCGGCACGTTCCGCATCGTCGGTAAGAAGTTCTCCTCTGTGCTCGCCTCGTCCTCCTCGTCGCGTAGCACCGATCAATTTTAGATTTAGGGGCGCTTGGAGTGGAATCGTGCGCGCGCCGGCTGCCTCCGCCGTCGCACTTGGGCTGCGCGACCGCCCTGGTTCGGAGGAAGGGGGCACGGCGTATGCCGTTGATCGTGTGATGGACGGGTGCGATTAGATGCAGAGAAGAGCTAGCGTCAACCGTAGGATCGTCGTTGGGCGGTTCAGATTTAATCACGCGCACCCCTTCGCGCGACCAATTTCGGACCGTCGATCCTTGATCGTGCGGTCGGGATGGGTTTTCCGGATCATTAAATCCTGGGCGTGTAATTTGAATACGACGGCCACCGGGTGGCTCCAGTTCACTTAGCGGGGGTGTAATCCGAACCGTTAGATCTTGATCGGGTGGCCCAGATATTACAATACCCCTTCGCCGTGCATTTTTGTTAAAGAGACCCCGCACTTTACATGAATCAACCCACACTCCATCCAGGTGGCTGGCTGAGTCTGTGGGAATTTAGCGTGCAGACCCCTGCGTTTTCCAGAAAATGAGGCCCCGTCCAGAGAATTATAAAATCAGGAAAATGAATTAGAAAATGAGTTTTTAATATAAAAACAATTCATAGAATTTGTTTAATTCATAGAAAATGCATACTAAGTCCAAATTAATCCATTTCAGTTTCTATAATTTTGTAATAATGTTGTTTATCACCTTGTGTCTCTGTTTTAACATGAAAATGGTATTAAAATTGATTTCTTAATTAACCTCGTATCAAATACATAAAACCTTAGGAAATTTGTATCTCCTCCGTTTTAACTCCGATTTGATCCGTTCAAGTTCCGTTAGTCTCGTAGCAACGCGTAGATTATTATTATTCAGTTGTTCTTATGTTTGGTGTGATGTTAATTTTGCCTATACCATGTATGTTTGTATTACTACGGCTAGCAGTGAGGTCACGAGAATCTGAAGATCATCCTGGTACCTGGAATCTCAAGTCTCAGGCAAGTTGTGCCCTTGATCACTTCTTTTTACCCAGCCATGTTCTGATTAATCATAATGATCTGCATAGGTTAATTTTGATGGGACCCAATAGGTTACCCTAGTTTGATTATCTTTATACCTTGTTTACCACTAAAACTTTTTGGGTAGTACTTGCTAGTGCTTTATGTGGTTTTGGGTATGAAGATACATTACTCATGATTATACTTTTGTTATCCGTTGTTATTTATCGTTCATGATAAGATCATTATGTTAATTGGAACATGAAGCGACCACCCGGGAAAACAGTGCTACCACAAGGGTTTAATGGGACGCCCTTGGCTGATTAATTAGGAAAGCTAGTGGAGGACTACCTTACCCGAAAGGGGCAAGGGCAGTAGGGGAGTGGTCAGTGTAGGGAGGCCCTCGGGAGGATTTTGCTGCGATGGCGGTCCTGCAAGGGATTCCTGCATTGGAGCTTCCTATAAACTGTAGCGGGTTTTCTGAAGCTAGTGGAACTTTGTAAAGGCCTCGTAGTGTTACCCTGCCTCGCCTCCTAGGTAGAGGTGTATGGGAAGTCGCGATCCCTTGGCAGATGGGTAACATGACTTGTGGGTAAAGATGCGCAACCTCTGCAGAGTGTAAAACTGGTATACTAGCCGTGATCACGGTCATGAGCGGCTCGGACCCTCACATGATTAAATTATGGAACTTAAACTTAATTTGTCATATGCATTGCATCGCAGGTGATGTTGTTACCTCTGTTCTACTATTTAATTGGGTTGGTATTTACTTATACTTAGTAATTGCTAATAAAATTTTGACCAACTTTAAAAGCAATGCTCAGCTTCAACCATCCTCTTTGGTAAGCCTTACACTTCACGTGAGCTCCCACCTTTGGCAAGTTCATTCACATTATTCCCCACAACTTGTTGAGCGATGAACGTATGTGAGCTCACTCTTGCTGTCTCACACCCCCCCTCCCCCACAGGTCAAGAGCAGGTACCACAGGATGAGGCGCGTGGAGGATGCTGTGATGAGTTCGTGAGTGGTCTAGGCCGTCGTCTCCCAGTCAACTTTGGGTTGCTGGATCGTTTCCTCATATGATGTAATTATTTAATTATTTTGTATAGAACTCCTGTTATATAGTAAAGATGTGACATTCGATCCTGTGCCACTATGCATCATATGTGTGAGACTTGGTCCCAGCACACCTGGTGTTTATGTTCGCGCCCGGGCTTTGGACCCCTAAAACCCGGGTGTGACAGAAGTGGTATCAGAGGAATGTTGACTGTAGGACGAAACCTAGATAGAACCGGACAACCATTGTCTACTTACCTTTGCTACTCTGATTCTTTTTCTAAACATTCCTTAATCTTTTCTCATCTATTTTCGCTTTACTCTGATTATCCTTACCTTTTCTTTTTTCTAAAGACAAATGTGGATTTCACACTTTGAAATCCTGTACCTAAAGTGACTTTTAGGAATAGGAGACCTACTCTTAGGAACAAAAACAAAACTATTTTTATATGCTTGAGTGCTTGTTCTTATGATACTTGTTTGATTTGGATCTTTGATTGAGTGTGATGGGTTGTGGAGTAGTATCCACAATTGCATCTACATATACTTAGGCACATATATAACTAATCAAACTTAGATTATCCCTCATTAAAAATGGATCTAGCTTCATAGATCCATTCTTATCTTAAAAGAATCTATCTTATCTTATCCTAACCACTTTGCTTATCTCACCTCAGAGTAACAATCATGATCCAATCCAAATTAATTAGATCTTATCTAGTTCAAGCTAGTCACACCAATCTAACCTAGATCTGATCAAATCTAAAGTGACTTATCAAACATGTTGTATAATACTGATGAAATAGATTAGACTCTACTCCTATAGAACATGTCTTACCTTAATTCACTCGGCACTAAATTAAGAACGACAGACCGACTTGGCCATATGTAACTACCTTAACCATCCGATAGTTGCATAACCCCTCGGTTTTAACCTAGCAAGAGGTTCTAACCTACCTACCCCACATAATCCATCCTACTCACATATATCTTAACCATATGTCCTTAACTTGGATGGCAACTCCAGGAAGAAAGGCCAAGGAAGACTAACCACATCAAAGAAGGATAAGCATCAACTCAAGTCTTCAAAGATCAAGTTGGATCGCTAGAGGAATCAAGATCCAGAGTTCGGGATGAAGTCTTTCCTTATTATACTCTTCCTTGCCACAACCTATACTTACCATAATCCTACCTCATCTGACATAATAGATGGCTAGACATATATATCCATATTTTCCAAATCATCTACTAGCGAGTATAAAAAAAACTTGAAACAAAACTTTTGATTCCTAAACCAAACTGGTTGCACCCCTTTTCTACTAATCTCGAGGACGAGATTATTTTTAAGGGGGTAGGATTTGTAACACCCACTTTGTAAGAAAAGTCTAGAAAGAGAAATTATATTACTTTATATCTATATGTGTTATCTATGTTTCTCATTTCGTGTGAACACCATATTCAAGAACAAATGATTAATAAAAAGATATACTAATAAATTGTGCATCATGCTGAATTTTAATTTTTGTGTGCATTTTATGATAAATAAAAATGATGTTACAAGAATTGGAATAAAGTCCAAAGTAGAATTTGACAATCTAAAAGAAACCCTAGAAAAGGAAAGAAAATGTTAATGTGAGTAAAGATAATATAAAGTAAATAAATATAAATCTACCCATACTAGTGTTTATTTTGTAATTTTAATTTGAGTGCAAGTTCACATTTGAATTCAAAATTTGAATCAAAGAGATTATAAAAGGGGGGAAAGAAAAATATAAAAGAGAAGAACAGGAAAAGCTGAAACAGGAACTGGGCCAAAACCCTAGCTGCGCGGCCCATCTTCTTTCCCCACGCCGCTCAGCCCAGCCTCTCACACGCGACACACTTACATGTGGGCCCCATCTGTTAGGAGTGTCTTCTTCCTCCCGTTGTGACTTCTCCTCTGGGCGCACCGCACTCCGTGATCCTTGGTCACGTGACACCATGGGCTCAGTCGCGCCACTCCTCCAACTCAGTCCCTGTTGCGCGGACGTGTGGGTCCGTCGCGTTGGTGCTCCCTTCAACCTCCGGACACCAGACCGGCTGCGCGGATTCCGCAGGTCGCGCCCACCTCGCGCTCCTCCACCGAGTTCACCGCAAGTCCGCAACAGACAACCCCAATCCCGCGCTGCCTGTTTGTCTCACCGCTGGATGGGCCCGGAAGGTCGGACTTCCCTTCCACCCCGAGATTTGCGCGTGCCTATGAACTACTCCGCCGAGCTCGTCGGGTGGTTGGGGTCGCCGTGACCGGACTCTCCCCTTTCTGCGCCTCGGGCGATATAAATTCCCCGGTGCACCCAACCCTCAACCTCGGTCTAGAATTCTATCCTCGCTGTCGTCACCACGTGGGTTGTGTTAGTGTGGAGCCGTGCTGAGATCCGTCGTCGCCGCAGACCCGCCTGTTGCCATGGCCAGCCTCGCCGTCGACCCCCCCCGGCACGTTCCGCATCGTCGGTAAGTTCTCCTCTGTGCTCGCCTCGTCCTCCTCGTCGCGTAGCACCGATCAATTTTAGATTTAGGGGCGCTTGGAGTGGAATCGTGCGCACGCCGGCTGCCTCCGCCGTCGCACTTGGGCTGCGCGACCGCCTTGGTTCGGAGGAAGGGGGCACGGCGTATGCCGTTGATCGTGCGATGGACGGGTGCGATTAGATGCAGAGAAGAGCTAGCGTCAACCGTAGGATCGTCGTTGGGCGGTTCAGATTTAATCACGCGCACCCCTTCGCGCGACCAATTTCGGACCGTCGATCCTTGATCGTGCGGTCGGGATGGGTTTTCCGGATCATTAAATCCTGGGCGTGTAATTTGAATCCGACGGCCACCGGGTGGCTCCAGTTCACTTAGCGGGGGTGTAATCCGAACCGTTAGATCTTGATCGGGTGGCCCAGATATTACAATACCCCTTCGCCGTGCATTTTTGTTAAAGAGACCCCGCACTTTACATGAATCAACCCGCACTCCATCCAGGTGGCTGGCTGAGTCTGTGGGAATTTAGATTGCAGACCCCTGCGTTTTCCAGAAAATGAGGCCCCGTCCAGAGAATTATAAAATCAGGAAAATGAATTAGAAAATGAGTTTTTAATATAAAAACAATTCATAGAATTTGTTTAATTCATAGAAAATGCATACTAAGTCCAAATTAATCCATTTCAGTTTCTATAATTTTGTAATAATGTTGTTTATCACCTTGTGTCTCTGTTTTAACATGAAAATGGTATTAAAATTGATTTCTTAATTAACCTCGTATCAAATACATAAAACCTTAGGAAATTCGTATCTCCTCCGTTTTAACTCCGATTTGATCCGTTCAAGTTCCGTTAGTCTCGTAGCAACGCGTAGATTATTATTATTCAGTTGTTCTTATGTTTGGTGTGATGTTAATTTTGCCTATACCATGTATGTTTGTATTACTACGGCTAGCAGTGAGGTCACGAGAATCTGAAGATCATCCTGGTACCTGGAATCTCAAGTCTCAGGCAAGTTGTGCCCTTGATCACTTCTTTTTACCCAGCCATGTTCTGGTTAATCATAATGATCTGCATAGGTTAATTTTGATGGGACCCAATAGGTTACCCTAGTTTGATTATCTTTATACCTTGTTTACCACTAAAACTTTTTGGGTAGTACTTGCTAGTGCTTTATGTGGTTTTGGGTATGAAGATACATTACTCATGATTATACTTTTGTTATCCGTTGTTATTTATCGTTCATGATAAGATCATTATGTTAATTGGAACATGGAGCGACCACCCGGGAAAACAGTGCTACCACAAGGGTTTAATGGGACGCCCTTGGCTGATTAATTAGGAAAGCTAGTGGAGGACTACCTTACCCGAAAGGGGCAAGGGCAGTAGGGGAGTGGTGAGTGTAGGGAGGCCCTCGGGAGGATTTTGCTGCGATGGCGGTCCTGCAAGGGATTCCTGCATTGGAGCTTCCTATAAACTGTAGCGGGTTTTCTGAAGCTAGTGGAACTTTGTAAAGGCCTCGTAGTGTTACCCTGCCTCGCCTCCTCGGTAGAGGTGTATGGGAAGTCGCGATCCCTTGGCAGATGGGTAACATGACTTGTGGGTAAAGATGCGCAACCTCTGCAGAGTGTAAAACTGGTATACTAGCCGTGCTCACGGTCATGAGCGGCTCGGACCCTCACATGATTAAATTATGGAACTTAAACTTAATTTGTCATATGCATTGCATCGCAGGTGATGTTGTTACCTCTGTTCTACTATTTAATTGGGTTGGTATTTACTTATACTTAGTAATTGCTAATAAAATTTTGACCAACTTTAAAAGCAATGCTCAGCTTCAACCATCCTCTTTGGTAAGCCTTACACTTCACGTGAGCTCCCACCTTTGGCAAGTTCATTCACATTATTCCCCACAACTTGTTGAGCGATGAACGTATGTGAGCTCACTCTTGCTGTCTCACACCCCCCCCCACAGGTCAAGAGCAGGTACCACAGGATGAGGCGCGTGGAGGATGCTGTGATGAGTTCGTGAGTGGTCTAGGCCGTCGTCTCCCAGTCAACTTTGGGTTGCTGGATCGTTTCCTCATATGATGTAATTATTTAATTATTTTGTATAGAACTCCTGTTATATAGTAAAGATGTGACATTCGATCCTGTGCCACTATGCATCATATGTGTGAGACTTGGTCCCAGCACACCTGGTGTTTATGTTCGCGCCCGGGCTTTGGACCCCTAAAACCCGGGTGTGACACAGCCCTCGATACAGATATGCCGGATAGGCCCTGTCTTTCAGTGGCTGAATGTTCTTGAAAACAAAATCAGTGACCACAGCTTCGGCAGTCAGACCTCTCTCTTTCAGTAATCCGACTTCAGTTAGCAACACACCTGCCTCGGCTACTTCCTGATCTGTGGGAGACTCAGTCCAACTCGGAGTGCGGACGTCTGGCTGTCTTCCCGACCGGGAGGGGAGAGAATTTCCATAATTATCAACTATAAACCACTCCAGACGCCACCCCTTAATGCTATCTTTGAGGGGAATCTCAAGATACTCGGTCTTCCGCCCACGGCGCATCTCCAAACTGGCACCTCCGACCAGCTGGTGTTGTCCCCCGGCCATCCCAGGGCGACAATGATACAGATACTTCCATAAACCGAAATGCAGCAGCACACCGAGATAGGCTTCACATAGGTGAACGAAAATGGAGATTTGCAGAATGGAATTAGGGTTCAAATGAGTCAAGTTGATATGATAGAAATCAAGGAGGCCACGGAAAAAAGGAGAGATGGGAAGGCCGAGGCCGCGGAGAAGAAAAGGAGCGTAAACTACAGACTCGTGGGTATCCTCTGTTGGGACAGTAGTCCCGTGGCAAATCCGCCAAGAACAGAGTTCCCGTGGAGGAAGAACCCCGATGGAGACGAGGCGGAGAAGCTCAGCTTCGGAAATAACGGACATATGGTTACCTGCGAAGGGTAACTGACTGTTGGGGTCGATTGCGGGGATCACCGCAGCAGACGAGTTCGCAGTTTTCCTCTTGGGCGCCATCTTGCTTCTCACTGGCGAACAGAGTAGAAGGCGAGTGGCAGAGAAGATTCAGATGCGGAAATGCAAGAACTAGGGCACGGAAAGCAAAGGCGGCTAAAAGCGCAACTCTTATGGGATATTCTTGAGCCAGATACCGCTTCAAAAAGTGCCCAGTCATCACCCGGCGGTTATTTCCGAAACCTCAGCATGCCACGTGGACATCTGGCAGTTATTTCCGAAAAAGCCGACGTGCCACTTCATCACTCGGTTATTATCCTCAAAATAACTCGCGCGGCCAGCTATTACTCAGCGTTGCCTCTAAAACGCTGACCTCTTATTCAATCGCTCGACATTACTTCTAAAATTTCGACGCCGACCTTCTATCACTCGGCGTTGCCTCTAAAACGCTGAACTCGTATTCTATCGCTCGGCATTACTTCTAAAATGCCGACGCCGACCTTCAGTCACTCGGCGTGGCCTCTAAAACGCCGAACGCGTGTTCAATCGCTCGGCGTTACCTCCAAAACGCTGAACTCGTATTCTATCGCTCGGCATTACTTCTAAAATGTTGATGTCGACCTTCACTGACTCGGCGTTGCCTCTAAAACACTGGTCTCGTGTTCGAATGCTCGGTGTTACTTCTAAAACACTGATGCCAACCTTCAATCGCTCGGCGTTGCTTCTAAAACCCGACACCGACTACAATATTACTCGGCAGCTACTTCTGGAAGCGTCAATGTGATGCGCAAGTTATTCATCTACTATATCAAAAGAATCAGTTCGACAATCAGAGAAAGCGAATCATCGAGAAGGGGCCAACGACAGTTCTTCATTAAGGGGAAGTTAATAAGTTTACAAACCAACTCTTCGCGAGTTGATGCTTCCCTACTTCTACTTTACATTATTACTACTACTAAACTACACTATACTACTCTACATTGCTACTACATTATTCTAACTACACTATACTAATATCTAAAGACCAGTGGCGTTTAGCCACTGGCCTTGCTGCTGCTACCCTTGCCGCCGCCGCCCCTGGTGCTGCCCTGTAATACCCAAAATTCTATTTTCAGAATTTAGGAAAATTTCCCAAAGAATTTTAATAAAATACTAACTTTCTCATCTTCGAAATCACGTCTCAAAGAATGGATATGTTTCCCACCAAAGATCAGGACTTAATTTGAAACCTAATTATATAATTACAAATGTTCTCAAAACTAACTAAGGGATAAGACTATTCCTTAGGAATTAAAATCCTAAAAAGGGGTGAAATTATTTTATATTGAGGAAAAGTACATAGTAAATGCTAAATTTTTGAATGAACTATTAACACAAATATTGTGTATGTGTGTGCATTACATATTTAATACATGCCTAATGGGATAGGAATAATATGAATAAGTCGAATTACATGCTGGATTTCTTTGTTGTTGCATCCACATTTGAATTTGTAACTCATTTAAAGTTCAAAATATTTAAAACCAATAGAAAACAGAATTATAAAAGTAAAAAGGAAATTAACAAAAGAAAAAAAAAGAGAAACCTTTTCCTGGGCCGATTCTCAAGCTACTCGGCCCAGCCTTACCCCTTTGCCCTGGCTTGTTGGGCTGACTACACCCCGCTCGGCCCACTCTATTTCCCCCTTTTCTTTTCTCTAGTGCCAATGACGTGTGGGACCCAGTGACCAGGCACTTCTTCCTCAACAGAATACCGGTGATGGCCGAAGAACCCGCCGTGATTTCCAACCGGCCACCGTTCGCCCATCCGAGTTTCGCGCGCGGCATCTGGTATATATGAGAACCCCGAGGCCCTCCCTGAAGCTCAACCCACCGATCGCGACCGTCCAAGCAAGCGAAAGATAGAACTGCGGCTCGAGTCGAGAAAGATTCGGAAATCGCCGCCGCCGCCGTGGAGTTTGTGTCCCGTCATCGTTCGGGGCGCGAGCTCGGGTCTGTGGGCTTCCTCGAGCACGGCGGAGATCATTGAAGAACTCGTGGGTGGAAGAAGCCTTTGGTGCTGCCCCAATTTCTCACCAACGCCAACATTAGCCGCGGGTCCGCACTTCATCGCGGTCGGGGGTCTGTGCGGCACAACTACCGGTAAGAAGGCTCCCCGGACGTCCGCCTCTGTCTTCTCTGCGCGTTGCTCGCTTCCGGTAAGGAATATAGGGCTCCGGGGCATCGGGCACGCCACTCACCGGCGGGAGCCGCCACACGGGCAGTGGGCGCCGCCGAGCTCAGCCACCAGGGTAGAAGACAGCTTGGTTGCCGTCGATCAAATCTCGGACGACCCAGATTAAATCCCAGGATAACCCTTCGCGAAATCGAATCCGAGCCGTCGATGCGATCGCAAGCGGATCAGATGCCACCGTGCTGTGGGCCGTAGATCCCAGATCGGGTGGCTAGGGTCGCGTACCGCTTCGGTCTGTACATAATCTAATCTGCACCGCTCATGCTGGATCGGACGGATCTCGTTTGATCATACCCCTTCGCCTTGACATTTATTCTAAAGACCCCCTTGGCTTTTCTCAAATCAACCCGCCACCCGAGTCAGTGTTAAGATCATTACAGAGAAGACCTCGGATTTACAAAATGAACCCCGAACTCCTGTTAAATTGTGCCTGCAGTACACTTATTCGCTGGAATTAATAAAATAGACCTAGAAAATGAATTCTTGTGTAAAGGAAATACTAAATGCTTACAAAATTCATAACTTCTACGTTTTAACTCCGATTTGACCTGTTCAAGTTGCGTTAGCTTCGTAATAGAATTATCTACACCTTGGTAACCTTATTTTATCATGAAGCATGTTTGTAAATAATTAATTTGTTTACCCTATGCCCATTGGATTAACTTACTTAATTAAAAAAAATTAAAGTAGTATTCTCACTTCCTAGTTGTAATTTGACTAAAATACGTTCTCTAATCAAGTTATAACTTGGATTAAAATTAAATTAATGATTTCTTAGGAATATCTTTCTCACAGGATTTATAATAATTAACCTAGAACCTAGTTTTCCTATTTAATCACATCAACCTTTGGAAAATCGTAACTCGATAACCGTAACTTCGAATTTAATGATTCTCATTCCTACGACCTCGTAGCAGCGCATAGATTATTATTACGCAGTTTATTCTTATGTTTGGTGTGATGTTAATTTTGCCTATACATGTATGTCTGTATTGCTACGTTTAGCGGTGAGAACACGTGTCATCTGAAGAGCAAGTTGGTACCTGGAATCTCAAGTGCCAGGCAAGTTGTGCCCTTGATCACTTCTTTACCCATTCATGTTCTTATTAATCATAATGATCTGCATAGGTTAATTTTGTTGGGACCCAATAGGTTACCCTAGATTTGACTATCTTTATACCTTGTTTCACCACTGGTTTTACTACTAAATTTTTGGGTAGTACATGCTATTGCTTTATGTGGATTTAGGTATAAATATATTTATGACTCATGATTACACTTTCTATTATCTGTTCATTATTTTATGTTCATGATAAGATCATTATGTTAATGGGAACATGGAGAACCACCCGGGAAAACAGTGCTACCACAAGGGTTTAATGGGACGCCCTTGGCCGATTAATTAGGAAAGCTAGTGGAAGACTACCTTACCCGAAAGGGGCAAGGGCAGTAGGGGAGTGGTCAGTGTAGGGAGGCCCTCGGGAGGATTTTGCTGCGATGGCGGTCCTGCAAGGGATTCCTGCATTGGAGCTTCCTATAAACTGTAGCGGGTTTTCTGAAGCTAGTGGAACTTTGTAAAGGCCTCGTAGTGTTACCCTGCCTCGCCTCCTCGGTAGAGGTGTATGGGAAGTCGCGATCCCTTGGCAGATGGGTAACATGACTTGTGGGTAAAGATGCGCAACCTCTGCAGAGTGTAAAACTGGTATACTAGCCGTGCTCACGGTCATGAGCAGCTCGGACACTCACATGATTAAATTATGGAACCTAAACTCAATTTGTCATATGCATTGCATCGCAGGTGATATTGTTACTTATGTTCTACTATTTAATTGGGTTGGTATTTACTTATACTTAGTAATTGCTAATAAAATTTTGACCAACTTTAAAAGCAATGCTCAGCTCTAACCATCCTCTTTGGTAAGCCTTACACTTCACGTGAGCTCTCACTTTTGGCGAGTTCATGCACATTATTCCCCACAACTTGTTGAGCGATGAACGTATGTGAGCTCACTCTTGCTGTCTCACACCCCACCCCACAGGTCAAGAACAGGTACCGCAGGATGAGGCGCTTGGAGGATGCTGTGACGAGTTCGTAAGAGGTCTAGGTCGTCGTCTCCCAGTCAACTTTGGGTTGCTGGACCGTTGTCTCCTTTTGATGTAATTATTTATTTATTTATTTTGTATAGAACTCCTGTTATGTAGTAAAGATGTGACATTCGATCCTGTGCCATGAATCATCATATGTGTGAGACTTGGTCCCAGCACACCTGGTGATTATGTTCGCGCCCGGGTTTTGGACCCCTAAAATCCGGGTGTGACAGAAGTGGTATTAGAGGAATGTTGACTGTAGGACAAAACCTAGATAGTACTGGACAACCATTCTTTACTTACCCTTGCTACTCTGATTCTTTTCTAAACTTTTCTTAATCTTTTCTCATCTATTTCCGCTTTACTCTGATTATTCTTACCTTTTCATTCTAAAGACAAATGTGGATTTCACACTTTGAAATCCTGTGCCTAAAGTGACTTTAGGAATAGGAGACCTACTCTTAGGAACAAAAACAAAACTATTTTTATAGGTATTTGTATGCTTGAATGTTTGTTCTTATGATACTGGTTTGATTTGGATCTTTGATTGAGTGTGATTAGTTGTGGAGTAATGTCCACAATCACATCTGCATATACATATAGAAAAAAAAACGGTTATAAAAATATCTAAATGAACTAGGTTATCCCTCATCAAAGAATCTAGCCTAGCAAAATCCATCTTATCTTGAAAAAGTCTATCCTACACTCATAGATCCATCTTATCCTAAAAAAATAGATTCTCATCTTATCTTGAAAAGTTTTATCTTATCCTAATAGATCTATCTGACCTCAAAAGATTCTACCTTATCCTTATGGATTCATCTTACCCCAATAAGCATATTTATCCCACGCTAGTGTAACAACCATGATCTAGCCTAAAATAAATAAGATCTTATCTAGTCAAACTATTCACACCAATCTAACCTAGATCTGATCTAATCTAAAGTGACTTATCAAACATGTTAGATAATAATGATGAAATAGATTAGACTCTACTCCTATAGAACGGGTCTTAACTTAGTTCACCCAGCACTAAATTAAGAATGACAGATCGACTTGGTCATATGCAACTACCTTAACCATCCAATAGTTGCATAACCCCACAATTTTAACCTAGCAAGAGATTCTAACCTACCTACACCATACAATCCATCCTACTCACATATGTCCTAGCCATATGTCCTTAACTCGGATGACAACTCCAAGAAATAAAGGCCAAAGAAGACCAACCATGTCAAAGAAGGATAAGCATCAACTCAAGACTTCAAAGATCAAGTTGAATCGCCAGCAGAATCAAGATCCATAGTTTAGGATGAAGTCTTTCCTTATCGTACCCTTGCCACAACCTCTACTTGCCATAACCGTACCTGACCTAATGAATATCTAGACATACAATATTCATATCATCTACTAACAGTTAAAAAAAAACTTGAACAAAACTTTGATTCCCAAAACCAAATGAGAAACTAAAATTCTAGACCAAACCCATTATATCCCTTTTCTTACAAATCTCGAGGACGAGATTTTTTTTAAGGGGGGTAGGATTTGTAATACCCAAAATTCTATTTTCAGAATTTAGGAAAATTTCCCAAAGAATTTTAATAAAATACTAACTTTCTCATCTTCGAAATCACGTCTCAAAGAATGGATATGTTTCCCACCAAAGATCGGGACTTAATTTGAAACCTAATTATATAATTACAAGTGTTCTCAAAACTAACTAAGGGATAAGACTATTCCTTAGGAATTAAAATCCTAAAAAGGGGTGAAATTATTTTATATTGAGGAAAAGTACATAGTAAATGCTAAATTTTTTAATGAACTATCAACACAAATATTGTGTATGTGTGTGCATTACATATTTAATACATGCCTAATGGGATAGGAATAATATGAATAAGTCGAATTACATGCTGGATTTCCTTGTTGTTGCATCCACATTTGAATTTGTAACTCATTTAAAGTTCAAAATATTTAAAACCAATAGAAAACAGAATTATAAAAGTAAAAAGGAAATTAACAAAAGAAAAAAAAGAGAAACCTTTTCCTGGGCCGATTCTCAAGCTACTCGGCCCAGCCTTACCCCTTTGCCCTGGCTTGTTGGGCTGACTACACCCCGCTCGGCCCACTCTATTTCCCCCTTTTCTTTTCTCTAGTGCCAATGACGTGTGGGACCCAGTGACCAGGCACTTCTTCCTCAACAGAATACCGGTGATGGCCGAAGAACCCGCTGTGATTTCCAACCGGCCACCGTTCGCCCATCCGAGTTTCGCGCGCGGCATCTGGTATATATGAGAACCCCGAGGCCCTCCCTGAAGCTCAACCCACCGATCGCGACCGTCCAAGCAAGCGAAAGATAGAACTGCGGCTCGAGTCGAGAAAGATTCGGAAATCGCCGCCGCCGCCGTGGAGTTTGTGTCCCGTCATCGTTCGGGGCGCGAGCTCGGGTCTGTGGGCTTCCTCGAGCACGGCGGAGATCATTGAAGAACTCGTGGGTGGAAGAAGCCTTTGGTGCTGCCCCAATTTCTCACCGACGCCAACATTAGCCGCGGGTCCGCACTTCATCGCGGCCGGGGGTCTGTGCGGCACAACTACCGGTAAGAAGGCTCCCCGGACGTCCGCCTCTGTCTTCTCTGCGCGTTGCTCGCTTCCGGTAAGGAATATAGGGCTCCGGGGCATCGGGCACGCCACTCACCAGCGGGAGCCGCCACACGGGCAGTGGGCGCCGCCGAGCTCAGCCACCAGGGTAGAAGACAGCTTGGTTGCCGTCGATCAAATCTCGGACGACCCAGATTAAATCCCAGGATAACCCTTCGCGAAATCGAATCCGAGCCGTCGATGCGATCGCAAGCGGATCAGATGCCACCGTGCTGTGGGCCGTAGATCCCAGATCGGGTGGCTAGGGTCGCGTACCGCTTCGGTCTGTACATAATCTAATCTGCACCGCTCGTGCTGGATCGGACGGATCTCGTTTGATCATACCCCTTCGCCTTGACATTTATTCTAAAGACCCCCTTGGCTTTTCTCAAATCAACCCGCCACCCGAGTCAGTGTTAAGATCATTACAGAGAAGACCTCGGATTTACAAAATGAACCCCGAACTCCTGTTAAATTGTGCCTGCAGTACACTTATTCGCTGGAATTAATAAAATAGACCTAGAAAATGAATTCTTGTGTAAAGGAAATACTAAATGCTTACAAAATTCATAACTTCTACGTTTTAACTCCGATTTGACCTGTTCAAGTTGCGTTAGCTTCGTAATAGAATTATCTACACCTTGGTAACCTTATTTTATCATGAAGCATGTTTGTAAATAATTAATTTGTTTACCCTATGCCCATTGGATTAACTTACTTAATTTAAAAAAATTAAAGTAGTATTCTCACTTCCTAGTTGTAATTTGACTAAAATACGTTCTCTAATCAAGTTATAACTTGGATTAAAATTAAATTAATGATTTCTTAGGAATATCTTTCTCACAGGATTTATAATAATTAACCTAGAACCTAGTTTTCCTATTTAATCACATCAACCTTTGGAAAATCGTAACTCGATAACCGTAACTTCGAATTTAATGATTCTCATTCCTACGACCTCGTAGCAGCGCATAGATTATTATTACGCAGTTTATTCTTATGTTTGGTGTGATGTTAATTTTGCCTATACATGTATGTCTGTATTGCTACGTTTAGCGGTGAGAACACGTG
Source organism: Zea mays (assembly GCF_902167145.1). NCBI lineage: Eukaryota > Viridiplantae > Streptophyta > Magnoliopsida > Poales > Poaceae > Zea > Zea mays. The sequence goes on along the minus strand of NC_050100.1, from coordinate 85,734,318 downwards.
TCATCTGAAGAGCAAGTTGGTACCTGGAATCTCAAGTGCCAGGCAAGTTGTGCCCTTGATCACTTCTTTACCCATTCATGTTCTTATTAATCATAATGATCTGCATAGGTTAATTTTGTTGGGACCCAATAGGTTACCCTAGATTTGACTATCTTTATACCTTGTTTCACCACTGGTTTTACTACTAAATTTTTGGGTAGTACATGCTATTGCTTTATGTGGATTTAGGTATAAAGATATTTATGACTCATGATTACACTTTCTATTATCTGTTCATTATTTTATGTTCATGATAAGATCATTATGTTAATGGGAACATGGAGAACCACCCGGGAAAACAGTGCTACCACAAGGGTTTAATGGGACGCCCTTGGCCGATTAATTAGGAAAGCTAGTGGAAGACTACCTTACCCGAAAGGGGCAAGGGCAGTAGGGGAGTGGTCAGTGTAGGGAGGCCCTCGGGAGGATTTTGCTGCGATGGCGGTCCTGCAAGGGATTCCTGCATTGGAGCTTCCTATAAACTGTAGCGGGTTTTCTGAAGCTAGTGGAACTTTGTAAAGGCCTCGTAGTGTTACCCTGCCTCGCCTCCTCGGTAGAGGTGTATGGGAAGTCGCGATCCCTTGGCAGATGGGTAACATGACTTGTGGGTAAAGATGCGCAACCTCTGCAGAGTGTAAAACTGGTATACTAGCCGTGCTCACGGTCATGAGCAGCTCGGACACTCACATGATTAAATTATGGAACCTAAACTCAATTTGTCATATGCATTGCATCGCAGGTGATATTGTTACTTATGTTCTACTATTTAATTGGGTTGGTATTTACTTATACTTAGTAATTGGTAATAAAATTTTGACCAACTTTAAAAGCAATGCTCAGCTCTAACCATCCTCTTTGGTAAGCCTTACACTTCACGTGAGCTCTCACTTTTGGCGAGTTCATGCACATTATTCCCCACAACTTGTTGAGCGATGAACGTATGTGAGCTCACTCTTGCTGTCTCACACCCCACCCCACAGGTCAAGAACAGGTACCGCAGGATGAGGCGCTTGGAGGATGCTGTGACGAGTTCGTGAGAGGTCTAGGTCGTCGTCTCCCAGTCAACTTTGGGTTGCTGGACCGTTGTCTCCTTTTGATGTAATTATTTATTTATTTATTTTGTATAGAACTCCTGTTATGTAGTAAAGATGTGACATTCGATCCTGTGCCATGAATCATCATATGTGTGAGACTTGATCCCAACACACCTGGTGATTATGTTCGCGCCCGGGTTTTGGACCCCTAAAATCCGGGTGTAACATGCCCTTGCTGCTGCCGCCTCTGGTGCTTCCCGTACTGCTGCCGCCTCTGGTGCTGCCCTTGCCGCCGCTGCCGTCACCGTCGCCGTCGCCACCGTCGTCGTCGTCGCCGTCGTCGTCGTCGTCATCTTCGTCCTCACCGCCGTCCGAGTCCTCCTCGTCCGAGGAGAACTCAGACTCATCCGAGCCCTCGAGCCCGGAGCGCTCGACGGCCCGGATGTACGTCCAGACCTCCGCGGCAATCCCCTGGGAGTCGTCTGAATCATCAGACGACGCCGGGGGAGAGACGGGAGCCGGAGATCCCTCGGACTCGGAGAAGAACTCCTCCTCCGAGTATTCCGAGTCACCGAAATCCTCCGACGGAGGAGTCGGCTCGCGCTTGCGCTTGGTACCCTTGCCCATGGTGGAAGCAGACAGAGGGGAGAAGAAGGACGCAGTAAAGAACAGCGAAGAGATGTGAAAAAACCAGAGGAGCAAGGGCGTTATTTATAGAAAGGAAAGGCAACCGCTCACTTCCAACCGCGGTCACTGAACAGTCGCAAAGCATTCAATAAGCACTCCCACCCATCTGAAGACACGTCAGACAGCAGACGCCGTTTCATGCAACACTACACCCATTGGGACTCCAGTCAACAGCGCAAAGGATATGATTACACTAGCCGTCCCATCACATTACTACTCAGAAGCAGCCGGCTAAAACACTCAGCGTACCAAGCCGTCCCTTGCCCACACCCATTGGGGGGGGACGCCCAGGAATTATCAGTATATTTTTCAAAACGGTCACATCCGTGCAGGCCACGCAGTAAATACCTCAAGACAAAAATGAGATATCAGTAAGGATCAGAGGAAAGCCAAATATAGCCAGCAAAGTACAAGATATGGCCGACAGAAGCGATGTGAGGACTAGACAGAGAACGTCCATCAAACGTCCAATCAAGTCGCAGAAGCAAATAAATTGCATTACCTAGCAAGATATGGATGGATTGCAAACTCGGCTGCTAAAGACAAAATATATGCTGACCTCTGCAGCAAAATTTTGATGACATAATGCTGACCTCCAAAGCATAATGCGAATAGCTTCATGCCAATTTTTACAAGCAAAAGGAAGACCTTCGAATGAATTATCCTTAAAAAATCCATTTGAAGGTCGGGGGCTACACCCATTGGGTGCACCTCCGGTGCACCCCACGGATTATCATTCTAAACCGATATAGCGCCGACTTCTAAGGCGTGGGACAAGATTGAAAAGACCAATCCTCAACCGAGGTACAGGAGCGCACATGGAGATAATTTCTGGGGAAGACCTTCGAGTAGATTATCTTCTAAAATCTACTCAAAGGTCGGGGGCTACACCCATTGGGTGCACCTCCGGTGCACCCAATGAAGTTCAGAATCCTACGAGTCAAAATGTCGACCTCTAAGGCACAAGCACAGAACTAAACTTTGGTCGAACGAGTGATCGGAGCAAGAGAAGACAGCAGGAAGTCATTTTTTGAACCTTGGATCTTTGGGTTGATTACCTCTAAATCGACCCAAAGATCGGGGGCTTGTGGGGGATAGATATCCCCCAGGTCCACTAAAGAAATAAAAGATCTCCCGAAAGGCCCAAGGGTCCAATAAATCGTAAGATCGTTCTTTCATGGGCCTGGGGAAAGACGATCAACAAAGCAGAGAAGACGTAAGGCTGGATTGGAGCAAACCCGGACGGCCCACAACGTCGAACAAGTAATTCCCAACGGAGACCCGACTTTCCCGCGCTGAAGCCCCCATGCAATGGAGCCATGCGAGGATAAGTCGGCGAGGGTTACGTAGGGATAAACTCAAGAGATTCACTACCTTTCAGCTACTTGTTGTTATCATATCCACGTGTACTGCCCCACGGTCGAGTATATAAGGCCTAGGGGGCACCCCTTTAGGACGATCGACCCTATTTTTGACCAAGCCACTTACGTAAACTCTCTGTGCCTTCAATCCAGAGAGCCTTCTTGTAATCACACTCGAATACTCACCAGGACGTAGGGTGTTACGCATCTCTAAGCGGCCCGAACCTGCAAATCTTGTCCACTGTCCCTCGTGCAATCAGGCATGAACCATTTTGCTACAGTCGTTGACACCGTCCTACTCCTAAAAACACCTTGAGGGGTAACCCCGGGTGTGCGGTCGGACCCAAAACACCGACACGTACGTACGCCCTGGAAACTCCTGGGACCTCCGAAGCTGCCGACAGCAGCCGGGAGAGTCTCTCCGGGACTACATCCGGCGATTCTCGAAGCAGCGCACCGAGCTGCCCAACATCACCGATTCAGATGTCATCGGCGCGTTCCTCGCCGGCACCACCTGTCGCGACCTGGTGAGCAAGCTAGGTCGCAAGACCCCCACCAGGACGAGCGAGCTGATGGACATCGCCACCAAGTTTGCCTCTGGCCAGGAGGCGGTTGAGGCTATCTTCCGAAAGGACAAGCGGCCCCAGGGCCGCCCACCGGAAGATGCCCCCGAGGCGTCAACTCAGCGCGGCGCCAAGAAGAAGGGCAAGAAGAAGTCGCAAGCGAAACGCGACGCCGCCGACGCGGACCTTGTCGCCGCTACCGAGTACAAGAACCCTCGGAAACCCCCCGGAGGTGCCAACCTCTTCGACAAGATGCTCAAGGAGTCGTGCCCCTATCATCAGGGGCCCGTCAAGCACACCCTTGAGGAGTGCGCTGTGCTTCGGCGCCACTTCCACAGGGCCGGGCCACCCGCGGAGGGTGGCAGGGCTCGCGACGACGACAAGAAGGAAGATCACCAGGCAGGAGAGTTCCCCGAGGTCCACGACTGCTTCATGATATACGGTGTGCAAGCGGCGAACGCCTCGGCTCGGCACCGCAAGCAAGAGCGTCGGGAGGTCTGTTTGGTGAAGGTGGCGGCGCCAGTCTACCTAGACTGGTCCGACAAGCCCATCACCTTCGACCAAGCTGACCACCCCGATCACGTGCCGAGCCCGGGGAAATACCCGCTCGTTGTCGACCCCGTCATCGGCGACGTCAGGCTCACCAAGGTCCTCATGGACGGAGGCAGCAGCCTCAACATCATCTACGCCGAGACCCTCGGGCTCCTACGTGTCGATCTGTCCTCGGTCCGGGCAGGCGCTGCGCCTTACCACGGGATCATCCCCGGGAAGCGCGTCCAGCCCCTCGGACAACTCGACCTTCCCGTCTGCTTCGGAACGCCCTCCAACTTCTGAAGGGAGACCCTTACGTTCGAGGTGGTCGGGTTCTGAGGAACCTACCACACGGTACTGGGGAGGCCATGCTACGCGAAGTTCATGGCCGTCCCCAACTACACCTACCTCAAGCTCAAGATGCCGGGCCCCAACGGGGTCATCACTATCGGCCCCACGTACAAACACGCGTTCGAATGCGACGTGGAGTGCGTGGAGTACGCCGAGGCCCTCGCCGAGTCCGAGGCCCTCATCGCCGACCTGGAAAGCCTCTCTAAGGAGGTGCCAGACGTGAAGCGTCACGCCGGCAACTTCGAGCCAGCAGAGACGGTTAAGTCTGTCCCCCTCGACCCCAGCAGCGACGCCTCCAAGCAGATCCAGATCGGCTCCGAGCTCGATCCCAAATAGGAAGCAGTGCTCGTCGACTTTCTCCGTGCAAACGCCGACGTTTTCGCGTGGAGTCCCTCGGACATGCCCGGCATACCGAGGGATGTCGCCGAGCACTCGCTGGATATTCGAGCCGGAGCCCGACCCGTCAAGCAGGCTCTGCACCGATTTGACGAAGAAAAGCGCAGAGCCATAGGCGAGGAGATCCACAAGCTAATGGCGGCAGGGTTCATCAAAGAGGTATTCCATCCCGAATGGCTTGCCAACCCTGTGCTTGTGAGAAAGAAAGGAGGGAAATGGCGGATGTGTGTAGACTACACTGGTCTAAACAAAGCATGTCCGAAGGTTCCCTACCCTCTGCCTCGCATCGGTCAAATCGTGGATTCCACTGCTGGGTGCGAAACCCTGACTTTCCTCGATGCCTATTCAGGGTATCACCAAATCAGGATGAAAGAGTCCGACCAGCTCGCGACTTCTTTCATCACACCCTTCGGCATGTACTGCTATGTCACCATGCCGTTCGGCTTGAGGAATGCAGGCGCGACGTACCAGCGGTGCATGAACCATGTGTTCGGCGAACACATTGGCCGAACGGTCGAGGCCTACGTCGATGACATCGTAGTCAAGACGAGGAAAGCCTCCGACCTCCTTTCCGACCTTGAAGTGACATTCCGGTGTCTCAAGGCAAAGGGCGTGAAGCTCAATCCCGAAAAGTGTGTCTTCGGGGTGCCCCGAGGCATGCTCTTAGGGTTCATCATCTTCGAGCGGGGCATCGAAGCCAACCCGGAGAAGATCGCAGCCATCACCAGCATGGGGCCCATCAAGGACTTGAAAGGCGTACAGAGAGTCATGGGATGCCTTGCGGCTCTGAGCCGCTTCATCTCGCGCCTCGGCGAAAGAGGCCTGCCTCTGTACCGCCTCTTAAGGAAGGCCGAGTGCTTCACTTGGACCCCTGAGGCCGAGGAAGCCCTCGGGAACCTGAAGGCGCTCCTCACGAACGCGCCCGTCTTGGTGCCCCCCGCTGCCGGAGAAGCCCTCTTGATCTACGTCGTCGTGACCACTCAGGTGGTTAGCGCCGCGATTGTGGTCGAGAGACGAGAAGAGGGGCATGCATTGCCCGTTCAGAGGCCAGTCTACTTCATCAGCGAGGTACTGTCCAAAACCAAGATCCGCTACCCACAAGTTCAGAAGCTGTTGTACGCGGTGATCCTGACGCGGCGGAAGTTGCGACACTACTTCGAGTCTCATCCGGTAACTGTGGTGTCATCCTTCCCCCTGGGGGAGATCATCCAGTGCCGAGAGGCCTCGGGTAGGATCGCAAAGTGGGCGGTGGAAGTTATGGGTGAAACAATCTCATTCGCCCCTCGGAAGGCCATCAAGTCCCAGGACTTGGCGAACTTCGTGGCTGAATGGGTCGACACCCAGCTCCCAACAGATCCGATCCAGCCGGAACTCTGGACCATGTTCTTCGACGGGTCACTGATGAAGACAGGAGCGGGCGCAGGCCTGCTCTTCATCTCGCCCCTCGGAAAGCATCTACGCTACGTGCTACGCCTCCACTTCCCGGCGTCCAACAATGTGGCTGAGTACGAGGCCCTGGTCAACGGGTTGCGCATCGCCATCGAGTTAGGGGTCCGATGCCTCGACGCTCGCGGTGACTCACAGCTCGTCATCGACCAAGTCATGAAGAACTCCCACTGCCGTGACCCGAAGATGGAGGCCTACTGCGATGAGGTTCGGCGCCTGGAAGACAAGTTCTATGGGCTCGAGCTCAACCACATCGCTCGGCGCTACAACGAGACTGCCGACGAGCTAGCTAAAATAGCCTCGGGGCGAACAACGGTTCCCCCGGACGTCTTCTCTCGAGACCTGCATCAACCCTCCGTCAAGATCAACGACACGCCCGAGCCCGAGGCACCCTCGGCCGAGCCCGAGGTACCCTCGGCCCCCGAGGGCGAGACACTGCGCGTCGAGGAGGAGCGAAGCGGGGTCACGCCTGATCGAAACTGACAGACCCCGTACCTGCAATATCTCCACCAAGGAGAGCTACCCCTCGACCGAGCCGAGGCTCGGCGGTTGGCGCGACGCGCCAAGTCGTTCGTCTTGCTGGGAGATGGGAAGGAGCTCTACCACCGCAGCCCCTTGGGCATCCTCCAGCGATGCATTTCCATCGCCGAAGGTCAGGAACTCCTACGAGAGATACACTCGGGGGCTTGCGGCCACCACGCAGCACCTCGAGCCCTTGTCGGAAATGCTTTCCGGCAAGCTTTCTACTGGCCGACGGCGGTGGTCGACGCCACTAGAATCGTCCGCACCTGCGAAGGGTGTCAGTTCTACGCAAGGCAGACCCACCTGCCTGCTTAGGCACTGCAGACCATACCCATCACCTGGCCTTTTGCTGTGTGGGGTCTGGACCTCGTCGGCCCCTTGCAGAAGGCACCCGGGGGCTACACGCACCTGTTGGTCACCATCGACAAATTCTCCAAGTGGATCGAGGTCCGACCCCTAAACAGCATCAGGTCCGAGAAAGTGGTGGCGTTCTTCACCAACATCATCCATCGCTTCGGGGTCCCGAACTCCATCATCACCGACAACGGCACTCAGTTCACCGGTAGAAAGTTCCTAGACTTCTGCGAGGATCACCACATTCGGGTGGACTGGGCCGCCGTGGCTCACCCCATGACGAATGGGCAAGTAGAGCGCGCCAACGGCATGATTCTATAAGGACTCAAGCCTCGGATCTACAACGACCTCAACAAGTTCGGCAAGCGATGGATGAAGGAACTCCCCTCGGTGGTCTGGAGTCTGAGGACGACGCCGAGCCGAACCACGGGCTTCACACCGTTCTTTCTAGTCTATGGGGCCGAGGCCATCTTGCCCACAGACTTAGAATACGGTTCCTCGAGGACGAGGGCCTATGCTGACCAAAGCAACCAAGCTAATCGAGAAGACTCGCTGGACCAGCTGGAAGAGGCTCGGGACAAGGCCTTACTACACTCGGCGCGGTACCAGCAGTCCCTGCGACGCTACCACGCCCGAGGGGTCCGGTCCCGAGACCTCCAGGTGGGCGACCTGGTGCTTCGACTACGACAGGACGCCCGAGGGCAGCACAAGCTCACGCCTCCCTGGGAAGGGCCGTTCGTCATCGCCAAAGTTCTGAAGCCCGGAACGTACAAGCTGGCCAACAGTCAAGGCGAGGTCTACAGCAACGCTTGGAACATCCAACAGCTACGTCGCTTCTACCCTTAAGATGTTTTCAAGTTGTTCATATACCTCGCTTCCACGCAAAGTTTAGTCATCAAGGAAGGGTCAGCCTTGCCTCGGCAAAGCCCGACCCTCCCTCGGGGGCTAAAAGGGGGGAACCCCCCTCTGCGTCGAAATTTTCCTCGAAAAAATATCCTTTCTGCCAGAATGTCTTTCGTGCTTTTCGACTACTTCGAAAGTGGATCCTGAAAATGACGGAGTACACGTAAGCAGCCAAGGTTGACCGAGCCGAGGGACTCCTACGCCTCCGGGATACGGATACCTCACTCATCACCTTCTGCGATAAGTAACTCACGTTCGGATAAGTGATTCCGCGGACCGAACAAGTCTTCACGTTCGAAAGCTCCTCTACCGAAGCGATTCTTCGAGCCTTCTCGACTGCGTCGGTGACAGAACCCCATGGACGGGTAAGAGTGCGCGTAAGCGGCAAGGCTGACCGAGCCGAGGGATTCCTACGCCTCCGGGATACGGATACCTCACTCGTCACCTTCCGTGAGAAGCAACCCTCGCTCGCACAGACAATTCTGTTACCGACGAAAAAGTCCAGATACTCGAAACAAGAGGAAAAGAAACGTAGCTTTACAACACGGCGAGGGTGTGTTTGGGCCTCGGCGGCCGCAGAAAACACACGCTACAAGATAATTCGATCCTGCAGGCTCGGATCTTGATGGTTGAAGGGAGCAGCAGCACCCTCGGCGTCAACTACACCTTCGGCGAGGTCCGACCTAGCCACCGACGGCGACACGGTCCGAGGGTCTCCACTCTGAAGGACGACTTCATCATCACGCCCGGGCCATCGCCGCCCGGGTCTCCTCCAAGAATCCGGCTCGAGCAGGCGGCTCGGCTGGTCACCCTGAGGCCTCGGCCAGCTGTCCCCCGAAGACATCAGCCCGGCCCGAGGCCTCGGCAGATCAACTCCGGCGTCGGTCCCGCTAACGGACGACCCGGCCAGGCTCCGGCCGACCAAGTCTTCTTTTCGAGCCAACTCTGCCTCTGTCCGTGCTGACACCGCTACCCCTGGCTTCGACTCATCAAAGAGCGGCCGAGGGGTTCCTTTAACTAAGCAAGAGAAGCCCCGGACAGCAAGGCCGACCGAGCCGAGGGACTCCTACGCCTCCGGGATACGGATACCTCACTCGTCACCTTTGCACGGGGCGACTCACGCTTGGTGAAGCGGTTCAGACAACCAACAGGCGAGTCTTAGTGCTCAAAAATGAGGAAAAACACGGCTCCACGCCAAAAATACATACATGTTCAGGCCCCGACAGCCACAATGAACAAAAGACCGGCACTCAAGGTGTCATTACAAACGGAACTCCGGTTCCGTCCCCGCGGTTACGAACAACCTCCACACCAGGGAGCCTGCGGGGCGACGAGTTCTGGGCGACTCGCCAGCGACCTCTGCAGCAGCAGCCATGGTCCCAGGACGGACGCGGCCACCGGAAGGCTCTCGTTCGCATTCCCGCTCAAGGGACGCGAACCAGCCATCAAAGCCAAAGAGCGGGCCGCTCCAAAGCGCACCGGCAGGTCCTCGCTCCTGTCCTCGCCACGAAAGCGAGGAAGAGGGCGGAATGTTGCATCCTAGCTGGGCAGCAACAGTTCGCCTTCCCCGGCATGGCTGGAGGACGCCTCCTCCGCAGAGCTGGAGGATGGTTTCCACCACCAGAAGCTGGAAGAGGAGGTGGCCAGCCGACCCGCGCGGGAGGTAGAGCCCTGGCTCGCCTCGCTCTCTGCCCCAGCAAGGATGATGAACATCCTTGAAGCTGAGGGCGGGACCGAGATCAAAGCCCGACTTGCTTCTCCCCATCCAGGGGCTAGTGGTCACCGTCTTGGGTGACCGCCGGCGGAGGGGTGCAGCCGGGCTGCATGATGAAAATCCTTGAAGCCGAACGATGGCTGAAAGGTACCGACTCCCACGGAGTTGCGTTCCTCCAACGACAAGGCGAAAGGACTGCGGGCATCCCCCATCCGGGGGCTTGGAAGGTGGAAAGACACGATGCATAAGGGAGCGCGGAGACATGGTCGCCTTTCAAGGGGGTCACCCTCCTTTTAAAGGCGACTCTCCCTACTTGCGTCCCCAACTGTCGTGGGCTGAGTCTTCTCCAACACGTTCCAATGTCCTCCCCCTACGGCGTGGGGGCTGGGTCCCACACGTCATACAAGCCGTCCCAGGGCAGAAGAAGCCAAGGGGGCGTTTGGTTACTTGTATGGGTGAGCCTGGCTCGTATCTAGTGAGCCTGGCTCAGACTGGACTGGCTGAGTGCATGCAGTATAGCGTGTTTGGTTGTGTGTATGTGGCCAGTCTGGTTCACAAGAGATGTTGTTTGGTTGCTTGCATGAGTACATGGTGCATGAGTTAAAAAAATTTAAAAAATCTATTAATAGACACTAATTATATGGTAAATTGCTTAATAGATACTAATTACATGTTAATATACACTAATTATATATTAATCTTAATCACGTAATTTTTTTATTTGAAATATATATAGTATGAGTGGTCTAGTTTCGTTCGCAAAAATGTCAGGAACGCGGATATGAAATCGGTTCGGTGATTAAATCTTTTAATTAGACGATATAATGAAAAAACCAATTAAAAACGTGTCTCGATATGCGTGCACGAGTAAAGAGCTGGCTGAGCGGAGCCTGGCCGCGCGCGTGCGGCCGCGCGATGCGTTTCTGCCGGGCCTGGCTCGCGGCGCTTTAAGTTCCGTGCTAGCCTGTCTCGTGCGATACAACGAACCAAACAAACACTACTTTTTGCATGTGTAGATGCAGCTGCACCACCGGAGAAGGCAACCAAACGCCCCCCAAACCGCCGCGCGCGGTGCATGCAACCGCCCAGCGGTTACAAGCAGTTCTCCACTTTTGCCCAGACCAGCGGGCGAAAGGGCGGGCAGCCATGCAGGCGGCATGCAACCGCGCCAAGTGGGCACACCTCTACGACTTCCAACGCGCCCAGCATGGAAGCCCACGCCCACACGTCATGCAACCGGCGCGCCGGTCGCTACGTGCAAGCAACTGCACCGCCACTCGCACCACTGCCACGCCTCCTCGACTGCGGAACCAGTACCGCGACTCGAGGCTACCCTGCGTACGACCCAGCAGTGCCAGCTAGGCGCGACGGTCAATGCGGCCAAAAACGGGCCGGCAGTGATGGCGGTGGCAGGCAGGCGGGAGCGGCGGTCACGTCGTCAGCCAAGCTTACGTCCCATCCTGGGGCAGTGAGAGAGCCCTCTCTCACGGCGTGAAGACGACGCGCCCGTGTTCCGTTCCTCGAACGGCTCGCGCACGCGCAACGGTCGCCCCACGAACCACTCGCCCCGTCGCATTGACTCCACGGCGGGACAGGCGGCGTCTCTGGCAGGGGAAGCGAGCGACGCTTCGCCTTCGCCATAATGACCACGTCAAAAAAGGTACGCCGTGTCATTCGTTTTCGTGTCCTTTTCCTTTTCCTCTTTCTCTTTCTTACAACAGGGACCGGGAAAGGGGGATACCCCGAAAAGGACCCTTCTCCGTGAAGGAAACAGGCTCCGAGCCTCCCTACTGATCAGAGGTTCGAAGGCTGGCCCCTCGGAGGGGTTCAACAGCCGCCTCAGAGCACGTGGGCTCCACACCCACTACTGGTCAGAGGTTCGAAGGCCGGCCCCTCGGAAGGGTTCAACGGTTGCCTCAGGCCACTCGGGCTCCGCGCCCACTACTGATCAGGGGTTCGTAGGCTGGCCCTCGAAGGGTTCACAGCCGCCTCAGACATAGAGCGAGGGATGACCATGGGTACGTTCGATACATAACCAAGGCTCGGGCTACGCTCCCGAGGTACCCTAGGACATTTCCGAGACCAGCGGGAACAATCTTGTAACGGAATCCCATCAGAGGGAGGCATCGAGCCCTCGGACCCCGTCGACAGGGGACCGGGTCCGGCAGATCACCCGCAGGTACTTTTGGGCGCGCCTCTGGGCCTCTAGCCGACCCCTAACAAATGGGGCACGGACGTCCGCTCGGATTACCCGCCAGCAGCTCACCGGAGACACCATGTTCGGCGCCCACCGAGGGCAACATGGCGCTTTCCCCCCCTCCTTGCGGAAAGGCGACGCAGGGGCATATGTAAAAAAGTCGAGTCTTCCCCTGATCGTCCTCTCGCCCTGTGCAGAGGCTCGGGGGCTGCTCTCGCAAACCCAGCTCCGGCCAAACCGTTGACAGCGTCAACATACCAGCCCGAGAACTTGGAACCCGACCGTGCACCCGGGCTATGGCCAGCTCGCATGAGGGAACGACCAGACCAGCCGAAGCATTACGCGAGGCATTAAGACCTCGGAGGAGTCAAACCACTCCTCCGAGGCCTCGGGGGCTACACCCGGCGGGTGCGCTCGCGCGCACCCACCGGAACAAAACGCAACCGAGAAAGGCTGGTCCCCTTGCAAAAAAGTGCGACGAAAGCCTCCAAGCGAGTGCTAACACTCCCTTCGAGGCTCGGGGGCTACTGTCGGGGACCATAATTAGGGGTACCCTCAAGTCTCCTAATTCTCAGCTGGTAACCCCCATCAGCATAAAGTTGCAAAGGCCTGATGGGTGCGATTTAGTCAGGGATCGGTCCATTCGAGGGACTCGATCACGCCTCGCCCGAGCCTAGCCTCGGACAAGGGCAACCGACCCCGGAGGATCTCCGTCTCGCCCGAGGCCCCCCTCCAGCGACGAACATACTTACGGCTCGCCCGAGGCCCTATCTTCGCCAAGAAGCAACCCTGACCAAATCGTCGCGCCAACCGACCAGATCGCAGGAGCATTTAATGCAAAGGTGGCCTGACACCTTTATCCTGACACACGTCCTCCAGTCGACAGAGCCGAAGTGACCGCAGTCACTTCGCCGCTCCACTGACCGGCCTGACAGAAGGACAGCGCCGCCTGCGCCGCTCCGACTGCTGTGCCGCTCGACAGAGTGAGGCTGACAGGCAGTCAGGCCCGACCTCAGGCACCATAGGAAGCTCCGCTCCGCCCGACCCAGGGCTCGGACTTGGGCTCAGCCCCAGAAGACGGCGAACTCCGCTTCGCTCGACCCAGGGCTCGGACTTGGGCTCAGCCCCAGAAGACGGCGAACTCCGCTCCGCCCGACCCAGGGCTCGGACTTGGGCTCAGCCCCAGAAGACGGCGAACTCCGCTCCGCCCGACCCAGGGCTCGGACTTGGGCTCAGCCCCAGAAGACGACGAACTCCGCTTCGCCCGACCCGAGGGCTCGGACTCAGCCCTGGCCTCAGCCGACGGTCTCCGCCTCGCCCGACCCAGGGGCTCGGACTCGACCTCAACCTCGGAGGAGCCTCCACATCGCCCAACCTAGGGCGCGGACCGGCCACGTCGACAGGAGGCGCCATCATTACCCTACCCCAAGCTGACTCAGGCTACGGGGAACAAGACCAGCGTCCCATCTGGCTCGCTCCGCCAGATAGGCAATGATGGCGCCCCGCACGCTCTGTGACGACGGCGGCTCTCAGCCCCCTTACGGAAGCAAGAGGACGTCAGCAAGGACTCGACAGCCCCGACAGCTGTCCTTCCGCCAGGCTCCAGCGCTCCTCCGATGGCCATGACACCACACGAACCGGGTGCCAAAACCTCTCCGGCTGCCACGACGGCATGTACTTAGGGCGCTAGCTCTCCTCCGCTAGACACGTAGCACTCTGCTACACCCCCCCCCATTGTACACCTGGATCCTCTCCTTACGCCTATAAAAGGAAGGACTAGGGCCCTCTTACAGAGGGTTGGCCGCGCGGGGGACGAGGACGGGACAGGCGCTCGCGTGAGGCCGCTCGCTCCCCCTCCCGCGTGGACGCTTGTAACCCCCTACTGCAAGCGCACCCGACCCGGGCGCGGGACGAACACGAAGGCCGCGGGATTTCCACCTCTCTCACGCCCGTCTCCGGCTGCCTTTCTTCCCCCCTTCGCGCTCGGCCTCGCGCCGACCCATCTGGGCTGGGGCACGCGGCGACATTTCACTCGTCGGCCCAGGGACCCCCCGGTCTCGAAACGCCGACACCATTAGAAGGCGAAAGATCCTTGCGCGGGGCCTCAGGCCAGTTAACCCGCAAGGCCATCTTGTCATGGGCCGGGTGAATGCTACTAGCGGAATGGGCCGGTCCGAAAAGGCAGTGGACTCGAGCCCAGATGGTCAGTCGAATCGTACACTATCCCCAGAAACCGTCCGACTTTTCCGCGCCTGGCACCCTCGAATGTCGGAGTGGATCAGGGATGAGTTGGCGAGATTTTTTGGAGATTGGTTAAGTCGGTTCGCTATTAGTTAGGAGATATGTGATTATCATGTACGTAAGGAGTGCCCCACAGTCGTGTATATAAGGCCGAAGGGGGACTCCATCATTTTCATCTCATTAGCCCTTCTCCATTTAGGAGACGCCACTTATAACGCACCACATACAGATCCACCCCAGGAAGTAGGGTATTACGCCTCTCAAAGCGGTCCGAACCTGTAAAAAATCATCTGTCTCTCTCTCGTGCTCCCAGCACGAACCATTGAGCTACAATCAACAGCACCGACCTAACCAAAAGCACCATAAGGGTATCCATGGGTGTGCGGTCGGACACTAAACACCGACAGTCGCCATCACTTTTTCACTGCCTGGCGTTGCCTATCTATTCACCTCTCGCTCGTTTCTTCCCATGGCGCAACTCTAGTCTTCGAGTTTGTACTGAGGGCAGGACCGAGGGGGTGGGCTACTAGCCTGCTGCAGAACCACGCCGCCACGGTCGGTGACTCGGCTTATTGATGAACGGCGACTCGACGAGGCTACAAGGACCTTGACGCCCGCGTCCAGTTCGGTTTAGATAATTAGGTTGTATGCCGCTCGCGCCTTATGTTTCCAAACCTCTACTTCTAGGTCGATCACAAGGCAATCTACAATCAACTAAAATACAAATATTATTCTAAATAATAGGTTATGGAAAGATTTTTTTTAAAATTAAAAAAATATAAGCACCAGAGAAAGAGCATGATCATGCAAACATACCAATATGTGTACCTGAGATTAATTTTGAGGAGGGAATTAGATATGATCCAGGCTTGAGAAAGGAAATTGACGCCTACCATCCGAAACTTTGGGAGAAAGGGAGAAGGAAATATTTAGAGAATGGGCTTTGCCAACCTCCTGCATATAATTTTCCCTCTTCACAGCTTGGAGAAAAAAAATCCAAGAAGTTTTCATCCTGAATGGTTCAATGAATTTGGAGGACTGGGTTGTTGTTTTTGTTGTTTCTTGTTTAGAGAGAAAAATGCAGGACATAAAGCTTTTGCTGTTGATGGCTGGAATGGTTATAACAGGAAAGACAAGCTAAGGTTACATGTCGGCAATGTTGGTGGATTACATTACAATGCAATGAAAAAGCGTGGCGACTTATTACAGATTATTAATTTTGCTATTGATCGGTTTCTTTGCTTGGCATTGACTTGTTTTTTAGGCATCAAGGACCTTGAAGCTTGATAACATACCTTGCAAGTATTGGCTATCTTTTGCCCGTATAGGCTATCACGGTAATTCTGGGATGCAACATGCCACGATTCGGTGCATGTTTCTTTAATTTAGTTAGTGTTTGGTTGAGGAGCCAAGTAAAACGGAGTCGTTTCATCCCTGATTCTAGGAACGAAGCCGCTCTGTTCTGTGTTTGATAAGCTGGAACGGAGCGGCTCTGTTTTTTGTTTGGTTGTAGAGTGAACTGAAACATAGCGTTTCTGTTTTTTGTTTGGTTGCAGAGGGAGGCGCGCGAGCTGCTGCGCACAGCGCACGGATGGGAGCGCGAGCTGTGCGAGCGGGCTGGGAACGGAGCGGCTCCATCCCATTGATTTTTTTGGAGTGGGATGGTTCCGGATCTGAGGAGAATATTCCCTAATCGGAGTCACTCCGTTCTAGTTGCTTTGTAACCAAACAACAACAAAACTGGGACAGAACGACTCCGTTCTACTTGGCTCTCCAACCAAACACTAGTAAATGGTAAACACTATATTTCTACTTAGTCGTTAGTATACATTGCAACATTATCTCTCTAGATTATACCGCATGAAACTACCGCCCCCTGTCCCACTCGATGCATACTACGGGATATCCGAGACGTAAAACACGCGTTGATTAATTCTCTCGCTACATTTCTCAGCATCGCGTCAGAACCAAACATGGTCTGATCTCAAATTAAACACATCTTAAAAATAAGGATATGACGACACCATCTCTTTATTTTTTTATGGAAAACGCTGTCATAAAAAATTACGTCGATTTTCACTTACATCTATAACTGTCATCCAAACACTATAAAAAAATGTGACTAACCACTTCTATTCTTCATTATACATTAGAAACACGGCCTTTCACAGGAGGCTCGGAGCTGATGTCTCGTGGCGTGACGCGGGGGAACAAGACAGTGATCAGCCAAGTTATCAGCCAAGTGATCAGTCCGTGCCTTTTGTGTTTCAATCCAAATTGTGCCAAACAAAAGCCGTCGCGGTCGTGACAGCCTGAGAGGCCCAGTTGAATGCCGTGCCAACAAGGGAACCGCGGCTGTGCCGGTCGAACGCTGTTCGGCCTGACCTGAACTCTGTCACGACTTGGGTGTGTGTACGACACTACGACTGGCGCGGACGCGGTTGTCCTGACGCGACGGAGTTACGGTTTGTACCGTTGTCCCGGCCCCCAGAATGCAGTCCTTTGTATAGTTGCGGAAGGAAGATGACTTGCCGCATTTAGTGGAGGTTTAGTTTCTAGGGACTAATATTTAGTCCCTATATTTTATTCCATTTTAGTTTAAAAATTGACAAATATAGAAACTAAAACTTTATTTTAGTTTCTATATTTAATAATTTATAGACTAAAAAGGAATAAAATGAAGGGACTAAACATTAGTTCCTAGAAACCAAACACCCCTTAATTCGTAAGGGTGTATAATGAGTGAATTGAACTATGGGGATGTTTGGTTTCTAAGAACTAATGTTTAGTTCCTTCATTTTATTCCTTTTTAGTTTATAAATTGCTAAATATAAAAATTAAAATAAAGTTTTTGTTTCTATATTTGCTAATTTTGAAACTAAAATGGAATAAAATGTAGGGACTAAACATTAGTCCCTAAAAATCAAACACCCACTATGTCTTCGAGTATATCTAAAGCGTTAAATATAAAAAAACTCAACGCATGTATCTTAGGTTATGTATAGTAGTGTTTAATGTAAAGGCTATTAATGTGTGACATTTGCAAAAAAAATTGTAGAGCCATATCTCCGTGGCTAGTAACCCAAGTAGCGACAAACGTCTCACTTCTTGTCTGTTATATCGACACAATATTATATAAAAACATTTACTTCTAGATTTATTAATATATTATATTTATAGATACTTAATTTTTTTAATAGAATCTCTTCTTTGTCTATTGTGCTTTGAGAACCGTTTTTGTGTCTCTCCGCTATATATGTACTTAACGAAGACACTGTGTTTAACTCTGTTCTCAAGATAGGGAACTAACTAATTAGTTAATTAAATTAATTGAATGCTCGCAACACATGTTTTAACCACGTCTACTTTATTATATTTATATTTTAGCCATGTCTTATAATTACAGCCCTAAGTTAAACGGCACTGGTATAATGCATTGGAGAATGGGAGGACTCGAAACAATCTGGCGGTAAAAAAGAGGAAATTACTGATTACCTCATCAACAGGCAACACTAATATGAATGGCCTGGATGGAAATGGAGGAGCATCGGTTAATGCCGAATTCTCCAGCCAACTTTTTTCTAAGCACAGACGCGCACCACACTGCGAGGAGAGTCCTAGAACCAGAAGGGGGTAAAAAAATAAGACACCCGGCTGTAGTTCTTCCATCGAGCAGCTACTGCTAGTACGGCTACTACACTAGCAAGCCGTAAAAAAAGAGGAAAAATAAAAAGGAGAGCCCCATCCTGCCGCCCCCTAGTAGTAGGGCTAAAACCGCGGAAGCGCAGACGGTCTCCAGCGGCGGCGGAGAGCACGAAGTAGGGACGGACGGCGCCTAGGCGTAGGCGTAGCGTCCGGCGGCGGGCGCGGGGTCGCGGGAGAGGCGGAGCAGGAGGCGGCGGAAGTCGGCGACGGGGCAGGGGATGCGGAGCGCGCCGGGGTGCGCGTAGCCGTACTCCTGCGCGGCGCGGCGGAGGAGCGCGGCGAAGGGCGGCTCGCCCAGCAGCTCGGCGCGCACGGCGAAGCGCTCCACGGGGCCGCCCTCCTCGCCCACGCACACGGGCACGTGGCCCTCCGGCACGGACCCCGCCTTCTTCCTCCTGCGCCTCCTGCTCCCGTCGTCCTTGCTGCTGGGCCGCGCCGCCGCACCGCCGTCCTCGCTGGACGCCGCCGCCGCCACCACCGTGCGGGACAGCCGCCGCAGGAGCCGCTTCATGGCTGGATGGGATGGGTGGGTCGGTGGTGGTGGTGGCGGTGGAGCTGGAGCGGAGTAGCGGGAGCGTGGAGGAGAGCCGGATGTCGGAGAAGGCGGTTTCCTGGCTGCGGTCTGCGCAGGCGCTCGGGGGCTCGAGGTGGCGTTTGGCTGCTCTGCGTCTGCGGTGCGGGAAGGGAGTGGGACTGGGAGGTCCGCGCTTTATAGAAAGGAGCAGGAGAGAAGAGAAAGAGGCAGCCGGAGCCGGGAGCCTGGAGGCCGGAGGGGAGGCGTCGCGTCGTAGTACAAGTTTTGTACCCGCCCGGCTACAGATGCGGGGGACAGAAAGCCGGTGGGCCGGGCCCGAGTTGCCGGCCTGACCATGGCCGCCGGCCCTTTTAAGGAGCCACCCACCGGTGGGGGTGGACAGGAGTGGACTGCTGCTGCTGCCGGGTGCCGGCCTTGCCAGCGCCACCACCACCACCCAGCAGCCAGCTTCCGGCGGTGCGTGGGCCCAGCCACAGGGACCGACCGGATGGGACGGACGACGGGGGGCGGGTCCCACCGGTGCCGTGCTGCGTCCGTGGTCCGGGCCCGTACGGCCGCGCCTGGAACTGGGGCTGTGGCGGCGACCGTGACACGCGAGGCTGCACGCTGAGCATAGACAAAAATCTACGGGAGGGCCCACACGGGAACGGTGGAATACGGACGTGCATGGCGCGCGCGATGGCCGCCTCTTGTCTCGTCTGCTGCGAAACTTCTAGTTCCCCGGTCCCACTGGCAGAAACGTCAAGTGTCACCAGCGACCAAGCGCTTCCATTTTTTCCCCCTACTACTACGTTTCTCCCGGCCGTACGCTGCGATATTTCCTCTACGTTGATGTACGCGTGTCTGTCTCTACGCGCGGCTTACCGCAGTGCTGGAAGTAGACTAGTAGTATGTATACTTGTTTCTACGTACGTATACTCGTAACGCGTACAGTACGTCTCGACGCATCATGGTCGATGGTTCATGCATCCACGGGCACCGTCATTGCGCCTCCGGTGAATTCAACCAGTATTTATGTACGCGATATATAAGTTTATTAACTTTACTATCGGTCTTTTATCTCTACCGTAATGCTATAGCATTCAACTTTAATTTTAGCCACACAAATACTCACCTTAGTTTTTTTTGTTGAGTTCCAAATTCCAATGAAATTACATGACTCATAAAACAATTAAATATCACGTAACTTAAATATATAGATAAAAATTACATAGCCCATAAATATAACTGACACAATACTACTCTTCACCCTTATCTTCCTCTTCCATAGTCGTTTCATCAACTTTTTAAAGCCAATTTATGAGTTCTTTTTATGTATTCGTTTGTATCTGCGGTGGAGCGATCCGGTAATATATTAAATTGCTCACATATTTAAGTTCAGAAATTCTCTCCTGGCCCTTGTATAGCTTCTTTAGCATTTCTTTTTGTGCGTAGATGGAGACTCGGTGCTACGTACTCAAGAAGGACCAAATGAGAAAAAATACAAGGTGCTAAAAAGGCAACCACACCTTATCTCTTAAACAAAGTATCATAAAATATCAACTATTGACGTTGACATAAAATATCAACTAGACGTTGTGCGCTCTCATGGAATCGCCGCCGCCGCACGCGTCTAGGTAGGCGACTGTCGCTCGTGCATGGTGGTGGGAGCGTCAAAAATTAAACCCCTAACGGCTTGGGGCTCTTTTTATATACGTTAAAATGGTAGTGAATTCGGTTAGAATTTGTTTGAGATGGCTCAACCTAGATATATAGGTGTGGCTACTCTATGGGGAATTAAGGGTCTGTTTAGAAGTGGAGTTTTTTCATGGTTTTTGAGAAATACCATAGAATCTGCTAACACTACAGTATTCTAGACCAAAAGTTGTTTAGGATATCACTAGAATTCAGAGTTTTCAATACCATGGTTTAGCCTAAATCGTGGTATTTTTGGAGTATTCGATACACAGGTCTAGACCTAAGGGCCTGTTTGGGAATGCAGTTTTGAAATACTGTAGTTTTGAGATGCCATAGTTACAATTGTACATGACATAAATACTACGGTATTGCTTTATCACAGTAAAACTACAGTATTGCTCAAAACCGAGATCTGTTTGGTTCTATTGGTAAAACAAAGTATATGTAGAGAGAAGAGAAGAAAACTGAGGTCTGGAGTGGAGTTTCGAAAACTCTAAAAATACCACAGTTTTGGGTAAACCATGGTATTTAAAACTGAGTTTTGACTGTACAAACCAAACACCTTTTGAGCTCCAATACTATAGTATCATCAAATACCATAGTATTGTTTCAAAATTGCAAAAATACTATGTTGGGGACTTGTTCTCAAATGCTATGAGTTAAGAACAAGGCAACACAGAAAATGTTAATCGATAAATTCCTTCGTCCTTCGAAGCATTATTTCCCTTAGGATATAATGATTTTTGGACGAAGGTTATGAAGGGCGTACCTTCATAAATGTAGCATACGATGACGAAGAAAGAATTATGAGGAATATAAACGATAACATAGACAACTATATGTTATTGTTAACTTATTTTAGCATTTATTATTACGAGGAAACAGGAATGATATCGAATTACAAATGTACCTTCAGCTTGAAAGATGAAAAGTACAGGTGTGACGCAAAAGCAGATGCCAAATCCGCGTGACCAGTACGGGGGTACTGTTCACCTATTTATAGGCACGGGACACAGCTCATATAAAATTACATTCATGCCCTTTACATTTGGTAGTAATTCTACAGTAATCTACCGAGGTCTGAATAGCCTTTTCATCTTTAAGTCGGTTTCTTTTTCTGCTATTACGCCGAAGCTTTCCTGCTCACAGCTTCGGTGCTGTGTAGACCTTCGTATTCCTTGGGCTTCTCCCACTGTGGTACCGATTCGAGTCCGAAGATACCTGTTCACACATTATACTCCAAAACACTGTTAAATCTTGTTTTTGAGGACCTTCGGAAGCCGAAGGCCCCCAACAGTAGCCCCTCGCAATATTAATTTGTTAGAATAATAAATTTAAATTGCGACACGGATGAAGGCCTTAAGCCGAAGGTCCGAAAAAACACCTTCCCTTTGCTAGAATAGCAACATTCACTGACAAGTGGGGTCTTTCAATCTTTAACGCATTGGGCGTATAAATAAGATCATACCGCAAGCTCATTTGGCACGCTCTCTTGCCATCTGCTCTCGCTCACTCAATTTTTAGCTCTTGCGCACCAAGATTTGCTTAGCTTCTAAGTTTTAAAGCTTCGGCATTGAAAACAGTTTTTAGTGTTTCCGAAGATGTCTGAAGATAAGAAGGCTGCTGCCGAGATGAAGCTAAGTCTCTCTGAGGAGAAGAATCTGGGGTTTCTTATAGCAATGTCGAAGACCAATACAGAAAAAATCACCAAGGAGATTTTAGAAGGTTTGTCTGAAGATACTGATGACAGCGACAGTTATGATGTGGATAGTGGTGGTGAAGACTCCGAAGATCGCCCTTGGCGACCAAGCCATGCGGTTTTCGGCAAATCAAGCATCAAAGAAAATCATCTTGCCAATATGAGAGGAAGGTATTTCCGGGACTTGTCCGTTGTGAGGGCCGACGAAGGAGAAAAGACTTGTCCGAACCCTGAAGAAAATGAAGTCGTAGTGTACCGAAGCTTTTTGAAAGCTGGACTACGATTTCCCCTGAGCAACTTTGTCGTAGAGGTGCTGAAAATATTCGAAGTCTATCTTCACCAACTTACCCCTGAAGCAATCATAAGGCTGAATATCTTCGTGTGGGCTGTGAGAAGCCAAGGTCTGGAACCTGATACGAAAAGTTTCTGCAATATACACGAATTATCAAACGAAACAAAACCTTGGGGTAAGGAACAGTATCACAATAATTTTGGCTGCTACAGTTTCATTTCTCGGTCTGGGTCAAGCTGTCCCGTGCCAACCTTTCGAAAGAGATGGCCCGGAGACTGGATGACAGAATGGTTTTATGTGAAGAATGACCTGAAAATACGGGAAGACATCAAAGGTGTAATTATGCGCCCTATTTGGCAAAGCTTTGGCCTGCGGAGGCCGAAGGTTGAAATGAATGAAGCTGTCGAAGAATGCCAGAGAGCCTTCGGTGTTATTTGTTCTTTTATTGGAACGAGAGATTTGGTACAAGAGCATATTTCCTTCAGAATATGGCCGCTTGCGGAGAAATGGGAAATGCCGCAAGAAACCATAAAGGAGGCTGACGAAAGTGGACTTATCAGGCTAAAGTATACTTTCAAATTCGGAGATAAATTCGTTGAGCCAGATGATGACTGGCTTAAGAGCATTGAAAATTTAAGTGATGAACTGCTTGGGGCTTACTCGAAGGCCGAAGATACTGCACTGTCAGCAGCCTTCGGAGGCCGAAAAAAGAAAAGACTGAACCGGGTGTTTGACGCAATCGGGTTCGTCTACCCTGATTATCGTTATCCTATTCGAGGGCAGAAAAGAAAAAGCACATCCTCTACGAAAGAAGGAGCTACAACTGCTCCTAGTGAGCCAGCACCGGAAAGAAAAAGGATAAAGGTCCTCACACATCGGCCACACTATATTGAACCAGCCTCGGTGCCTGAGTTCACCGGAGAGACCTCTTCGGCCACCGAAGCTGAAAAGCCAACCAAGCCAACCTTGCTGCCAGAAGTCGCAGGAATGGCCGAAGCGCCAACAAGAATAGAATTGGAAAAACTAAAGATTTTATTACCAGAAACCAAAGAAATGGCCGAAGCGCCATTAACAGAAAAAATGGAAGAAGTAAAAGGATCAACTGAGGGATCAAAAATATCAGAAACTTTAAGTCCTTCAGCAAATGTTGAGACAATAAAAAATCAAAAGGCGCCAGCGGTGACTCCGAAAAGAAAGAGAATGGTCAATGTGTTAGACGTTCTGGAAACAATTAAGTCCTCAAGCACAACTCCGAAGAAGACTGTTGCAACTTCCGAAGCAAAAGCTGAAATTCCTAACACTAAGGCTCCAGAGCAAGAAACTGAAGCTGAAGCTGGGCCCTCAGAGCCCACGGAAGTAAAATCCTTGGATACCGAGGAAGAAAAAATACCGGAGCCGATTCTTGTTGAAGAAATCAGTGCTATTGCCCCCGAAGCATCCCCCAGAATCCTTGATTATATTGTTCGCCATGCTTCGGGGAAAAGATTATCAGAAAAAGAGAAGCAAGAGGCCCAGCATTACGCCCAAAAACTGAAGTATCCAAAGGGAGCGTTAATATTCAACGGCAGTGGAGAAGAAGACTTTTTGTATTGTCTTCCTGACAGCAAGGAGATTTCTGTTTGTCGGGAGATAAGCAAGAGCTTCGGATTCCCAACACTTGAAGACGGGCTCTCGGTGTTGTCAAAAAACGAACTGGCCGACAGCCTGGCATACAATAGCTTAAAGGTGCAGAAAATGAGATCTTTGTATTTTTTGTTGAAACCAAATTTTTTGTTTGCTTAAATCTATTGATGCACACACATTTTTCTTTGCAGAGCCTTATACTTAGCAATGCCCTCAGGGCTCAAAAAGATGCTGAAGACGAAGGGTGCGCTATAGCTCTGAGCAACCTTCGTTCCGAAGTAATTGAACTGAGGAACGAAGGTCTCGAAAAAGATAAAATATTGCATTCATTGATAAGCAGAATAAAAGAAGACGAAGCTATTTTTAAAGGTCAAGCTGAGGCTCAGAAGCGTGAAATTGAAGATCTTCGAAAACAACTGGCCAGAGCCAAAGAAGAGCGCATACTTGAAGAAACGAAGCGAGAACTTAGCGACCAATGGGCAAATTATTTAGAGGGAACTGTTGAAGAGCTTCGTTCGTCCAGGAAAAAATGCTATAACAAATCTATGGAGTGTGTTAAGAAGTTGAAAACTAGCTTCGCCAGTGTCGGCGCGTTCTCGAGCGAAGAGAACTTTACAAGAGGCAACCCCGAAGGTCCCATCGAATGGATTACTCACGAAGCTGAGGCCTTCGAAGAAATTTTAAATAGCCGCGGAGACATATGTGCCTTCTCGGGTGCCAGGGGAATTGCCACCATTTTGGAGAAAAAGGGCTGCGAACATGTGAAGATTTTAGCGCAATCCGAAGCTACCTTGTCCTTTGAAGATGCGAGAGAGCCCTCGGCCGAAGCTAGCATGGTTGGTGGAAAATTTTTCACCGATGTCTGGGATAATGGTGGTCGAGAAATGGCTCGAGAAATTGTTCAAAAAAGCGAGAAAGGCATTCACGATGCTAGAGAAGTGGCTAAGGCTGCTGAGAAGAGCGCAGAGCCCGAAGGGCAAATAGGTATTAACTAATGGTTTTTATTGTGTTGTAATTTTTAGTTTTAAACTTTGTTCGCAATTTGTAATAGCAATGTAGCCGTATCCTGTCCTTCTTCAGATCCTGCTAAAGCGTCTCCGGGCCCTCAGCCGAAAGGAGACGACGAAATTAAAAAGATGGCTGAAGCTATCATGGATGAAGTTGTTGATCGGCTTCTGAACGAAGCTGCGGAAGTTGTTTTGAGAGAAGATTAAGTACTATTGTAAAAACTTCTGAAATATAACATGCGTAACATCTTATAGCTCTAAATATAATATACCTGTTTTTTTTTATTGTTCAATTCTTTACGATGCATGAAATTATACGTACCGTTTTTGAGTCTTTGACGAAAAAACACCTTCCCTTCTTTTCATGCTTCGTGAAGAAAAATTTTTATTTATCACAACAATATCCGTAGTGTTCTGATGAATAATATCAAGCTTCGTGAAGATATTTTCCGAAGCTACACTTCCGAAGATCAATAGTGTATCTCCTTACGACTTAGCCTGATTTTCTCCTTTTTCAAAACATTCTTCTGAAGATCAATGTTGTGTCCCTTCTTGTGCCATATGCAGCATGATGTATGATGCTTATGCTATGCGAAATGATGTAATGATGTTATGCTATGTAAGATGGTATTTATTCCGAAGACACACGCACATCCCTGTGATAAAACACATAATCTTTTTGCTATAAGCCTCCCTTAGGAGCTTCTTCGCCTTTTACTTCAGCGGAATCAGCGTTTATTTTTCGCTGTAAGCCTCCCTTAGGAGCTTCTTCGCCTTTTACTTTCAGCGGTATTCGCGTTGACTTTTCGCGCTTCGTCTTTTACTTTAGGTGGTATCAGCGTTGACTTTTCGCTGTAAGCTCTGCATTCCCTTTGGAACAACTTTGGAGCAGAAAACTTACACTGCGCTCCCTTTGGAACGGCTTTTTATGACTTCAGCAAACTTACTCTGCGTTCCTTAGAACGACTTTTTGTTGCTTCGAAGAATTTTTGATAACTCGAAGGTCCTCCTTGTTATCACAAATCTTTAAACTTTAACCACTTGGCCTGTGAAGAAAGTATATTTTCCTTGTGGCAAACAACGAAACTATTACATGAAATCTAAAAAAAATGTCCTTTATTACACAGAAAATAAAACTGAATGAAAAAGACTGCCATCAAGGTAGGATATTCGTCAATAGATGTGCTTTGACTCTGGCACAGTGCTGTTGACTGTGCGAGCTTCGGACTGTTCTCTGAAGTCCCTTTGGTGTGGAGCATATTGACTCCCTTCTGGCTGTTGGCCTTGTTGCAGCGGCGGTGGAGGCGGAGGATGTTGCCAGGAAGCTTGAGGTTGACTCGCCGAAGCAACAGAAACTGCAGGGTGGTTGCCTACATATTCTGGGATGTACGGCGAATGATACGAAGCAGTGTGCATGACCTGCTTCGGCTGAGCCTGTTGTGCTGCAGCTTCGGCTATTTCCTTTTGCTTCTGGATAGTAACGTGGCACATCCTGGTGGTATGGCCTTTGTTCTCACCACAGAATAAGCAAAAAATTCTTCTTGGTTGGTCTCCAAATCTTTCGCCGAAGCCCCTGGCGCCTCTGCCTCTCGGAGCTGGTGGTCGGAAGGAGCCTTGCTGTTGCCCCGAAGCCTGTGAGGAGCACTGTGGCCTTTGCTGCTGGCTCCCCCTATCATCATTTTGAGTAGAGTTATGGATTGACCTAACGTGCCTCGGATAGAATCTTCCTCCGAAGCCCCTGGTCATTTCAGAAAACCTGAAAGCCTCCTCCCTTCTTTGACGAAAATCATTATCGGCCCGAATATACTCGTCCATCTTCTGGAGCAGCTTCTCCAAAGTTTGAGGAGGTTTCCTAGCGAAGTACTGAGCTGAAGGTCCTGGCCGAAGCCCCTTGATCATGGCCTCGATGACAATTTCGTTGGGCACTGTTGGAGCCTGTGCCCTCAAACGCAAGAACCTCCGGACGTACGCCTGAAGGTATTCTTCGTGATCCTGGGTACACTGGAATAGAGCTTGAGCATTGACCGGCTTCGTCTAAAACCCTTGGAAGCTGGTTAACAACAGGTCCTTCAGCTTTTGCCATGAAGTGATCGTTCCGGGTCGAAGGGAGGAATACCAGGTTTGAGCAACACTCCTGACAGCCATAACAAAAGATTTGGCCATGACTGCAGCATTGTGAAAGGGAAATGTGCCTTTGGGCCATTTCTAAGTATTTTGGTGATTGAGTGCAAACACAAGTGCTTAAATGTGAAAATATGCCCAAGGATGATCAAAGTGCAAATCACAAGTTAAGGTATGTTTCTAAGCCTTAGTACATTGGTTTTGTGTACTAATATATTTGTCTAAGTGTTAGAAACAGATAGCAGAAGAGAAGAGAAGACTTGGCTGCGTACAGCCAAGGGGCTGCTTCGGTCTGGGGCACCGGACTGTCCGGTGGTGCACCGGACAGTGTCCGGTGGTGCACCGGACAGTGTCCGGTGCGCCAGGCTGCCTCGGCCGAAGAGGCCGCTCTCGGGTTTTTCTCCGGCGACTTCGGCTAAAATTCACCGGACTGTCCGGTGTGCACCGGACTGTCCGGTGAGCCAACGGTCGGCCGGGCCAACGGTCGGCCGCGCGATCGGCGCGCGACACGTGGCCGAGCCAACGGTCGGAAGGAAGCACCGGACTGTCCGGTGTGCACCGGACTGTCCGGTGCGCCAGATCTGCAACGGTCGGCAACGGTCGGCTTCGCCATTTAAGGAAACAAATCGGGCACCGGACAGTGTCCGGTGTGCACCGGACTGTCCGGTGCGCCACGAGACAGAAGGCAAAGATGGCTTTCCAGATTTGTTCCCAACGGCTCCTAGCTGCCTTGGGGCTATAAAAGGGACCCCTAGGCGCATGGAGGAATATACCAAGCATTCCTACAACTCTTCTAAGCACCAAGACATCAATCTCACGCATTCGTTTCATTGTGATAGCATATAGAGCTCTTGTGGAGTTGTGAACTCTTTGTGTTGCGTTGCGAGCTCTTGTTGCGACTTGTGTGCGTGTTGTTGCTCTGATTTTCGAGTCTTGTGTGCGTTGCTCATTCCCACCTTACTCCGTATTTCTTTGTGAACTCAATTGTAAGGGCGAGAGACTCCAAGTTGTGGAGATTCCTCGCAAACGGGAAAAGATCAAAGGAAAGAAAAACACCGTGGTATTCAAGTTGATCATTGGATCACTTGAGAGGAGTTGAGTGCAACTCTCGTCCGTTGGGACGCCACAACGTGGAGTAGGCAAGTTTTGTACTTGGCCGAACCACGGGATAACCACCGTGTCAACTCTGTGATTGCTTTCTTGTGGTTATTGTGTTTTGACTCATCTCTAGCCACTTGGCCATACTTGTGCTAACTCTTAACAAGTTTTTGTGGCTTAAGTTTTGAAGTTTTACAGGATCACCTATTCACCCCCCCCCCCTCTAGGTGCTCTCAATTGGTATCGGAGCCGTTCTCTTCAAGAAAGGGACTAACCGCCCGAAGAGATGGATCCTAAGGGGAAGGGAATTGTGATAAACGACAAGGAGAAGGAGTCCTTCGTCAACGAGCCAAGGGATGACAAGTCCAATGACTCGGGCTCGGGCCACAAGCGAAGAGATGGGAAGAAGAAGAAGACAAGACGCATCAAGGAGATCGTCTACTACGACAGCGATGAGTCCTCTTCTTCCCAAAAGAACGACGACCACGACAAACAAAGGAAACCGGTTAATTCGAACTTTTCATTTGATTATTCTCGTATTCCACATAGTTCGAATTCGCATTTGCTTTCCATTCCTCTTGGTAAACCTCCACATTTTGATGGGGAGGACTACGGATTTTGGAGTCACAAAATGCGTAGTCATTTATTCTCTCTCCATCCAAGCATATGGGAGATTGTAGAGAATGGAATGAAATTTGATAGCTCGGATAGCCCTATGTTTATCAATGAACAAATTCATAAAAATGCACAAGCTACTACTGTTCTCTTAGCATCTTTGTGCAGGGAAGAGTACAATAAGGTGAGCGGCTTGGACAATGCCAAGCAGATATGGGACACCCTCAAGATCTCTCACGAGGGGAACGACATCACCATGCTCACCAAGATGGAGTTGGTGGAGGGCGAGCTTGGACGATTCGCCATGATAAGGGGAGAAGAGCCAACTCAAACTTACAACCGGCTCAAGACCCTTATCAACAAGATAAGGAGCTACGGAAGCACGCGTTGGACGGATCACGACGTCGTCCGCCTAATGCTCAGGTCATTTACCGTTCTTGATCCTCATCTCGTGAACAATATTCGTGAGAACCCCAGGTACACGATGATGACGCCCGAAGAAGTACTTGGAAAATTCGTGAGCGGGCGGATGATGATCAAGGAGGCAAGGTACGTCGATGACGCGTTGAACGGTCCAATCCACGAGCCTCAACCCATTGCTCTCAAGGCATCGAGGAGCAAGGAGGCACTACCAAGCAAGGTGGCGCAAATTGAGGCGGCCGGGCTTAATGATGAAGAAATGGCTCTCATCATTAAGCGCTTCAAGACGGTGCTAAAGGGTCGCAATGGACCGCCGAGCAAGACTAAGACCAAGGGGAAGCGATCATGCTTCAAATGCGGTAAGCTTGGTCATTTTATTGCTAACTGTCCTGATAATGAAAGTGACCAGGAAAAGGGAAACAAGAGGGAAAAGAAGAAGCATTATAAGAAGGCAAAGGGTGAGGCGCATCTAGGTAAGGAGTGGGACTCGGATTGCTCCTCATCCGACTCCGACAATGAAGGACTCGCCGCCACCGCCTTCAACAAATCAACCCTCTTCCCCAACGAGCGTCACACATGCCTTATGGCAAGGGAAAAGAAGGTATGTACTCGCAACTCTACCTATGCTTCTTCAAGTGAGGACGAATCTAGTGATGAGGATGAAGTAGATTATTCATGTTTGTTCAAGGGCTTAGATAGATCTAAGATAGACAAAATTAATGAATTAATTGATGCCTTGAATGAAAAGAATATACTTTTAGAAAAGCAAGAGGATTTGTTGTATGAAGAGCATGATAAATTTGTTGAGGCACAAAAATCCTATGCTTTAGAGGTTAAAAGAAATGAAATGCTTTCTTTTGAACTATCTACTTGTCATGAAACCATTTCTACTTTGAAAGGTGTCAACAATGATTTAAATGCTAAATTAGAAGTAGCAAATAAATCCAACTCTTGTGTCGAACATGTTGAAATTTGCACTAGGTGTAAGGATGTTGATATTAATGCCTGTAGTGAACACTTAGTTTCCATTTCAAAATTGAGTGATGAAGTAGCTAGTCTTAATGCTCGACTTAAGTCTAGCAAAAGTGATTTTGAAAAACTAAAATTTGCTAGGGATGCCTACACGATTGGTAGACACCCCTCAATTAAGGATGGACTTGGCTTCAAGAGGGAAGCCAAGAACTTAACAAGTCATAAGGCTCCCATTCCCGCCAAGGAGAAAGGGAAGGCCCCTATGGCTACTAGTGCTAAAAGGAACCATGCCTTTTTGTATCATGATAAAAGACAAACTAGAAATAGAAGTTATGATGCTTTTGATTCATATGTTTATGATTCTCATGCCATGTGTGCTCCTAGTTCTTCTTATGTGTATAATAGAAATGTTACTAGGAGAAATGTTGTTTCTAAAAGAAATGTTGCAAATGTTCATAGAAAAGTAGTGAATGAACCCTCTACAATTTATTGTGCTTTGAATGCTTCATTTGCAATTTGTAGAAAGGATAGAAAAGTAATTGCTAGGAAGTTAGGGGCAAAATGCAAAGGTGATAAAACTTGCATTTGGGTCCCTAAGGAAATTGTGACTAACCTTGTAGGACCCAACAAGAGTTGGGTACCTAAGTCCCAAGCCTAAATTTGCCTTGCAGGTTTATGCATCCGGGGGTTCAAGCTGGATTATCGACAGCGGATGCACAAACCATATGACGGGGGAGAAGAAGATGTTCACCTCCTACGTCAAGAATAAAGATTCCCAAGATTCAATTGTATTCGGTGATGGGAATCAAGGCAAGGTAAAAGGTTTAGGTAAAATTGCGATTTCTAATGAGCATTCTATCTCTAATGTATTTTTAGTAGAGAGTCTTGGATACAATCTGCTATCTGTGAGTCAATTATGTCATATGGGATATAATTGTCTATTTACAAATATAGATGTGTCTGTCTTTAGAAGAAGCGATGGTTCATTAGCTTTTAAGGGTGTATTAGACGGCAAACTTTATTTAGTTGATTTTGCAAAAGAAGAGGCCGGTCTAGATGCATGCTTAATAGCTAAGACTAGCATGGGCTGGCTGTGGCATCGCCGCTTAGCACATGTGGGGATGAAGAACCTTCACAAGCTTCTAAAGGGAGAACACGTGATAGGTTTGACTAACGTGCATTTCGAAAAAGATAGACCTTGTGCAGCTTGTCAAGCAGGTAAACAAGTGGGAGGAGCACATCACAGCAAGAACGTGATGACCACTTCAAGACCCCTGGAGCTGCTGCATATGGACCTCTTCGGACCTGTCGCCTATCTGAGCATAGGAGGAAGTAAGTATGGTTTAGTTATTGTTGATGACTTTTCCCGCTTCACTTGGGTGTTCTTTTTGCAGGAAAAATCCGAAACCCAAGGGACTCTCAAACGCTTCCTCAGGAGAGCTCAAAATGAGTTTGAGCTCAAAGTGAAAAAGATAAGAAGCGACAACGGGTCCGAGTTCAAGAACCTTCAAGTGGAGGAGTTCCTTGAAGAGGAAGGGATCAAGCACGAGTTCTCCGCTCCCTACACACCACAGCAAAATGGTGTGGTAGAGAGGAAGAACAGGACGCTCATCGACATGGCGAGGACGATGCTAGGAGAGTTCAAGACCCCCGAGTGCTTTTGGACGGAAGCCGTGAACACGGCGTGCCACGCCATCAACAGGGTCTACCTTCATCGCCTCCTCAAGAAGACGTCGTATGAGCTACTAACCGGTAACAAACCCAATGTATCGTACTTTCGTGTATTTGGGAGTAAATGCTACATTCTAGTGAAGAAGGGTAGAAATTCTAAGTTTGCTCCCAAAGCTGTAGAAGGGTTTTTGTTAGGTTATGACTCAAATACAAAGGCGTATAGAGTCTTCAACAAATCATCGGGTTTGGTTGAAGTCTCTAGCGACGTTGTATTTGATGAGACTAATGGCTCTCCAAGAGAGCAAGTTGTTGATTGTGATGATGTAGATGAAGAAGATGTTCCGACGGCCGCTATACGGACCATGGCGATTGGAGAAGTACGGCCACAGGAACAAGATGAACGAAATCAACCTTCTTCCTCAACTATGGTGCATCCCCCAACCGAAGATGACGAACAGGTACCTCAAGTGGAGGCGCTCGATCAAGGGGGAGCACAAGATAATCATGTGATGGAGGAAGAAGTGCAACCGGCACCTCCAACCCAAGTTCGAGCGATAATTCAAAGGGATCATCCCGTCGACCAAATTCTGGGTGACATTAGCAAGGGAGTAACTACTCGATCTCAATTAGTTAATTTTTGTGAGCATTACTCTTTTGTCTCTTCTATTGAGCCTTTCAGGGTAGAGGAGGCCTTGCTAGATCCGGACTGGGTGTTGGCCATGCAAGAGGAGCTAAACAACTTCAAGCGCAATGAAGTTTGGACACTGGTGCCTCGTCCGAAGCAAAATGTTGTGGGAACCAAGTGGGTGTTCCGCAACAAACAGGACGAGCACGGGGTGGTGACGAGGAACAAGGCTCGACTTGTGGCAAAAGGTTATGCCCAAGTCGCAGGTTTGGACTTTGAGGAGACCTTTGCTCCTGTGGCTAGGCTAGAGTCCATTCGTATTTTGCTAGCATATGCCGCTCACCATTCTTTCAGGTTGTACCAAATGGATGTGAAGAGCGCTTTCCTCAACGGGCCAATCAAGGAGGAGGTGTACGTGGAGCAACCCCCTGGCTTCGAGGATGAACGGTACCCCGACCACGTGTGTAAGCTCTCTAAGGCGCTCTATGGACTTAAGCAAGCCCCAAGAGCATGGTATGAATGCCTTAGAGACTTTTTACTTGCTAATGCTTTCAAGGTTGGGAAGGCCGATCCAACTCTTTTTACAAAGACATGTGATGGTGATTTGTTTGTGTGCCAAATTTATGTCGATGACATAATATTTGGTTCTACTAACCAAAAGTCTTGTGAAGAGTTTAGCAGGGTGATGACGCAGAAATTCGAGATGTCGATGATGGGCGAGTTGAACTACTTCCTTGGGTTCCAAGTGAAGCAACTCAAGGAAGGCACCTTCATCTCCCAAACGAAGTACACGCAAGATCTGCTAAAGCGGTTTGGGATGAAGGACGCCAAGCCCGCAAAGACGCCAATGGGGACCGACGGACACATCGACCTCAACAAAGGAGGTAAGTCCGTTGATCAAAAAGCATACCGGTCAATGATAGGTTCTTTGCTTTACTTATGTGCTAGTAGACCGGATATTATGCTTAGTGTGTGCATGTGTGCTAGATTTCAATCCGATCCTAAGGAGTGTCACTTAGTGGCGGTGAAGCGAATTCTTAGATATTTGGTTGCTACGCCTTGCTTCGGGCTCTGGTATCCAAAAGGGTCTACCTTTGACTTAGTTGGATACTCAGACTCCGACTATGCTGGATGTAAGGTCGATAGGAAGAGTACATCGGGGACGTGCCAATTCTTAGGAAGGTCCCTGGTGTCATGGAACTCTAAGAAACAAACATCCGTTGCCCTATCCACCGCTGAGGCCGAGTACGTTGCCGCAGGTCAGTGTTGCGCGCAACTACTTTGGATGAGGCAAACTCTCCGGGACTTTGGCTACAATCTGAGCAAAGTCCCACTCCTATGTGACAATGAGAGTGCTATCCGCATGGCGGAGAATCCTGTTGAGCACAGCCGCACAAAGCACATAGACATCCGGCATCACTTTTTGAGAGACCACCAGCAAAAGGGAGATATCGAAGTGTTTCATGTTAGCACCGAGAACCAGCTAGCCGATATCTTCACTAAGCCTCTAGATGAGAAGACCTTTTGCAGGTTGCGTAGTGAGCTAAATGTCTTAGATTCGCGGAACCTGGATTGAATTGTAGCATACATGTAGTTATGCTTTTGATCATGTTCCTTTTTTTGCATTATGTTGCTTATTATGGTGCTCAAGTTGTACAAACACTCCCTGGACCTCACAAGTCCGTTGCAAAGTGATGCACATGTTTAGGGGGAGATGTGTTACAACTTGACCCTTTGAGACTAACCTTGTGCTTGAGTTTGATAATTTAGTCTCGAAGGAGGATTGAAAGGGAAAAGGTGGACTTGGACCATGAAAGACTTCCACTGCACTCCGATGAGAGGGTAACTAATTCCAAGTTCATCTCATGAAATCTTATTGCCATTTGCTCTTAATTGAAGACTTTGGTGAGGCAATGAGGTTAAAAGGCCAAGATTGATCCCGTTTTGGTGCTTGATGCCAAAGGGGGAGAAAATAAAGGCCAAAGCGATAAATGGATCAGCTACCACTTGAGAGATTTTGAAAATAGTAGAATAGAGTTTTTGTTGTGTCAAAAGCTTTTATTGTCTCTCTTGTCAAAAGTTGGCTTCTTGTGGGGAGAAGTATTGATTATGGGAAATAGGGGGAGTTTTTGAAATCTTTGATCAATCTCTTTTGTAATGACTCTCTTTATACTTCAACATGTGTGTTTGACTTAGAGATAGAGATTTGAGTTTGATTTGCAAAAACAAACCAAGTGGTGGCAAAGGATGATCCATATATGCCAAAATTGAATAAAACCAATTTGAGTTTTTATTTAAAGTGATTTTGCACTTGTTCTAGTTGCTTTATATTGTGTTGGCATAAATCACCAAAAAGGGGGAGATTGAAAGGGAAATGTGCCTTTGGGCCATTTCTAAGTATTTTGGTGATTGAGTGCAAACACAAGTGCTTAAATGTGAAAATATGCCCAAGGATGATCAAAGTGCAAATCACAAGTTAAGGTATGTTTCTAAGCCTTAGTACATTGGTTTTGTGTACTAATATATTTGTCTAAGTGTTAGAAACAGATAGAAGAAGAGAAGAGAAGACTTGGCTGCGTACAGCCAAGGGGCTGCTTCGGTCTGGGGCACCGGACTGTCCGGTGGTGCACCGGACAGTGTCCGGTGCGCCAGGCTGCCTCGGCCGAAGAGGCCGCTCTCGGGTTTTTCTCCGGCGACTTCGGCTAAAATTCACCGGACTGTCCGGTGTGCACCGGACTGTCCGGTGAGCCAACGGTCGGCCGGGCCAACGGTCGGCCGCGCGATCGGCGCGCGACACGTGGCCGAGCCAACGGTCGGAAGGAAGCACCGGACTGTCCGGTGTGCACCGGACTGTCCGGTGCGCCAGATCTGCAACGGTCGGCAACGGTCGGCTTCGCCATTTAAGGAAACAAATCGGGCACCGGACAGTGTCCGGTGTGCACCGGACTGTCCGGTGCGCCACGAGACAGAAGGCAAAGATGGCTTTCCAGATTTGTTCCCAACGGCTCCTAGCTGCCTTGGGGCTATAAAAGGGACCCCTAGGCGCATGGAGGAATATACCAAGCATTCCTACAACTCTTCTAAGCACCAAGACATCAATCTCACGCATTCGTTTCATTGTGATAGCATATAGAGCTCTTGTGGAGTTGTGAACTCTTTGTGTTGCGTTGCGAGCTCTTGTTGCGACTTGTGTGCGTGTTGTTGCTCTGATTTTCGAGTCTTGTGTGCGTTGCTCATTCCCACCTTACTCCGTATTTCTTTGTGAACTCAATTGTAAGGGCGAGAGACTCCAAGTTGTGGAGATTCCTCGCAAACGGGAAAAGATCAAAGGAAAGAAAAACACCGTGGTATTCAAGTTGATCATTGGATCACTTGAGAGGAGTTGAGTGCAACTCTCGTCCGTTGGGACGCCACAACGTGGAGTAGGCAAGTTTTGTACTTGGCCGAACCACGGGATAACCACCGTGTCAACTCTGTGATTGCTTTCTTGTGGTTATTGTGTTTTGACTCATCTCTAGCCACTTGGCCATACTTGTGCTAACTCTTAACAAGTTTTTGTGGCTTAAGTTTTGAAGTTTTACAGGATC
The DNA here is from genome assembly GCF_902167145.1 of Zea mays. Taxonomy (NCBI): domain Eukaryota; kingdom Viridiplantae; phylum Streptophyta; class Magnoliopsida; order Poales; family Poaceae; genus Zea; species Zea mays. Next base: position 85,698,332 of record NC_050100.1, on the reverse strand, counting down.
ACCTATTCACCCCCCCCCCCCTCTAGGTGCTCTCACATTGCCACCATACGAAGATACTGTTGCTTCGTAGCTCATCAAAAACTGCTTTGGGTCTGAGTGGCCATCGAATATGGGAAGCTGAGGCGGCTTGTAGGACTGAGGCCAAGGTGTAGCCTGCAGCTCAGCGGACAGAGGAGAAGCATCATCAAAAACAAAATTCCCATGATGGAAATTGTCATACCAGTCATCTTCGTTGAGGAAACCCTCCTGATGAAGGTCTTGGTGCTGAGGCCTTCGGTGTTGCTCATCCTGAGTGAGATGACGAACTTCTTCAGAGGCTTCGTCTATCTGCCTTTGCAGTTCAGCTAGCCTGGCCATCTTTTCCTTCTTCCTCTGCACCTGTTGATGAAGCATCTCCATGTCTCTGATTTCTTGGTCTATCTCATCCTCTGGCGGTGTCGGGCTAACAGCCTTCCTTTTCTGACTTCGGGCCTCCCGAAGAGAGACGGTCTCCTAATTGTGGTCCAGTGGTTGCAGAGCTGCAACCCCAGTTGCTGAAGCTTTCTTCGGCGCCATAGCGAAAGTTTATGATCGCCGAAGGTGTTCAAAACTCAAAAAGTGGAAGTGAGTTCACCGGAGGTGGGCGCCAATGTTGGGGACTTGTTCTCAAATGCTATGAGTTAAGAACAAGGCAACACAGAAAATGTTAATCGATAAATTCCTTCGTCCTTCGAAGCATTATTTCCCTTAGGATATAATGATTTTTGGACGAAGGTTATGAAGGGCGTACCTTCATAAATGTAGCATACGATGACGAAGAAAGAATTATGAGGAATATAAACGATAACATAGAAAACTATATGTTATTGTTAACTTATTTTAGCATTTATTATTACGAGGAAACAGGAATGATATCGAATTACAAATGTACCTTCAGCTTGAAAGATGAAAAGTACAGGTGTGACGCAAAAGCAGATGCCAAATCCGCGTGACCAGTACGGGGGTACTGTTCACCTATTTATAGGCACGGGACACAGCTCATATAAAATTACATTCATGCCCTTTACATTTGGTAGTAATTCTACAGTAATCTACCGAGGTCTGAATAGCCTTTTCATCTTTAAGTCGGTTTCTTTTTCTGCTATTACGTCGAAGCTTTCCTGCTCACAGCTTTGGTGCTGTGTAGACCTTCGTATTCCTTGGGCTTCTCCCACTGTGGTACCGATTCGAGTCCGAAGATACCTGTTCACACATTATACTCCAAAAACACTGTTAAATCTTTTTTTGAGGACCTTCGGAAGCCGAAGGCCCCCAACATACTACAACTCCAAACAGGGCCTAAGTTTTCTGCTCCGTGCGCGCCGATAGAACGCTTGGGGCAAGCTACTGTAGATGCACTTGGAGTTGGGGCGACAAGATTAGTGATACATGGACTCGATTTTTTAGTAGAATAAGCACATGAAGTTCAATACGAACCATTCAGTACGCAGGTTTACAACTGAGTAGATTTCTAAATAGAAATATGATTAGTGAATGCAACTAAGTAGATTTCTATGTACTTAGAGTTCCATACATAGAAGCATTTGAATGCTAATTGCTAATTTTTTTTGAGGAAGAACACAAGTTCTTTATTATTGGTTCAAGGTGAAATTACAATCCCTACTAGTTGCTTCCATAAGCCAATTAGGGAAGCAATCTAGCCAAAATAAAATAGGAGCCAACTCTATAGCCTTACTTGCACAAAGGTGAGCTACCTCATTTCCCTCTCTATTAACGAAGGATGCATGCATCAAAGGATATGAAAACCACACTCGTCTCTCTGGTTTCTTACCATAAACCTGCGATAGCACTCCTTCTTCCCTCATCTGACCGGAGAAGAGCCACCAGGACAGAGTTGTCAACTTCTAAAATAACTTTTTCCATGCTAAGCATCTGGGCCAACACCACGCCATCACGAGCAGCCAAAGCTTCGCTCGTTAGCGCATCAGGGATGTGTTCATATAACTGTGCTGCTGCCGCCAAAACCTCTCCCTGTGAGTTCCTCATCACCACACCCCCAGCCCCTTTGCCCGTCTTAGCAACAAAAGCAGCATCCGAGTTAATTTTCACCCAACCTTCAGCGAGTTCCATACATAGAAGCATGTGAATGCTAATTAGGGCTGAAAAAAAAGCTCGAGCTCGACGAGCTGGCTCGGGCTCGCAGCAGCTCGGCTCGGATCGGCTCCACGCTCAGAACGAGCCCGAGCCGAGCCTGTTTCTGTGGATCTTGAAAAGTGCGAGCCAGCTCGGCTCGGCTCGGTGCAGCTCGCGAGCTGGCTCGTGGCTCGACCCAACAACAATTTGTTACATAAAATCTTAATTAGCATATAATATTAGTACCGAGTAGACAATTAATTTATGTTATTTAAGATTACTATACAAAAATAATCTATTTTATATATTATATTAGTGATATATCTATTTTACTAATTCAAAATATGTTATTTAAAATATTTTTAAGATTTTATATTATAATTTAGAGAGCAGATTTACGTTTATGCCTAGGCTCATTGGCTCGGCGAGCCGGCTCGCGAGCGAGGAGCGAGCCGAGTCGAGCCGCGTTTTCGAGCTCGTGAGATGAGCGAGCCAAGCCGAGCTCGGCTTGGCTCGTTTTCACCCCTAATGCTAATTGCTAATTTTTTCTTCAGCGAGTTCCATACATAGAAGCATGTGAATGCTAATTGCTAATTCTTCAGCTCTGTGAACTTCGACACTCAAATGGTTACAATAGACTGATTTGAATTTGAACTTGTCTTGTCGATGATACAGCCCGTCATAAGTTGTAGCTATTTGAATTTGAACTTGTCTTCCTTATTTATATAAGCTAAAAACTGTGCTACCAAACAGTGCTATGTATAAAGAAATACTTTGATTTTACTGAAACTACAGTTTTGTGTCATAGCATACTGCATACTATAGTATTGAAATACTGTAGTATGAGAAAACTACATTTCAAAACAGGGTCTAAGTGGTGTGGTTAAATATACATGTTATTAATCCCATGTACATGTACTACAAGACTCTAAAACTGGATATATACTAGCATGTCTATCTGGATTCTGGACGTACGTACGTCCTCGCACGCGTACGTTTTTAGTTACTGCAGTGCGCAAGTGCGTGCGTGCAGGCGCTTGTTGTTGGACCGGTCGGATCGGACCCGGCTGGCGACGACGCACGGGTTGGGTCGAGCGAGCACGTGTAAGACGTAGTAGTAGTACGCTGCAGCGGACTCTGCACTGCA